>NC_092435.1:9828053-10439719 GCF_036169615.1 Heliangelus exortis | reverse complement strand
CACAGTGCTTGAGCAGGGAAGCATATGTGATATTATTCAGATTACTGTTGGACTTAGAGTAATCCATGATTTTTAGGAAGGAAAAACCCAATGAAAAACTTTTCATTCTTCAGGACAAAGTTAATAAAGATGCAATACTCCTCCTCAGTGCCTGCTCTGAGCAATTCAGTGCCACGAAGGAGTTTTGTTCTCTGGCAGTCACACCAATTCCTATGGACAGACAAGAAGTGCAGATTTGTGACACTTTAGGAGCAAACTCCCACTGACATTTTCACTGATGCTCAGGACCTTCTTCCTCATTGGAAAACCCAGGAGAACTGAAGAGGAAGGTTTTGTTGGTGGCTCTCCTTATGCTGGCGTGGGCACCTTTTTCTGAGAGTTGCCATAGGGACCAGGTTCTAGTTATCAGCTCAACCAACTTCATGTATGATTAATGTTAATTGCCCATTTTGCATGGATGACTTTTCTCCTCCTGCTGAATGGGCTCTTGTTGCCTTTGATGTGGCCGGTGATCCAATGTCCTGCAATGGTTAGACAAGTGATCAGCTTGCCAGCACTCAGAGGAGACAGAATCAGGTTGCTGAGAGGTCAGAGTTTCCTTCTCTTCTTAAACACTGAAAGGTCAAGTAGAGTTTAACTACCGTTGGCATCTTTAAAATGTTGTAATAAATGCCAAAGCGAGGAGATTATTTTAAATCCATGCTCCAAGTAAAAAACTTAAGGTAATAAAAGGAAATCATTTTAAGGCAAAATATCAAGGGGCTACATTTATTGGTAAAGACTACAAAGAGTTCTTTTCATAATCACTAGAAGGTATTTCGTGATCTTTGAGGAGAGCGAAATTTTAATTTGTGAGTCCTATTCCAGCTTCAGGAAAGCAATTAAAATTGTAGGGGTTTGTAGGGTTTTCTTTTTTTGTCTGGTTTGTTTGTTTGTTTTTGCTTCCCAGTACTTGCATCAGTTCCTGCTGCTATTGTCCGAGCAATTTAAGCAGCATGTCACACAGTACATTGGTATTTCTCTTTTAAGCCTAATAAAGGACGTTGCTATTGAAGAAACCTGTGAGACATATGAGACTTTCCTAAGTCACAACTCTAGCATATTTTTATCCCAGCTAGCTCAAGCCTCGTGGAATCAATAATTAATTTATTAACTGGCTATCTTTCGAAAAAACAAAATCAGCAGTCCTGGCTGGACTGTCTACTGCCAATTCATAAATAGTTGATGACAAAAATGAAAAGTGTAGAAGTAAAATTCAGATCTTAACGATCAAAGTATCGGGTACCTCATCTATCACAACTTGGAATAAATATATCACAGAATGTGTCATATCTCATTGACACTGCAAGACATAATGCTTTCCCTTGTTATCAAGCTAACTGCCAACTCTACAAAGTTTATAGGCTGCTAAGATACTGTGCTGGTGGTAATCCACTTCAGTTGCAGAAATATGAAGTACTGGTGAAATATATTTCTACTTGGTTTATTTTTTGCTCTCAAGAGGATAGGATACTATTTCAGCTCCTCCAAAGAAGCCCAGAGAATGAAAAGCAAAACATCAGGATAAATTATGCTAAATGGTGGGCTAGACCCCAGAGGAAATCATGCTTCTGTGGTACAGTATTCCTCCATTTATCTTACAAATGTTACATCTACTGTTAATTTTGTAAATGGAAAGCATTCAAAGATTCATCTAATCCTTCTAATAATAGTTTTAGTGTTTTAGTGTCATTTGTCAAACTCGTACCATCATAACTTACTTTTCTAGTTTTGATAGACTATTCATACAGAAAATATTTTGGGCCTCTAATACGTAACATTTTATTTCACCAAACACAAATAACCTAGTAATTAAACTCCAAAACTTAACAAATAATTGCCAGCAAGCAATTACCATTCAATTAAAGAGTAATTACATGGTTATTTGTACCCTGTAAAATAAAGCATTACTGAAATCAGTAATGCAATCAATATTTTAGCAGAAACAGGATGCTGCAGTGATGGACCTTTCAACCTGTGCTGATTAAATTGTCATCCAAATAACGGTTTCCTAGTTAAATCACCACATGTTTATTTGTCTTGATTAATATGCAAATTCACTTCTGATTCTAGTAAATCTCCTATATTTAAAAGCACAAAAGTAGAGTGCCATCATACATCAACAGTGATGTGCTGTGTGTTTCCACTGATTAATTACATTTTATGAAGTGTTGATGAATTTGTGGATTTTATGAAATAACAGTTGTCTATAATGAGTGTAAAATAGAGTTACGAAAGATTGAGCTGATCAGTAATTTTAACAAAATCACAAAAATAGCTTTATTCTATGTTTTGTCAAATTAAAAATCCTTGGGATACCTGGCAAATATGTAAAACTTTCAGAGGAAAAATAATAAAATTAGCACATAACAGGAGTGGAAAACAAAAGGACAACAGATATTAATGAACAATTTTTCAGTGTCTTACAATATACATTTTAACTGTCAAATGTACTGCTTGGCATGCAATTTAGTCTCTGACAAAGAGAATTCCATACAAAATATAGAAACAAAGACCATCCCAATGGGTTCATTTTTTTCTTTTAGCATCAGTGATTTTGTGGGAGTGTGGTGGTGAGGATGACAAGAGTCACTGGATAACCATAGTGTAAAAGCAGGTGAAAACCTAAAACTACCACACATTTTCACTTTCAAGTAACTGATGAACCAAGGGCTGTTTCATTTGGGTTTGGACGGATATTAATAAATTTTTCATCAGTATAGACTTTTGAGCTGGCCAATTTATTTGCATTTACTTAGTAAAAAAATAAGATAACTAAATTTATTAATGAGAAATGGTATTGCACTTCTTTTTCACTCCCTGTGGTCTCTGCTTGTGATCATAACTCTTGTACTTCAAAATGTTTTTACAAGGTACCTGCAAACTACCAGTTTTGAACTGAAGCAAACATCTAATTTAGAATTAAGTCATTTCCCATTCACAGAGGGATGTTATTGGCAAATATAAAATTTATGTAGAGACTTTAGACTCTAAAAGAAACACATTTAAAATTGTTTGAAGCTGATGGTTCCTGTTTATGCTTCCTTTGTTATCAACCAGGAAAAGATCTTTATACACTTCTGGAATATATAGCTTTCTGAAATGAGCTGAAGGAAAAGGTGAAGAAGAAAATGTGATAAAAAAGCAGGAAACAAAAGATTGGGAGAAATACTCAAATACTCATTTTAGGTTTACATCCTAGTGAGCCTGAGCTCTTGTACTGCATGGCCATCACAGTATGATAAAGAGCTTAGACCATAAAAAAGAAAAATGAAAAAATGCTGAATAAAATGAAACACAGAATGGGCAAAGTGAACCTAAAAAGAGAGGGTGGGGGGGGGATAGAAATAAAATAATAACAAAAATTTATTTGGTGCTACTTTGATATACAGTAAACCAAAATAACACTAGCACACTGTGAAAAATGAACTCTGTGGAGTGTTGCTGGAAGTTGTCTTCATTTAAAGGCAGAATTTGTCTTGCACGGATGGAGGGCTTTGCCACTGGAAGTTGATAGAGTGAAGTTAACTTAAATTTCTTTGTGAACTAGGAGTCCTTCTGCAGTGCTTTCCCTTCAGACCTCTTTCATGGTTGCAGCTTAGTTATTTTATGCCATGTTTCACTATTTTTTGTCAAAAGCTCTATTACTCAACAGGGCAAAATTTGTTATGACCAAAGAAAAGCAGAAATACCTTTCCAAACAAGGGGAGGTTGCATTTTTATGAGCTGGCTTGAGGAAGAGTTGATTCAAGTGGTTTTTTTGGTCTGTAAATCTCTGTGTTATGATGGCAGCTGTGTAGGGTAATTTCATGCAGACACACTGATGTAAGGGATAAATGGGGTAATTGAGAACAACAGTCAAACGTAATAGGTCTGTAAACAAACTCATTAACATGTTGGATTAAAAATTACAGTTGTAATTCAGAAGGTGGTCAAGGGATGGTGAGAGTTTTGGCAGGATGGCCTAATGGGGGTGGTTTAACCAGTCTGTAATTACAAGCACCAGTCCTGTAAAGATAACTGGTCAGGTTGGGCAGAGCTTGGTGTTAAATTATTGCATCCTCTTCAGAAGTGGCCTGCCCTGGTTCAGAAAGTGAGGTTTAAGGTTATGTTGCATTCAGGTGTTCAACTTTTTTATTTTTGGGCAGCACAACTTTTACTTTTCTGTAGTGCAGGTGTGTGGCATGGACTTGGGAGCAGTTGCTGCTCTGAGCCCTCTCCACTAGCCACCTGCAAGGTTATGGAAGCCCTGGGAGATGAAAAAGCTTCACTGCTGTATGGGTCATAGATGTGCAGCTAGAAGCAGCCTGGTCAGCCAGGCTGAGATGTCTGCTCTGCCCTGAGCCTGTTTGCAGCAGGAAGCAACAAGACTGCATCCATCCAGCACAGGGGCTGAGCTGATAAATGTGGGTGCACCCAGGGAATGCCTCTGGGGTCCCTAAAGTCCTTGCACTGGTAATCCACAACCCCTGGGAACCACAGTTTGTGAGCTGAGTTTTTAAGACTTCACACATGAGTTGCACATGCAGGAGAATTTCTTGAGTTCCATTTTTCAGGCAGGAGTATTAAGAAGAAAATATAATAAGTAAAGTAGTGGTACAATCAGGCTAGAAATATGGCGTGCTTTTACCTTTGAGGTCCCTTCAGCCCTAGCCCATTCTATGATTCTATGATTTTGGGTCTTGTGGTTAAAAATTAAAAGATTTTAAAAAATACCCTTGCTTTCTAGTCAGTCATTCATGTAACTTTGTGCTAACCAGAGGAGCTCTTTAGCTGTTTATTGTTCATTTGCAGCCTCTACAATTCTTTTATGTGTCACCAACTTACTTTTCCTTTTTTCCTAAGCACGAGTTTCTAATATATTTTCCTGTATCCCTGATGGTTGATGCAGTGTCTACGAATCAATAACATGTGTAGAGAACAAGTATTTCAAAAAGAAAAAAATGCATTTTCATGTATGCTCTTCTCTCCTCAGCTCACGACCAGGAAGGCCCCCAAAGCGCTCCCTGGGAGTCGCCATACAAGAAAATGCACGGCTCCTGCCCCATGGAGTTCCAGGCCTCTTATCACCAGGACTTATCTCTCCAACAGGTAATAAAATCCATCAGATGATCAGCCTCATCTCTTCATACTGCACAGCAGTTAAAATAAACTAATATTGATCTAACTGCCTTGCCCTTCAGGGCTTTTTCAGGCTTTACCAGAGGTTACATTATTGGATTTTTTGAGCGTTCATGAAAACTCTGGTTTGTTGCTGCAGTGACTGAAATTTAATGGATTTGTAATTTAGTTCTTTATTAATTGTAATTTCCTTACAGGAAATTCCATTAAATGTGTTATTTTAGTAAAAGAAAAAAACCTGAGAAAATGAACTATTGTCTCTCAGAGCCCTGTAGCATGCATTTCTTCCTTTCAGATCCATGTGTGTTTTAGTTCTCATGGGATATGAACAGCGTGGCTAATGCCTTTTGTATTGTAACATCATTAATGTATGCTGGGATAGAGAGAGAAATGCTTGTATGAATTAGAGAAGAAACACTTGAAAAGCAGATAAGTCCACATTGCTACAGTGGATTGTATTTTAATAATCTGTATGCAGTGTCATAATCTGAAAAATAGAATGAAAACAGATGAAGTTATAAATGAGCCCTAAACATAATGTAATGCATAGTATTTTAGTTCACTTCATTAATTTATTAATGGAGTTTAAATTAAATGTTGTGCTATCCTGATGAGTCTTTTTTTTATAAATTGCTGTGTGCTAAAGGTAAGTTTATTTTGGTAATTAAGCTATATTAACAAACTATATTAATAAAAGGAACAGTTTATATATTCAACAGGTTTAGCAGCTTTAGGATTACTGTCAAAGCCCAGTCAAGATATCTTGTATCTCCATAATAACAAACCTAGTGAAGTGCTTAGCAGAATATCAAGTCACAGAACATCATATGGGAAAACCAGAGTTCAAAGAGAGAGAAAATCTTGGTAGTGTGGTGACTTCAGTCTTGATCTTGCAGATCCCTCTGCTTGCTGAACCTCCTGCCCTGCAGCTGGGGACTCCAGGAGTCTCAGTGTTCAGGGGAGGCACAACCCCAAGATCTTGAATTTCTCCTACAACTCCATGTATCACAAGTGAACCCCCTATCTCTGCCACTCTGGAAGTGGGAATGAAGATTCTTCAACAATAGGCATAGGAACCTTAGCTAAGTAGTAGTAGTTAATAAAGTCTGTAGTAGTTCACAAAGTATGGAAGCATTTTGCTAGAGCCAGGCATCATGGTTGAGCTTGAGCAACTTCATCTGCCTTGCCTGTATGTGGCAGGGATCAAGAGCTGTGTTATGAGCAGTTTATAAAGGAGGATTTTTTGTGGTAGCTGTTTTGTGTTCTCATCTGAGGAATTTCATGGATTTGGCTATCACCAGTAGACAGGGAGACACCAGAGCCACCTTGCACTGATAATGTTGTGTCAGAAATCCAGCCTGCCCCACGTTACTCTTCTCCCTCGTGTGTGGTTGCAAAGGGGACACCAAATTATGCAGACTGCCATACTGCTTCCAACTGAGAAATATTTCAGGATACAGTGTGCTGAGTATGCACAGGAAATCTGTATCAAGGACACAGTCTGTGTCTCTCGGATATTTTCAGCAGCACAGAGTTGGGGTGGCAATTTCTGCAGCTGAATTTCTAGACTGTTGTCAAGTTGTTTGGAGTCTGAAGCGATGACTGGGATCCATCCCACTCGGTTTAACACACAGAGGTTCCCATGAGCAGGTTGGCCCTGGGGGGCTGTCTTTCAGCCACAGCCCCACGTTGCCACCTTCCTGACCTCTGAAAACCTCTGCATGAATGGAGTGCCAAAACCCACAGAGAGTGTGAGTGCCTCCAGGAGCTGAGGGGGAGTTTGGGGAGCAGCTGGTAGGCAGGAGAAAATGCACATTCCCAGAGCACTGCAGCATCATTGAGGAGCCTGGAGGAGAAAGGTCCCTGCAGGTGAAGCAGCCCAGCCACCAGCCTGCTGCAGGGCAGCTCCATGCTGGTGGCTTCTTGAATCCTGGCCCTCAGGAATCAGAGCTCCTTAAGGTTGTTTTCTTTTGTTCCTGAAGAAACAACAGTGGAAAATTGCTGAGTAAGGAAAAGAGCCCCTTGTAAACTCAATGAGGATTTGAGTTGTTGTAAACTTGATGGAGCACCTGGGAGATGAAGCCTCCCTTGGCTCTGTCTGTACCTATTTACACTTCATTACTGGCTGCTTTGCTGTGCTTGCCTTCAACACTTTTGCAATTGGTTTCTTTCCTTTTTAGCTGAAATAGGAACAAAATGCATTTTAGAACTTCTCACACAACAGAATTTTTTCTTCCAGACTTCTGAGTGGGGGATGATAGACTGGGACAAAACTGGTGAGAATATTAACCTGTTGCCTACTGGCTAAGCTTTAATTTGGTTATATATGATCTCTCTTGAAAATAATTTGCCCTGGTTCTGGCAGTTCTGGCCCACAGATTTTATACCTGAAAGTGAATCTGTTTGCTGTCCTGGTGCCCTGGTGGAGGCTTTCTGGTCCATTTGGGGTGGCTTTGGGAGGGGAACAGAACCTGGGCTGGGTCAGAGACTGAGGAGAGTTTGCAGCTTTATAGGGCTGAATCCATCCCTTCCAGCAGAGCTGATGCTGATGCAGAGGCAAAAATTGCTCTCTACATCTTGGTGACTTCTTTGGCTACCTGCTTTCTCTAACTAGTATTTCTTTTGGATGTTTTCTTCTCCATTTCTTAGTAATTCCTGTGTCTGATCTTGCCCATGCTTCTTACAGCACAGGTATCCCAGTGGTTATGTTAATCTGCCAACATTGCTCTAAAAACAAATAATTACACTTCTTATATGCTGCCTCATTTTCTAACATGTCTGACTTAGCACCTGAGTTGTTTTCTGCTTCAGACAAGCTCATTTTAGTAAGGCTCCACATCAGCAAATGCAGCATGGTTCATCCATCCATTGCATTTTTTTTGTTTTACCTCCTTTTCAGCCTTCTGACAAATGGAAGTGTAGGGCTTGGCATCCAGGCTTTGCTGTTGGTTAGATGGATAAGTCTCAAGAAGTTGTTTTTGTGGGTGCAGAACTCACAGCTCTGTCTGTAGAGAGTATTCCAGAGTGATGATTAGTAACTTCCTGCAGACTCCAGTGAGCCATCTGTGTTTCCACTCCTTGAAATGTGCTGTTATTTTCATCACCCATTTGGTTTGTGTCAGCTGGGTTTACATGGTCATTTTCACATAATAAACAGGTAGTTAAATTTGGCATGCTGCATTTCCCAGTGCAGAGTTTATTATTTTTTTTTCCCCTCTTGGCAAAACGGACTACAACTACTCTTTCACGTAAGTAATTTGTGAAGGAGCTGTAAATGAAGCCTTGACCTCTTTAAATATTTTGTAGGTGCCTTCCACCTTTGGGGAGTGGGGACATTGGAGTTAAGGTGAGAGTTAGAAGAGCAGGGTGCTGAAAACTTTTCCTGAGGATAAGGAAGTGATGTGTCTGGGGTGCACACGCCCACAATAGCTGTCCCCAAACTGCATCCTTCAAGAGCTGATAGTGAAGTAGTGTCCATTTTACATGAACTTAGGAGAAAGTGGTTTTCTTCTTGTGTTCAAGTAGGAAATGTGGAAATCAGCCTGGTGCCCTTGCCTGCTGTGAGGGCAGAGGGAAAATCCTGTGTGTCACAGGAGGGTGGTCATCAAAGGCTCAGTTCTTCAAACAATGCAGTGTGATGGAGTGGCATTAACAAAAAAAGGCTTTATCTCCTGTTAATGTACATGGCTTTGTTATCAGTCTCTCCTAACAAAGACAGTCAGGACTTATTTATGGAAAAGATTTTTGAGGAAGTTGTAGGATTTGAAGGAGCCTTTTGCTGTGTGGAGAGAAGCTGAAATCCATTGTGTGACTTAAGGCAGCAGTTCCGAAAATTGAACTGAATGAAGCTGAAAGAGTAGTTTGGCCTTTTCATAGCTCTCTGTGCCAACTTAAGTCCCCCAGACAGGTTAGAAAACCACTATTTAAGTTTTCATTGCAATTTTTCTCTGTTCAGTGGCTACTACTATTCCAGTAAAACCTTTATGGTGGTTTCCAGCTTGTTTCCACAGTACTGGAGAGGAATCATCCTGCCACTAAACTTTGTGGTACAAACCTTTTTTCTGGGGCAGAGTTTCAAGTGGTAGGATGGGCATTTCCCTGACCACACGTGCTGGGAATCTTGGAGCTGCAGCTTCAGCAACCTCACAACTGGTGAGGTTGAGTGCCAGGGAGATGAATTCAAGCCTGTTGGAAACGTTTCTGTTGCCATTTTATATTGCTGAGATTTGCTCTCTGGAGCTGTGGGCATCCTGGTGGGATGGCTGAGGCCCTCCCTGTTGTTAATTCCCCCTGATTAAACCTCCTGCCAGCATCTATTATCAGGTCTCTGCTGTTCCCTTACATTGGCCTGCCCAGGTGACAAGCAATCCACCTGTATTCCACCACTTTTTTTATTTAATGGAAAGCCAGTTAAAATAGGTGCTGTCTCATTAGCTGTTTGTCTCAGGTTTTTAAGAATGTAGTAATGAATATATTGAGCTGTTTGTACAGATACAAATACTTTTTCAGTGTAGTTTTGTCTTATAAATAGGTAAGAGAAGTTTTCGTGAACCGAGTAGTTTAAAGTAATTAATATTTTAGTGAAATTAATATTTTAATAGATACACCAAGTGACATCGTTGTGGGACTCAAATAAATAAACAGAGTGGCTCACAGGGGGATGATAACTCTGTGTGTGTTACTTAATCCAGCAGTGATCTCAGCAGCCACTTCATCTCTTTACAGAGAAGAGAGGATAGAAGGTATTTACTGCAGTCTGTAGCCACTTCAATGGAGTTTATCTGTGTTAGAGGAACAGACGAGACCAGAGGCTCTCAAGGTTTTTGGTACCCAGCTGCTGGTTCTGCAGGTGGGCCCAGGGGCATCCAGCACAGCCCCACTGATAGACCTGCTGTGGGAACTCTCTGGGGCCATCCACCCTTCAGATCCCCACCCCATTTCCATCCCAGACTGGTGTTATTCCAGTTCCTCACTGGCTGAGGAATTGGGAGATGTGCTCAGGGTGAGAAGAGCAGAGGCTCAGGACCAGCAAGGATGGTGCAGTGGAGCTGGAGGCACTGAGTCTGCTTCATGTGCAGCATTGGGGCTGGCATTGCCAAAAGGAGGCTCCCAAGGTTTGTCCCTGTGGTGGGAATCCTGCTTCCAAGAAAGTATTTGGTGTTTGAAGAATAAGCATTCACTCAGGGTCACTTTCCAGAACATCTATTGACTGATTTCACCTCTCAGGGTGGTTGCTGTAGGGCTGCTGTGGCTGGCAGGAATCCTGGAGTCTCTGAGAGCAGGGAGCAGGTGACTGTAGCATTAAGGGAACTTTCTCAGCAGACTTAACAATTTTGCATGTTTACGTCCTATTTTTGTGGCTCATTTCACTGTTTATGATTATCCTTTTTTTTTTCTTCTATTGTCATAGGTGTCATTTTAAAGTTCCATTTTTAATGAGAAACATATGCATGACTTTGTCACTGTTGGCATTACCTGGCTTGGTAGATATTATTGTTTTTAATCAAAGGCAAACATACTGATTAAGAATGCCACAACACTCCTCTGCCTATGGGGAACGTTAGCAGTTTATAAATTGTTCTTGGTGACAATTCAGTAGTGAATTACTTTGATATATATGGCTAATAAATTAATATGATTAAGTTAATGAGTAGTATAAGTGTTGCCAAACTCCACTCGTTGGGCTTTTAGTGCTGCTTCACATTTGCAGCTCTGGCTTCCCCCTGTGGTGAGAGGATCAGTGCTACCTACACACTGTCACTGTGATAAATGGCATATCCCACAGTGCCCTGCACTCCATCTGCTGTGTCCCCAAAATGAGAAATATTTTATACAAATCACACACTCAGAAGCTCAAAGGACTGCAGAAAGATCTATTTTTTCAGACAATAATAAAAATGCATACATCTCTTTAGCAACTCTTCATTTTTACTGTCATAATGAATGCATATAGCTTTGGGAAATGAAAGCTTGGGTGAGGAACATAGGAAAGTGATCCACTACACAGTAAAGCTGACAAATAAGTTACATGCTCACTCTTTTATGTTACAAAATGTTCTTAGATAAAACATGATGTTAGAACATCTATTTAACTAGATTTTTAAATTAAAGACCATGTGTGCCACATGATTGAGTACAGCCCCATCTCATGCCAGCAAATCTCTGTGCTAAAGGGAACATGAATCTGAGTGAATGAAAAATGCAGGATCATATCATTACTCTTTAAAACACAGCCATTCAGTAGAGATCTGATAATCTAAAAGCTCTACTTGGTGACTACAAGTCACTCAGTTCCTCTCTTTCCTTTCCTCTTTTACTATTATCTTTCTTTAGGTACCCGTTTTTAGTGTTTGCTTTGTTTGGGGTGAGGCTTTATATTTTCTGACAAATTAATAGTTAAAACTGTTGAGAAGTTACTGATTAACCTTGTTGTAAATTTGATTTATACATAGCCTCAGCTACTAATTACTGTCTGAGAAGTGTGAAAGTCAGTAATATACTTCTTGTAAAGCATTTGAACAGAATTTTTTAAAAATTTGATCTGAGTTCCTGCATCTTGAGATGACAAAGTTCAGCCAAAGTGGTCACACTGAGAGAATGAAGACTGTATTTCTGTATTTGTCTTCACAGTCAGTGCAGGTCTGCACTGAATTTATCTTGATTTGCAGATGGAAAGGAACCATTTGAAAAATGTAACCAAAGTATCTCAGAGTTAGCAATAGCTGTAAGTTTCCTTGTGTCTTTTTTATAATCTGACATTCTTTACTACCAGTTTTGCTGTTAGCTTTGTGTCTGATGGCATTGGGAATGATCATGATTTCTGACTGCTTCTCTCTGTCTCATCTTTAACTGACTTAGAAACTCTTTCGGCTCGTAAGTCATCAGTTTCTTAGAGTCAAAAATAGGCTGTATGAAAGCCTTAACCTTCAGCATCCTCTGTCTTCTGGAGGACTGTTTTGGCAATTGCAGCACTGCTGTAATTCCATTGCTTTTGTTAGGCTTTATCTTGTTTTACAAAAAACATGATGAAGTTGAACAAATAGTTAAAGTCAGAAACAGTGATTGCCCACTCAGTACCTCTAGCCTGGGTCACAGCAAAAGTATTTAAATACCTGAAGAGGTTTTCTCTGAGAATCCCAGCCTGTTGTCCAGTCTTGCATTTTGGTATAGGAAGCTGTTTTTTGGATTCACTGAAATGGCATTGCCACTGAAGAAGTTTTACATTGATGCTGATGGAGAATGGCTTATTGATTTGCCTGGTTACAGGGCTCATCCAGTGCCCTGCAGGGTGAGAGTCCTCAGGTAGGTAAATCAGGAATCTTCAGATTTGGGACTGTTACCTGGGGTGACATAAGACCTGTTCATGATTCCCCATTTTAAAAGAAGCATATTTTATGCTCACAATAGAAGTTGGATTATGACAGACAGCATCAGAGACAAGGAGCAAAGATCCTCACTGATACTCCATTCTGCTTTACATTTATCTGGCAGTGTTTCAGTGTTCAGTGTTAAGCTTAAGGTATCTGGACACACTTAAATTTTTATTCCTGTGTCTTTGAGAGGTAAATGTCTGTAATTGTTAAAATTGATACAGTTGTAACTGGCTGGATAAGGCATCTCTGGTTGGCAGAGAAATGTTGATCTGTCACCTTTGCAGCACTAAAATCTACTACTTTGGCATAAATAATGTCTTAAAATGCAGACTTAAGGTCTATATTAGATTTGAGTAGAGGTTTCCCAGAGTAAAGCTTTGTAAGCCTGTATTTTGGCAAAATTCTTGGTATAACAGGATTGCCACAAATTTTTCCAAAAAATCCAGGGAATAAATAAATCTCACTGAATTAAAAAGTAAGCATTTACTATACTTAAATCCAGATATTTCCCTAGTTAGAATTCTGGTCAGGTATTAAGTACTTCTAATGTAAATGAACAGCTGTTGTGCTTTGCTTCTTGTAATACAGACCTGTGGAGCCCTAAGCAAATAAAATACTTAAGTGTGTTTTTTAAGTTTAGGCACACAGATAATCCTGTTGATTTGGACTGGATTACTCATTTGGTTAAACATAAATGGGTTTTGCTACCATAGTGTTTTGGGGAGCGTGTTCTGAAAGGATTCTTTTGCAAGACTTCATTCAGTAAGTGCCTCTCTCAAAGCATCACTGCCTTTTGAGTGTCCTCCTGGTCTCCATTCTTCTACCACCTTGTGGGGAGAAGTGTTTGGGGCAAGAAGCAATGTGGGTTCTGAAAAGCTGAAAGGAATTTTAATAAAATGGATGCTGAGCGTGAAGGCACCTGGAAGATGTTGGTCATTTACTCTTTTTTTTGGCCACATTGAGCAACTCAGAGTGATGGGGCTGGCTTGCATTTGGAGTCCATGGAGTCCAGTGTCCTTTCTGGAGAAGCTGCTTCTAGAGCTGATGTCCCAAGGAGGGGACCTTTGCTACGTTAAAGTACAGTAGCTGCAGTTGATGTTTCCTCCTGTACAAGAAGAATGGGCTCTTCTTTCAGCCCTTCCCAAGTAATCAAACATGATGCCAAGTGCCAGCAGCAAATTAGGATTCATGATGAAAAGGAAACATCTCTTACTGAGCATTTGAAGAAGCCCACATCTTTATTTTGAAGCTGGCATAACTAAAATAAATTTCATTGTTTAATCGTTCTCAGTAAGTGACTGGGCCCATATTAAGAATTAACTGGGAATGTATTTCTATTGTATGGACCATTTTATCACAGTCAGCATTAATTGGTGTAGAGACTAACAAGCTGACTTAATGAGTATTGTATTATACACCATTCTTTTGCTGAAGAGAGAGACCTTTTTTTTTTGCAGAAGCATGCTGATAGCAACTGGCATTGCTGCTACCAGGCTGTACCTGTTTTAAAGATAAATGTAGGGCCAGAGTTCTGAAGGATCCAGTCTAGAAACTGAATTCACCCTGAAAGTCCTTTACAAAGAAAAAGCATTCCAAGAGCTACCAACGTCCTGTGACTTGAATATGGAAAGCTTTAGTTCAGAAAGAGAAGCTTTTTATACAAGATATGCCTGAATGTAAATGACAGATATTTTATTAGGAAAGGAAAGCCTTTATTAAAATATAATGATCTACATTGTTTTTATGTAATCTAATGAATTACAGTAAAAGCCTGAGAAATGAGCTGGAAAAGGTAGAGTACTCTCCCATGAAAGCAAGCTATGATAACCTTTTTCTAAATCTTTAACATGTTGAAAGGGTATTTCTACACAGACTTATTAAATTAAGCAAGGTCACCTTTTCATTTTATTAACAGATTTAGTTTGCCAGATCATGGACTCCGATTCTGAAAAATGTGGATGAATCATGCAGTAACATATGTCAAGTAGAAAATTGGTTATAAAATGTTAAATCATTTTTGATACACATTATAGCTTTGTTTTTACCATTGTACAATTGCAAAAATTAAAATGCTTAATTACTGTTCTTTCCATTTACATATTGATTGGATATGCTTTAATAATAATGATATTTCTAAGATTCTATTTCAAGAGATTATCTCTCTTGACTGGGGCAGTCTTAATCTAATATTTGCATAAAGGGGAGAAAATATCCTTTTCAATAACAATACAGAATTCTGTTCTTCTGACGTGGGGTATACAGTTATTAGTTTGAAAGGCTACCTGAAAATAATGACCAGTGAAACTAGTTGGGTGCCTAAAGATGAGCACATACATTGTATTTATCAGTCTGAGCCTGGTTCAGCAAAGCAGGAATAAAACTGACATCCTGTCATGCAAGTAGTTCACATGTTCCCAAATTTCTGTTACGTGTTTTACAGTCTTTTTTTAACATTTTATTTAAAGCGGGTTACATAAATTTAACACCAAATCTTGCTGTAATGGTTTTGAAAGAATTTCAGTCATTTCTAATTACGACAAAAAATGTCATTACTATTTTTGGTCTCTTGAAATTATTTCTTTCCCCTGTATTTGCATCTATCACCTCTTTTGTCTAAGTAAGGCAGAAGCTCTTTGCTGATATGTGTAGCAGAGCTGAGAGAGCATCCCATCAGTAGCCCAAAACTTGATGTAAATAAAGCAGTTAAAGGAATAGATTATTTTTTATTTTCACCTTCCATATATTGTTTCAAATAAGAATACCCCAATGGAGAGATGGAGCTACAGCTCTGTGTCTCAGCAGCTCAGGAGTTCTGCACAAATCTGCAGAAATCACTGTTCTGGTTACTCCTGGCATGCAGGAGGGGTGAAGGAGGGGTGCAGCAGAGTGCAGTTGGCTTGGCCCTGGGAATTGCAGAGCAGGTGACTTGATTACACTGAAATCAGGCAGAAAATGTCCTCTTCTGGCCACTCGAGTGAATCAGGGAAATTATCGAGTGGCAAAACTAATTCTGTGCCTTGGGCCATCAGAGCTGCCACTTCCTATAAGTCAAGCCTTCACTTAGTGTGAAATTGTTTTTTATTTTATTCTCTTTCATTTATTATGCTTATTGCAGCTAATCCACTTAGTGAATGTGAATTACCCAGTACACTAAAGCTGTTTCAGCCTTCTCATGCTTTGGTGGTAGAATTTGAGGGCTGCTCTCCTTTTAAGGCACTCAGTTCTGACCTGTGCAGCTAAAATACTGTTTTAGCTTTTCAGATGAGGACTCAGATGAGGAGAAAAGTTGGATTATGATTTAAAATTAACTAAAAGTTCATATGGTTGAGCTTCTTTTTAAAAACAGATACAATTCAGGTGGATCGCATTTTTAAGAACTAGAAATGTAGTTCATAAAATATGAGTTACTTTGGAAGTGTTTGACAGAGAGAATGTTCCCTTGGAAAACAAATTTTTTTTAACCTTAAAATATGGTTTTGAATTCTGTCAGAAACAAAACTGAGGTCTACCTAAAGCACTCCTACAGGTGAAACCCCCTGGGCACTACTTGGGTGTGTAATTCTGTACAAATGGCAATCCTACATTTGACTGTGCTCTCTCATACACACCATTAACATTTTGCAACAAAAGAAGAGCAAAACATATGGAGTCTTTTATTTTAAGCAGAGAAAAAGCAAAAAGAATGATGAGGATAAAAAATAGAAAGCCTGTGGTGATGGGCAAGGGAAGTTAACAGTTGTAACAAGGGGAGATGCTACAGCTGAGTGCATCAGAATAGAAAAACAGAACTAGCCAGAAGGCATCTCCCATAGGCACCTAAATATAGGTTTTCTATATGGATAAGTACGAAAATACATATATATATATATATGTATCACATGGTAAAACAAAGAGACATGATTCAGGACAAACCAGATAGATTGTTTTACCTCGTATTATTCACACAGTGCTTTGAGCTGACATATCTATCTTGGGCAGATGAGGAGACTTGAAGGGTGGAAGGAAGTAAGCAGAGCCTCAAAAGGCAAAGCTGAAAGGATCATACTGTGATTAAGATGGATGCTTTGCTGACAGTGTTAGAGCAACAGCTGCTAAATCTAGGAGGCACATGAAAGAGTCTCTCTATTTTGTTATATATGGAAGTCAATAGGTTATTTGGGCTAAAAACACCCTATTATTCAAATTCAAGTGACCCAGAAAGCCATGCCATCTTTCAGTGGCAATTCAGAGGGCTTTGCCATTTAGATAGTGCTTTTGGTATTTCCCAGTACAAAATTTTTCAATGTATTCTTGTATGACATACGGATATATTGATATATTGATCTCAGGGCTTTTTTTTTCCCTGAGATGTATGAGATTAGTCTGCATAAGGCTTCAGAAGGGTATTTTCTGCTTTCACCTGCGTTAGACTGCTAAAACTTGTCACCAAAATCTCTTTTGCAAAGCTGTTAAACATCCAGGAAATGTACTGGAAGTTCTGTATTGGAACTGCTTCATTAAAATTCTTAATTACGGGTAATGTTTCTTCACAGTAGTTCCTGAATCCTATGTATTAGCTAAGCATGAGTCCTAATCCTGTTGAGAATTTGTGCTTTCACTGTAGGTTGTGCATAGTAAAACAACCCTGAGAGGAAGATTTTGCCCACTTATGTGGACACCTCCCAACTTTTCTGATGTGTCTCTCTTCATCTCCATTTTTCATGGCATCATATTACTCTGCCTTTTCTCTTTATTTTTTTGCCCTTGACTTTTATGTCTACACTACAATTTGGGTTGACCTTGAGGGTGCCCTCAATTAGCTGAGCCATTTCAGTATCGTGGCCCCACACCAAAATCCTCTCCAAAGTGCTTCTGATCTAAAAAGCAGAGCCATGCTCCAGACTGGGGTGTGACCATTTTTCTTTTCCTTTCAAGTTAGTCTTTATTTCCAGGCAATAAAGAGAAGGAGTGATACAGAAGTGATAGAAATCAGAAGTAATAAATCATAGGATTGCTTCTGGTAGGTTTCCTGTGCCCGTGCCTGCTGTGTCTGTGCCACTTGCAAAAAGGGGAGGATTAGGAAAGGTTGGGATGAGAAAGATAAATCTTATCCCTGAAAGTTCAACAAACCTCTGGGGATCCAAAGGATGGCTGCCAGGGATCAAGATCAGGAATTTGATGAATAATGGGCAGGGAGGATTTAGGCTGGCCTCATGTTTGACCCTGAATAGGAGAAGGGGGTTAGGGTTGCATTCTGGTTGGGGTTCTTTGCTCTGCTGTTGATGACAGAAACTCCAAGACCTCCCTGGGCATGGGAAGCTGGTGTTGGCTGTCCCCATCCTCCACTGGAATTTGGTGTGTGGACAAAGTTCTGTACTGACAACAGCAAACCCTGCTGTTTCATGGCTAGCTGGGGAGGGGTTTTGGCTTCTGAGTAGAAAGAGAGGAGAACAGTTTGTGTTGCTATGGAAGGTGTGGTACCATCAAAGGATGGCCTTGGAGATCCTTAGTTAAGTTGTTGTTTTTTTTTTCTTTTTTACCTTTTTCTCTTATCAGTCATCAGGTATTTTTCTGGTTTTCAGATTCTGATCTATGCACCAACAGTGGTGAAAGTGTGTGTTTGTGTGACATCTCTCCAGAACTTCTGGGTTGATACAGTGAGAATAACAATGAGATCAAAGCAGTTTACTAAATATAAAATATTGCTTAGTTTTAGGATGTATTACCTGCATATTTTTAAAGGCTACTATGATTAACCACAATGGTAACTGAGAACCTAGCTGGTCTTGGTAGTGAGCTGAGTTTCTTTTTTTTTTCCTGTTTTCCAGCTCAAGGTGACCCCACTGAGCTTTAAAAGAAGGGGTGAACTGTGACATCTAATGTTATCACTCACATGTCACACATGTGTTTTTGCTAGATGACAGCCAGTAATAGAACTCCACTTCTTGTATCTTCTGCATCATCAAATTCTGTTTCTATACATCTCCTGTGAAGTAACAAATGGAAAGTTTGCAATGAATTTTGTGGGATGCCATTCAATTGTAATTGGAAGGGCTGTTCAGTATCGTGGTGAAACAGTTTTTCACACAGAACAGTTATGGGGTTATAAGCATATCTTTTAAAATGTGCTCAAGGAACAGTAAATTGTTTTGGCCACATCTTTAATTTTTAAATTTATAGTCTTTTCAAGTTTTTGCATTCAACAGTTTTTCTCTATATTATTTTATTAAAGAAGTTGCTTTTATGTGTCTAAAAATCAGTTACCAAGATTGGAGTAATCTGAACATGTTAAGTTTCAGCCTCTGCTTTTGCAATAAGATTTCTTCAATAAGAAGTTGAAGTGTAAAACATTTCAGTTTTTACATTAAACCCGATATTAAAATGGAACTTTTTCTGAAGTAAAAGATGTGTTCAGTAAGTGAAAGATCTATTGCAGTGTTGGTTAATCTTGGTTTAACTGTGCCTCTGAAGAGTCATGAGTACAATAGATAAGATCCAGTAGGTTGATGTTGATGTTGATATTGTCAGTCAAGACTTTTAACCATGTCAGTATTTACTCCTGATAAAATAGTCTGTGTTTGCCTGTTTCTGCACAGTCACAAGTGGCATGAGATCTGTGCTAATCCTTGACTATTTTTTTTTATCCAGCCCCTAGATCACATTATCACTGCATGAATTTGTTTTAAGTCTTGGTAAAATTGGAATTCTAGTGTAAATATTTGTAATTACACTTTCACTTTTTTGCTTGCTTGGCAGAATTTCAAATTTCAGATTACCTTTGCAGTTCAATAGAGCAGCTGAGAAGAGTTCATAAAGACATAATATTTAGCAGCATTGCTTGTGTTGAGGGGAATTCAGAGACTTGGGGCAGCTTTGGCAGGAAAAGTGCTTGGGATGACAGTTATTTAAGAGGGTCTGGAGCTAATCACATCTTGATTTTAGAAGACTTTCAGTAGTAAAAGCCTTCCTGAGTCACAGGCTGGTATTTTGCTGCTGTCTGGATGTGGGCAGAGGATGGGGATGGACTGGGATGGGTGGAGCAGGGACTCGAGGTGTTGTCTGACTTGGCAGCCCATGGTACCTCCTCTTTTATGGAATGTCCTGTCAGAAGGGCTGTAGTAACAGTTTTAATATAGAGCTTTCATAGCAGCTGACAGTTATCTGAAGGAGGGTTCTGCTGGTTAGATGGTTTTGTAAAAATGCCTCTGAAAATTAACTTGTGGTATGGTGAATGTTCTCTTGAGTGTCTCTTACATTCCCTTGCATGAAAGTACACTGGGAGTGTCTCATTGTCTGAATTTCTGAGAATTTTATTGGAGAGAATTAGCTATCTAACGTATGTATTAATCAGATTAACTTCTGATTTTTCCTTCTGATAGGAGTGCCTTGTGTTCTCAATTTGAGACATTCATTCTCATCTACAGTGATCAGGATCTATAAGCAAAAGGGAATTGAAATATCTTCCCTGGGTTAGTTTTAATTTTGCTTAATGGATGAAGGAAGATGAGAGGCAGCCTCTTCCCCAGGGTTATTTAATATTAGAACTTCAGCCTAATTAAGGGATTTGAAGTCTTTTTTTGTATAAATTGTTTTAAGAACTGAGAAATGTTTAAGACACTTTCTAGAGGGAGGTTCATGGCTCCTGGCATGAGAGTGATCCAGAAACTCACTCAGGATCTCCTGGCATCCAGTCCCACTGTGCCATTTTGCTGAATGTTTGGGTTCTGAATATCAGATGTCTTTTCTTTCTTCCACCCCTAAAATGATGCCAACCATTATACCATGTGGGGAGTGCAGAGGTTGATTAGTCAATAAATGCAAAATATTTAGCTGGTGGAAAATGTGTACAGTACAGTGAGGCCATGATTATTAGTAAAGTCTTTAAAAAAAACCTTTAAAAAATCCAAATATCAGGGCATTCTGCCTCCATAGTGAGAATCGTGAGAGCAGCCTTCTCTGGTGAAATTGTAGAGGATTGTCATAAATTAATAATAACCACCCCTCATTTTATTTGGGATGTCACTTCCAGTAAGCTTTTTAAAACGTAGTGTCGTGCAAATGGAAAAGTTTCAGCCAACATTAAACGTGACCATGAAGACTTTTGTTCCTCATTAAACCATTCCTTGATGGTTCCTGATAGATTTTCATCTAAACACTTGCTAATCCCAGAGCTCTGAGAGGCAAGGCCTGCTGAATTAGGCCAACCACTGCTCCAAATAGTTCCTGCACACGAAACAGTAATCATTGCTTTCCAGTCTATTATTAGATTAACTTCATAGGGATTGCTTTTTTCCTCCTGTGAGTTGATGCATAAATGACATGCTTTACCCTCCAATAAATCTAGCAGCAGACTGGCTATGACATGATGTTCATACCCCTTAGTCCCATGACAGATTATTTTTGATTGCTGCAGAAGTTTACAGCAGTTTTGAAACCATTAGAATTTAAAAGGCATCATTGACATTTTACAGCCTACCTGACGGGGCTGGCAGGGAGCTCAGGGGCATCCTGGCTCCTGCTTGGGATTTCCTATCAGGGGCAGCCTCTTGCACTCAGGGTGGTCCCCAGCTGTGGCTGAGGCAGGGAAAAAGGCATGGAATCAGGCATGGGATCAGGCAGCACTGCACCTTCACTGCCTCTCTCCTTGAAGAACAGGAGCTGCTCTGCATCGCATCCCTGAGCTCCAAACTTCCACATGGGGACACTCCTGGCTGTGGGACACATGTGGGGACCACGTCATGCACAGCCCCAGGACATGTTGTGCCTTGCATGGATGAACATGGTGAAAAACTTCCAAAGCTTTGTTGCTTGTTAACCTTTTTAAAGGTTTTTACGTTGCCTGCGGTCACTTTTTTTTCCCAGCTTAGCACTAAAGAAGTTGGCATTGCTAAAGGGGGAAATTCAGGTTTAGTAGCATGTATGTGCTTTTAATAGTGTTCTTTTCTTTCAGATGTAAGAACTTTGTTTTTCCCTGATGAAACCCAGATAAAGTTTGCAAAGCTCAAGACTCTTCAAATCCAAGGTGTTTACTACTATTTGTATCTCCTGTGAATGAATGTGTTTGGCTCTGGTTCTGACCTCTCTTTACCTGTTGTTTTGTACAGCTGTCTAAAATTTGCTGCTTTTGGCCTTAGAATCACAACTACAAAATTTCTATCTCATTTCATACAAAGATACACCTTGATTTCCATGTGTTTGTATATACATATATAAATAGCACAATACCAAATGGAGCTCTGAACATTTCCATAAATTTCTCAATAGGTTTCTATGTGATTAAAAAAATAAAAATAAAAATTAATTCTCTTCAATCTCAAAACCTTTGGTTTTGTGTTCTGGATGGTGTGATCGGACTTGCTTTTGTTCCTAACTTCTGTCCTGTGACAGGGATGTCAAGAAGGTTCAGGTTGATGAATGTGGTATCAAGTAGAGAGCTAATCTTAACTCTGCCCTACTGTAGCCTGACAATTTTTTATTTGACAATATCCTTTTTAAGGCATGGCATCATGGAGAATGAAAATATGAAGACAGTTTAAGTGACACATATTGTTGATAGGTAAATATGAAATTCTCCAAAGAAAGCTTGAGCCTTGCACTACTGAGGCTCCCCTTTCTCCTTGAAAAACACAAAAATATTTAATAGTTACATGGATGGAGTCCCCTAGGATTTTTTGAAGAAGGGTTCCCAGTTTTGCAGATCCTGTGGTCACAGGTAGCTTCTTCTGAGCACTCTTGAGCATAACTTTCTTTTTCTGTTTGAGGGAGAAAATGGAACAGGAAGTGAGAGAATTTCTTCCAGAATTCCTAAGCTTTTTCATTTTCTATATCACTGTACTTACAATGCAGTCTTTTGGGAAATAGGAGTGATTTTATTACAGTAAAATATTTATGCCTTAAGAGGAGGATAATTAAAAAAATATTGAGAAGGCATTTGGAACTTCCAAATGGGAACTTTCTCTACAGAACCCCAGACTAAAAGCTGTGCTCATTAAGGCAGGGAGGAGAATTAATAATTTTTTTTACCCCAGCACTCATTGAGTTTGGTCTCATTACAATATCTTGAAATTTGATTTTGGTTATTTAAAGCATTCTTGAGCAGGGTTTGAGTCTGGTCTCTGTGGTACTATTAACTTTCCTGTGTGAACACCTGAGCTCCCTGGCTGGAGCCTTGGTTGGGGTTGTTCTACACATTCCTGTGATGGGACAAAGCTGAGGGGGTTTTGTAGCACTGGTCTCAACCCATAGACCTCTTTTCTTTCCCTCAGGATTTTCTTTTCCTCAGGATTCAATGCTTCAGTATTTCTGTCTATTTTAAGCTCCTTAGCTTTATAAAATGATGATGAAATTATAATCAGAGTCCATCTCACAAAACCTTTTGCAGATGAGCTGAAAGGTGTTGACAATGCAGGGAACTCTACAGCCTCAGAATTGGGCCATTTTTCTTCTGCCCTGGAAGAGTCAGACCTGAAGGGAGCTGGGGATGAATGCACTATTGATATCCATATGTAACCTTGCAACATGTGGATTAAATCTTCTCTGCACCTGTTGTGTAACATTTTCCTCATGCCAGAGGAGGATACCTTAACTAAAACCACAGCAGCTTTCCAGTGACTTCAAAGAAAGAAAAACCACATTCAGGTTGAAAGCATTTTATTGATTGTAATTTTTAGCATAGTGCATATTAAATGTAATAACTGATGAGTTTAGTAGAATAATCTCCATTACCATATGCAAGAAACATGCTTTATAAGTTACATTCATCTTTAAGAACTGTTAACTTCTCCGGAATCTACTGCAACAAATCATTCTGGGAATGCTGCATCCTTGTGTTTTCAATTGAGGTTCCAGCATTTGGTTGAAGTATCTTCTGTGCTTCTATCATCTCATAATTTCCTTCAGAGAAAAGAGGGAACAATCTGCATGTTGGGTGGGAGGATGAGGGAATGCTAATTGAAACCATGTAATAAAAAGGTAATTTAGCAAAACTATTAGGTTTTGGTTTTTTACTATTTTAAGACTATTATTTTTAAAATTACTTATGTATTAAAAAGGCTGTAAAAACTACTCTGAACGTCAGCACATTCCATCTTAATTCTCATTTTCCTTCGCGTGAATAGTAAAATCTTCATAAACTGAGAACTAAAAATAATTGAATAAACTCCAGTTGAACATTTTTTTATGTTTCTATTTGAATTTTTTTAAAAAAAGCATATTGTAGACTTTCTCCAGAGCATTTAATGTTTTCTAGCATTGACCACACCTCAAGCACAACACAGAAAAAAAAAGTGCTGATGGAAACAGCTGAAACAGAAACCCAGAACAAATGCTAATCAGCATTATATGATTTACAGCTGCATTTACTGCTGCAATGTAATTGCTCACACCTGAATCTGATGTTCCATCAGAGTTCTCCATCAATTGTCAGCAGCTGCTTCTCTCACCCTCCCAGCCAGGAGCTGCCCCAGTTCAGGGTGGAGGTCACCGTGCAGGGATGGACTTCAGGCATGGCCTGGAGAATTTCTTTTTCTGGGTCACTTTTTGGAGTTAGTTTCTCTCCCTGGTTTCTCCAGATTCTTCAGGAGGAGTCTTTGCATGATTTGGGTAAGACAGGGGTTGGGGAGCAGGGAAAAGGGTGGCGAGGCTGGAACAGGAGATCGGGTGGGGATGTGACCTCTCTGGCCAAGGGACTGAATCAGAAAAAAAAAACAGCTAAAGGTTAAAATGGATCACAATTGGAATTAGCTGGTTGTGGCTTGGTGTTTTTTTGTTGTTTGGTTGCTGTTCTGTTGTTTTTTGGTTTTGTTGTGGCTTTTTTTTTTTTCTAATAATCTTTCTTTGGGGTGCATTAGTTGTGTGTAACTGCTGCCATGTGCTTTGAGGCTCGTGTTGGGCTTGTAGAAAGAGGTGGATTCTCCTCAGTTGTGAGGGGTTTGTGGTTTCTCCTATGTTTCAGTAGTGAATTTTGGTGTAATACATGAGGGCTCTGTAGTAGCCTGAGAGGAGGTGGGACTGAGCTCTGGCAAATCTGAACTGGAAAGCACAGAGGAAGGCAGAATGCAGAATATGAGCAACCTTTTTGCATTTCTGAAAGGTACAAAATACTTCTTAAAACAGCAAGAGACCTTTTTGGGTTTTTTTCTCCAGCGTCTGAACTAGAAGCAGTTTTACCTCGAGTTTCTGAGCCAGTACTGTGGCTTAAAGATTTTTTCCTTCTCCTGATGTGTCTTGGTTGTCAATAGTGCCTTCTTTATTTTCTGAGGTTGGAAACGACCACGATCCTTATACTGAAATCCAAAATTTACCAGTAATTCCTGCCATACATGACTTGCAGACTAAGACTCAGCAAGGCCTAAAGTGGATTAGGACCAGTTTCTCAAAGCATTAGAAAGATTTGTGAATCCATAGGTAAAAGGTTTCCATTAGCAAACCTGATCTTAAACCAAATGCAAGATACAGATTGGGAAATTAGAATGATCTGAACTTTTTATTTCCTGCTGATGTTTATTCTGTTGTATAGATCAATGCACAAATATATTTAAAGCTACGAAACAACTGTTACTCATGAACTCCTTTTGCATCACTGTGTGATGCTTTAAACAGATATTTATGCAGTTACATTTTGAAATCATGCTGGGTCTTTTGGAACAGTTTAAGTAGCTCCCTGCTCATTTACATTTATGAATTCCTATCAGATGTCAAGGTAAAAAGGCACAAGCATTGTATATGACATGGAGTTTGTGAGGTCAAGGAGCCTTTTTTGCAGTTGTCCTCTTGGTTTTTCAGTTCACCTCCATTAAATTCCTGAAAATCAGTACCAGTTGAGGTCATGGCACAATGTGAAATAATTTTTGCAGCACTGGCCAGTATTTATAGGAAATGATGAAACATTCTGTCAGTTCTGTCACATTCCCATCCCACTTGACTCTGGGCCACTTTTAAGTGTGGCTGAGAGCCTCATGGGCTTATGTCTTCATGACCCAGTTGTAAGGCTAAGCTGAACAGTGTTCTGAATTTAAATATCTGTGTCGATATTGCATAAACTGGGAGGCTCTGGTATTCTTTTTACATCCTTTCTAAGTTTCATAACAAAATAAATCTGTTTTGTAAGAGTTTAAAAAAAAGAAATGGATCAGCTGATTCAACTCTTCCAGTGTTTGTCAGTAGTTAAATCCAATGCTCTGCATTTCACTGCTTTTTTGTAAGAAGCTGCAGCAGCTTCCATGAAGTGCTGGAGGGTCAGAGGTAGAGCCCATGGGCTTGGCCATGATGGCTCTGTCATCTTGAAATCCTCATTACAACAGCCCTGCAGAGAGGAATTGTCCCCCTTATAACTCCAGGATGAGGGGCTCAGGTCACCCTTTTTTTAACCCTTTTCAGTCAGGTTAGTTTAACAATATAATGGATTTTTGAAGAGCAATTGCAGGAGCAGCCCAGCTGCTCCCTCTGACAGCATCTTCAAGGTGACCACGTGTCTGGGGGACATCTTCCCCAGTCAACAAAACTGCAGCTGAAAACGAGAAAGCAGAGTTCAGCTCTTTTAAAATGAGGCTCTGGACTCTCCTTTGTTTTGCTTCCAGGGATTTGGGAGGTTGGATGTTTCCTGAGGGTGGGTATCCTGCCCTGTTTGTGATGCCCTCTGCTATTTGGGCCATAACACAAGGCAAGACCATGCTGCTGGAGGGGCAGTTGTTGCTGAAAAGGATGTATTGGGGCATAGCAAACTACTGGAATTTTCTTCATCTTTGTGAATAAATAGATTATTATATAGTAGAACCAAAATTATAAATGGACCAAAGCAGTTTGCATATATTGTTACTCAGAAATACATTACAGTTATCTTTAAAGAACCTCACCTGGGATTTTACAGTCACCAGCAGACTTCAGGAAATGAACTGCTATATACACAACCAAGAAGTAACAAAGTACATCATCTACTGCATTTTATTATAGTGGATTAATTGTTTTGCCTTCTTGCTATCTTGTTAAAAAAAATTCTTCTAATGACTTAGAGCCATCTCTTGGGCTTCTCATCCACACAGCAGTAAGCAGGGATAGAAAATAGTGTATTTAAAACAAGTTTTGCCCTGCTGAAAGATCTGAACATCTCATATTTTAAATAGGAAAAGGCAGGAATGTGTCCACTGACCATACCCAACATTCTGCTGCTTTACTGACATCTCTCCCAACCATCCCTTATAGATGGGAATTTTGTGCTCCTGGTCCAAAGAAAATGCTCTGTGGCTGTTTCATGTGTGCACACACAGGTCAGAGCAGTGTTGTCAGAGCTTTCTGTTTGTTATCACTTGTAAATGCTGGGATTACCTGGGTGATTGTTTCCTTAGAACGCCATAATGTAATCTCAAACCTAATACTCCAACAACCATGCACTAATTAAAACTGCAATTATATTTTTGCTCAAACAAAACAACTTAATAAATATTATCACAAACTGTTTACCCTTCCCAAAAAACAATTTATGCTCGCTAATACAATTTCCCATTAAAACTGCTGCCAGGTAAATTAAAAACTCTTGAAATAGTAAGTAAGTGGGAAATTAATTCAACAGTTTAATCTAGAGCTAATAACAGTTGCAAGCTCAGAAAAAGATTGCTACAGCGGGGAGTTAATTAACAGCTTATTCCCCATTTGATAAAAGTAATCCACTCTAATTCCAGTGTAATTTACCTCAATGTAATATAAAACCACAAGCTGCTTCTGGTGCTAGTAATTATTAGGCTTGTCCTGTGGCCACACTGACAATAAAAGCCAGCAGTATCTTAATAACAAGAGGCAGTCTGCTAAACGCCCACAATTAAAGATGTAACAGGAAATCTTGAATCAGCATCACTCGTGTCCTGCTAAACAGGCTGGAGGTGCAATTCCGACAGAAAGAAGGAATTCTCCTTGCCTTCCCTATTTTTAATAACCAGGTGGGCCTTTCAGCAGCCCCGGGTGTTCTGTGGCACTAAGTTCTGCCTAATAAATGCCCCGGGGAGACTGCAGGTTACCTCCGGGTCTGCCAGGTTTCTTAATTTCTCTGTTAACACAAATGAAATACAGAATTGGAGCTCTTGACCTGAAATATCCTGGGATCATAAACTCTGTGAGACTCTTTTGACCTCAGCTGTATTGAAGCCTGTTTTCCTTCTTTTTCTTTTTTTGTGCAGTTAAGGCCAAGGATCAGATTTAATGCATTGATATATATATATCAATAAAAAAAAATATATATATATATCAATATATATATCAGAAAATATATATAAAACACAAACATCCATGCACATACCCAAATGTATAAATATAAACGTATCTGTATAAATCTAGGAGAAATGTGTTATGTTACAAATTTTCTTGTTTGATCCCAGGGTAGTATTTTCTAGTAAGTATTTTGATTTGTTCTTGAGCACTCATGACATTCTGTCACTAGGGAACTTGAGTTTTATTTAAGTATTGCCATTTTTTTTAGTTGGGTTTATGAATAGCAGGTAGAGTCCCTCGTTGACGTTCATGCTGTGTTCTTAGCACTTTCCATTGTCACTGATTTAGGGGTGCCATAGCAAGGATAAGTTTGTAAACTGTAATCACAATTTAACTGGAGTGAAATCAAATGAGCTATTTTATCATAAAAATACCCATACCTGAAACAAGCAATGAATGGCATTATTTTAACCCATTTGTTATTAACAAGGGGTGAGTGGTTTTTCTGCTTGCACCTAAAATATTTCTATACAATCTTGATGTACTTGAGTAACTTCCTTTGGGAACTTTGGATTTCTCAGAAATAAAACTCCTGCTGAGACATGCTTCGTTGGGTAGCAGTTGCTAACAAATATATCTGATATTATAATTGTGGGGGTTTAAAAAAATATTCTAAGCAGGGATAACAGTAACTTAAAGGACTGACTTTGAAAATAGCACAGATTCTGGGCTGGTGTGCTCATGTTGTGGAAATGCCAGAGCTGGTGACAAAGATGAAGACAGTGACTGTAGTGATAGTTCAGCTATAGATACAGCGTCCTTTCCTATGTGTTCTTTAAGATATTTGAGTTTTCCTGATTTACTGCACAGACAGGGAGATGTTTAGAGTTGAATTAATGCTTTTGCATGTCTGAAATCTGGTAGGATACTCTGCACACTGCCATTCTTCTGCTACCGCTGCTTAGCAAAGCCAGCACACTTTTCTCCTACATAAATGTGGTTTCTTCTTTATTTAAATGATTAGGGGTTTTTTTCCGGTGGTAGTTTTGATTACTTTTGATACTGATTTTTTTGTTTGACCAATTAATCAGCTCTTGGGCAAGGAATGTTTTCTCATGGAGAGCTGGGCAATACCACTGTATTGTAAGCACTTATCAGGTAGTGTGCTAAAAACTGTTAGTGTCTGACTATAACTACACCTAAACTCTGCTGCTCACTCCCACATTTTATTTATGTACTTACCAGCAATTAGGTCCACCAAGGTTAAACTTACTTTACAGTGCCATGTTTGGAAGGATTTTTTTTGTACTTTTATTGTTAAACAAATCTCCAGTAAAATAATCATTCTTTACCACAAATGATTTTCATGCTGTGTCACCTGTAATCTGTATTTTGTCTGGATGCAAAATCTTTAGTGTGAGTGAAGTGATGCTTGAAATTCTGTAGGTCAGGGATTGAGGCCCAATTATTGGGGCTGCTCAAACTAACCAGACCTAGAAATGAATTAGCACAGCTCATCAGCTGCTCATCCTTGCCTCTGTGCTTCCATTGCCATCGTGTCCACGCCAGCAGATCCACAGCAGACTCAGGGCAGACTTGGAGCAGATCAAGCCCAGCAGCTTCAGCTCAGTTAAGATCAGCCCTAAATTTTCCAGGTTAGGGGAAAGTGCAGCTTGGGCTGACGTGTTCTGATAACCAGAGAAAAGCTTAGATTTTAATGTGGCTTCACATTTGAGTAATATGCAGTTTTTGTTGAATTGCATTTGACAGTTTGGGGGGAAAACATTAATTGAAAAAAATTGGAACACGTAATTGGAAAAAACCACAAGGTTGCCATTCTTGTTGCCTGTTGCTCAAACTTACCTGGGAGATTATTGTTCTAAAAGGTTTATAAAGAAACTAATACATTCTGCAAGTGTACACTGATAGATTTAACATCTCTTTAGTATTTTCCATTTCAACTGGGCTGTGCAGGGTGTAATTGTGAAGGGCTGAGTTTTGCAGGAGAGACTCAGGGTATTGCCTTGTGTATCTTGCCATGGAGAACTGAAATGAGGAGGCTCCTCTCAAGCTGTGGCGGGGAGGCCAGAGGAGTTCCATGTCCACTTGAGAAATGCTCTCACGGGGGGGGTTGATGGTTTCCAACAGGCTGGCACCAAGGGAGCTGCTGTGGGTCCTGCTTGTCTGGTGCTGTGGGCTCTTCTTTTCAGTACCTGCTTGAGGTAGTGCAGTAAGGGAGAGTCCCCACTGGTACCTGTGAGGTGTTTTAAGGAGAAGAATCTTGTTCTGCGTCATCCTTTGGTAGGGCACAGAGATCCTGGATCAGAGTAATCTGAGGCTTAGGTTGGAAAGTCCTTCTACAGATACATCAATAGCAAAAGGAGGGGCAGGGAAAACCTCCATTCTCTACTGGACATGGGCGGGAATATAGTTATCAAAGATGAAGAAAAGGTTGAGATATTTAACACCTTCTTTGCCTCAGTTTTCAACAGTAAGACAGGTTGTCCTGAGGACAGCTGGCTTCTGGAGCTTGTAGAAAGAAACAAGAATATGAACAGCTCCCCTGGAATCCAGAAGGAAACAGTCAGTGACCTACTGAGCTGCTTGGATCCCCACAGATCTATGGGACCAGATGGGATCCACCGAAGGGTGATGAGGGAACTGGCAGAAGAACTCCCCAAGCCTCTCTCTGTCATCTACCAACAGTCCTGGCTCACTGGGGACATCCCAGATGATTGGAAGTTGGCGAATGTCACGCCAATCCACAAAAAGGGCCAGAAGGAGGACCCGGGAAACTCCAGGCCCGTCAGCCTGACCTCAGTGCCTGGCAGGGTTATGGAGCAGCTCATCCTGGGGGCAATCACACAGCACCTACAGGATGGACAAGGGATCAGACCCAGCCAGCACGGGGTTAGGAAGGGCAGGTCCTGTCTGAACAACCTGATCTCCTTTTATGATCAGGTGACTGCCTGGTGGATGAGGGGAAGGCTGTGGATGTGGTCTACCTGGATTTCAGCAAAGCCTTTGACACCGTCTCCCACAGCATTCTCCTGAAAAAGCTGTCAGGCCACAGCTTGGACAGGGGCACTCTGCGCTGGGTTAGGAACTGGCTGGAGGGCTGGGCCCAGAGAGTGGTGCTGAACGGGGCTGCCTCAAAATGGCGGCCGTGGTGTCCCCCAGGGATCAGTGTTGGGCCCAGTTCTGTTTAATATCTTTATAAATGATTTAGATGAGGGGATTGAGTCCATGATCAGCAAATTTGCAGATGACACTAAGCTGGGGGGGATTGTGGATCAACTGGAAGGCAGGAAGGCTCTGCAGAGGGACCTGGACAGGTTGGAGAGTTGGGCTGATTCTAACGGGGTGAGGTTCAACAAGGCCAAGTGCCGGGTCCTGCACTTTGGCCACAACAATCCCATGCAGCGCTAAAGGCTGGGGACAGAGTGACTAGAGAGCAGCCAGACAGAAAGGGACCTGGGAGTCTGGATTGACAGGAAGCTGAACATGAGCCAGCAGTGTGCCCAGGTGGCCAAGAAGGCCAATGGCATCCTGGCCTGGATCAGGAACAGCGTGGCCAGCAGGTCCAAGGAAGTGATTCTGCCCCTGTACTCAGCGCTGGTGAGGCCACAGCTTGAGTCCTGTGTCCAGTTCTGGGCCCCTCAGTTCAGGAAGGAGATTGAGGTCCTGGAGCAAGTCCAAAGGAGGGCGACTAGACTGGTGAAGGGACTCCAGCACAAGTCCTATGAGGTGAGGCTGAGGGAACTGGGGCCGTTCAGCGTGGAGAAGAGGAGGCTCAGAGGAGACCTCATCACTCTCTACAACTCCCTGAAAGGAGGTTGGAGCCAGGTGGGGGTCGGTCTCTTTTCCCAGGCACCTCTTAGTTGTGCCAGGGGAGCTTTAGGTTGGATATTAGGAAGAATTTCTTTACGGAGAGGGTGATCAGACATTGGAATGGGCTGCCCAGGGAAGTAGTGGATTCTCCATCCCTGGAGATATTTAAAAAGAGACTGGATGTGGCACTCAGTGCCATGGGCTGGTAACTGCAGCGTTAGTGGATCAAGGGTTGGACTTGATGATCTCAGAGGTCCCTTCCAACCCAGCCAATTCTATGAAGAACTTGGGAAGAAATTCTTCAGTGTGAGGGTGCTGAGCCCATTGCCCAGGTTGCCCAGAGAGGCTGTGGCTGCCCCACCCCTGGCAGTGTTGAAGGTTGGGATGGGGCTTGGAGCAACCTGGGCTGGTGGGAGGTGTCCCTGGTCATGGCAGGGGGCTGGGACTGGATGAGCTTTAAGGTCACTGCCAATCCATTCCTTGAGTCTGTGATTTTTCAGGCAGTGAGCATGGCAGATGTGCTGTTGCAGGCAGGGGGCATGAGCAGTACATTCCCCCAAATCACCATCAGGTTGTGCAGACAGACAGACAGACATATGCCCTCAGTGCTGGGGTGGCCCTGAGCTCAACGCTGTGGTGACAAGATCTGCTGTATAGACACCTGAAGCAGAGAGACAAAGACGGTGCCCTCATCCATGATACCAACATAGCTCTTTTCAGTCCATTATTCACCAGCAGTCTTGCTGTCAGTCTGAAGATGCATTAAAATGAACTCGAGGACAGAAATAATTTCCATATGAGGTAAACTTTTTAATCATCCTGAATATATGTGGGGGGAGAAAAAAAGCCATCAGGTACCCAGGTTTTAACCAACTCTTCTTTCATGTTACCGATACATGTTTCTAAAGACATGCACATGGAAGTAAAACAAATATAGAATAAATGTTCTTAAGAAGTTTGTTTCACCAGAATATACCAAAACCAGGTTAACTATCTGCATACATAATTATTGAGTGCAAACAGTCTGCTTCCACCCATGGTACACACACACACACACAAATGAAGTTATCCCATATCCAGCTTGCAATGGTCCTGTCTCTCCCACAGGGATGTTCCACCCAGCAGGGTACAGGTGCAGGGCAGGTGACAGAATGTGGACCTGAATGGCTCTTGGGTTGTGTGCATGAGTGAACAGAAATGTGTTGCAGGACCAGACTGACAATCTGTGCAGGCCTCTTGTGTAATCCAGGTTGTGAAATTTCACTGTTATTCCTGTGTTAAGCCTGAAACCTGCAGCTAACCCAGAGCAGCATTTGAGCAGCACAGCTGGTCCCAGCTCACAAAGTCAAGTGATGGAAAATTCATCCCATGCCCTGGTAAAGTGTTCCAGTGGTTATTTCTGCTGTTGGAAGTTGAGCTTTTTTTCCACTTTATGTTAAAATTTCTTGCCTATTGCTGCAAATCCATTGAACTTTATATGAGTGGTCAAGTGTTTGCCCTTTGTCTGTCACTTGTTGCCTTTTTTTCCTCACTTGACCCTGAATTCAGTGGCAGCAGATGGACCTGGTGACAGAGAAATTACACCTGTAGTGGTGGTGACAAAAGGCTGATGTCAAGCCCAGCTCCAAGAAGTGGTGGCAGGGATTGGAATTGGCTATGGGAAGGATTTCAAAGCTGAATGTTCAGTAGAGAGCTAGGTGATGCAATTAATGATTTATATAAAATTGAAAATAATTTTTACAGTCGTACAACTTGATCACACATCTTTAGCAAGGCTTTTCTTCTGCCCAGTTTGTCTGGCCTCTCAGACCATTTCCATTTTTCCAGTGTAATTTATATCCATTCTAAAAAGCAGGATTACAGCAGTTAATTTCAGGAATGTCTACTTTGCTTTTTCAGTTTTCCATACTGCCACTCAACATTTCACAACTAATGCTAAAAGAACCTGCTTTTCTGCAATTCTTTCTGGCACAGAAGGGCTTTCCTGTATTTCTCTGCCTCATTGACTCTCTATCTCATTTAAAAATCTTTGCTGAAAATACATCTTTTTCCCCTTGCATGACCCTCGTAATTTTTATCTCTCTCTGCTGTTATTTTAGCACATAATTTTACTTTTAAACTAGCTGATGGCCCTTCATTTGAGAAAGGGCAATCAATAAATTATGTGCTGATTGTGGGTATTCTTCATCATATTTTTGTATTTCATTGTCCAGACTGTAACAGTTGATATATATTTTTGTTGTACTTTTTCACCTTCTTAAGGGTATCATTATTCTTGGCTTTTAATAATTGAAAGACAATTCAATCTTTTTGCATCACGAAAGAGAGAATGAAGGAATGAATCTCTCCCTGCTAAATATCATTTATATCAGTTAATGGCTTTGCTAAAGAAACACAAGCTTGAGCAAACTTGACATGGGTTGAGCAAAGAAAGTGAATGTTTTTCCTGAATAATTATTAGTTCATGTCACTAAATCATCTGAAAATCTCACCGTGAATTTCTGAAATGCTTTTTTTTTTTTTTTTTTTTTCTGAAAACAGGAACTTGAGGGTACTTAGGTGACAGCTCTGTAAGAGAGGTTTTTTTCTTTCCCCAGGGTGTGAAGGGGAGCTCTGCATCCTTCAGAGTCCCTGCAGGCTATGCCTATTTCTTCCCTGTGCTTTTTCACTGGGAAAGGTTTGCATGGAGAGAAGAAATGATATCCATGGGAAGTTGGTCTCTCCTGAGAGGGGCTTCATCATTGTTTTTTTTTTTCAATGTAAAGAGTGTGCTAGTGGCTCTAAGTAAATTTTATAATGGAAAGTTTGCAGGAGTGAAGTTTGGAGAAATAAGATCCTTCCTACTGTAAACATGATCAGTTCTGACTATACAGGGGTCTGGGTATGTGTGTAGGCACTCAAGCATAACTTACATGATCCTTCTCTTTCAGATGTATACAGGTATTACTTGTAGGCTAGTTCTGTGGTCCCATTGCATGATAATTAAGAAAAAAATTATAGGACTTATCAACTTTTGGCAATTTAGGAAGGTTTTCTACCCATGAAACTTCATTTTTAATGTTTTTGTCTTCAGTTCTCAAAAAAAAAAAAAAAAATTGAAACATACACAATGAGAAAAATTTGCCTTTGTGCTGTTTTATGTAATTATTATTATTTAAGATTAAGTATTAACTTATAGTAATACCTATGAGTTACTTTCTCAGCTTTCAGGAATGGTTAGTGCTAGTTTGTCTTCATGCTGTCACTTGATAACTAAATTGTAATATGTAAAAAAAAACCCAGTTACATATTCTTAGGTCATCTCAATGCATGAATCCAATCTCATAAAAATTTTCATTATGGTTTGAGGGATGAGATGTGCATCTTATTCATTTGCTGATACAGATTCTAGCTGCTGACCCATTCATCAAATGCTCAAGTCCAGGCCAACAGGAATGATCTCTCCAAGAAAGATTAAGAGCAGAAATTTCAAATGGGAGACATTGTTCTTTGTAGCAGCTCACCTCATCTGCCATCACTTGTAATTGATACTCCCCAGCTCCTCATCTGCTCTGCATCTCAGCAGCATCCTGGGAGAGCAGCTGGGCAGAAAAAGGGGTAAAGAGGAGGCTTAGAATTTTTAAAATAAAATTCAGGGGGATTCCATTTCCCAAGTGTTGCCTGTCTTTTTAAGGGAGTGCTGCTATATTATTTAGAAGCCTTTCAGTTGCTTCAGTCGAGCAATTTCTGAAAAGAAAAAAAGAGAAAGAGCAAGCAGGAAGATATTATTGGTGAGGGAACGTCGTCAGTCAGCCAAAAACAAACACAAAGAGAGACTACCTTGCAGTCTGAAAGTGCTGATTGCACTCTCTGTGAGGCCAAGAGCAAAAATATGCTTTTTTTCCCCTTACTTTTGGTAAGCAGCTTAATTATTGAATATCTCATTGGCTACTGCTGTGCCTGCAGCATTGCAAATGAACGTGCCCATGTTTGACTGTTTGAGCTCCCAAAACTTTGAAGCTGAGACTCAATTTTGTAAATGCAAACCAGCAAGAACTTAGTATGATACATTTTCAAAGTCCTTAGCAAATTGAAAGGACAGCTCTTAGAGCCATAAATGTGATTGATAACTTTTAAATAAACTCACCAGTAAATTGTTTTATGCAACACTGGTGTGTTCAGAGTATTTCCAATAGTGCCAGGTGACTTGGGAACAAATAATCAGTGCAGAAACCTTGGAAATGAAAGCCTCCCCTTTCAAAGATTACTTTCCTGGTTAAAAAACAATTATCATATTACAATTTAATACGTTTTATGAAAAGCTCTGTCTTGATGAGCCAGCCCCTCTGGTAGAATTCCAATGAAAATGGGATAAGGAATATTTCAGGAGGGAGCAATGTGTTGGCTGTGCTGTGGAGGAAACTTGTAGAGGTGCAGAATTCCTGAGCTCTGGCTTATGGTTATTTATTTAGTTACTGATTTTAAGATACATGGGTAGTTTTTCTATGTGTTTGTTTCTTTTTTGAGATTAACATGAGAAATCCCCATAAAATAACTTTCATCTCTCTCTAGGAGAGGATGAGTAAGCAGGGAAAAGGAAACAGGTTGCTGTAACTGCCACTGAGCTGCTCTCTCAAAATGTAATTCTAAATATCTTCAAGTCTCTGCAATTTGCTAATAATACAGTTTGCAAACTCCTAAAAGTGGATGGCCCAAATATTTATTTTAATGTGTATTTTTATTAAAGTAGACACCATTATTACTGCCACAGATTAAAGACCTGTAATGTGACTTTAATATTGCTATTAGATGTTAATGTCTTAGGATAGCACTCTGAAGATGAAATAGTTCTCATTTACTTTTCACCATAATGAATACTAATGTGTCAGGGGACAAGAGACATCTTTGCCTTCTGTTCAGCTTGGCCAAATAGGAAAGACAGGAATGGAAGGGAGTAATTTGTCATTTGTGGGGGAATGCAACTGGAAGTTGTGAGTAAAGGCAATGGAAATCCAGTCACACAGCTCTCCCTCTCCTTTTTCTCTTTGGACTAAAGAAAATAAGAGCAGACAGTGGGCTGTCCAATTTCCCACATTACTGGTGGGAATTATTCATAAAAGACTTGCTATTTCTACACTGGTTTACAGTCTGGTTTCATCTCATTATTGGTGATGTTACAGTCATCATATGATGAGGTCTTTCAGGAAGGGAATAATAACTCATTTCCTGGAGAGTGTTTGTTTTCTGCACTTAGAACTAGAGACTAAATATTTTTTTAGTCAAAACCAAAAATGTTTACTCTTCTGGACAAAGTTAGAATAATGCCAGATACAGTAAATCTGGGGACCTATTCAGGGTGTAATGGAATAAAATTTGGTTTTATTAGTACATACGTAGGGATCTGTCTCTTTACCTGTGGTTAAAATTGTTCAGGGCAATTTTTTTCCAAGTAACAGCCCACATTTAGTTTTCAGAACCTGCTCACTCTTTGGATCCACAGTTAAGTCCCTTGAATACAGTTGACAATAAATAACACAGACATATGTTCAAGTGCTTACAGATTATATTTTCATAGCCTTGAAATGTTTTGCTTGGGGCAAGAAAAGTTACATATCAACTTGGCAAGGATGCTGGCTCTTCCTCACCCTGCTCAGCCTAAAGGGCTTCCCAGCTGTGGGATAACAAAGGACTCTTCCTCACTGGTGCTGGTCTGCCCCAGTCCTAATTCCAGAGGCTGGGAAGCTCCAAGGCTTCCAGTCAAATGATTTTCCTGAAGAATTGGCAGAAAGTTTGTGCTTGCTTTGGTCACACACACATTGTCACCACGCAGATCCTAAGGGGGTGGTTTGTGGTTGCTGTGAGCACTGGGGAAATGCATTGGATGCAGCTGGGTTTCATCACACCAGGTCTGGGTGCTCCTGTGTCTGGACAGCCTGAAAATCAAATTCAGTCCAGGTCTAGACGTGAATATAATGTGAGAGTTTGTCCTTTCAGTGATGGGCATTTCTTCCAGCAATAAAGCAGCAAAATCCAGCAGCATCTGTTCTATGAGATTTTACATTATTTGGGAGAAAACAGTTCTGTGGGGTATTTTAACCACCGAGTGAATGAATATATTTTATCGTTGTTAAATCTTTTTGCCTGTGTTGTTATCTCATTCCAATTGCTCTTTTAAGAAGATGAGCATTTGAATTCAAGCATAAGCAAAAGGGCAGCAGAAGACTTCTCTGCCTGTTACTGCAGGGTCTGTGCTCCAGCAGCCAGACTCTGGTTCAAAAGCACTGCAAGGAACAAGGCTTGAGTTTTCTTCTGCTTATACCTTTCTGGGCTGCTATTTGAATTTTATTTTTTTTTTAAAGTATTTTCAAAGATAACAAAAGAAAACCTCATTGTTCGAATTCATGGTTTCCAGGTTCTTTTTTAAAAGGTGCAGTTATTGATGTCTCCATAGCAGATGGTGTGATCCCATGATGCCTCTTACAAAATGTGATACAGAAGCATATATCTCAATTGTTCAGTCTTCATAATATAAATCAGTCTTATGATATGTTCCAACAGATAGTGCTGCCCCTTTTATATTCCAGCTAAGGACCAAATTAATCAAGTACTGTTTTGCTTAAATTTTTTCTTCTATTTATGTGTTTGATTTGTTAGAAGATCATTTTTATCCATAAATACACTCTTTTAATAGCTTCCTTTTTTTTTTGTACGGAACTAGACAGAGTAGATTGTGGAGAGCTTATTCATTTCATTGTCTAAGAAGCAGGATATTGTGAAACTTGAGCCTACTGCAAGACTCAGGACAACCTTTTTTACAATACATCTGAAATATTTTTGTAGTATTCTACTAATTGCTTTAATCTTAATGGGTTATTTTTCCTGTCATTCAGCAAATTTCTGTACATTACATTTAAAGAAGTCCTGTCTGATTTTGAACTCTTTTCTTCAGAAATTCCAGCAATAAATTCTGTAGTTTAATCTGCAGATAAACTTATACCTCCTCCAGGAAACCCATAAAATGCCAGATGTAGGTTTGTGCTGTCAGCCAGTGAAAAGGATGAGACGAAGACCTAGTGTGGAGATGCCTAAATCTGTATAATTAATGGTTAAGCTTTTTGTATCCTTCAAGGAAAAAAAAGGGCTGTGGGCCAGCAAGTGTCCAGCTCTTGGAACAAAGGAAAATGAAGTTCTGTAGGCTCAATGTCTTAAGGGGAGAGAAGTGAAAATAATGCAGGCTTCAAGAATAGAAAGTTTTCAATGACTGAAGAAATTTAACTTAAACAGGGGATGAATTCCATGTTGGGTGCTGCTTTTTGATCAACAGAAGCTGTTGAGAGTAAAAGCCTTCCATTTTGTGAGACTATCTTCCAACTTGGATCAGCTGACAGCAGGTCCAGTAAATCTCTGCAGGTGCCTTGCCCCCCACTCCTGTGTTTCTGTGGGACACAGAAATAGCTTTTCTATGTTGGCTGTAAAATCAGCTGTCTTTATATAATTATTTTTTTTCTTTCATTTTCTAATCCTTCTATTTTGAAGCAGGAATTTTTAAGCACCAGGCTTGCAGCAGCATAGATCAATACTGGCTTGTGTTTGAAGTCAGGTAGAATATGAATGATGAGGTTCCAGTTTGGCTGAAGGTGTAAGTTTTTCTGGGATAGTAAACAGCAATAACTGAGGTGCTGAGGAACAAAAAAAAAAAAAAAAAAAGTTTATTTGTGATGGATGGCAGGGTCTTGCTGGTAAGCTTAGTACATTAAGGAAGGTGCAGATTTGTAATATTTGAGTATGGCACAGCTGAAGTATTGCTGGGTGCAGGTGTTCTGTACCTGGGAGAGGCAGAGCTAAGTTTGTTGGGTTTTCTGGCCTGCAGAGATCTTCAGAATCCAGGTGGGTTCAGCAAATCATACATATTGCCTAAGCAGCATATAGTACTATATAAAGTAATAAATTATAAAGTAATAATTTCAAGACTAATAAACTGTGTCATTTTTTGGAAAAAACAACAACCATTGAATGGGGGGCAGGTTTGAGATATTTTCCCTTTTTAAGAAATAACAGTATAAAAAAGGAATGAATGAAATTGCTTCGTGTGGTTAAATTTGTGGCTAAGGTGTTGGGAGAGCAAATGGCTGAGGCTTCTTGTGCCTTTTGCTTTGTTTTAAGTGGCCCTTGAGAAAGGTGTTGTGAGGAGTGGAGAAGGGTAGAGGAAATCACCTCTTCCTTCTCTCAGTTACTTTTAAAGTTTGTGGTCACATATGGTTTTGTACTTATCATCCTTTAATTATGATAAATACCTGACCTATCTGTGGAGATTTTTTAGCTTTTTATCAGTTCTTTAACATTGTTATAGTAGTATTAATAATCTGAAAGGAAGACCAGGAAGTTCTTTCCTGGGATGTGATTTCTGTGTAGTTCCCAAGACCACGTTTTTGCCTGAGTCAGCTACAGTGTTTTCTATTGGAATGTATTTTGGGGTATAAATGGTTAATTCTTATCAAACCTTTAAACAGGCAGTTTGAAACATGGGGCTTTGGCTTGTCCTGCCATCACTGCTCCTCATCAGAGGGCTGAGCTGATAAAACCCCATGCTAAATTTTGTCAGGGTAGCCTACTAAGGGGCTTAGAGACTTTTTGCAGTGTTTCTAATGGGTAATGAGAACTATTCTTTTCATAACAATAGTAATAATTGAAGCATATTGCTGTAATGAATGTTAGCTTAATTATCCTTAATTCTTTTTCCTCTGTTAAGTTGTCTTGAGTTAGCAAACACTGTTTATTACTGAAGGAATTTGAGAGTAATAGGTTGAAGGTTTTTATACATTCTTCCCTAACTAATGTTTAGTTTACAGATTTGGATGTCTGAAATACCATTTAGGAGGACTAGAACTGTGACCATAATTTAGTAAAATGATTTGATATGCCCTCTTGGCTAGGGACACAGTTACTTATTTTATTTGAATCATTCCAATGCCTTTTCTCAATGTTCTGTGCTTTTCCCTAAAATTTGTTTCTAGGAATACCAGTGGTCCTCACTGAGCAACTCTTCAATTTGTTATGATTAGGGAAATATATTTTTAAAATTGTTTATAAATATCTATACATATCTATACACATTGATATGTATAAATATCTATAAAAATATAATTTTTCATACGTATCTATCATATTGTTTATACAAATCTAGCAGTAGCAAGGTTAGCCAGGTTTGACCTGACTTAATTCCTGTAAGAAAAAAGAAAATCTAACCCAATACTTCAGTTTTTTCCAGTGTTGAAACATGTTAAAGTCTTACTGAACTATTAAAACCTCAGGACTTCAACCAATTCATTTTAGTCATGATGTGGCCTAAAGTTGAAGTATTTTATAAAAGCTAAACAATGCCAAATGCATTTGGCTGAGATCAAAAGCCAAATCTATTTGTTCTCTTTCATCTTCAGTGTTCCATTTCCTAGGAGTATGACCTTAGTCAAACATCTATTAAAGTTAGCTTTTGATCTTACTCCCTTTTTTACAAAAAGGAAAAAAAAAAAGCCAATCTTTAAGATTTTCTTCCAGAGACAATCACACTATTGTGTTTTAATGTTCCAGTAGTGTGTGAGTAAATAGGATTCTCTGATGTATGTGATAGAACGGTGGTTAAATGGGACAATCATTTTTGTGTCAGAGACAAGAATCAAAAGGAAGCATTCTTCAGAAGCTGTTAACTGGAAAAATCCCCCCAGGTCACTGGAAACATGTTAACTGGTCAATGTGCTGCATTTTTGGGTCCTTTGATGAAAATGCCTTGTAATTCGATAACAGGTAGCTGCTCATTTGGAATACAATTTTCTCTTCACCAGTCAGAGCTGCTCAGTGATTAATCAGTAAAAAAGGTTAATTTTCTTCTAAGTATGAGGAGTTTCTGAGAGAAGTGAGGACAGATGGGATTGTTACATCCTTTGTTTCCTCAATATATTCTTGGTCATCTTTAAGTTCCTCCACATTGGGGCAGCCTGTCTGACATTCACTTCTCAGCTTCAGTGAAGTGAGGAGGTCTTTCACAAATACATATTGGTTCCTAAAAACTATACAGAAGAGTAAAATTACAGTTAAGATTTATATTAAGCATAGTGAACTGATTAATTATGAATTAACCCATAAGAGCTCTCCTTTTAAACTTGTTTTATCAATGCAGCACCACTGCTAGGGAATATCAAAGGATACAATAGATAAATCCTGAAAAAAATTTCAAAGCAGCATCTCCAAAAGAAACAGAACATGTCTTTAATAAGTGATTAAACTTGCAGATGTATCACATATTAAAATTCTAAAACGTGAGTTAAATGATTGCTGGAAACACATGGGAATGTTACCTAAATAAATTTATACTAATGTCATAGCTTACCAAGGTGGGGAAAAGCCTTCAAGTAGACTTTACACTCTCAGCTCTAAAAAGATAGCTGTAAGAAATACAATTTTAATGTTCAGAAATGGCTGAGAACTTCAGAGTGTAATAATCTGAAGGAAATGCTTGAAGGGGGGTTACTTAAATAATGTGGAGATGAAGAGAGACCTGCCATGTTTTTGTGAATTGGCTGAAAACATTTTCAGTACATCTTGGACATCATTTATATCAAACATATTTTTATTTTTCAAAGACATGTAATTAATTTGAATTAAAAAAAATCTGAGAATCTATTTTAAGATCTGAATGTACTTTGGCTATTGAAACAGTTGCTCAAAACCTAAGCTAAAAATGCTTGTTGCCATAGTTTTAGAAGGAATGAAACTGCTATACTGATGCAAACTCAGGAGTAAAGACCAGTAGAGTTTATCTATGAAGATTTGCAAGGGCAAAGAGAATATATGCATAATTTTAGATTACTTAGTGTTTCAGTTCAGTGGCTAAATTATTCCTCTCCTTCTTGAGCCTGCATTTGGCTTGGAAGCTGCAAGTTAATTCAGCTTGACCAATGAGTAGTCACACATCCTTTAAGATTTTTTAAATGGTGTAGTTCATCTTTTATATGTTACTCTAATTCAACACCTGCAGCAGTAAAATAATCTCCCATTCACTGCCTCAGCTTTGAAAAATATTCTTTACCTTGTGTAGCATAAAATAGAAATAATTATGGCATAACTTCATAAACAAAGAAAGTACTAATCTATTGGGACTAAATTATAAATTTCCTGTGTTACTTGTGTAAGGAAATGTGCATGAACAAGCTGCAACAAAAACTCAATGAAAGTAACTCAGAACCAGGGAGATCAGAACAATCAGGAGTAAAAAAAAAATGCTTAAAAAAAGGAAAAGTTACGGTACACAGGCCTCTAATCATGTTCCTGACCCTCTCTGCTTGTGTGATCAATAGTCATTCATTTATGCCCCAGAGGAAAACACAGATCTTTGTGTTTCTTTACCTGTGGTCTAAACAGAGCTTAAAAGTTCAATCTGGTTTTCCCAGCCTGTGGTGCCTCCTCTTTTCTCTTTGCAGTATTAAAAATTCACAAATCCATCACCTGTTTGCAGAAGGTGCCCAAAGCAGCAACTCAGCTTTGACCCCAGGCACTGCTTGGGCAGGATTTGCTGCCTGATGAAGTTGCTCTTGCCTCACAGAAATTTACTGGGAAGTAGCATGAAATCTTGTTATTTCCCAAGTATGGCCACTTGGAAATAAAAATTTTCCTGCTGAAATAAATAAATTAATTTATATTAAATTTATATTTAATATATTTATAAATATAAATATTTATATTATAATATTTATATTTATAATATAAATATTTATATTTAATTAAATTTATATTTGTAAATATTTTTATTTCCTGCTGAAATAAAAATAAACTAATCTAAAATATCTAATTTTCATCTTAGAAAGAAGAACTACATGGCATGTGTATACCATGACACCCCACTAATGCCAGCTACATAAAATCCTACTGAAAATAATCCTGTTGAAAGAGACTTGGTGGCAAAAGCTTTATGCCTGATGACTGTGAGAAGCATTAGGTTATAGCTGTTTGGGATGGGTGTGTTTTTCCTGTTCCTGAATTTTAAAAGGAAAAAAAAAAACCCTGACAGGTTTGGGGTTTTTTGTTTGTTCGTTGTGTTTTGTTTTGTTTCTTTTTTTCCAAAATTGTCTTGAGTTCACAATGTAACAGGAGGTAGAGACCTAGAGTCCAGTCCTTGCTACCCATGTGTTACTTTATTTTACATTGAAAAAATAATAGAAAAGTAATTAGGGAAAATTCTAAATCAGCTATTCCAAGAAAAACTAAGTCATGTTTCTGCACTACATTCTGTATCTGTTGTCAAATTGATACTAATTGCTAACATGGTTGGTTCTGCATTCAGCATGGAGATCACATGGAGCCTGTGTCACTGGTTTCCTGAATTCTCACTGAACTCTTGTCCTTTCTTGCCAGAAACATTGCTGCTCTATTCTGTCTATCCTAATACCACCCAATTTATTTTTCATTGGGAATATTGGGAGTAAGCTGTGGGATTTCACATCACCTTCAAGCACTAATACTTTGCTTTCATTCAACAGCCAGAACTGGGAAGTGGTTTTAGATCTCAGAAGATCATTCAATGAATTCATGTTCTTAGTGATGCTGCTTTTGAAGCTGCATCTTTTGTTCTTGCATTAATAGAAGGCCATTTGTAGAGGAGTGCCTGGACTCCCTCCTGTCATTGCTCAGCTTGTTGTGCTTCCAATAAGGATGGTGTTTCCATGGGGTTTGATGAACTGGCCACACATTTCTCAGCTGTAAGAGACTAAGAGCAGCAATAGCTGTTTTATCGTAGCATCCAGTTTCTGGATGTGGTACAAATAAATACCATGTAGAATATGATTCTACAAAGTTCTTCAAGTGGAGGAGCCTGGCTTAAATTCTCCTGTTTGAGCTTGCAACAGTTGCTACCCCAGCTCTTGGTGTATTCCCAATCATTCTGGTAAGAAAAATCAAACCTTTCCTAACAATCCCACTGGTTGCAAATTTATTCTTTAACATTGTTATAGTAATATTAATAATCTGGAAGGAAGATCAGGAAGTTCTTTCCTGGGCTGTAATTTCTGTATAGTTCCCAAGATCACATTTTTGCCTGAGTTAGCTACAGTGTTTTCTGTTGGAATGTATTTTGGGGTATAAATGGTTAATTGCTGCAAAATGGGATTGCTGCAAAAGTTTGGGATCACAATGCCCGTGAGAGAGGGTGAATTGGATCCTTGGCTGAATACTTGATCTACATCTGGAACTTCAGCTCGTTTGAGTTTGAATACAAATTGTTTTCCTGCTCCCAGTATTTGTGGTGTTGATTTGCAAACAAAGTTTCTGTGGTTCCTTCTTGAGTGAAGAGAGAGCTCCCTGCTGCTGGTTGCAGCTTGGGGAGGAACATGGAATTATTGTTTGCTTGGTTTCAATTCAATGTGAAAACATCTGAGGAAAGATTGGGGAAGCATTTCTCACCTCTCTAACACCTGAGCTGCCAGGAGGGGTTCGGTAAAGGACCTGGAGGATCCTTCAAAGCCCCCAGCCCTGGCTGGTCCAGCTGCAGGGGTAATAGGTTGGCAATCCAGCCTCTAACAGCAGTGCTGCTCTTGGCAGTATATTGAGCTTTTATCTGAAAAAATAGCACAAGGAATTTAGGGAACTGAGTTTTCACTGAAAATCCTTGGAATACGCTGGTTTTAAAGTTGTGTTTTGAGACAGCTGGGACATGGCTGAGCTGTATCATCTGATAAATAAAATACTTGTGTTTTCCAATCACAAGTAGGCAGTAGTTTGGTATCACTCACAAAGATATCTGTATTCTCAGACGACCTTCCAGCCCAATTAATTTTACAAAGTCAAGAGATTTGTGCCAACTCTAGATAAGCTTTTAGACTTTTTGGTACTTAACTGAAAGGACCTCCAAAAATTTCAGCAATTACCCCACTATTACTGCTTAGAGACAAGTGTTTTAACCCCCCAGAAATTGCATTTAATGGGAAAGGAATATGTGTGCAGAAAAAAAAAATACCAACAGGTAATCCAAATTTCAGATGGCAGCACATACCCCATGGCTGACTGTGGTGATTATGGAGAAGTTACAGAAAGTCCATGGAGAACATGAGGGCTGAGGTTTCAATGTACTTATAATATAATTTGAGGTTCCCTCAAACCCAAATGTATTCTAAAATGAATAACTAAGTCCTGCAACCAGCAGGGAAATTCAATGAGCTCTGAAGCCCAAGAGAAGGTGTCCATTAAGAGCATCTGAGCTTTCCAGGCCAGGTTGTTTGGAATCTGACTCAAGTAAATCTGAGATTTCCCACCTGGGCAATGTGGTTAGGGAATAATGCCTAGTGCTGGCTGGGTGTGTGCCAATGTCCCTTTTTTTTTCCTGATTTTTAATTACTAAAGTTACCAAAGCCTTCTTGCTCTGCAGGTTGGGAGGCCTCCTGATGGTAACCACCCTTGTATTCTTATGGCATCCAAATATTTACCACTTTGAAGTTAACACTTCAAATGGAATTTAATTTTTGTGTTGCTCTCAGGGAGGTGACTACACATGTTTCTTGTTTAATTTCTAATTTTTCAAGCCTTCACCTCAAAGAATTGTAATCTGCAGTCCATGACAGCATTATGAAAGCATAAGCAGATAGTTTCAAAATTTGGATGACTATGGGCATTAGTCTAACTCGTCTTATCCTTACTGAAATCTGAGTCCTGCTGCATGAATTTGTCACTGCTAATGTATGAAAACACTTTTTCAGTACATCACATAGCATCTTCTCATTTTATGTTGCAATTTTTACTACAATTGCATCAGATATGCACAGAAAAACATACAAATTATCTCTATAAAGTGATTAAGATCTTTTCAACAATAATTCAGTGATTGAAGTGTCTGCCTCGGGTGTGCTTCCATCTTCTGAAACCTGTAGATCAAAAGTGGGGTGGTCAGTCAATCAAATGTACAGGAGAAGGTCACAGTAGTGCAGAATACTAAAAGTATTACACATTACAGCCTTGACAAATCGTTCTCATGGCATAGATAGTAAAAAAGAGCAGAAAATGTCACAAAATTAATCAGTTCTCATGAGACACACTGGAGGAATGAAGGGAAAAAAAATAATGTAACCCTCTCAGTGCTCAAAAAAAAGATCAGGTTTTGCTGCTGTTTGGGGTGCTTTGTTGCTAAATGGGGTAGAAGAATGTTTGTAAAATCTGGTTCCAGGTTTTAGTAGTAGTACCAGGACGATTGGCTGCAGGGATCAGAACAGATGAAACTCAACTACTGCATTTCTTGGCTCTTGACTACATTTCAGCTTGGCAATGTCAAATGGATTTCATTGGGTTTCAGTCTGGGCTCCAAAGCATCCTCCCAGGACCTGGGGTGAATGCTGACCCAACTTGGACTGTGATAAAACTCTGGGCTGGGTTTCCTGAACCCCATCCTCTGCCTGCAGTGGCCAATTACTTCCAAAGTTCTTCCCTTACAGTGTCTCAAATGTTTCACCTGGATGGGTTGTTATGACCTATCCAAAATGATCCAGGATATCATTGAGCAGCCATTGAAAAGAGAACATGCACCAGAGCAAAAACTTTCCTACAGTTTCCAATGGAGTCAGTTTGTAGCCATGGAAAAAATCTGCAATAAGATTTGAGTGTTCAGACATGGCTGTAAACTCTGCTAATGGTTCAGTCATTTTAATGGTCTTATTGAAGAATTTTGTTTCCTTGTCCTTTCTTGTTACAGTGATTCATTTGAGCTACAGAGCGTCCTCTACTTTCTAAATGAATGTTTTAGTTAATTACTAAATTCTTGCAGACATTCTGACAGCATAATGTACATTATATGTATTTATTTTTATATTTTAATAGGAAAATGAGAAAGCAAGCATGTCCTGCTCAGCCTTTCAAAGCCTAATTTATTGGATGTTTCAGAATTGTTTTCACTGTTTGCAATATGGTATCTCATATTAACATTTCATACTGCCAGATGTTTCAATATTCCTGTTTTAGCACATCATACTTGACCCATAGCAGCTTTGAATGCAAATAACAAAGAAGCCAATATAGAATGCTTGACTGTTAGGCTGAAATAATATAGCAAGGCTAAGCTGGTTTTCATTTTTCCTTTTGAATGTTATTAATTGCAATGTGTTGACTGTTAATTTAATTAAATGTTTTGTTTTAATATAAGACTGTTTTTCAGTTCACTGGCTCACCATTTCATTTAATTAATTGCAAACCTCAAGATTTGATTACTCATAGTTCTCCTTTAGTTAATTTACTTGTTCACAGTTTTGACAGAAAAGCTTTCAAAGTAATATGAAGGAGGGCTGCAGTCTAATTAGGGAACTGAAAAAAATAGTTGTAGCTGGAGTACAAGATTAGCAGATACTCAGAGTCACCTTAAAATGCTCAAAGTCCTTGTATTCACCAAAGTCCAACTTCCAAGGACTGGACATGGATGAGATGTGGAGGACTCACTGCATGCAGGCACCTCAGTGTGGAAACGCAATGGAGTTTTGATTTCTTCCCTCTCCAAGGTCTTGTTAATCACCACGATGGGATGGCCTGAGGGGGGACACACTGCAGACAGCCTTGGAGTTGTGATCTTTGGGATGGGAGAAACCTCTCTGGTTTTCCCACCCTCTCAAGTTCTCCAGGTACCTTGGCTTTAGGAGGAGCACTCAGCCCTCACAGTATGTCCAGGAACCCACAGGTCTGTCCCAGAGAATGTGACATGTCACCTGGAGCTGGCCAAGTATGGTCCTGATTTGGATGGAAACTTTAATTTGGAATCTGTGTGGTGCTTGGGTGTACCTGAACCGTGACTCGGAATTGGGATTTGAATTTTGCAGAAGGTGTGTGCTGGTTTCTGTGTCCTTAAAGGGTTATTTTCAGGGCTAAGTGTGTGTCTTGCACAGCAGAGTCCTGCAGGCTTGTCAAGGGGAGAACCCATGGTCTCCTGACAAACCTGAAGCTGCAGGATGAGGGTTACTAATGGCACTTGGTTGGGTTGCCGTATGCAGGTTCCAGGTGTAGCTGAGCCTGCACAATCCCAATCTGTTACACACTTGGAATCAAGACTCAGAGAGAGGGAGCTGCCCCAGGATGTCTCCCAGGTTCCTGTGTTCCCACTGATGTGGTTCTTCACGGATCCCACCAGCTCCTCCAGGAGCTGCTCCTTTGGCCAAGGTGGCTTCTGGGCTCCACCAGCCTCAGTTTTGACATCAAATCATTGGAAAGTGTGATGAGAGCCCTACTTTGGTGGTAGTATTGTAAAGGGTGGACCTGTTTGATACTAAGTGGTGAGCAGTTTATTTCTTGGATGTTCAGTGATTGATCACAGCTGGCAAAAGGAAGGGAAATTGAAAGTGTAAATGGAGAGAAAGAAGCAAGGTTTGAAGTATATAGCCCAGCATGTTGCTTTTCCTAGCATGTTTTTTTTTGGGTTTTTTTTTTTGCTGTTTTTTTTTTTTTAAAGTGGAAACTGAGGGTTAGATGTATATGTTACAGCAGTTTTCAAGTACATTTTTCAAAAGAAGGTGCTCTAAGTGAGGTTCTGCTGCTGGTGATGATTCATCTGAGAGAATGGAAATTATTCTTGAGTTCTTTGTAGATCTTTAGAGAAGTCAGTTGAAGAATGGCCCTCTCTGCCACAGCTACCTGGAGCTGAGTCAATTATAGAAAGGAGTTGTGTTAGTAGTTCAATAGTAGCTGCAGTAATGTTAGCCAGAGCAGAAGCCTTAATTGAAGATTATGCCAGTGGGTGATTTGCTGTAGTTTTTCTTCCATCATTTCAATCAGTAGCACACCCTTACTGCACACCACTTGCTTTAACCCCAATTTTATTAGCTCTCAGAAATGCTGAAGAATTAGTACGCTGTTTTTCAGGTGCCTCATACAGTCAGATTCTGGGGCTTTTACTGCTCTCACAAGTCAAATAAGAAATTATATATAGGCTGGGAAATAAGTGAATCAGAGTATAAAGACTTTGATACTGATCTCAGAGATGGGATTGGCTGTATCTGCTTCAAGTTTCTGCCTGACTGCTCAGGATCTGCAAGCTGTAGTGCTTCCTGCTTCAGGACCCTACTTGACTTGAAACTTTTATTGCTGAGGTAGAGTGACTTTGAGGTGGCAGATGGCACAGTGTAGATTTCAGATCCATCACTGGGTTTTGGCTGGTGGCCTCATGGCAGCTGTGTCTGGCTGGGGAGCTCAGAAATGCCTGACAATAATTACCTTTCATTTCTGCAGGCAGCATTTGGGGACTGTGTTTATTCTTTCCTGTTTGTTCCTTGGTACCCTTCCTGCTTTCATTTTGGTTTTTTTTGGTTTGCATTGGTTTTTTGTTTTGTTTTAATACACTGCCCTGGATAATTTTTTTTCTCTTGTCTATTCTCTATTTTATTGAAATTCACTTTCTGTTCTCTGTTTATCTCTGTATGAATAGTTTCTTTACTCTCTTGCATGCTTAAATTAAGACTTGCAGTATCAAGAATTTGTTTAAATACTGACCCAGATGAAAGTATTCACTGGAGCAATGGTTCATTGATATGTATTTGGGTACATGGAAATGATAAAATGCTATGATAAAAGCCTCCACGTTCAGCCTCTGTTTTTTTAAAATTAATGTAAATTCTTTGCAAATGGATTAGAAATATGAAGTGGAAGGGGAGTTGGCTGTGTGTGCAGGCTCTGAGGCTGTGCCTCTGGCTTGGAGTTGGTTGGGATAAGGAGGAGTAGGGTGGGCAGGCAGGCAAATCACACAGGTTCCTGGAAATCCTGCAAACAGTTCCTTGCAATACTTGTGCTGGCATCTTATTTTTTTTTTTAACTTCCTGAAAATAACATGAAACTGTCTCAAAGAGCAATACCAATTTCTTCCCTTAAAAAACAGTAAAAAAAAAAATAACCCACAGAAACAAAGTGGAAAAGTGTAGAGAGTATGTAATCACCTGCAGAAAGTATGTGAACAATTTTATCATGAAAGATGCATTCTTTGGATTAAGTGTGAGTGATGTCAACCAGAGAATCTGTAAAAGCAGGTGTTGATCATCAGGATTTTGTATCTGTTTGGTAAAAACCTGTAGCGTTTGCAAAAGATTTTTAAAGAATTTTAGAAAAAATATTTTTCAATAAAAAGTGAGTACTGTTACGGTACAGTGATCTTCTGTATGAAGTGAGGACTCAGTAAATGACCTAGGAGAGGATTGTTGATGATGTTTTTAGTAAGTTTGTATTCAGTGTATATTAACCCATGAAAACTATATTGGTTTCACTACCTATGACAAACCAGTATAAGAAGTGCCTGATGATTGTGGGTGGTACTGGTTAGAGCTGGCATCAGGACTTTGGGGATAGTGAATATAGGAGTCTGGAACTGCTGGTGTGAGTGTTGGGAGTCTCTTGGGTAAGGTGGATGGGGGAGGACAGATGGGATGGAGAGGAGAGGACTTGTGGATTTCCATCTCTGTCATCTCCAACTTCCTGAGGTTACTCAGGGCTCTCTCAGCTGAAGTTGAGTGAATTGCTGTATCCATCTGTGTCCCTCCTCCATGCACTCCCAATCTATTGATTACTTAAGTCATAGGAAAATAACAAACTTTTGAGAAGCCCAGTAGAAGCAGCAGAGCTAATCTAAATGTCAAACTCATAGCAGCTTTTAAAAGAAAGTATTTTAATTTATGGATGTGTGGCAATATAAAATGTGAAAATTATTAGCTCATTTTAATCAGAATCTAATCTCTCAGTAAACTTTGCAGAAACAGCAGATTATTTAATTCTGATTTGATGTATAATACCCTTGTGGAGTGGCACAAAATGCATCACCAACAAAAACTCCTGGCTTTTGTGGTCAGTGCAAGTCAGTGATTTTGTGGAAACAGGGCAGTCAATTAGAGGAGAGCTGCTGTGAAGCATTTTCCTTGCTTTTTAGCAAATGACAAAAGCAAATCATACTACATTAGGAGGAAGACAATAAACCCATTTGATTCATAACCAAATGACCAATTCCATGTTTAGAGGTCTGTCTGGTTACATGGCCTTATTCCTTATATTTTCCTGCAAGATGATAAACCTCAGCTAATGTATTTTCAGTCACATCTTGTCCAGAGTAAAAGTGCCTTGATGATGTCTGCAAGAAAATCTGATCTCTTATTTACTGATTGAGTCAAAATGATAAAACTATAAAAGTTTACTCCTATGAAAAAGCATATTTAGAATCTAAATGACAATTTTATATTATTGAAGGTAACACTATACTACTTCTCTTCTAGTGTTGGAAATTGATTTATTTTTAGTCACTTGAAAATCTGCTACCACAAACCCCCTTCATTCTGTAATGCTGTGCTGGTCTTAATGGTGTCTTAAAGGTGGGACTGTGTTTATAATTACCTACGTTGGACTTTTCTGACAGTTCCAGTGTAATATTTTCATGTTAATCTGAATCAACAGACAGCAGTATAGGACAAAGTAATGTTTGGATATGTAATATATTACTACAGGATTGATTTTTTTCCATGTTAATTGGCTTTGGGCTGTTGAAACTAAGGAGTAATGTATCTGACTAGGGTACTTGGAAGTTTTGTAGCAGCTAAATAAGTCAACCAGAAAGAGATCAAAGTGTCAAAATGATCAAAGTGACAGGAAATGATATTTTAAAGTATAATCAAAAGCAGTACCATTAAATAAATATCTTTTTGCTATACATGTGAGGAAAAAAAAAACAAAACATGAAAGAATTAAAAGAGAACCAAACCATTCTTAGAATGGTGTTCTGAAATAACTTTAAAATAAAGGTAGTGTTCAGAGCAACATTTCATAGGTGGACTAAGAGTGTCTGTTGGCTTTATGTGACTTATTCTCACTAAAAGCAGTTGTTTTGTTCCTATATTTTCAGTTCTGGATGGTATTTATTTATTTATTGTGGTTTACTTGTGTTTTCCCAGGTCTGACAGCAGCTGCCATGGCAGAGGCTATGAAGTTACAAAAAATGAAACTTATGGCAATGAACAGCCTTCATGGGAGTGGAAGTCAAAATGGAACAGAATCAGAAAATGAAGAGCTCAATTCTAATGCAGGTGAGTAATGCTGGGCATGTGTGGAAACAAAATCAAAAATGTATTTCAAGTTCTTGTGCTCTTTAATTTTGGAAGCATTGGTCTGCCAGTGTCAAATTTCCTCCAGTATTGCTCCAGTTTTCCTAACAGCCATCTTGATTGTTTTTTTGAACATTGTTGAAGGATTATTTTCATTATGTTAGAATACAGGCATTTTAAACTCTTCCTCAAATATATTTGTAGTACCAAGAGACTTCTCTATTCGCTATAATGAAGTGAGTCAAGAGTTTTTCTGTAAATGATGGAAAGTTTCCAAAACATCAAGTTGGAACTCATTATGAATTCCACAGTTCACTGGAGAAAGGTAGAGAATGCTAAATCACCAACTTTTTAGTTTTTCCTTGAATGGATATTTGCAAACCACAGCTCTGAGGGTGACTTAGGATGAATGTTTGTTATGGCCTCCCTGGCTCGAATAACCTTGGCTCGTGCTTAGTCTGGACTGCAAGGAGCATTAATACCAACTCAAACTGAGCTCCTGAGCCCATGTCCAGAAAAACAGGGTTCAGAGTTGAAGTCAGAAATGGGCTCTTGGAAGAAGCTCTCTCCTTTATTTATTCTGGTGTCCTTTTCAGGTGATGAGAAGAGATTTTTACCTGGATAATATAGAACCTAGAACAAGGGTATACCTGTTTTACCTCAGAATGCTGCTAGATACCTATTACAATAAGTGCAGGTTCACTAGGACTCAGTTTTTTGACACCAATAGACCTGCAATACACACTTACTAGTTTGGAAGCTTCCCCATCCTTTGTTTTCCTGGTCTGTTCCAGAGCAGGGGCGTTTTCCGATCCCTCCTGGTGTTCAGATCTCCCATCAGCATTCATGTGTCTGGGAAGCTGAAGCCAGGCTAACACTTTGCTGGCTTGGGTGGAATGCAGTGTTACCCACAGTGTGCCAGCAAAATGGTAATTTATTAGACCAATAAAGCAGCAGCTGGGAGGTCTTAGACTCATTTTCTAAAGGAATAACTTTGAATTCATGACAAATTACGCACAAAGCGGTCTTTCCAAAAGTGGCGTTGCCTTTTGCTAATTTTGTGTACTCATCTGTATTGAAGAAATCTGGCTTCTAATTCATGCATTAAACCCTTCCCCAGCTTTCTATTATGTAGGATATGTATTTCTTATTCACCTCTCAGACCCCAATCAATTAGTGCATATTGAAGGCAGAAAAAAAAAGCACTGAGAAGCGTATTTAGTTTGTGGAACTGTTACAATCTGCATACAGTTCAAAAATTAATTATGAAATTTCACTGAATGCTAAGGAATATGACTGAAGATACAATTTCTCCAGAAAAGCAAGAAAGCTTCAAACAAAAAAAGACGTAGGGTTAGGATTAGGGTTTTTAAAAGCTGCTGTACAAAGTCTTGCTAATTTGAATATTCATGGTTTGGTGTGTTACCTGATAGGGCAAAATTTTTGTACTTTATATGGGGAAAATCTGCAGTACATTAATATTATTATTTTAGGTACCTCATTGACAAGTTTTACGGGGGACTCTCATGCAGGTCTTTCAGCAGTGTGTCAAGAGGATGCATCTCAAATACAAGTTCTCTGGTTTAGCAATTCAATGAGTTTTACAACTGACTCAATACCAATTTAAATATTTGGAAAAATTCCCACTGACTTCAGCTGAAGTTAAGTGGGGGCCCAAGGATAAGGATGTGGCATCAGTTATGTAAAGTTCTTTTCTCAATTCTTCCCCCTTTTCATTGCCTGATTTAGTACAATTGCCAGGAGCAAATTTACTGGTTTGAGTGCCAGTGTTGCTTGCAGACAGAGAAATAAGTCCTTAACAAAAGGAACTACTACTAATCATATTTTAAAAAATCCCCATTTTCCCTCCTTTTAGTATTTGTGATGACAGCACTAGGACACTTTTGTAATACATGGCTTCTCTTCTTATTGGAGGATCATTTTTTGAAAATTTACAGCAAGCAGGTACAGCAGGATGTGTGAAAAAGATAAAGAAAAATGAAAGAAATCTAAAGCAATTGTCCATTTCAGGATACAAAAAAACCTGAGTTGTCTTCAAGTAGTCACCATAGAAAAGTTATTGGAGACTGGGGTAGGGCAGGAAGAGAGGGGACACTTTGAAAGCTGTTACACATTTTACCTTTGATACATAATGCAGAGAAAAAGCATGATAATTCTGTGTGCATGAAACCTTTACCAAATGTTTGTTTTGCTCGAGACTCTTCCAGTTTAAATGACTATTAAAACCAAAGTGGGGATGCAAAATGAGGAAGAAAATTGAATTTTTAATTTTTTTTTACTAAAAAGAGGTAGGAAGAAAAGAAGCAAAGGAGTCAGAAGCCTCATAAGTGAGGAAAAAAAACATTTTATTTCAGGAGAGAGACCTACAGTTTCTTTGATTTGAGGTTGTGTTTAATAGCTTCTGTAATGGCTGCAACATGACTCTGCATCTAGATTTCAGCATGAATAACAACCTGTTCGTGTTTCATTTAGCTCCAAATGAGAAATTCTGTCTTTTATTGTTTTAGGAAATTAGTCTGTGTACTATTGCTCCTGGAACTTTATAATTAATCACTAAAGGTTATGGCTGTGGAGAGTTTGTGGGAAATAGATGTCTGAAAGATTATAATTGTAGCTGTCAAATCAGAAATATAGTTCTACAGAACAGAGGACCTTTTGCTTCCTTTGATTTTTTTTTTTATTTTCTTTTTACTGTAACAAAGACTTTAATAGTTGCAGTTTTACTTTAAAAAAACCCAAAAAAACGCTACAGAAGTTGTTTTACCTGCGTGTTACCCATTGGTTTCCTTTGGCAAGTATAACCCCACTTGTTATTTCACATGAGCATGTGTCCCTTCCCCCTCATTCTGTCCTCTGATAGATGAATGGAATAGTCTCTTGCTGTTGTTTGTTTTCAATTAGAAATGCAATTTATCAGTATTAGGTCCTAAGTCTTTATTGCCAGATTTTTTGGAAGTGTGTCATTATATACAGACCATTAGTATAATAAAAAAAGATGTCTTGTCATGCTCATTTCAATCCCCATCTGTATCTGTTGAAGTAGGTATGAAATAATTTTGGATTTGCCTCTTTAGTACTGTCTAGAATGCCACTTCTGGAATTTCTTTGTCTGTGTGCATCTCAGATGGTGGAAATTTTTCAAGGATTTCTGTACCAGAAGCCAGATCTCATGCTATCAATTTAAAATCTCAACTCTGACTCAGGATCACTGACTGGAGTTGCTGGGATATTCCATGTCCTCTAGGAAATTGCAGGTGTGGTGTTGAATCTTGCAAGCATGGCTAAGGAAGTGGGGAGCAATTCTGCCACTTCTTTTCCTACTTCTGATCTAACAGGTCCTACCTACCTTCTTTAGGTGAAATTACAGCCATCTCAGTAATGGTGCTATATAGGACTGGAATATTATAACTAACTTATTTTTAAAAGTACTGCAAGAGACAATACTGAAATTGTGGGGGAGGGAGGTGGAAAGGTACCAAAAATCTCATGTAGTTTTTAATTGAAGCAATGCATTAGCTCTCTGTTCTGTAAAGAATGTTTTTATATGTTTGAGCATTAATGTCCTACTTCCACTCTCTGCAGAAGAGATTTTTTTTTTTTTTTTGCACCTTCCTACTCATCATATGAAGTGCTGGAGCACACTTCTCAGACAGTTGAAAATCTCGTATTTAATCTGGCATTAAAGGGTCTCTGGTCCTGCAGTCCAGCTGATCTGTACTGGCTGCTCCTTGCAGTTCAGTGTCTGTCTCCATCATCTTGGAGCATCTGGGAAAGAAGAGAATTTAGAGAACTTCATAGTTGGAAGTAGAGGTGTATGGAAGTGGGAAAAATGACACCTCCAATTCCCAGTGGCCATGAATCTTTGATAATCCTGCTCCTCCTTTATGGCTATTCCATGTGAGTCCTTGGAGATGAGATGGTTAGGTGATGGCAATCAGTGCATGATCTAATGGCTGTCTGGAGTCCAGAGGGCTGCTGTAGCTCAGGCAAGTCATGGAAAGCCCATGCCAGGAGAGAGGTGGCCTTTCATATTCCAGAAAATGAGCAAGATCAAGAGTTTGTAGCTGGGAGGTGAAGCCAGGTGTGCTGGTGGCACATCTCAAAGCCCAGCCACAGAATTGATTTGGGTGTCCTGTAGAAAGAAGATAAACCCAAACCTCTTTGATTGCACAGAAGTGTTTAGAAAGATCATTTGTCACATCATCATGCCATACTAATATTAGGTGAGGTGTGTTCTGGCAATCAGCATATAATTGCCTAGGGAAATTTGAAACTTATTTGAAATAGGGTTGTTTTGTTTTTTTTTATCATGGCAGCAGGTAATTTCTACAAATATGTGATAGAATTGGAATGTGAAGGTTAGAGTGCAAAGCCCAGTATTGGTGATATTACCTGAACATCCTTTCCATGTGCTCTGCCTGGCAGCTGCAGAAGCAGAGAATCAGTGCAGAGCAATCCAGGACAGTACCTGGATGTACAAAACCTCCCTGCAAAGACTAAAGCAGTTATTTCCTTCTGTTGGCTTTTGGAGTTAGCATGCATGATTTAATAAATGTGTTTTGCTTTCCCAAGAGAGATATCAAACAGTACTAAGTGTTTCAGTGGTATTTCCTAAGGAAGTCAAAATGTTATTCTGTATATAGAGTCTTGTTTGCTTTATTTCCAGACAAGGAGCTAAGTTAGGCAGGAAAGAATAGAAAAACACCCTGGCTTTTGGCATGTGAGGATCAGAGAGAAAGCTTCTTGTAGAAAAAGAAAAAAAAAGTGTTACCTTTTTATCCTTTTTTCCCTTCAGTACCTGCCATGCAGTTTTCTCATAAATGCAAACATCCTTCACAATCTGTTTAAAAAACCACAAATACATCACTCGGAGGAATATTTAAGGAACCATCAGGAGGGAAAAAACTCATTGGTTTAATGGAATGCTGTCAAGGAAAATCAGCATCACAAACGACACCGGGGCAGAATTGATACTTTTGCACTGACATGTTAAAAGAAAATCCCATGCATTATTTAGAAAACCCAGAAATCTGTCAGCTGTATGATTGCCGAGTTAGCAGAAGCAGGAGGATGCTGCTCAAGTTGAAAAGAAAAGCGTAGGCACGGATCCATATTGTAACCTTTCATGTTCCCCACCCACCATGAATACCCAGCTATTACACGGTCAGCATTTTTTAGTTTTTCTCTTTTAAAATTTTCAAGTGCTTGAAAAGTCAAAGGAGGTAGGTCTTTGATTCCAAGAAGCAGGATGCCGAGGCTGTTATTTTATTGTAAGAGTAAAAATGACAAGACCAGAGAACAGATTTTTTTAAGCCTGGAGTGCCGTGCAGACTCCGTGAAGTCATTTTTCCTGTTGTTAATGGAAGTATTTTTGTGTTACACGAGCAGAGAGTTTACTGTTTCAAAGAAGAGAATTTTATTTGAAGAATGCAAAAAGTTCGTGCCATTTTAAAATTAAAAGCAGTCCCAACTACCATTAATATTTTTCAAATTAATTGAAAATTGTACTTTTAATTTTCTTTAATTGTCCTTTTGTCAGGAGGAATATGTGTATATATATACATATATATATATATAGTCTTAAAATGTGTATTTAATATGTTTTGTTTTCTCTGCCATCTCAACCAAACGCTGGGCTTGTTGGACTCTGGCCCTAGCAGATATATTTAAACATTTCATGCTAAAAATTGAGACATCTGTGCTATTTATTTAGACATGTAGTTGCCTTGGTCTTGGGAAGTGTGAAGATGCTGGCTTTTCTTGCTGGAAATTGAGAGTAGCACAGAGTGGCTACATGGATCTTCTGTTTCCTGAATGCTGAAATGAAGTGAGCTGCTGGTCCACAGCCACCAAAAAGAAGTGAACTGCACACCACGATGGGTTGGACAGATAAGGAAGGGGCTGACAGTTTTGATGCACCTTTTTTCCTCAAGCATGCAGATGGTGATGGACTGAGTATGGTGTGACACCTATTCCCCAGGGAGACTGGCAGGGAATGCTCCACACCTTCCCAAGATCTCCTGGAGATCAGGAAGGGGTTCAGAGCACCTGGCAGCTCCTGCTCAGCCCAGCGGTCTGGCATGGATGTCTCTGAGGGAGCTTGGATGCTGCAGTAGGGCTGCAAAACTGCATCTTATAATGTGAAGCAGCAAAAAAATAAATTCTGAAGCTCCAGGACAAGACCTGGGTTCCTTAGGGCTGACACTGCACACAGGGGAGGGAGCAGCATGCTGCAGTCTGTAGGAATTGAGCCTTTTTCCCAGGTGTGGAAGGCAAGGGGGGCCCTGCTGTGAGGACAAGCTCTGCACATGAGTGTTATCCTCAGGTGAGGATGTGTGAAGAAAGTTCATGCAGTGATGAAACCCAGTGGCTTTCAGGATGTGCTTCCACACCCAGGTTTGAGGTGAGGTTTCCTTAAGCCACTGGCAAATGGAATTACATGGAAATCATCTTTCTCAGTCCAAAGAGACTGAAGGAACTAAAGTGTTCACGTAACACTGAAGCTTTAAAAAGCTTTGCCCGTTGCAGCTTGTCAGAAAATGTCTGCTTGCTGAATGATCCAGGGTAATGAATTCCTGCAGATAAGATAATGTGAGTGGGGCCTTCCTGGAGCCAGGAACTGATAATTCTGGAGGGAAAGCTTGATGTGCTGTTTTCTTCTTGAAGATACATCTCCTGAAGCATTAGCCAGGCAGTGAAAAGCTGTTTGGTTTTGGTTGTATTTTGCTGAATTCTCTTCTTCCTAATGCTGGTGGTTTGCATGGGCCCTCTCCATTAGCCCAAGAGCCTGATCCCAAGGTGTGAAGCTGGGAACCAATGTGCACATCTGTCTGCTGCTTTGGCCAGTTGGGCTTTTGTGGAGATGGAGCAGCAGTCGATACTTGTTTCTATATTTACCCCACCAGTGGGCAGGGTTTGATACCAAGAAGTTTAGGATGCTGCAGGAACCACGGATTCAGTGCAAGTGCAAAAGTGAATTTGTCTTATCTGCAAACTATTTTAAGGTCCTGTTTTAAATAGATTCCTTAAAAGTTGCCAATTGAGTGCATGTGAGTACTTCAGTTGCCTCTTCAAGCAGCATTCTTATTCCTTTAAATAGGAACTTAAATACTTTATAGTAAATGTGTACAATTCATGCATAGTGTTGATTCAGCAGCTAATATTCACATCTTTGGATTGACTGACAGCTCTGGGAAATACAGCGTAGCTCTGGCTGTAGCTTTAAAACTAATAAAGGAAATAAAACATCGGATGACTTCTGAAAATTAAATTCTCTTTAACTCTGGGGCATCTTCTTTGAGAGACATTTCTGGTTTGGATTATTTGATGCTAATCTTACACATGATGAAATTTATTGATATTTATGTAACATAGGCTAACATAAACTATTTTAAGGATCAAGGAAATGTGTGCATTATCTTACAGAGACATCTTTTTAGAAGAGTTCTTATTAAATGTCTAAGCTCTGGTTTGCATGAAGGCTTTTTGAGAGAAAAATTTCTCGAGGGTGTACTTTAACTGGATTCATGACAATTAGATGCTGCTAAATGTGTTTGAATGGAGAATATATATACTTTGTGTTTCAACCCTTAAACATCACACAATCTCCTTCCTCAGTATATTTTGTCTGCATCTTATTGGAAGTCAAAGAACTGCTGGGGTTTTTTTTTTTCTAGAGAATAAAGCACTTTTTTTTTTTTTTCTTAAAGACAAGAGTTCTTTACAATGATTTCTTAACTTTTGCTGGAATTAATTTAATGTGGAAAATCAAGATTTATATCTAAACAAAGCCTAACACCAAATTGAAGACCTAAGGGTATTACACAGCGTAATCATAAACAACCTGTCCAGATTCTTGCCCTATCTTCTATGAGAACTAAGTGCAGCCAAAAATAAACTAATGACAAAATGCAAATGGTATGGCTAAACTGCATTGAATTTGAGAGCTTTCACATGTCTGTCACCTTTCAGATCCTTTACAAATTTATAGTCTCGGAGTGCAGAGGTCTAAATCTTCAAAGCTTGAAAAACAGAGGTGCAGCATGAACTAATCTTCATTTTTTCCCCTATCTTCTTACAGCAGCACTAATGGAAATGTATTTTGTTTAATGACTCTGAAATCCTGTTTGTAATTAGATGTGGGAATTGGTCTTACTTTGTAACAGATGATACTGGAATAATAATATGAGAGATGCTACGCTGAGACCACTATCCTCCTAAATCTATATCATTTTTCATTTTATTGACAGGAAATGTGTTCCTCGAACAAAGAGATTGATTTTAAAGAGTAGAAAAATAGTGCGTAGTAAAAACTCCAATGAAAACATTTTAGTGTTACTTTTAAGTGTATCACAAGAGTACATTAACCTTTTAACTTGATTTTTAATTTTAGTAAACAGTCTACTTGTAATAGTTGCTTTGTCACCAATACAATCTTGGAATTAATGCACCAAAAGGTAGGGAGCTTTAATTAACGACAGGGTGCATACAATTAAAATGCACATCATATTTCAGAAGGATTATTCACAATAATTAATTTCAACTGCTAAACTCTTCTACAGTCATAAATGAAGTCATTAGGAGTGGGCACAGGACAGGTGAGTGCAGGCTGAGCTCACCCAGTCCCTTCAGAGCATTCGTTACCTTCCTGGGTTTTGATGTCATCAATCATTTTGCCCACTGTAGATCCTAGGTAACAACTTTTTCCTTGGTTATGATTTTCCCATTTGTGCTTCCTCCCAGAAGTGTGCCAAATGTAGGATTTTCAGTATAGATTTTTATCTAGGTCGATAGAGATTAGATGCAGTACAATTTAAAGGAAAAATTATTCCAGTTTTGACATTTTAATAAGCTGGAGGACAGCCCCCCATGAGCAGGAGTGGGGGGAGGAGGCATCTCCAGGCATCTCTGCCTTTCTTGTCTTGATGCTTAGTGGGAAAGGAAGGGAAAATAGAAGCATGCTTCAGATCTGCCTCTCTGATATGCATTTGGTATTTTATGTTAAACTGTTGCTGGATTAAAGTAAAATTATCCTGGGAGCATGAACCATCAACTGGTGATCTCATAAACTCTGGCAATTAGGGATGCCAGAAATGCTAAGAAGTACCCTTGTTTCATCTGTTTGCAGGTTTTCCACAGTGCTACCAAAGAACAAGGACAATAAAGTACCATATGCCAAATACTTTTAAAATTTTATTTTAAGGACCTTGTATATATATACTCAGTTCCAACAAAATCGTGTCTGCCCATCATTTTGCACAAAGTAACATTTTTTTTAAACATGGTGGTGCATGAAGATGCCTCACCAGTGCATTTTTAGCTTCCCATTTCAGGAGGGAAGGAATCCAGTATGTAAAGAATTCCAAGATGTCAGGGAAAGCATCAGTGTTGGCTGCCTTTGTTAATATTAGTGGCTCAACTTCAACCTCACATTAATGAGATTTGACCAATAAAAAGTACTCTAATATTTTAATTACATTGAAAAGTCTGGAACCTTCTTGTTAAAGCATATATGTTAGGATGAAAACTAGTATGTTACCTTTGATACAGGCCACATGCTGAGAGTCCTCCAAAGGGAGTCATTGACAGAGGTACAGCTGCCAACAGCAGGAGTCTCATGAGTTACAATTTTAATCAGATTTTTTTTTAAAAGTCCCCTAATGTGCAGATAATTTATGCTCGAAGTAAGAAATGTTTGTGGTGTGATCATTTTGAATATTTTCCTCACTCAAAAGTGTAGCACTAATCCAGAAATCATTTTAATAATGTGAGTTTTTAGTTAAGGATTCAGCACTAGATTTTTGCAGGATGCCCTGAACTGACATTTTTGCAGCTAAGATTCAGTAGCAGTTTTCCTTGCAACAGTTGGTGCTGTTTAGATGTCTGGCTGATTTGTGAATTTGATGAGGAAGAAGTCACAGCGGTCTCAAGTAATTCTGCCTTTTCTTGCACCCACAAAGTAGGAGGTGTCCCTTAGTTCTGGAGCAGGGACAGTGTGGGTACAGAGGACAGAAACGGATCAGAACCTTCCTACTTGTCACAGAATACCTTGGCTATCTTGAATAGTTATGTTCAAGTTTTGTTCTCCTTTAATATAAAGTTTTGATCCATAAGAAAATCAGGATTATGCATTTATTTCTGTGATTTTTAAAAGTAAGCAGCTGACAGTTTTGCATAATAGGTTATGCTTTCTGCTCCATATTCTGCTTTAAAAAAAGCTGGATTCCAAAGCTGTGAGTGACATTTTGGTAGAATTTTAGCAAGTACAGTCATTACCAAATTAAAAATAGATACAGGTGGGTAGTCTGTGTTTTTAGTTCCTTTTTAAAAAATTCCAATCCCTAACTGTATACAAGAACAATTTTTGAGATTGTTCTGGTTCCAGTTATGACAGACCAGCAGTGAGGTCTCTGACCACGAGTGAAATTATGTTGATCATCAGAATGTGTTAAAAATCTTTCGTTTCCTTGGCTGCAAATTCTTTTTATCAAATGAAACTCTTATTTTTAATTTCCTAAAAGCTTAATTGAATTAATAAAATCACTGAAGAGTATTAAAACCCAGTCCATTTAGTCATGGAGAAGAAAAATCTTGTTGGCATCATGTAATTGAAGCTACTTAGTTGTCCATAATCTAGAAGTGAAATGCCTGGGTTTTTAGTACACGTTTCAAATGCCATCTTAATTTTTTAAATTATCTTGGAAAGGGAACCAATATTGTGGTTTTTTGGAAGTACTTGTATGTCTTCTAGGTTTGCCAGTTTCTGAGTTGTTGCAGAGGAGTGTTCTATGCTGGGAGGCACAATAAGCATGTACCCAGTGGTTTGAGAACCAGCAGGATCTCCTGAAACTGGGGTGAGAGAGAAGGTAGGGCTGGTGATCAGGGGTCAGGATCATAGGAAAAGAGCAGCTTTAGACCTGGTTTCTTATCCATGCTCTCAATGAAGCAGGAACTCTGCCAGCATCATGTCTGATGGTTGTCCATCTTCATGGAAATTTTATAGGCTTGCTAATCATGTCCATTATCACTAATGTTTAACCTGAGTCTTTCCTTCCTGCTTCTTGTCCTGTACCCTGTGGGTATGGAGAACAATTTATTCTCCTCATTACTGAACATGTCTTTTATCTAGTAAAGACTATTAGCAGGTCTCCTATCTGTCTTCTCTTCCCTACATTAAACAAGCCTGCTCATTCCAATGTGCCTCATCCTGAGGATTTCTGGGACCCTACTCAGTTCTCCCAGCTGTCTGGTATAAACTTGTGACACTCTTATTCTCCTGACATTTCCTGGAAGCAGGAGACTGCTGGGCTTTGTTCACCTGCAGTCTACTATAGCTGCTAGATTTTTAATATTGCTAGTATTTTTTTTTTTTCTCTTTTGCAAAAATGCTACACAGGTGGTCAAACCCTATTCCGAATTTGTGAGGTTGGCTCTTCCAGCATTTCATCTGTCCGGGTCAAATTTTCACATTGTCTCTCTCTTAAATGTTCACAAAGGTTTAGATAAAGTCTTAACAAAGAGACAGAGTTTTGGATAAATAAATTCTTCAAATATACATTGATGATACAGACTCATGATGATACAGACATCAGTCCTTGAATATGAAGCATTTAATTTCAGTAGAGCTTGGCCAATTTATCTTTCCAGGTTGGCTGAAGGTACCTTCTGAGGGTAAATGCAAATTGATAGTTGAAACTAAAAATCAACATTTCCTGTTCAGATCATGTGCAGTTTTTGAGCTGTACAGAGCAATCTGCAATTAGTGCTCTTTGTTGTATATCTTCTGTATTTACAGTATATTTGACAATAAAACCTTTTTTGACATTTAATCAGTGGCAGAGTTGTTCCGCTCTGATTATATATTCATGAACTTTATCACCAAGACAAGACATAAATGTTGAAATTGCTGTTAAGATCAGACATGCATTGATATTTAAAACCTAGAAAATTGGGGGTGGGGGTTACATGTCTGTTCTACATTTATACAAGGTGAAAATGAGAGGAGGTGCTTTCTTTTTTTGAAAAGTTGCTCAGGCTACTGCAAGGATGGAGAGAACTGAAACTCTGGGACCAGCACATCTCCAGGAGAGGTGTATATTGCATTTCTGACATCATGGGACACAGGAGGCTGGGTGTTCCCTTTTTTCTGTAAGAAAATTGATATAAGCTAAAAAAGTGTTAGATTGTGATTTATTCTCTCAGGAAAAAAAAACAAAAAACAAAAGGTAGTAGGAAAAAGTGATGACAGGTTGCTATGGATCAGTTTCCTGATCGACTGTCTCTAGGAGTTTGATAGAAGGGGAATTTTGGCGTTTGATCCTTGAGAACAATTCCCCTTCACTTGCCACACCTCTTGCATTTTATTGATTTTGATAAAGTAGGTATTTTTTAGATGTTAAATCTGACTTTATTTCCTTGCTCTGTAAAATCCACCAGGGAGGAAAAGAGCTTTAGAAAACACTAGAATTGGTAGCGAGAGCAAGATTTGTAATTTCCTTTTTTTATAAATACCAAATATATCTGGGTATGTAGTGTATGTTAAATAACATTTCTGTGTTAGTGAGAGATTGAACTTTAATAGAAAAATATTATCTAAACAGAAGGGCACTTGTGTGAAACTTGTAGGTATCTGATATTTAAGAGGATAATCTCTAATGAGCCTCTCTGAATTTCAACCCTGTGATTCTCTCTGTGGAAGAAATATTTGCATTGTCCTATTGCTAGAGTCTGATACTCATTTTCAATCCCACTAACAGCTCTTCTTTCTTTGAAAATGCCTTGAATAATTACAGCCCAAACCCTGCCCTGGTTTTACATAAATGGAAAATCCAAGTCATCAGATAGCAGTGAATTTTCTTCAGGTTGGATTTTAAAAAAAAAGGGGGCTTATTTATTAGATGCAGTTATGGCACTGAAATAAATGGTTGGTGCAGTTACACAATATCTCACCTTCAAAATTTAATCATCTTCAAATGCCATTTATTTTTCATACGTTCCTTCTCTTGTAATATGATTCATTAAATATCCTCCTTTTTTTTCCCCCTGCTATTTGTGCATCTATTTTGGTTGTAGGTTCCAGGCGTTTAATTCCACTCTGACTTCAAGTGTGGTGTAGTCGACGTAAAAATATTTTTAAATAATGTTCAGGTTATTTAAACTGTTTAAGTGTAAGAGTTTGAATTTGGAGATCTATTCTGCTGTAACCTACTTTTTACAGATTTATCCTGGAATTTGCTTTGAAGGGGATTTCTTTACTTTTCAACAATATTTGTATTTTCAGTATCCTCCCATTTACAACACTGGTAATTTAGAAAATTCTCTTGGTGACAGGAGCTCTTCCAACGTGCAGCATAATTTATTTTTTTTTTTTTGCGACAGGTGAAAAGCTGTAGGTTCCCTGCTCCTCAGTAAGGGAAGGATATTGATGGAAAAACTCAGCAGAAAGTGAATGTTGCTTTACTCTCCTGAGGTTGATGGTAGCTGGGTCCCAGTGAGCTGGGAACAAGGCAGTTCCCATTCCTTCTGCTGGTGGGCAAAGCAGTCATCCAAAAGCTGGGGTCCAAAAGCAGCTCAGTCATCCCAAGCTGAGGCTCTGTAGTTTTGTGTCTTTTTTTCCTGCTTCAGAGTGTGAATTGGGAACTTGTGAGGAGCAAGGTGAATGATTTTTCAAGGGTTCCTGGAAGCTGTTAGGCAATCTGTGCAGATGAAAATATTCTCTTTCCCTCTGTATGTTTGCAGCTGAACTTGGGCTGAATTTCGGGGGCTGAATTTGGGATTGGAAGCATACCCAAGGCAGCCCATGAGCTCCTGGCATAGACAGACAGTTCAGAGCCTCTCCATGATGAGTTGTCTTCCTTGTACACATGCAATAACTTCTGATTCAATTAGGGCTAGCAGGATTCTACATTAGCCTGTCTGTTAAAATCCATGCAGTATACTATAAAAATGTCATTAGTTTGGTAATATCAATTTAACAAGTTTTAGCTCATTAACCTTGACACCAGCAGTGCTGGGGAGAGGAACCTCTTGATATTGTTGCTCTCAGCACATACCAGGGAGCTCTGAATATCATGGAATTGGTGGCTTTTCCCCTGGATCATCACTTACAGTTTGTGTTTGCTCTTTGTTGCAAATACCATAGTAAGCCACGAATTACAGATCAACTTTATAGGTTCAGGTAGCATTTATTCAGAGAAATATTTTTTTCCATTAGGAACTTCCTATGGTTTTTAGTCCCTTTAATAGAATTGCCAGATATTTCCTGTTGTTCAGTTTTCAGATGTGTATCATTGCAACACCTGTTTTAAAAAGCTTATCTGAAGTGTGGCAGATTCATGTTTGTGATAATATTTTAGTTAGCTAAGTAAGATACTAATTGCAGTTGAATTGAGATATAAGTTACCTTTGTAACAATATTATTCTTTTAGCTTTAGAAATCTTATAAAAATTCTGCTGGTACCCTTATAAAATATGAAGATGAGCAGAGTACAAATAAGTAGGAAAAAGGAAAAATTAAAGCTATTGAATACTTACCTTTATACTCAACTTGGATGTGGCTGAGTTTCAGAAGAGGCAGAGCAGACCATGTTTAGCCTCATAGTGCAGCTGTCATCAGAGAGGCATTTGAAAAGAAATTCTCTTAAAAAACCCCAATTTATTTTCTTAAGAACAACTTAATTCCTTGCACTCATCTTGAGTCTGTCACATTTTATGGTTTGGGGATGAAATTTTGATGTCAGGAGAATTAGCACCCACCTCTGAGGAAGGGCTGTGTGTAATAGAGGAAAAAGAAAAGGGACTTTGACAAATGCATTAATGTGGAAGTGGGAAAACAAAGCAAGATGAAGGTGAAAGACAATGTCCCATTTTCAGCTCCTTGGCCTGTTCATGCCAGTGTAAATTTTTTCATGTGCTCCTGTTTTATTATTTATTCCTTTACTTTGTTTTCAACTATGTTGAAAATTCTCATCACAAAGTAAGTCCATTGAATTTTTTTTTTTTAATCTTTTAAGATATTTAACATTTTTTATTCCTAAATTTACCCAAATCTTTTTTATGTACAGGAGCTTTGTCTTTTTCTAAGTAGCATTTATAAAGTAATCTGTAATGGACACTTACTATTTTTTTTGTTTAGATAGCTGAAGACCATCTTGAGGCAGGAGAAAGTGCAATTCTTGAACTCTTTCATCTAAGACCTTATTCAGTTACAACCTGTATCTGAAAGCAGAAAATTCACATGTGCTGGGTAGTTAGGCAGACGTGTCTCTAAGCCAAACTGCCTCTGTAAATATTAGTTTTCTTTCTAAAAGGGATCTTATGTTACTTGGTATTTATGAAAAACTATGTTAGAAACCTGGGTGGAACACAGAGTGGCTTTTCTTCTGGCAAATACTTATTTTTTAAGTTTCAATTACACTATGTATGTGCACATTTTTAGACGTATGAACATATCTCAACATATTTGAAAGAAGAGCTCCAAATGAGACTGCAGGTTTCTGCTTTCTCATTTGGGTTTTGTGGTCTGACCATGTTCACTTTGGGTTTAAATACCTGTGAAAGCATTCAAGCTTGATTGAATACATCTTAGATCTAATATATTGCTACCTTTCTTATTATATTTATGAGTAAAAACCTTATTACTTGTATGATGTTCTGTAGGGTAAAACATGTATTGTTGACATTTCCCTCAAGCTTTTTGGACCAGTATTTTTAAAAGCCACCACAATTCAAAAAATGGAGGTCCAGCTGAAAAAGATGTGGGGTAGACTTTAAAGAACCTTTATTTCAGGGGAATGGGGCTCTGGGCTTGTGGTTTGGAAAATTACAGGGGTAGAAAAAATTTGCACAATGAGACTCCAACTGTCCCCATCAGAGATGTGCTGGGAGCAGTGAGAGGGAGGCAGAAGCCTTCATCCCTTTGGGCAAACTCCCAGTGCTCCATCCCACTGCCAAACCTAGAGCTGTGTTTCCAAAGGGCAGACATGTTTTTTTCTTTTTTTCTTTCCTTTTTTTTTTATCTTTTTCTTTTTTTCTTTTTTCTTTTTTTTTCTGCCTAGAATCTCAGAAGTGAAAACCCTATCTCCAAGCTGCCCCAGCTAAAGAGCTTTGGGAAGAGTGTATTTGTCATTATGTTTAATTTGCACATACCTCACCAAAGAAAAGGCCAGGGGAGCCAGGCCGAGAACACAGCTGTACAGGCAGCTCAACTAATTGCCTCTCCATCCTCAACCTCATTTATCTTCATTTCTTCCCAATTATACCAAATTATCAATAGTCTCTGTTGCATCAGAGTCTTAATCCCCTTTATTCAGGCTGCATTAGATAGTGGCAGATGAATTCTTGGAGGGAGTCAGGGTAAACAGCCATGAAATGCCACCTCTGGCAGATGGCATTGCTCACAAGAAATGTGACAAAACATTTGGAATTTGTTACCAGGCATTGGTATGAGAAGGCAAGCTGTCAATATTTTTTTAAATGATAATCAAGGTGGTGCATACTTATACCACAAGCAGAAATGAATCCTGGCCAAAACCTTAAGCTTAGTTAAGTTCAGCTTGGCACTGTGCTGTTGCATTTTGTTGCTGGAGCCTTTCTCTTTTTCTTCTTAAGAAATATTTTCATTTTATCTGGGATTAATACTAACCCTTTGTCACTGGTTTTCTAATGGTAGTTGCAATTTATGATTTTGTATACCTCAAAATATATTAATTTGAAGACCTAGAATATCCTTTACACAATAAGAAGTTTAGGGTGTGTGCTCTCTAATAGATATTGTGGCACTCTTCGTCTTTTCTAGGGGGTTGATTCTGCTCCATCAAGAGGTTAATGCAGAGCTCCCAGTGATGCTCAGTGAGGAAATTGTGCTAGAGATGAGGTCAGAGCACCTAATGGCTCAGTTTGCTGAAAGAAATTCTGAAAGTCAAAGCTGGGCTGAGTGTCTGAGATGTCCAAGTGCTGTGGTCCCTATATATTCATTTACTACTAGGGGCAAAAATGGAAGAGATTTTTGAAGGAAATAACAAGTTGGCTGCTCATGTCATTCAGGATTTGTTTGCATGTTATTTTTAGGCTGACATTAAATGAAACAAGGTGGATTTCAATGTTGACCTTTGATGTGAATTGGGTTTCTGCACGGGCCCTGCAGGTTTTGGCACCGTTCTGCATTTTTTGGAAGTCAGTGATAACTTGGTGCAAGGAATCAAATGCCAGACTTAAAAATGGTGAATCTTCAGTTAGTGATGCCTTGCTAGTGTTCCTCTCACTGACACAACTTGTTGGAACTGTGCAAGTGTCTGCACTTGCTGACCCTCCATGGCAAGTGGGGCTTGGGGCAGTAAATCTCCCTGGAGAGCTGCTGGGGTTGTTCAGCTTCAGTTTGAAAGGAAGTTGAGCATCCCTTTTGCAGCCTCTTGTTCCCTGGTAAACTCTCAGGTGTCACTGAGCTCTGTAGATGCTGGCAGGGGTTTGGAAGATTGTCCAAATGTGTATCTGAGTTGCACACACTCTGTTTCATTCCTTCAAGCCACATTTTATATTACAGACTTATTTTAATACGAGGGATTTTTGAAGATATTATAAAGACACGATTCAGTTATATCACTAAAAATTAACTTGGGAGATTGCAATCTGTAATTTGAAGAGTTATTTCAAAGAAATAGCGACTGCTAAATGGAATGTTCACACCATAGCATACCTGTCTGCTGGAGATGTCAAAATGTTCTCAAAGCCTCTCAAAATCAGACTACATGATCTGGCTGCTTACAGGCACAGCTAAATTCTACAGTTCATGGATCTCAGTGATTGTTTCAGTGAATTCTTAAATACAGGCAAACATTAAGCAATTAAAAAATAAAACGGATCAAAGAACTCTTGGTTTGGGGTGGGTGAAGGTGTCAGGGATTGGCATCTCTGGGATCTGAATCCTGATTCCTCACTTGCTGGCTGTGGTTGTTGGGTTTAGAAGGATGGATGTTTTATCCCTTCTGGCAGCCAGCCCTACAAACTGTGCTCAAGATCTGAAAGTTAAGCTGTTTTATTTCTGGCTTCTGCATCATCAACAGTAATAAGAGCAGAACAGACCAAAATTTTGACCTTATTTCTTTCTGTGAAATCCGTGTTTGTCTGAAGACAGACTTTGGTCCTGCAGGAGAAAATAGGTTGGTTTTTTTTTGGGGGGGGGGTTTTGGTTTTTTTGTTTAGTTTTTTGGGGTTTTTTTCGTTTTGGTTTTTTGTTTTTGTTTTGTTTTTGTTTTTTGTTTTTGTTTTGTTTGTTTTTGGGTTTTTTTGTTTTTGATGGTCCTAAACCAGAAGATATTTCATGTTCTAGTACAGTATTGTTATATTTGCATAGGTAAATAAACAGTGATGTAGTCACACATTTATTTCTAAGAATGTTTGCAGTAAGCATTTTCAGTGCAGAAGGGAGCAGATGAGTTGTGCAAGAGTGGAACCATAATCCTGTGCTTACATTTCAAAATTATATTGAACAATTAAAGGTCGTCCTCTCTATGGAGTTCACCAACATCGTGTCTGTGGAAATACTGATCTGTGCAGATTTTTTTAAGCCTTCTTTTGTGAAAAGCACACTCTGGAAGCTGTAGGGGTCTCTGTGACCCAACTTTCTAATAAGAATGCCAAGGACATACAAGCTCAAACTTGGCTGAGATTCCTACAACAGTACCTGGAGTGTCAGAGATCATTTATCAGCTCTTAGGAAAGGGATGGCATCTGCTTTCACATTGACATGGATCCAGAAGAAAGCTTAGATTTAAAATCTAAATTCCTTAATTCCAAGAGTAATACAACAGATTATATAGAAGAAACTGAATTAGAGATTTGTTACTTATTAATTACAAGAAGATGTCAGAGGAAACTTTTCATCCAACGCATGGCCAAGCTGGGGACCTTCTGCCTTACAGGATATTGGAGATGCAAAATACTGGTATTTGCTTAATTTAATGGAAGAAAAAAAATCTACTGAAGGTTAGCAAATTCAACGAAAAAATACCTCTGTTTCTGGAAGTTCCAAATACATAAGTTGTTGGAGTGTATTCTACAAAATGGTCATGGTGGAGTTTTCTCTGTATTCAGCTTTTTACAAAATAAAGATTTTGGTTCCTTGTTGGAGACAAGGTATCAGGCAAGGTGGACTGTAGCTGTTTGTATGCAGTTGTTCTGGGAGCTGTTACTTCTTCAGTTATATTGTCCTCTTCTGAAATATCATTACTAATTTCCATTTAGGTAGCCACAGAGATCTACTTTTTGATCTGAAGATCACAGGCTTTTCCCCACCCCTTTCAGTATCCCCTGGTTAACTGGCAGGTCAAGGTAGCTGACAGTAAGGAGATTTATCTGGTGGTCTGCTTAGCACTGATCATCAGTCATAATTAGGGAACTTTAGAACACATTTGTATTTATCACCTTATTTCTTTTTCCTTGTTCATTTTAAAGGAAGCAATTGACTTGTGAGGGATAGCTAGGTACCTAGATAAATATTATGTCTCTGCTTCTGTCTCCTATAAAAGTATCTTGGAATTATCAGTTCTTAATTAAATTGGCATGAAATATTCTGACATATTCCCAGTTATCTTTGGTATCCGGTTCGCTGTGAAATAAACTTTGATTTTGCTGTCATTAAGAGTTTTCAAAAAGTTTAGAAATTATATTCAGATTTCAGATGCCTTCTTATTGTATAATTATCAACAGATTACTTCACCTAAGTTGTGACAGACATATTTTTTAAGTATGACTGACTGATGGACAGATTGGGAATTGCTGAATTAATGGGCACATTTCAAAGCTTTGGCAGGGCTAAGCAGTAATTACATCTGCTGAACCACTTGATAAGTTTTTGGAAGTAGCCCAGTAAAGCCATCACTGGATTTCTTGAGTTTTAATATCTTGCCCTGCACACTTTTCTGGCTTTCTTGTAGGGCACAATCCAGAAGTTGCTAGAGCTGAATGCACACAGCTAAACCAAGGCATTAAAACTTTAACTGTATTGCAGATCCTCCAGTTAGATTTGTAGATGGGTGTCACACTTCCAGGGGCTGATTCACAATCTCCTTTCCCTTTTAAAGTAAAAAAAAAAAAAAATTGGAAGAAATAAGGGATGAGAGAAAGTGAGTCCATGTGTGCCTGGTCATCATCTACTGCCAATATGAGGGACAGAATTTGGGGTTAAATGAGTTGTAATCCTGACCCAGAACAGCTGTATATTTTTCTGACAGGAAAGTGACAGCTGACTAGGAATATGTCCTGGAGGGTATCTTCCTATCCTTATTGGAAAGAGTCCAGTATAACAATAATTTGTTTTATTTTCTACCTAATCTCTTCCTGAGATGTTCAAATGCTGATTCCACGAACAGAGTTGATAGAGCTGAAGGCTGGAAGGTCTTCAGCAGGGGATATTCTGTGTAGGCCAAAAAAAATGACTGTTTCCTACAATATTGTAGGTGTGAGTAGTATATTGGTAAGAACCAAATAGTCTGACACACCTGAAATCACTGGGGGCAGGAATGCTGGCAAAGAGGCCCTTGTTGGTTTAGGGCTACTGGGTCCTGGATAAGCCAATAAATTTAAAAGGTGTGTGTGCTGGACAGTTATAGAAGAAGTTAGAGGTGATAAATACTATAAAATGATCAGTGCTGGAATAGCAATACACAATACTTTTTTTTTAATTTATTTTTTTTGCAACTGATGTTATGCTTAATATCCCCAGCAACATGAAAAATGTGTTTAAAAATAATTTTAGAACAAAATTGGACAGTGAAGATGGTATTGCTTTTAACAATTTGAGTGCAATTTTTCAGAAATGTATCACAACAAAAAATAAAATGACAGACATAGATTGAAACAGTGTGGTTGTTCAATTCAAAGGTACCTCTGACTGAATGGATTTCATTTAGCTAGACCAGACAGTTTTATGGCTGCTAAAATGAATTTGAAACCAAATGAAAAGAAACTGTCACCAAATTGAACTTTGATTACTTTCTGGAGATCTTTCAATACCTAAAAACAAGACACTAATTTAATCTTCACAAGTACATCTTCACCTAAAGGAAAAAAAAAAAAGTCCTCTGGTTTTTGTTTGGAAGAACACAAATGCACAGCAAGGTTTGCTGCTGGAAAGCATTTAGCTTTAAGAGTTATCTTACAAAATCAGTGAAATCAAAGATGGGTGAGAAGCAGTGTAAAAGCATTTCCTTCCACTAAACAAAATGCAGCTTAAGCAGAGCACTTGGTCCCAGCCCTGAGTGAATGCCCCAGCAGTGGCTCTGGGGCTCTTAGAAGTCATTAAGAAGTGAAAGGGCTGAGGTTTGTTACATCAGTTTTGCTGAGTTGAACAGAAGTGGAAGAAGTCTCAGTGACTGAGAAGTTCTCTCAAATAACCTGCTGAGACCAGCAAATGCCAGGCTTGGATTTCGAGGTACATCAGAAATAACTCCTTCTCTCCCCAAACCCATGTGGTGTCCATGAAACAGGTGCTAGAGTTGTGTATCCAGTGCAGATAATTGAAATTTTGATGTTTCCCCTCCATGTTGTGCATCCAGCTGCAGATCTGGCAGCAGATCCACAGCCCCAGGGTTCTGCATGCCTGGGTTTGGATGCTGGGAGCAGCTCACCCCTTTTTTTATCCTGTCTCTGCCCATGCACTCAGCATTCTCTCAGGACTGGTGCCCAGCTCATCTTCCAGCCTTTTTCTTCCCACTTCGGTGTGGATATGTATTAAGCAAACCACAGAGTCTGTGCTTGCTCCTGACAAGCATCAGGAGTTGGGAAGATGAAGATTCTTGTCTGTCTTGCCCTTTTTTAATGCTGAGTACAATCTGTTCTGGGACAAGATCGACTTGAATGCAAACAAGATAAGGAAAAATTACCTTTTTGTCCTTTAATTTTATCTGTTGGAGAGAAGGTCATGTGGGTAGTGGGTAATAGCATTAAACATAAGGCTTTTGGTAAAGCTTTATGTATTGGCATTTTTGACAAATCAACAGACTTCTGAGTACTCTAATAATATTCCTATGACACTTAAGAATCCAGTTATGATATTTTAAAATTAAATATTCTTTCTCGTTCAAACTAAATAAAAAGCTCTATTTACTTCACTTACAAGAGGTAAAGGAAGTCCCATTGCTGGTTTCTGTTGTTTTATTTTCCTCACAGTGTTGTCTGTTTGGTTTCTTTTTTCATATATTTTTTTGCCAATTTCTTTGATGTATACACAAAAGAATTTACTTGAAATCCATCTCTCTATATGCAGTAGTATGGGTCACATAAAAATTTTTATCTTGGAATGAGAGCTTTCAGTAGCTTAGAACGGACAAGAATTATTATTTTGTTTCCTAATGTAAATTTCTTTAAAGACCAAACCTTTAAATATAAAGAGACCAAAAATTTACTCCCATAAATATGTTTATCTGTGGTGCATCTTGTGATTTGTATCATTAAGTTTTAGTTTGACATCTAAGCTCATTATACCAAAGAAAGGGTTTAGAGTCCAAGCAAGATATCTTTGCTTTATTGATGACACCTGTTTGGACAAAAATGACAATTAACAGAAATCTCCTGAAAAATTGGGGCTAAACCTAAGTTTGTAGCATCAAGGAGGGCTTACTTTTTATAGAGGTTTTTCCCTTCTGATTGTTAGGGTAACAAATAATTTGAAAATGTGCATTGTTATATAGATATATATATGTATGTCAAATATGTATTTGCTGATACAACATGGTGGAGAGTGTTACTAAGAAAATGTGCATGATCCAAAATAAATACACTTTGTTAAAGTTGCAAAGACAGTAGAAGGACTGAATATATTACCACAGGTTTGTGTCTTACATATTTGGTTTACAGTGTGAATGGATATCTGGTAATTTATATATTTTTTTTTCATACTGAATGTTAATAGGTACTGCAGGGAATGATGCAAGTTTTCTTTTAAAAGCAATAATTTTTTAAGTTGTGCAATGGGACTGTGGTTAGAATGGGAAGTGTCTGTGGGACAGGGCATAGGAATAAGGTTTTTGGACCTGACTTCCAGTTTCCCCATGAGTTACCAGGTGACACAGAGAAAGTTGCTTCATAATTCTGCACCTCAGCTTTCCCCCTCATCACTCGGAGACAATAAAACACTTCACAAATGAGCAGTTGTAGAAAAGAAGTAGTTTTAGTTACTATTTTCTTTTTAAGAGCCTTGCTGCTCTATGCAGAGTGTGTGCAGTGCAGATGAAGTGATGAAGCTGTTATCTGTGGGGTGTACTGCAGACTACAGGATACATTTCATTTAAGATACACTTTTATTACACTTCATAGCTCAGCAGTATTTTTTTTTTCTCCTTTCTGTAAGGAGAAGAGATAGGGAATATAAGAACAGAGGAATGGGCTGTAGAGATAAGTGTATTGCAATTTATTCTTGTGTTGCTGGCACTGAATACTGGAGCAGATTTACAAGAGGAATTTGCAGAGAAAAAAGTTATTATTGTCCCCATCTGTAAGGAAAACTGGTCCAGTGATTTGGACTGTAGGATATAATTTGAATTCAGTTTCATGTTTCATTGCAGGTTTCCTGTATTTCCTTAAGAAAGTCACTTGGTTGCAGAGTATTCCAAAAGAGGAATTTTCCTGTCCTATGGAATGTGCAACAGCTGGAAAGCTGCTGGGACACTGACACTGCAGCTTCAGGGCCACGGAAGGGTAGTGGATAGAGGCATCAGGCTTTGGAAACACAAGAGAAACTTCCAGAAATAAGTCCATGAGCTAGGAGTTTGGACAATCAGGGCCTGGGTTTGGAAGTACTGGAGGAAAAACAAATGGATGGAGGGAGGCTTTTTGGTGCAGGTTTTTTTTGTTGTTTTCTTTTTTCATTCAAAAGTCTCTGTAAAACTCTCTTCTGCACAGTTTTTGTGGCCACTGTCCAGATAGATGAAGTTATGTCTACAAAATCTATTTCCAAGAAAAAAAAAAATAATCAGCTAAGGTACATATCATATGTGTTTTTGAGGAAGAACAAAGTGCAAATAAAAAATTTACTGGGAAAGCCTCTAGAGGAAAAAAAAAAAAAGCTCACTTGGTAAAATCAAATGCTGAGCATTTCCTGAGCAAATGATTTTTAAATTAGACATTTAACTTGAGAAATACTTTAGCAGATAATACCAGCTCTGTTTCACAGTAGTGGAAATGAACAAGTTCTGTAGTAAGTACCAGTCCAGTGTTATTTGAGAAGCTGATACAGAGTATATTGAGTAACCAAGATGCTGACACAGCCCTAACTGTAGCAGCTCTTCTAATTACAGCACTATGCCATGTTACATTATAGCACATGGCATAATTTAGTGTATCTTTCTTTGTCAATGTATTACTCATCATTTTACAAATTGCAAATCTTTTATAGGAAGGTATTTCATTCTTAGACATAGTGCTAAAATGATGGAGTGATTTCCTTTTTTCTCAATCATTGATCTTTCAAACTTTTTCATTTAACTGTATTAATCATGTTTATTAGCTAAGTGTTGTCATATAGAATGGAATTTTTCTGTTACTTTCTTATTCAATTACAATGTGCTTTGTTTGCTGCCTCTCTCTGCTGAGTCACAGCAATCTATTTACTTATTCTAATTGAACTTCTTGTTCATAAATTCAGAGCAATGTCAATACTGCAGTTACCCATTTTAATAACAATCTATACTCTAATTGAAATCGTGGGGCATACCCAAGAAGGGAGGGGCTTAAAATACTTCTCTGCTGTAGAATTGTTCAGTGTAACTTTTTTAGGGAGGTTTGTTTTGTGGGCCAGGTGTATTTCAGAATTCACTGACCTTCTCCTCAGATGCTACTCCAGATCAAACCTGAGTGTTTAGTTTGCTTGGCTGTGCTTTTGTTGGAGATGGAAATTCCTGTGCATAATAGATCTGGTGACTCTTCAAATTCCTGCCTCTTGTGATTTCCAAGCCCACCCTAACTCCTGCCTTGTTTAACTGAGCAAAAGGATGGGATTCACTGAGGGCACCCCCGGGATCAAACCCAGCAGTGAAGGAAAAGATATTTAAGCTCAACGATAAGATAGCAGCAGGACGAATTGTAACTTCTTCAGGCATGAATTTGAGCTAGAAATTTAGTAAGCATTGGAGGAGTGAGCAGCAAACCTACTTTCTGAAAAGAAGAATAGCAGTGAGAGACCTGCAGGACCTGGTGGTAGTGTCTGGTGGGGACTGAGTGGCCCAATTGTGACAGCAGGAGATGGGGATCGAGTGTTTCAGAAGTTCCATTTCTGCCTTTTTTAGGCAGCCTGATGTTTACTTGGGTGACATTATCCTGAACCACTTAACTTCTCCTGTTTCCAGCAACCAAAGGTTGGACTGGATGATCTTGGAGTTCTCTTCCAACCTAAACATTCTGTGATTGTGTGGACAAATGTTAGGAAGGTGGGTGAGGCTGAGAATATCTCATAATTTTTGCCTGATGCATACTTACTAATTTATTTATTTTTTAATTCAGGTGTAGGTTTCAAGTCCTCTGTGCTAAGTCCTTAGCCTATGGCTAAAAGTCTTAGCTTCTTGCTAACCAAGTGAAATGTCTTTTCTAGAAAAGTAGATACCATTTATGGTTTGCTTGTATCCTGTTTTGCAGGTGGGAGTGAATCCTCCTGGGATAAAGAGAAGCTTCAGTCTCCCATTACAACAGGATCTCAGCACAGCATTGCTCATCCCACCCTGTCAGGGCAGTCAAGCCTTGGAAGTGCTCACCCACTCAGTCCTCTCCAGCAGAATCACCTGCTCACCAACAGTATGTACTGGGCTCTTAGGGGACAAAAATCCCTGCATGGAGCCCTGCCCGAGCTCCGGGAGATGGATGGGGGACACAGGAGGAACAGGAGACTCATCCCTCCCCCTGCCTGCTGCATTTGGGCATCATGGCCAAGCCACCCTCTTTGAATATTCACCCACTGCTGGCTGAGGGACTGGCAGGCATTAAGTGGCATTTTTGTGGCCTGGGTTAAAGAGGAAAATAACCAAAAGGTTGTTTAAAATTTTTGCTATAATATATATTATAGTATATAATATATATTATAATATACAATATTTTGCTGTAATATTTTCGCCATCTGACCATCAAATTAAAATTTTGGAGCCAGAAGAAATGCAAGTTGAGAGCAAGCAGAAGCAATCCCTCTGCCTTGTTTTGGCTTGTACCTGCCAGGTCATCCATTGAACCCAGCTGACCAAAGCAACTGGAATAAAGTGCAAGTTTGGATTTGAAACTTAAAACTCCCTTCAGACCCATGTCTTTTCCTTCCCTGAGGAAGAAGGCAAATAATTTCCCTTCATATTTGCACCCAAAAAGGGAAGGAAGGAAAAGTTATTCCACTAAAGATGTTCAGGATTAATATTTAAAAATTAGTGAGGAGCTAAGTTAATTTTTGTTATTTGTTTAAGCTCTTCATCATCAAAGTTTTGGAAGTTGATTTTTGGTGTTAGTTTTAATGGATTAATTTCTGTCTCCTCACGCAATTTTAGTAGCAGATAATTTCTTGCTACCTATGTAGGGCCCCAGACCTGAGCAAATCAAAGCTATTGAAATGACTCCTACAATATGGTTCTGCTTTCTTTGTGGGAAGGAATGGACCTGAGCCTTTTGGGTTGTCAGTAGATAAGAATCAACAGATCATAAGACTTAAATTCACCGTAACTTATCCTTTAATTTTATATTCTTGCATAATTCAATACCTGTGAGTATTTTACATACAGGGATATTCTGTTCTTTGCTGTTAAAGAAAACTTTAAAAGATATTTTCCAGTAGATTTTTGTAGTAGGCAAATGCCTATAGGCTATTAAAGGTTTTATGGCATGTCAGACATTATGCCCAAAGATTTGCAAGTGTAGGATATATTTTCTTCATAGCCCTCTGAAATGTTTGACGGATTGTGTCTTAAAACTGGTGATGTGCTGTTAAATTCTGTTTGTGGTTTGCATTTAGTTTGCATGTCAATTGGACTTTAAGTAGACATACAACTCAGGAGGGCCAGATGGTGTCTGGGAGTTTTGGAACTCTAAAGGGTCTGAGGAAAGATTATTGGGCTGTTAAGGGAGATGTGCAGGGGAACAAAGGCTGCTGGATGTAGGCACCAAAGGGGATTGTTAGTGTGGTTTGAAGGGAAGGGAGATGTTTGTGGGCTTTGCTTATTACCCATCATAATTAATATTGGCGTGGCTCATCATACAAAATCTGCAGTGAATCAGAAGACATCAGAGTTGTTGAGCATCACACACTCAAGTTAAACAGGGGAGGGGGTGGGAGCTCAGCATATACACAGAGCTGCCTTCCCTGGTGGGCTCAGTGGTGCTTTTGTATTGCTTTAGGCAAATTGAATTTAAATAACTTGAGCTGGATCAGTCAGTGGTGTTTTTTTAACGTGGGTTCTGTCCTACACCAAAATGGTGACTGCCCTTCTTATTTAAAGTAGTGAAGGAAGAGCCAGAAGTTAAAAAACTCTGAGAAATAATTAAGGAGAATAGCATATGGTTATGACTAACTGTATGATTATGTTCTTTACTAGTTGTACCTGATTTTTTTTCTTGAGTTTTTCTAATCTAAAATTGATTTAAAAAAAAAAGAAACATGTTTTCTGGCAGAAGGAGTCCTGGATTTTGTGAAAAAATAATTTTGGATGCTCAAAGGCAGCTATCTCCAAGTGGTCTAGCTAAAGACCTCTTAAATGCAAAAAAACTTGAAACATTTTTTTTTTCAGTGACTTGGTGTATTGCTTTTGCTTGCCACTGTAGTCATTACTAAAAACAACAAGTAATACTCATGCCAAAATAGATATTGAAATACGAGACTCCAGTTCATGGTGTAGCAATAGAATCACCTTTTTGGCAGTGTCAGGATCTGCAAATTGGTCCAAATGAAGTTTTCACCTTCTTAAATTGCTTTATGTTCATAGAAGAAGACAATTTAATATGATTTTTTTTCTGAATTAAAACCTCTGTCACTAATTTTAACCTCTCAAATACATGTTCTGGTCACAGACCAGAGGTAATTCAGTGCAGCCCACAGCTTCCTGCATTCCAGAAACAGCCTTAATATAAAAATCTAATCTCAGATTGCTGTTTATGTGTGCTAGCAATATAGGACTTGCTAGGAATATAACATCAGATCAAGCTATTAATAAATATTCCTATGATATATTGGAAAAGCATGCAGATCTGCATGCTTTGTATTCCTCTTTATTTTTGTCAATGAAGAGTTCACTGAACTTACACACTGCTGTGTGTTCATTTTGCTGATGTTGCTTTACTTTACAGCTTTAAGTGTCTTTCCTTAACACCAACCTTCCCAGGAATACAAAGAGTCACTCCTTACGTAGCATCAAACGTGTTGACACATCACAATACTGAGTGTTCCAGTTGAACGTAGGCTGTAAGAATCTAAGTTGTTGGACTCTAAACTAAGGGACTGAGAGGGATAACTTGCCTGTGCTCTCTTGCAGGGATAGACCTGCCCTTTATGATGATGCCCCATCCTCTGCTTCCCGTCAGCCTACCTCCCGCCTCGGTCGCCATGGCCATGAACCAGATGAACCACCTCAACACCATTGCCAACATGGCAGCAGCAGCCCAGATGCACAGCCCGCTTTCCAGGGCAGGGGCCTCTGTTATAAAGGTAAGAGTCAGCTACAAGACTTGGGAGAAAAAAAAAATAAAATATCTTTTTGAGGCTACCGAAAACACTTATGGTGACTTAAGTCCAATGGCAGGACAAGGGGCATGGAGTACAAGCTTGAGTATAAGAGGTGCCACATAAAGAAAAATTTTTCACTACTCTAAAGGTGACAGAGCACTGGAACAGGTTGCCCAGGGAGGTTGTGGAGACATTCAGAACCCACCTGGACACGTTCCTGTGTGACCTGCTGTAGGTGACCCTGCTCTGGCAGGGGGTTGGACTTGCCGATCTTTTGAGGTCCCTTCCAACCCCTAAGGTTTGGGGGCTTGGAAGGGTGATTTCTGTGATTCCTAAAGGAGAACTAAGAGGCAAAGAGCTTACACTGCCTGTGGCACACCTGGTCTGCAGTTCCTGGTAGTGCTTCAGGTTGAGGAAATACTCAGGAGTGTAGTCAAGAAGTGAAGATGCTCTGCTCTAGCTAGAAAGCTGTAATGTAATTAAAAACAGATATTAACATGGTAGGGGCTGAGGGAATAAGCAGGGCTGCATCTATTAAAGCTCAAAAGCTGTTGTAAAATGTTGTTTAAAGTCAAACTGAATGTTAAAAGAAAATGCTGTAGGACATAACAGGAGCTCTGGTGGGTTGCAATTCTAGAAGAGGTTAATAGCAAAGAAAATCCAAAGTACCTCAGTTAATAGAGTCTCTGGTAGCCACACTTAGATTTCCTTCTGGCTGGATAAAATTGTGTTTATACTTCCAAAGGGCTTCTGATGCTCTCTTCCAAGAGGGTTGTTAAGAAATTGTAATGCCTGTGTTGAGAGCTGAAGTCCTGCCACACACATTGAGACAAATAATTTTCAAATGTAGAATGATAAAGGATCAGTGCATGTGGAGGATGGGGACCTGTTTAGGGCTAGGATCCATAGGAACTTCCTATTGTCAGTGGTTCAGTAGTTGCTGATTGGGGAGGGGAGACTTGATATCTCTGTCCAACTCTCCATTAGTTAATGCAAGTCACTGAATGGTTAGAAATTAAATGAGGTTCCATTTGTTTCTCAGTAACCTCTTCCTTAACTGTCAAGAGACCCCTTGAAAAACCATAACTTTAGTCCAGCAGTGACATATTTGTAGCAGTATGTAGACTGCATGAGCTTTGATTATATTTTAAATGCTCTTGGTATGTCAAAATGAAGATTATGTATTTGTAAACAAGGCTGGGTCTGTGTAATATAAACTCCAAGTTTTGTACACTCTTAGCTTTAAAGATGCTCTTTAGCAGGCCCTTGCTGTTGCTAGTTACTCATTTACAGCTATTTTTTTCCCCAACACCTGCACTAGAGGATACACAATATCTCCCCAGGTCTCACCAGCACTCTGGTGAGAATTATTTCCTCTCCATGATGTAGAGGAAAATCCCCCAGTAGGTGATGTGACAGAGGTAAAGTGTGCATCCAGTGCTGTGGTACTCTCACCTGTCAAGTGCTGCTGCATCTTTCTCTCATTTGTTCTGAGTGCTGAAACTGTAGATGAATTTTATTACAGACAGTGTGAAGCTCCTTTTGTCCTTTCCTTCCCTTATGTACAATCAGCTGGCTCTGAATGGTGATAAGATTAAATCCTGGTACAAAGTGTAACATGTAAAAGAAAAGCCTTGCTGCTGTTATCAGTCAGCAGTGTTACTTGCATTATATGACATTATTTAAGTGCATTTAATAAGTACAAAAAATGACTGGTTTTAGATAGACTCCCATTCTGGCTTCATGACATTGCTTAAAATGGAAGGGATGAATTGAATATATTGAATGTGTATCTATTTCCATATTCTGATGACTAAAATACCACTTGGCCTGTTTTCTATAGGTGTGAGAATCAGCTGCTTTATAAAGGTTTTGAATGAAGTCATTATGCTTTTTATACCACGTTTGCCATTTAGGAATAAGCTGTTCTACCAAGATATGCATGATCAGCAAAGTTAACATTTAGTGCTCCAGAAAGAAATGTCATAACTATGAAACTTGATTTCCTCCTGACAGGAACACTATAAATTAGGCAGGCTCAGTGGCCAGGCTTGCAAAACCTTCTTAGCCATCTATAATCTGATCTGATGTGATTACAGCAGCACCCTCTTGCAGGGCTATAGCTGTGGTTCTGACAGTGCCCCTGCCATCAATCCAGACTTGCAGGCATTTACTGCTCCATTTGAAGCCTGGCTCAGACAGTTCTGAAGAATCTTGCAGAGCTCAGGGTGCCACAAGGCAAAACCAAAATTTGGCAGTAACACCTCTCTCTCTTCTCATTCTTGCATCTACTCTCCTGCTGGGTTTTTTTTTTTTTTCTAGAGCCATTCTTCAGCTGGATGAATTCTGAGGTCCTGGCCAGTGTTTTGCCAGGCTGGAGCAGTCCTGGGGTGGAACTTAGCTGAAGAACACTTGAGTTATGGTGTAGTGGATACGTGTAGTAGTTTGCTGTGATCCAGTGACTTTGCTCCAGTAGCTCAGAAAAAGCTGCTAATGATGGTACTTCCAGATCCTCAGCAGCAGAGTTGTGATGAGCCCTTTATAGAAAAGAGAAATGATTTTTTTTGCTGAAGTTTACAGAACAACTCAGCACCAGAAAGTTAAGATTCTTATTTTTCAGTGGACCTCTAATGACTATGACTTAATATGCATTCACAGCATGTTAGACATAAAGGAGTTGTTAAGATATATCCTGAGAACACAAAATGAAGAGCAAGCTTGAAAGCACACCTAAGTCTGAACAGGTTATTTAAATGAAATTGGGTCTGAAGGAGTCAGGACCTCACAGCACATAATGTGGATGGCAAATACATGAAGAAGTGTCAAAGCAAAGGTGGCAATAGCTCTGTTCTTTGACACTGCTTTTGAACCTCAGATCATATTTTCATATTCAGAGCTCAGAACAAATCTCTGTCCATAGAATGAGCCCTCAAGCTCTGGATCCTCAAGTTTTTGTCTTTCAGTAAAGGCATCAGGAATGTTAAGACAGTGTCATCAAACCTAAAGCCAGTTCATACAGATGAAGCCAGAAGGGGCTTAAATGACTGAAAAAATTAATGTATTACCTTACACACATGCAGCCAAAAGGTGTTGGAGGAGTTTGGGGTTAGGATGGGATAAGGAAGGGTGGGAGTGTCAGGTTTCTGGAGCTGTAACTCTGGGAGTCTGGATGTGCTCTGGAAGGCCACTCCTCAATTGTCCAGTTTGGAGGGCTTGAAATTGTGGGAACTAAATCCAGGACCTTAAGCCCCTCTTTTGTGTTACATATCAGAATGGTACTGAGAGTGATGAGGCACTTACCAGAGAGGTAAGAGGCTCTTTTACTCTTTTCTCCCAGATTTTCCATGCTGCTTTTATTCACCCCACATTTTGCACTTTTCTTGCTCACGTCTCATCCTTCCTCTTCCATCTCTCTTCCTTCTCCCTGTTCTCTCTCCTTTTCCTTCTGGCTCTGTAACAACCTCTTGTGAGTCACTGAGGGATGTGCTTCTCCTGAGTGGGAGGATTTCTGCAAATTGGTTTCCTGATGTCCATTTGTCTTCTAGCATTATTCCCTCATGCTTGCTTTATCCATAGTTTTCTCTTACTCTTTTTTCTCTTATTCTTTCTGTTCTTATCCTGGTCCCCGTTAGGAACGAATGGCCCATTTTTTGGTTTTTTTTTTTTTTTTTTGAATGCAGCTGGAAAACCCAGGGAAAATAAATTAAAATGTAATAGAAATGCTTTCTTAAAAAGAAAAAAATCCTCAAAATCCACTCACTCTCTTCCTCATCTCCTCCCCCCCAAAAAGGAGAAGTGTTTTAGGTGAAATTAGATGTTTTCTTTTGGTAGGAAAAATGAAATCTTGTCTTTCACATCAACTCCACAAGATTTCTGTCTGAATATTTTGGTCTGCTGACAAACAGAACAAAGCAGTGTTTGTACAGTGTGATCCTAGGCATGCAGTAGAAATTTGGAGTCTTTTTTTTGCTTTGTGTTCTGTTCATCTCTTGATTTTATGGAATTGTTGAAGCATTTGTAAAGGATGTATATGACATGATTTTAAATTCCCTAAAGAGAATACAGATGGGCTGTGTAATTATTGCTGAGAGGTGCTATTTTCTGTGTGCTGTAAAACTCACATTCATAATATTTACCTGACAGCCAGAAAAATGTGGCCATCTCAGAATACTCTGAAACAATTCTTCTCAGTATAAAAACATTTATTGTTGCAGAATTTATAACATTTCATATCTCTCAGTGCATTCAATTCATTCTGAATTGTTTTCAGAATATTACAAGATTTAGAAAAGAAAACTTCCATAAAATTTATGTTATTTTTCCCATTATTAGATTTATTCTTCCCTGGTTTATGGCATGTGATCATTGCTGGCAGCTTATTGCTGGAATAGGTACTGGAATGTGTTGGGGGAGTGACATGAGACAGAGGAGTTGGGAGTTTACTTCTCAGGCTGATTTTTGTGGCTGTATCTGTAGCAAAGGAGAAGTGTGTGTGCAGGTTTCTTTATCTTTTTGTTCATGGATACAGAAACTACTCTGCTGGGAGATGTTCAGGTCCCTACATGTTGCATTAAATACCCTGCTCATCTCTCCCCCTTTGAAGGGAGGCATCTCTATCCTTGCAGTGCCAAGAATCCCCTGCTTGTTAACACCAACACTCAAACCTAGCTGATAGGTAAAAAAATAAGCAATGAATACTTCCTTTAAACTTGCTACTGGAAAAAATACAAGAAGAAGCAAGTACGTCTTTATTTGGTTTTTTACTTCAGAGCTTGCAGGGAATTTTGTTTAGTGAAGCTCATACTGGCTTTTAGTTCTGGCTCAGGACTGGCTTAGTCATTGGCATTTTGTGCTTAAAAACTCATAAAAAAAATTAGATATAGCATCATCATCACTCCTGGCAGTGCCTTTCATTCAGTAGCAGCACAATTCGTAAGAGGGGTACAAGAAGAAAATTTCCACTGCGAGGTCCTTTCTGATTTTGGTCAACATTTGACTTCCAAATTCAAAGTAAAATGTAAAGGTAAAATATCAACATGGTGGTGAAGGCTGCCATAGCTTTCCCTGTGCCTGCTAATTGAAGAAGTGGTGAAGGAGGAAGCTCTTGTTTGGCTGTTTCCCAACACCATGGGATTAGCTGGGGTTTTCTGTTTGGCTGAGCAGCTGGCACTTAATGAATTGATAGGAAGTAGTCACAAGGTAATGGAATTAGCAAGTGAACATCTGGTATTAAAAATCAGTAAATGCAGAAGAGTTTTGATGATTTCTTAAATTTGGTGGGAAAATAATTGGCAGTTGACTACAACTGAAACAACTCTATGTCCACGGTGAAAAAAAAAAAAATAATTGGATTTTAAATGGCAAGGTACATATTATAAGTGAATGACTTGCTGATACACTGCAAAAGATGAATGGGATCCAGCTGGCTTTCAGACATACAGATCCTATCTTAGTTTTTAGACCAGCTGTTTACCTTGTTCATCCCTCATTCTTAGAGCAATTGGAGATACTATGAGGAGCTCAGAAAACCAAAAAGTCATCTGTACTCTTTGCATGTGCCCATATCCAGACTGAGGTGATGAAAAATATAAACCCAGCCACTGTTTTCTTGCCCAGAAATAGTTACTTGAACCATCCTGTTTCTTGTCAGCCATTTCAGATTTAGCACAGCTCCTGCTTATTGTGGCAAGATCATTCTTTTCCTTTGAAAAGGCTGAATGCAAACTATGGTTTGCTGCTCTCAATAATGCATTGGTTAAGGGCAGGATATTTTAGAGCAGTATTAAAAATACACTTGTTATTAGAATTTTAATATTAGTATCAACTAATATCAATTGGAAAGGAATATGTGTTTGTTACCTAAAAAATAAAACAAAAAACCACAAAACAACAACAACAAAAAATTAGCAGTTCATTCTTTTGCTAACTGAAATTGTGTTGACTTCTTATTCTCTCTGGAATTCAGCCAGGAGGTAGGAGCATCCTACACTGACATTGGGGTGGTTTTAGATAGGAGGTGCAACCAGTCTGCTGGCTGACTGCTCCTGGCTCCACAAACCCCTTCAGAGAAAGGAGACTCTGGTTTCAATAATTTTTTTTTTTAACTGGTTACTCCTTTTTGAGAAACTGAATGGTGATTTAGCAAGCCCTGGGAGATCAAGGTGTGATACAATAAACATTCCAGTGGGGAGTTTGTGTGCCAGTTCATGTTGGAAATTTTATTCAGCCAGAGCCTACACTCTGTTTTTCCAACATAGTCATCAGCTCTGAACCTTTCTTACTATAGCTCAGAACTCCAGTCTGTACCTAAAGACAGCAGAATTCCCATTTTTTCCATCCTCTCTTTTCACTACTGAGGTCAGATGAATTCCAGCTCTCACTTCAGAACCTTGTAGAGCACAGAAGCAGCACCTCAATCAAATATGAAATATCAGGACAAGTGTCTGAATAAAATCTCCAGGACTCAAACTTCCAAAACCTGCTTATCAGCAGTGAAATGCCATTAAATCCTCTAGGAACTCATTAATAGATTAACATTTGGAAGAGTAATTATAGCTAGACTAGAACTAAGAATAAAGAAAAATAAAGGAGAATCCAGCAGCATCATTTCTCTAAACTCTTGACACAAAATGAAGATCAATACTATAAAAATATCAGAGCTAAGGAATTAAGGTCAAGATGATTATGTCAAAAATAGGTAAGCTGTTCATATATATTTCAAAGGAAACTACTGTGGATGCAGCTGTTAGGTGGTGTTTGATATTATTTGTGTGGAATGCTACCTCAGAGGGGATAGAAAAGGGATATTGAGGTGAAATCAAGGATGAATCTGGAAATTGGATGAGTTGATGACTTCAGTGCTGTTAACCTAAATCATAACTAAAATTAACAATGTCAAGCATTGTAGCTACAGTTCCTGAGCCAAAGCAAGACACTGATCTTTAGTGAGACAAAAATATATTACCCTTCAAAAGGATTAAATATTGCAAAAGTCTTTTTTGAGGATTTATGTTACAGCTCTGTTAAGGGAAGAGAAAAGGTACCATAAAGTGGATACTACAGTTAGATAAATAGGTGAGATCTTGAGAAATGTTTTCATTTTTCTAAAAATTCTCACAATCTTTAAATTACATATAGGTATAATTCATTGCAATATAATCTGAAAGAGGAACCTTGCAAATGTATGGAATGGGAGGAGCTACAAATGGAAAAAAAATTACTTTATTTAGAAATGCTTCTCTAATGCTTGCTCTGATTGTTCCTCCTGTAGAACCAGGCTGCACAGCAGTGGGAGCTGAGCTATTCTCAGAAGGAAAAAAAAGAGAAACTAAATGAAAAGTAACAAGGTTTTAAAATACATAGATGGCAAATAAAATGAAGTCATCAATGTATTAAAAATGTTAAGGTTTTAGGTTTGCAATTTTCCTCTTTAAATGGCCTTATTGATTTGTTACAAATACTGTTAACCCTGTGTTTGGAAAATGGTGAGGACATTATCACTTGTGTTCTCATTTGTAATAAAATAGATTAACTTGCTGTGAAATTTTAACTAGGCTGAGCCACAACAGTAGCTACCTAATGAACCAGAGCACATTGCTGGTAAGTAGCTAAATAGATGCATACTGATTACAGGACTGAAAAATGGATCTGTTTACTTGCAAAAAAAGTCTGTTCGTGGCATTATTCATTATAGTAGGAGAAATTCAGCATTACATTTTCCCACAAACAGTTAGAAATAGATGATTTCTCAATCCATATGCAGCCTTACATGATGATGCTCTGTTCTCATTTGTAATACATATGATGGAGAGAAAAATGCAACTCCTGTGTTGCTTACAACAAAGTGTATCATGCCTGTGTATTTAAATCTCTGTAACTGGTAAGGTGTTAGATGACATAATCAACTCATTCTCTGAGAAAGTGATTCAGTGTGTGATTAAGAATGACATTATTATTTGACACTTTTATTTCTGCCTGAACATTTCAAACCCAGACCCCGAGTCTGAAGGAAAATTACTTGAAGCAGAGATTATTTTATAGCAAGAGACAATGGGAAATGCAGGAGCTTGAATACTTTGCTTTTCCAAATCATCAGCTTCTGAATTACTCAGATAACTCCCATTTAAGATGACATATATGGCTGTTTGTGTGATATCTAAGTGTTAATTCAGAGTCATATTTGTTCATGGGTTCTTTTGCAGAACAGTTGGCATGTCCTCTCCTTGGCTATTCATTTTCATGGTTGCAATAGACAATGAAATTTACTTAAACTATGTACTCTTCCATAAAAGTAATCATTTCAAAATGATATCTTAATTGTAAATTGAGTACTCTGTGGTAAAAAGAGAGGAAATAGTGCCAAAGAGGACTGTTAAAACTGAAATCCTGGGAAATAAAATTACAGTAAGAGCTGTAGTCTGTTAGCAGTAACCTATTTGGAAGCTATTATTATTTACACAGAGGTGAAAGACACAGAATTGATAAGCTCAGGACTGAATGTAGATGATTCATCATTTATTTAGAATAATTCTTGGGATAAGAATGAGACTTCTTTTAAAAGGAACTTAAGCAACCCACAGAGTAAGTCACAGCTTTCTTTAGCTCTTCTGCTCATCTTAGCAACCTCCCAAACCACTCTTCTGGAGACTAAGAAAGGAAAGGAGACTTTAAGATCAGTGACTTTGATATTTTTTCCCTCCAGAGGATGAAAATTTCTTTATTTTAAGCCATTCACTTTTCAAAATTTTAAGACCTTGTGACTCAACATAACAAGATTAATTTCTGTTAAAACTTTAAAAACATTGTTACTCCAAAAAAGTGCAATTAAAAGTTTGCCTTTTAAGATTTCTTAGTTATTCTATATTAATCCAATAATAGATCATTAGTGAAAATAGATTCCTTGAGGATTAGCAGCTATGTAATAGATACACATCTTTTACCTGATTTTGAGGCTCAGTTATTTAAGGTACAATAACTCATAATAAAAACACATTCAGTGCCATGTTTTGAGTTGGTGTGACTGAAATAGGCAAATGCCACTCCTTGTGATTGGGAGGATCCAATCTCACATTCCCTGTGCACCATTTCCCCAAAAATATCTGTAAATATGAAGATGAGTGTGGTTTAGAGAGATGGTTTTAATGGGTAAGAGAATATTCTTAAAATGTTGTTATGCTGCCAGAGCTATTGAATTCCCCCATAAGTTAGGAACAGGAGGTGTTAGTTAGCTCTTTGTAATGGAAAAACTGATGGAATCCACCATCCTCTTCCTAAAGCTCTATTATAAATTTAGGATACTGTCTAGCAAGAACTGCATTAGAAGTTCAGCTGCAACCAAGTTGTTATTTCTAGAAGCACATGGTGAATTGTTACCAAATATCCAGGCTGCATACTCCTAATGAAAAATCTTTGAGAACAGAAAAATTGCCAAGTTCCTTTGAGACAGCTTTCTCAGATTACACTGTAGTTATGATTTTTAATGAGATGGAGGCAAGAGGATCTCCCTCTTTAAAAAAACAAAAACAAAACCCCTGAGTTCTGAGTTACCAGAGGGAAGAGGTGATGGCCAGGGATAAGGGGGCTGCCAAAGATGCCATTTTCTGGAATTCTTTAAAATCAGGTGTTTCCTTGTTAGTGGCTCTCTGTTGGAGCTACACTCTCAAGGTCTTGAAATAGAGGATTTAAAACACAGCAGGGATTTTAAGAAAAGAATATCTAGAATATCTCAGGCTGTGATCTGTCCTTTTTAGAAGATTCTCATTTCTTGTTGGACTTGTGGGCAGGAATGAAGAGTACTGGAATTTTGACTTCATTAAAAAAAGAACAACCCCAAAAAAACCCATATGGAATCACTGGGTTGGAAGGGATCTCAAGGGGTTGTGTAATTTTTTGCCTTCCTCAAGACAGGATGAACTGTTACTTACTCCATGCTTGTCTAATCTGTTCCTAAAGATTTTTACTGATGAAAACTCCACAGCATCTTCAGGCAATCTGCAAGTATGGATTCACAGACCTGTAGATTTCACTTTGTTGAATTTTTATAGTTTTTTCTCCTTTTGTCCTCCTTACCTACTATGTATATTTAAATTGAAGGTTAATATCAAAATTTTGTGTACAAATGTACCCATAAGAATTTGTAAGCACATTCTTACTTTCATGAACCAGTGGTTAATGTTTCATATACAAGTGAGGTTCTTACCATTGCCACAGATTTTAAAATTTGTCTGAGCAGTACCCTGGGTACTATTGCTGTGCTTTGTTCAGATACAGATTCCAGTAAGTTCACAATGTTTCCATTTTCTGACCGTTTTAAGTCCAAAGCTGAGCTGTTACTTTGAAATGTGATTCAAATATGTCAATTTTATTACCTGTAGATGAAAATGGTTTGTGAAAACAACATGAGTAAATGTTCTTCGTGTGTAGAAGGATTAGAAAAGGTTAATAAGAAAAAAAAAAAAGAGGTGGCAAATGCTATGCCATGGCACCAAGGATGAAAATCTGTGCCCAGATATTTTATATATAGGAGGCTGTACTCTTCTTGGATATAAAAGACCAAGCTGCTCTTCTCCAGGTAAATTCTGTGTTTTCTGTATCTCAGAAAGGCCATTTCTTAACTGCTCTTTTAGCCAGCTTGGTTTTTCCATTGAACTTCACTGAAGTTCATGAATCAGATTGCACAGCCCCTGTTTTCTTCTGTTTCAAGGAAAGGATCCAGGACAGTCCCTCTCCAGCTCCATCTCTGGAGGACACTCAGCGTCCTGGCAGCCACGCATCCTCCCACCAGAGCAGCAGCATCTCCAGCTCCCCCTCCCAGTTGGACAACACACCAGACAGAATTGGTGAGTGCCCTAAACCCCTGCACACTGCTGAACCTCAAGGGTCTGAAAACATTGTGGAGGCAAAATAGTTTTGCTTAGCACTCAAAAAAAAAAAACAAACCCAACCCCAAACCAAAAAAACCCCAAACAAACAAACAAAAAAACCCACAAAAAAACCCCAAACAAACCCAAACCAAAACAAACCCCCAAACCACCCTGCAAGTTCATCACTGTAGTTTGTTTTATGAGGTCCATTAGTAGAGCCCAGCCTCTCATATTCATTCTGTGCCACTATCCACCCCTTCTCTGGTACAACCAATTTTTCCTCCACGCTGGAGTAAGAGGTGCCTCTGAAGGCACCTGGCATTGCAAAACAGCAGAATAAATATACAGGACAAGAGAAGTAACCTACAGCAGCAGTGGAAAAGGGACTTTGATCCTCACTGGAGCTTTCCAAAGCTACTATAACTTGGTTTATTAATAGTAGCAGTGACCACTGTGAGCCTCTGGGCTCCAGAAATGATGCTGAAAGTTTTTATTGATGTTGAAACAAAGGTTCAACACTTATGTTGTAAGGGTATGTAGATATACTTTGTATCCATATAAATGTTTCAATTTTTTTTTTACTTTTAGAATTTAAAAAACAAAAATCCAAAACTAACCAAATAAAAAACACACAAAAAAAAAAGAAGACAAAATTAAGTCTTCCCTAAAGCATAGTGATTAAATTTTTAGCAGGTGTCCTTACTGGAATAACATTATTCTGTTCTAGGTTAATTTTAGAGAAGAAAATGTTTTAATCAAATAAGAGCAAAGAAAATAGGAATCCTGAAGTCGTAAATGTAACACCTCTCACTGATCTTGCAGGTGTTAAGTGAAATATTTCTTCCAGCACTGTAGCATATTGGTTTTTCCCTGTCACCTATCAATTTGGGTTACTGTCTGTCTGTATTTTCTATTAAACTTGCTGCTTTATACGTAATTACTAATGCTTAAAATGCTTTTAAAATTATTTCTCTGAAATGCTTTTGTAATTAGTTAATTTGAGCATTTCAGAAGAAGTTACATTCATCTCAGTAACAGTTTGGGTTCTATCTTGGTGTCCCTGTTTGATCAACTTGAGCAAATTTGCTGCATATTTTATTTGACTCTCTGTGCTGTACTGGGACAGGAACATGGTGATTATGGACAATAAAAGTGGTCAATTGCTTTAGAACTTAAATAGTATGAATAAATGTTAAAATATCTATTGACAAAGGGGAAATACAATGTAATATTTTCCTTTCTTGTGACCTTTTTTTACTGGCAGTGTTATATATCTTTGCACTCTGATTTTTTCAGCTATGCTGACCAACAACAGGGAAGGAGAACTCATTGAACAAGAAACTGGGACCAGCCTAAAAAAAATCCAAAAGGAGAAAGGTAAACCCGCAGACTGGTTTCCACCTCAGGCATTTAGTTACACTTACTATGCATTTTATTCTTTTTTCTAGTATTCTGCATATGCAATGCCATAATATTATCAATTTAAGAGAGCTAAGTGCCTAATTGCACTGAATAATGTATCCAGTGAATTTACATGGAGTTCTCCTTAAGAAGTGTAAACAATCAGATCATTGCTTTGCTCTTTTTGTATGGGATGGAGCTAATATTTTGCTGGCCTTTTAACTCAATTAATTACCAAGTTCCTAGCATATACTTAATTAATCACATGTATTGTTTCTTTGCCTCCAGTGGCTGTGTGTGCAGACTACTCTGATCTGGTACCTAGGTGAAGGAAATAAGCCATTTTTGTGTCTAGTGATATTAAATGAGCTTGAAAGGGAGAGGTAGCAAGGGCAGGAGGGATGTTTGCCTTTCAGGGATTGTCCTGTAGGAAGGATTTCCCTCCTCCTCTGCTCAGTTCTCCCTGCAGTCCTCGTTGGCTCCTGGAGAAGATGGATATTTTGGGGGATGCAGGTGAGCTCTGGGGTTGCTGTGACAGAGGGCATGTGGCTTCTGGGGGAGAATCAAGAAGAATCTTTTGTTTCCTTGCAAATAGAAGAAAAAAACAAAAATGACATTTATAGGCAAGAGGTTCATTCTGGCAGTGCCTACAGGAAGCACCATACTAAATGAGTGCCTGCAAAAAAAAAAAAAAAAGAAGGAAAAAAATAAATAAGAAGATGGGATATAGTTAAAAAATAGAAGAAAAATGAAGGTAAGTGAGTAATGGGTAAATTCTGCAAAGTCATATATTGAGGGAGGTGTCAAGGTTTCAGAGTGAAAAAGATGCGAAGGGAAAGAAAGAAGGAAGGGAACAAAAGAGGAGATAATATGAACTAAATGTACTTTTTAAGTCTACTGTAAATATGAACGTTTTATCATAAATGAAAACACAAATTGATTTATATTGTAATCATGGTGATTTAAATGAATACTCTCAGGAAACTAAAAGGCAGGTATGGACAATTTTATGAGCACTCACAAGATAATTTGTAGGCTCCATGTGCCTTGTGGTTCCAGAGTTGTATAAAACTGTTCCAGCAGATTCTGAATTATCAGCTCTATTCCATGGACATCTGTGACTGATCAAATCATGGGTAGGAAGAACCTGAAAATTCCTTCTTATATTTTCGATTTTCTTACTCAAGTCTCTCTCTGGTGTATGCAGAAGCTGTTTTCTATCACTGCTTTCTCTAGACATTTAAGGACTTCCCTCATGAACCCCAAAAGAGCCCTTTGTCCCATTCTGAGATAATTTTCTGTCTGGGTCATCATGCTTAAATCTTTCCCTCTTGACTTCTGTTGGCATTTATGGACTAACACCAGAGGCTAACCAGTTACCAAGCATACCTTTATGCCTATGATTAAAAAATTACATTTCTGAAGCAATTGCATGTAGCAGAATGTGTAGAGGAATGGCCTGAGCATGCGTACACAGCCCCATGGTTGAGGCACTCAGGTGCTAATTACGAGGTGGGAGGTGTCAGGCCCACCTGTGTTAAGCCCCCACCCAATTAGGGTGTGGCTCAGTCCTTTAATTGGCCCCCCCAGTCCTGCTCATGCGCAGCTCAGCCAAACCCTAATTGGGCGGGGGCGGAGGCCTAACGCAAGCTCAGGCCTCCCGCCTCATAATCAGCACCTGAGTGCCTCAGACGTGGGGCTGTGTACGCATGCTCAGGCCATGCCTCTACGTGTTCTGCTACAACTGCATAGGTGAGTATTTATCTAAATCTGAATGTAGTTGATTTTAATTTTGTTGAACTGTGCATGGTTTCTTGCCACATATTTAGTCATTTTTCAGCAAACCAGTTCAATGTCCTGTGGGGTTTTAAAATGCAAATCTCACAGTTCTCGGTAGTAGCAATCCTGTCAGCCAGGATGGATTAAGGAAGGTACCATTTGGGAATCAGAAAAGACAATTCAGGAATCCCAGAAAGCATGAAAATAATTTAAACCCCACCACCTGTGAACCCAGTTGCCAGGCTCCTGAGATGCCTGAACGTTCCTTGTAACATGGACGAAATCACAGAAATCTGATGCTGACATTTTGTGCACCCTAATTCACTTCAAGATTCAAGTTGGATAGGTTTATTCATTTCCTGCTTTACATTTTTGTTTAGTTTTATACGTTCTTATACAATTTTTTTACTTCTGCACAGGCTTCGAGGCATTTTTTTAGTTGGAAGTTTCATCTATGTCAGAAAAAAAGAACCTCAAAATTATGAGATATTATTACCATTCTAAGGATAGAATAAGGTTTCTGTTTTTCTCCTTGGTCTGCACAGGTCAGATTTTTCTCTGAAAACAAGAAATTACTTCTTTTTGTGAAGTAAAGATACAATTTTGAAGTAATCTCAAGGCCCCAGGTTCAAATCCTTTTGAGGACATTATAACAGGAGAAATGATAAAATTGAAAAGGCACCAATAGTGTATATCTAACGATTCAAGCTGACTTTGCATTTGGCACTGGGACAGACCTGTGTTACAGTTCCAGGAGGAATCTCTGTTTTATAGGATACCAGCACCCAATAATTGACGGAGTGCTTCAGTAGGACAGAGTTAATGCTCTCCGCTCCCCAGACTGGGTGTCCTGGGCCTTTCTGTCACCTTATACAAGTGCTGTTATTCCTCAATGATTTATCTCACTCCCATATAGATTCTTTGTTCCCAATACTGTGATTATTCTCCTGTTTGTAATTAATTTTGGCTCTGATGCCACCTCAGACATGTTGAATGTTGCTCATAGTCAGATGTGGTCACCGAAGAGTGCAATCTTTGCTCAGCAAAGTAGATTTGTGTCATTGGTACATAGAACAAGCTTTGTTTTTTCATAACCTGCCATTACTTGTAGCAAGGCAAAATATATTTACCATGGAAAAGATTTTCAAAGTTATTAAGAAGGAATGTAGTTAAAATAAAAGTATCAACATTTATTAAGGATGACAAGTAAGCGGTTTATACAGCCGTGGCAAACATATGTTTTCACATCTGTTTTGAGTAATATCATCATGATTTTAAAAATGATTTATAGCTCTGCAGGCCATAAAATGCCAGCTTTGCTGTAAGTTGGAAGTTCTGAAACAACAAAGAAATTATTGAAGGCATATATTGAACATTGTTTTGTGTTCCACACCTTGATGTAACTTCACAAATCTGAGCACTCTCTAACGGTGAAGATACCAACAAATGAAACTTAAGTGACTGACATTTAGCAGTAGTAGTACTTATGTGAAATCTTAGCATAAACCCCAATAAAAGTTGTTATTATTATAGGCAAATGCTGTGGTGTCCCTCAGGATACACAGGGGATTTTGTTTTCCCACATGCCATTAAAAATGATCTCAGCATCAGACAAAAAATCTGCCACTTTGTTCTCATCAAAGTAATTTCAAGGTAATTAGGACTGAAGAGAATAAAGCTTAATAGTTTTTCTTTAAAAGATAGCTAATACAAGGCTGTTTGTATATGCTGGTGGAACAGAATTTAGAGAATAAATATCTGTCTCAGTGCAGAAGGGTTAGAGCCCATCCAGGCCATACCTTTAAGTTTTTTGAAGGAAAAATGCAGTTAAATCTCGACTATTCTGCCTCCTTTCATTTTTTTTTTAGAAAGTATGGTCAGGCCTAGCATCAGAGGACAACAAAGTCCAACTTAAGAGGTCTGGGGTTTTCTGTTTTTAATGCTAAATACAGTATTATTTATTTTGTCAAACATCTTTAACTGTTATGGCTCAGAAACATTTTCCCTGGGCATCCGTATTGGAGAGTGAGTGAAAACCATGTAAAAAGTAATCTATATGGTAGAACCCCTCCCCAAAACATAGCCTCAAATGTTTACAGAAAAAAAAACATACAAATTCTTCCTGACTGTGCTCAGTTGCTGTGTCTGCTTTTAAGCAGTTACATTTTTCCTGCCCAATTTCTCGCAGAAACTCAGTTTTAAATTCATCTGCTTCAGCATATATCCTGAAAAAAACCCCTTTATTGGGTGGGAAGCAGTAGTGATTGACACAGCCCTGTCTAGGTTTGTAGAAACCTCCATATGAATTCTGGCATTACAGAGGTCAAATGAGCCAGAAAAGAATCTGGCTCTGCCTTCCAGTCAGGTTTCAGTGCACTGGCACTGGGATTATTCTGTTTGACTGCATGACAAGAAATATTTCAGACTCCTTGTGTAGGATGGGACTCATAAAAGGCACTGCCATAGAAATCAGTGGGAATGTTTGGGATGTCTTCAGTGGGAGCAGAGCCTGGCCAAAGCCTGGCATTTGGGAAGGACTCTCCCAGGTTGCACAAGTGCTGTACCCCCTGGAGCAGGCTCACAAATGACCAATATCTTCAGACTTAACCATTGCTCAAGGAGTCTTGGAGAAGGAATAAAAATTGATTTTGTTGACCAAGTGATTTGCTCCAAGTTTCCCAGAGCTGCAGCTCTGTGGTGATTCTCCCCTCCTTCAGCCCAGCTCTCTGCATTTTCAGGCTCAGGGGCTGTGTCTCATTTCCAGTAAATGGTGCTCTCCAAAACATTGCATCTGGCAGCTCTCCCTTTTTATTTTATGTAAGAACACCTTTCCCTTTATTACTTCAAGGAAATGGGGATTTCACATCATTTCTATCAGCTGAGTGAAGTATATTCAGATGGCCAGAGTTTAGAGTAATGAAAGGATAACTATATTTATTTATTGTATTTCATTAGTGGAAAAGAGGGTTTATGCTGCTTAAATTGATCATTGCCAAAGGACTGGGTTACTCGTGATGGGAGGGAAACAAGCAGGTGCAGAACACCTGAAGCAGCAACCTGGGTGCTGGGGTGACCTCCAGAGAAAAGATTTTTCAATGATTCATTTGAAAGCATCCAGATGGAGAGTGAAAGGAGCAAGAAAGAGAACCAGGAGGATGAAGCTCTACCACACGATGTGGATAAGAAGTGTATGATAGGTGTTAACACTTCAAATGTTCCCCGGGCTGTTTCTTTGCTGTATCAGTACTTGCATGTTAAAAATATAATGAGGGAAAAAAAGGAATTTTCTTCACAAATATGCTTATGAATCTTCTCTTGAGATACAGGAAAACCTCCCCCAATTTGAAGTGAAGTCAGATTCCTTTTGGTATCCAAGTGTGACTATCAGAGCCCCAGTTGTCATTCCTGAAGCAGTGAATGCAGGTGTACATGGGTTTGAAGATTACAGGAGTTTCTTTTTCTAAAAAACCTCAGTGACACATGCAGTGTGAATGTCCACTGGAAAATTCAGAGTTATTCTTATATTTTCTGTCCTCTGAGAATCCTAAAAGGGTGCATCTTTTACATTAAGTTTATGTCAGAACTTTATTTGCAGACTTCTTTTTAAGAATGGTTTTTTTTTTCTGCAGGAGTAAAATACCTGCTTCATAATCATCTTGGCAGCTGGACCAAGGCAGTTTCTTACATTGATATCTAATTTATTAATATATTTTATTTATTAGACTTCAGTGAATTGAATGTGTTGTTGTCCAAACACTACAGATTAAGAGTCTACATAAAAGTGCTGAAATAACAAAATTTTCTTACGTGAAAAGGCCTTGCACCAATTTTTTTTACTAAGTTGTTCAGGGAAGACCATGGTATAAAATGGGCAAATAAGAACAAAATAAGATGGAAATAAGGTAACCATTCTTCTGAGTCAGGCTGTCTCTTTGGAGTTTGCCATTCCCACTTCTCCTCCAATACTGTGAATTGAGTTTTAGGGAGGTCAATCTCATTGAGCTATATCAGATTTGAAAGGCATAAAAAGGGGAGAAAATTGCTGATTGGCACCCAGTGACCTAAGAAAGCTTTTGGATTAGACCCAGGAATCTTTTCCGTAGAGTTAGCACTTGTATTAAAACTGACCCTTTGAATTCTCTGCTTGGTAAGAGCTGTGATGCAAAGGCATTAACCTGGAAACTCCAGTTGGTGACATTCCTCATGGCTGGGAATTATTTCAGAAGTTTGCCTTCAGCCCTTGTTATGAGCAGTAAGAGCTGAAAACCCTGGCTCCTGAAAAGTTGCTGAAGGGTTTGCTGGTGTTACAGAAATCCTGGAGATCTTTGGGAAGGTGCTGACAGGGGCTGAGCCTCCCCCTCCCTGAGCCACTGAAAGCACCAAACCTGCTCCTGAGATGCTCTTTGTGCATCTGGGTGCCCCAGGCTGCAGCCATGCAGGGAAGGAACAGGTTCTGCTCTGTTTGGACTCATCCAGTAAGTCTTTGACTGACACTGCTTGAAATACTCATCTGTACAGACAGGATGTGTTACTGAAAAAAAAAAAAAAAGGTTGTTTTAGCTAGGACGACAAAGACTGCAATCAAACACTTTTTCACCAAGAAACTACTGAGAAGCCAGCAGTTTCTGCTTTCAGTACAGGTGTCTGTTATAAGAAAAGACTTTTTGGGCATATTTCATGCCTTTGATTTGAGCCAAACTGAGTAAACAGATAAAATTTTTAATTAATAGCAAAAAAAAAAAATTGATTGGTAGTTTTGAAAGTTTTTGTGATTTGTTGAGGCTGCACTTCATAAAACATCATTTTTTTTTTATTTTTTTTTTTTTTCCTAAGGATTACTGGTAGAAAGTTAGGCCTTAGTGCATCACATTGCCCACAGATGGATTTCCCATAGCCATGAAATACAACTGAGTGACACAGCCACAGCTCTGGCCCTGGCTTCAGAACCTTTGTTTTACTCAAGAACAGAGAGGACCAAAAAATGTTGTTGATGGTGACAGCCCCATGTGTCCCTGCAGTTAAAGAGCAAACTCAGCCTCTCTAGCATCAGTGCTGTTTAAAACATTCATTTCCAGAGACAAAACCACTTCTGAGAGCTGCATTTTAGACATTTTTTTAATTGTATTTTTTCTAATTTGATCTTTTGAATCTCTTCAGATGGGTGGGGAGAGTGCTGTCCTCCCTGGGCTTGTTGGTCTGTCTTGCACATCCAAAGTTTGTGTGTGTGCTGCATTAGAACAAAATATTCCTCCTGGTCCTGAGTGGACGTGGAAGGCAGTGAATTGACCTCAGATGGAAAGTGGGAAAAGATTATCCTCTTGAAATAGATAGTCAGGAAATTAGAATAAGTGTTTTCTTCATTAGATTTCAGGCAGTGCATTGAGTTACAGGGATAAAGCCATATGATATCTTGTTAGCAGAGCTGGGGTGACCCAGGGACTGAACTCAGGAGTCACTGGGGCTGCAGAACATGAGGAGGTCCAGACCACAGCCACCTCAGGCTGTGATCCCAAGGAAATCAGATTTCATGTTCCATTGCTGGGGCAGAGGGCACCACTCCAGTGCTATTTACTGCCTTAGATATTTGTTTATTACAGCCATATTTGTTTCTGGAGATGGACAGTTCTATTAGCAGCTTTTTTACATTATCAGCTGGACTCTGGGAATTAAGCAGCCAACCTGAAAGAGTGGGAGGCCACAGCAGTGAGCGATCAATAGCATTTCAGTTATTTTAAAACGAGCTTTATCTTGAAGAAAAATGGCCCATTTTCAGTTCTTTGCATGGAACTGCCTGCACTCTTGAGTAAGTTCAATATTAATGTTGTGATGTGCTTTTAATGTTTCTTATTAACACAGTAGGAAATAGATGTATGGGGGAAAGAGCAAGAACTGGCAAAAAAATGAAATATGTATTATGTGTGTTACCCAAAACCTCACTGTCCCCACGCAGAAAAACACTCATACACACACACAAAGATAGCTGGAAACTGGTTTTGGTTTATTTTTTTTTTTCTTGACTGTATTAATGCTTTTTCATAATCATGTTATTATTTACATTCTCCATAAATTTATTTAGTGGGGGAAAAAATGTGAAAAAAAAAAATCAAGTTGTCCTGCTCCTAAAATGCCACCTGCTTTTCCTCAGCTTACCTCAATCACAGGAGCAATTTATTGGCCAAAAGGATAAGCAGACCTTAAATAACAGATTGTGAAATGATGGTTGTACAGTCAATTTACAGTCCAGAAAGTTAGGAAATAACAAAATGAGTCTAAAAGGAGAACCCAGTCATTCTTGCAGTACCAGGAGCATTTTATCAGTGGGGATGCCCAGAGGAGGGGCTGCCTGGAGCTGCTGCAAGGAGGTGGGAGGTGAGGGCTTGGGTTTGAAGATTTCCAGCTGTGAGGATTCCTCTTGTGTAGCAGGTCCTTAGGACTGATTAAAAAATGGAAGGAGATACCTGTGCCTTGCTGTAGTTGGGTTATCCCAATTGTTGGGGTACTCTGTGGGATATAAACCTCTCCAAACTCTGTTTGTAGCAAGGGATGGAATTTCCTCCCCTAAGCTGAAGCTGCTTCAGGCTGTGTCTCTGCATTACATCAATCACACTATCTCCAGTTAAAGCTATTCCACTTTATCTGAATGAATAAATATTCATAACAGCAGGCTCCCTAACTAACTAGCTCCCTAACTAGCTCTCCTGATCTCCTGCATTATCAGATGCACCCCTGAGCTGCTCTGGGTCTTTTCTTTCCTCCCCTAAGTCCTTCCCTAAATCATCCCAGACCCATATTCTGGGGGTTTGCAAACAGAACTCCTCTCTCCCCAGTGGGCATTCCATGTGGGACTGATGGGACCATCAACCAGGGAGCTCTCTCATCCTTGGGCCTTCCAGTCTGTCTCCAAAGGGGACCCAAGTGATGCCTCACAGCCAAAGTACCCTGAGGGTCCTTGGGCATAAATTTAGAGGACTAAAGGCAGCTGTGAGGTTGATTCTTGGGTTTTTTCAGGTATTTCATCAATACCTCATGGATACATCTCTGCCCAGCATTAGGACATGAAGTGGCTTTGAGCTTTAGCTTAAAGGATCAGTCAGCTGGGAGTTTTTGAGGCATCACTCATGTTTCCATAGCTTTAGTTTACATCAATATCTGTGAAAATAATCCCCTAAGTTGGATTTGGAAGGAAGAAGTTAAATTCTTGAGTAATTTTGAAATCTTGTTCATCTGTGATGTATTCCTAATGTTCAGTCATGACCATGAGAACAGATAAAAATGTATCCTTTTCCCAAAAAGCTCACTTAAACTTCAACCGTTTTAGCCATTAAAAGTCTGAAATTCAGGGCAAACAAGTGCAAAGCTAGGAAGACAGTGAATATTCCAAAACAGAATTCCTCAGGAACACTTCTTTGGTCGTGCTTGCCTGTTGGAAGTTGCTCACCAAATACCAACCGATTCATTTTCTTCTTTTATTTTGCAGGCAATGTGACAGTAGTTTCCAAAGCAGATTTTTCTTCTAGTTGACACAATATGACAGGCTGTAACAAGTAGTTTAATAAATAAAAATCTGCTTCCAGGGGTATTTTGAGGTGTTATAATCTATAAAACATTGTAAAGTTTTGATTCTGTCCATTTTATCTGTCACCTGGACTGCTGTGCTGTGTTTGATGGCCAGATTTGGCTTGTGTGAATTTGCTGACATATCCCATGGCTTATGCATGGGAGTGTTGTCAGTGAGAGGATAGAGAACTGTAAAATGTTTTATGCCAATTGATTGGTGTGGCTCTTCTGGTGTGGTAGAAGATGCCTTTTTGATGTAGAATCTGTTGGAGGATGGAGCATCTCTGGTGGATGGCTGAGCTGGAGCAGAAAATGGAATAGGGGTGTGGAGATGTGTCTGTTCACAGAGATCAGAATATATCAACTGGTCCAAAAATAAAATATTATTTAAACATCTCTACCCTTTGGAGATATTTTAGAGGTTGTCAGTTAGGAGACTGACCTTCATTTTTTATTGTTGTCTTGTTTTCTGTTACTTTTAAAATCTAAAAAGGGATTGTAATGAAGGTGCCTTCCCAGCAAAAGTGTGAAGAAATTCACATATTAAAGGAGGAGTCACCAGGGTTGCTGTTTGACTTTTGACATTATTGTCACATTGCCTGTAGCATTACAGACAGAAGGGATTTAGTGGGAAAGGAAAGCCCAGAATTACTCTATAAGCAGAGGAGTGTATTTTCACTAAATTTTCTTTTTAACTGTTACAGTTTAAAGAAGTCATATTTTTGTAAAATTAAATCAACAGTAATAATACCACACCATAACTTTGTTTCTTCAAGGCTTTTTGTGAATATATTCTATATATATATTTAGAATACATATATTGTAAATAGTTCTGTATATATTCTGTATATAATCTCTGATACAACTTTTAAAAAGCTGCCAATGTTAAAACAAAATTTCACTGAGTTCCTGAGGGAAAGTTTTCTTGTTTCAAGAACATTCATTACTAATCTCTGTACATAGATGCTGAAATCTCAGCACAAAGCAAGTTGAGCACTCCTAGATGACATCCTTATAAGAATTCTCTGTAAGACACAAGAGAAATTTTCAGCACTCTGTTTTAGGCTCAGTGTTTTGTAAACACCACTGCCTATATAGCATGTATTAGATAAATTATAAATCAGGCTGGGTTTTCAATTTTACACACCTAGCAGCTCATATATCATCAGTCCCAGAAAAGGCTGAAGCTAAATGGGCCCAAGTATCTGAAAAGTGTGATTATCATCCTGAAATAGCTGTAACTACACTGACAGAATTGGTGTGGGGTTTTTTCAGCAGGAAGGGCAAACCTACAAAGAGCTGTGGGTTAATCAGTTTTAGTGATAGATAACTGTAGTCCCAAAGTTTGAAATTTGGACTTTTTCTGGGGTTTTTTTCGTGCCAGCATTGGCCTGTCTGAAAGGCAGGGTTGATGCCTTGGACTTCAGGAAGCAGCAAATGGATGGGGTTGGGGCTCCCACCTCTCCTGTTCTGGTTGACTTCAATGCCATTGAGTTCTGATGGCCAAATGTGGACAGAACTGGTTGTTATGGCTCTACAAAAATGTCTCTTCCCATTCCATCTTAGGGAAGTTTACAGCCTCAAGGACCCTCATATTTTTCCATATCTTCCTTCTCATCTGAAAAGCAACATCTCTGTACACTGGTTGAGCAATATGGGAGTGAGCAGGAAGGCAACAGCATCTGGTAGCAATAAATGTTTCCTGAGTTACCAAATCAGCTGTGGGAGGGTGATCAGAAATAAAATACAGTGATTTTTGATAGGAAGAGGTAACACTGCTTGAGCTTTGAGATAAGAACTTGACGAATGTGTAAAATAAAGGCAAAACTGGTTTTGAAAAGGGGAGAGATTACCATTTTCTATGTTGTGTGCCAAGATCTGAGCATTTCAAATGTGAGCAGTTGGCTTCTTTTCAAAACTGATAAATAATTATGTTTGTGGCAGAAACAGTTATCCTAAAAATAATTTAAAAGGATTGTATCCCCTTTTTGTTTGCCTATAAAGACTACGTTCAATTTATATATAGACAGAAAGCACTCCACTTGCATCTATAAAACATTTCTTAAATAATTCTGAATTATTGATGTGCACAAAGAACTCTTCCCTCTTTTGTTTGAAGTTTTATTTCTGCGGCGTTGGGCTTTCTAACTGTACTTTCAACTGCTATGACATCTGTTGTAGTTGTTGCAAAAACTTTCAATACTTTTCTTTTTTAATGATAGGCAGTCTTTTCAAAGACAAACTGACTTCATTTGGAGCAAGAAAAATAATTAGTTGAAAAAAGATCACTGATTTGGCTGGCCAGCTCACCATTTTACTTTTTTTTTTTTTTTGCTTTTTTGCAAGTGTCTGTTTTATATGATTCCAGCATCTACTCAACAGAACACTGGCCAAGAAGAATTCATCTCTGCAGCAACTCAGAAACCATAGAGCATCAGCATATGTCTTTTGCTTCCCTGAGGAAATCCAGGACTTTATTCTACCAAACAGAATACTGAGAAAGTACTTCACAAACTGATAGTCTCTCTCTGTCTAACAGATGGAAAAATAAGCTACTATTCCAAGCTGCTGTGCCTGACAGTATAGGAAGAAAATGATTTGAGAGGAGATTAATCCTTAAAAGTCTGCTTAGAAATCCTTTTTAATACAAGTGATAGAATTTTTGTGCAGCAGTAAACCTAGCTCTAACGATCTATGACATAATTGTCATCTTATCTCTGGCATAAAAATACATAAAGCATCCCAGATAAGGAAGGCACAATTTAAAGACATTTGCTTTTCTCTTTGGAAGAGAATACTTTTCCCCTTAAGGCAGAATAGGCTTTCAGCTTTGAAAAATCTGAGTCCAGGACTCTGGTCCAGTTGCAGTATACCATAACTAACCTTTAAATTAGAAATTACCTGCAATCCATATAATAATTAATACAACGCTGGGAGATTCAATTGCCCACAAGATTAAACTATTAAGACAAAAAAATTTCATCCTAATTGAGAATTGAACCCCTACCCTTTATTCATTGAGTGTCTGCTCTGCCACTTGAGTTGTGAATTGGGGGTTAATTGACTGTCTAGAATCTCCCAAGGAGCAATTATTTCATATAATGGTGCTGACACATTCAGTAGTAGGGCAGGTTTTATTGGCATCCTTTTTTCCTCTGGATTTAGAGGGATTTCTTGAGGACATCAAGGAAGAGGCTGAGTGATGGGGAGGGAAGAAAGATGTAAACAAAAAAGGACTTGAGGTTTCCTTTCAAGAGGCAATTGATAGAGATCATCCAGAAAATGTTTTGATGTAGATTGGCAGATAGAAGGAGACCTCAGAAATTTTTGGTGGAGACCCTCTCATCTCTTTGTCCTTTGGTCACACTGAAATGCCAGCACTTTTCCATATTCCTGGTCAGATTCAACAGTAGTAGGCACTGTCTCTTTATTATATCTACTTTCTCTTTTCTATTTTATCTTTTTTTTTTTTTTTTTTTTTTTTAACATAGAATTTTGCTGCACATTTAAGTGGCTGCTCTATGTTTGTAGAATATAAATTCATTGGAAAATCTTCAGATTAGTGGCAAAATTGCAATTCCCACCCCAAGATGTTTTACAGCCCTAGGAATCACCTGTAATTTTAAATAAACTACTATCAAAATTATAAAAAGAAAAGGAATAGGTATATTTTTAAGATTCGGTATTTATTTGCTTACATGGTAATCAGTAAAATTCAGTGCTTCATAGCAGATTTTTCTGCTTCATTAGTGCAAATTTGCAGAACTTTTCTAATTACTATTCTCCTTTGAAGAATAAATAACAGAGATAATATCAAAACTTTTAGCTAAATGAAGACTTAATTATGGATAAAGTAAGGCATTTTATATTTAAGTATATTCTGGTGTTTAAGTGTTTTTATTATTTGCCATCTTTTCAAATACCTGAAGAAACTGTCAGAATTTAGGAGTAACTGGTTTTGTGTGGAATTCTCAAAGTTTGGCTTCTCCAATTTCTGTTTTGAAAATTAATTTTAAATCCTGCAGGCAGGAGAGCCTGGCTGTGGGGGTAATTCATGCCTAAGAAGTTGTAAAATCAGTGCATGCTTAGTGAAGTCTGAAAAGGAGCAGCACCCCATGGCATTAGGGGTGCTCAGCAATAGAAATTATTTAAATCAATTTTATGAGCAAATAGTTTTCGTGCAAGTTAAACCGTGGTAACACCTAGGGTGGCTTTTGTGGTATTCACAGGTTTGTGATCCATGTAGCTACCTGCAGGATTTCCTCTTGCTTAGAAATATTAGAGGTGCACAGGTAAAATAGGTACAAGTTTCAAGAGAATTGAGGGTTTTCCAGATTTGGGTTGGGTTTTCTGGTGACTCGTTTTCATCTGGTCAGTAAAATCCTGGAGAAAGAGAGAGGGAAGAGGAACTGATATTTCTAATATGAGAAATAAACAGAGGGTGTCAGCAGGGTGAGGATACAGCTGTCTCAAGTCCTGTAGTAGCAGTCCAGGCTATCAAAGCTGCCACCATCTGAGGAGGAGGATGCTCTGGTGAAGAAATAAAGAACAGAACAACCTCCCCTGGCTTCTGCCTTGGGAAGGAAAAATCTCGACACGTTCACAGTATGAACTAAGGGGCTAAAGCAATATTTTTTCCTCTGAGTGCAATTCCTTTACTGCTCTCACCTAGTTCTAACTTGTCCCCTTTAAATGTAATTCCGTTGCATGGTTTTCTCCTCCTGCTGTATCCTAAAGCTCACACGTGTCCTGGGTCCTTATACACCATCCTCCCTCAGTTACATTCTCCACGTTTTACCCGGTCAATCTGAGCTCTCCCCAGCACCCAGCTTGCCTGCTTGCCTTCTATTCCTTCTCTTTGTCTTCTCTTCTGCAGGAAGCAAATAAATCAATATATTGACACAGGAATCTCCAAGGTCAGAAACCTGTTCGGGTTTGGTGGCTTTTGAAAATTCATTAATTTTAATAAAAGTACCACACCCCAAGAAAATGTTAACATTCTTGGTGACTTCCGAGTGAGTTAGAGAAGTGTAAGTGACTTGTCTGCAGTTGGGTCAGATCAGCAAAAAATCCAGAAGGCACCACATAGGTGGGCAGTGTCAGAAATAAACGCTCTTGGTCTCAGAAATTGATTTTTTTTTTTTTTTCAGTACAGACCCACAAATTCCTTGGTCTGCTCCACAGCCATTTGTTTCCATGCCTTGCCTTGGGATTTGCTGGTGATTTTTCATGCTGCCTGTGCCAGTCTGGTGTGTAACCAGAGGTGATGGCACGGTCACTGCTCTGGTCTGTGCCACCTTCCCCTTCTTGAGGGGTTTGCGTTGCAGCATCACATCTTCCACACATCTCCTTGGCAAAGAGGACTTAATTCATAAGGTCAGTTCCCCCTGGATCATTTGGATGGGCTTGACCCAGAATTAAAGTTTCTGATGGTACTGAGGGTTAGGTTTCCTGCTATGTAAATTTGAAGCAACTGCTTGGAGTCAGTGCCTGCCTGTCTGGTTTCCCAGGAAGATGAGAAGCTGTACCCTGAGGATGTGCGGTGTTGTTTGAGGAGTACTTCATGTTGTACTTACAGTCATCCCCTTTGGAAGCTTTCCTTTGGATGGGCTTGGTCTGGCAAACTGCTCCGTCAGTTCCCAAGCAAGTAAAGACCCCAGGAGCCCCCTCCTGGTGCTGCCCTGAAGGGATCTGTGCTGAAAAGGCTGGGGAGCTGGGGAACGCGGGGTTTGTGCTGCCAGCGTGCCCTTGGTGCAGCGTTAACCTTCACCTTCCTTTCACTCTGTCTGGAGGAAGCAGCTGATAGTGATCGACATGATTGCCTGGGCATAGTACATTCAGATTTTTATTATGATATTACCAGGACACATGTTTGTGGAAAGAAGATAGATATATCTCTCTGTTTAGCCTCAGAATATAAACTCCGTAGAACAAGTATATTACCTGCAGGGAAGGGGAAGTCTGGGTGACATAGTGTGCAGGAATTGGGCCCAGCTTTGCTTACAAATCAGCCTGATGATGAGGCTGCAAAAGTTATATTTTCACTGCTTTCACATACTGAATTTATTAGCTGCTTGAAATTGATTTTGGATGCCTTTCATTTGCCATTGGGCTGAAGTCAAAAGCAAAGGGATGATGTACCGCGTTCTGCTCGCTCATCTTTTTATTGCTCAACTATTGTTATTGAGTGAAAGACACTCAGGGTGTTTCCCAGAGGGGGCAGAAAGCAGATTTCATTTTCTTTTTAATTGCTGGAAGTTGAAGTGAATGCAACCTGTCATCCTCAACTTGAGTCTGGAGGTGGCAGTTGTGAAGGGGCAGAGGGGCTGAGCTCTCCAGCTTGGGGCTGGTTTATTTGCTGGGAAGGAACAGTGCAAAGTTAATATCAATGCAGCCCCACCGAAGTGTTCAAGCAGTTATCTCTGGGAAGGTGATGTGAACTCAGCAGTATCATTGCTTTGATCTTTGGTTAAAGCCTTACAAAACTAGATTGCTGTTTGATTGACAACCTTGTCAGAGAGTGAATGAAGACTGACACTCAAATATTGAAAGCGCAGCGCTTACAAAACTTGAAGCCTGAGTTTTCTCATGACACTGCTGCTTTTGTGGAAGACTGGATTTCAGTTTTATTTTTAAATAAGTGTATCCCTTGCTGCGTGCAGCTGAAACTTATGATTTTAGGCTGCTGGCTCACAAATACTTCTTACCCTAATATTAGAACAGATGTGTTTATAGCAAGAGCAGTGTCACGGTGGATGGGAAGAAGTAGGAGTTATTGTGTGAAGCCTTGAATGTGGTGGTGTTTATCACAACTCAATTCCAAATAATCATTGACCTGACATGTGGGTGATCAATGCAGAGGTGGCAGCCTGCAGCTTGATGGGGTGGTGTCTTTGGCAGCTTCTGAGTGGGTCTGATGCAAGATCTAAAGGGTTTCCACCACATAATCCTACCTTGAGAGGATGTCTTCAGCTATTGCTTATTCCTTGAAGTGTTCCCTTAATACCCTCACACAAATAGAGGCTACAAATGGGGAGTTAATCTGTGGAATAGACTTCTCCTTTCATGCCAGCAATTCGCTTAACTGCCAACCCTCTCCCTGTTGTACCTGATTTCTTTTTAACCAGTTTTACATGTCCAGAGTTTGCTCTCTGCCCTCCCTTCTCTGCCACACGGATTCTTCAGGAGCAGGGTATTGGGCCAGGTGACCCCCAGAGGTCCCCCTCAACCTCACCTATTCCTGGTCATCTCCTAAATGATGTTCTGCCCTCCTGACCAGCTTGATGCAATAATTTCCCATCAAACTTTGGCTTTCTACTTTGGGAAGTCTCTATCTTGGTCAGGTCAGTACAGCCTGCAAGTTAGCATCAGGACTAAATTCAATTAAATTGGATAAGATAATACATTTTGTTCAGCTAGCAAAGAAAAAAAATAGGGGAGGGGGGGGAGGATAAACAACTCCCGCTCCTATTTTTTATGTGAAATGGCATTAATTGCCACGATTTAATTAATGTATAAGAATGAACCAGATTGTGTCTATTTCCACATCGAAATATCTTCATCAAGGAAATGTCTCCCAAAATAATAATCCTACATATCCAGAGGTGTTAGTGCAGAGACTTTTTATGTGATGCAGTTTCAAAACAGGCATCCAAAAGATTTTTGCAGAAGGGGGTGATGAGCATGGGAGCTACTTAAAAGGGCTTTACTGTCAAAACCAGTGATTTCTGGGACTTTATCATCAGTTTTTCCTGAACTTCTGATTCTCCATTTACTTCAGAATTGCTAAATTCTGAATGCAGTTTTTTCCTTACCTCTTCGGTCACGTGTGTCCTACATGATTGTGTGTGTGTGTGTAGCATTAAATATCTACAGAAATATTCATAAACACTTGCAAACTGATTCATATGCAACACTATCATATCTTTATCTACTGGAGTACCCTTTATGAAAAACTATTAATTAAAAGCCAAGATTAAAGTCACTTTCATCAGCAATGCTGCTCTGCTGAATAAACTTTACATTTGGCCATATTTTCAAAGTGGACAAGTATAAGTCACCAGAATAATTACCATTTCATCATCTGAAGGCTGCAAATGAGTGATTTCAGAATGAAAAGCATATGTAGCAATGCTGATTATGCAGAATAAATTATTTTCAAACCTCACTTTATATCAATACATTTTTTTATAATGTGGAAAATGCATGTCCACAAAAAATAATGATCACCTAAATTTTGCTGTAAACATTTTTAAAAAATATATATCTGAAATTCTTTTTGGAAATGCCTACAGTCTGCTTCCATATTGCAACACATATGGTAAGAAAATCATGCTTGCAAGCCAGTGGCTGTTTCAAAACAGTTTTCAGAATGGCACTGAATAGCAGCTCCTACAAAAATCAGTGTATTTTGTATTTTATAACAAGCAGCTTAGCATTTTCTAAGCTATGACAAATTTCTCCCTGGATACTTTTTAATTTAATAATAGGATTAGTTTAGTTGTCCCTAATTTTTTTTTTTTTCTGCACATAGACACTGGTATTAGGAATACTACTGAGTCACTCTAGTTATGTCTAACTGCTTGCTTCAGTCTTTTGAGGCTTTTGTGGACATAAAGGTTGTTGCTGGTGAAGGCTTTGTTCTGTTTTCTCTTTTTTCCCCCTTTCTCTCACTGCATGTACATGTGTGTACGTGGCACAGAATGTAGGTATTTAGGAACCAGTTCTGTTGCTGTGATTTTGATAAAGCATTCTTGGAACTTGTATTTTGATTAAAGATTTACAGCTCTCCTTGTACCTCAAACCTAATTTTTAAAGGCCAGAAGAGAAAAGAAACCACAAACCATAAAAATCTTAAGTGAAATATCCATAGTACCTTCAGTTAATGATATTTCCTTAAAGCAGAGAAGTTACTGAGCCCCCTTTTAAAACAAGAGTGTTAATTTACTGTTTCCTTTCATCTGCTGAAATAATTACTTTGCTTTTTTGCCTTCAATAGTTTGTTCTGGTCGTTAACATTTCTGTAAAATTAAGTTTGAAAGGTGCTTTTAATGTTCAGATAGACTGCAGTGCACATTTTGACTGTTAAAATCAGCCTACTTAAGGCAGAACTAATGTTTAACACTCACAGCTATTTGAAGTAGTTCACTGCCCAGTTTAATGGTGCTGCCAAGGGCAATGGTCACATTACTTGCTATTATATTGGGGGGGGTTGTTATGCTGGCAATAAAGACAATCCATGATATTTCTGAAAACACTGGCTTAGATCTTAAAGACAACTTTTTTCTACTAACAAGCTATAAACTCATTTTTCAGGGGGCAGCAGGCTCTTGGCCACGTCCTCCATTGAGTCAGGGTTGTGCTACAAGGTTGGTGTTGGATGATTTTTTCCTGTAAGCTCTGCTGAAAAAGGCAGAAGCAAACTGTACAGAAACCACAGTGGTGCTCAGCTGCAGTGAGAGAAGTGATTTTCCATAATGGGAATTGGGTTTTTTCATATTGTGTGGTACTGAGAGATGTTGAAGGAGGGAGGTGAAGAGCCAGCCTGGAGCAGGAGGTGGGAGAGGCAGAGCTGCTGCACTGGGACCATCTCAGCTCTACTGGGAGCTTGGGTTTCATTGCATTTTTTTAAATGGAATTTGCTTGGTTTAGTTGCTACAAAAGTGGATGTGTTGATCCCAACCTGCCTGCAGTATGAAAATGCTCCTCAGCTTGGGTTGAGACTGCCCCTTCCCAGTGGCCAAATTCACTTGAAGCCATTCTGTCACTAACACTTCCTCAGCCTGTGGGTTTTAGAATGTGGGTCAAATAAAATTATTTATGGGAATCTTAAGGCAAATGGCACAGTAAACATGAGGAGTTCTTTGTGGGGTTGATGGAAACTTTGCTGAGTCTTCAACAAGTCCAAAGGGAAATGCACAGAGAACGTCTGAATGAGTGAACAGAGCATACACATCATGCCCTTCCCATCTGAGGAGAGGAATTTATAACAAAATGACTGCTTTTTCTTCTTTGATGAGCAACAGCAGGCAGAGAATGTAAAGATTAAACAATACATCTTCTCAACCTGAAAAAAAAAAAAAAATAAAAAAAATTCTATATATTTACTAAATAGTGAGTGAAATTTTCCCCTTGGCTACTCTAGTGCAATTTTACAAGCTTCAACAATGCTGAATGGATGTTATTGAGAAGTGAATTTGGCTCATTCTTTTTATGCTTTTAATATATACCCAAGGGAAAGGCAGTTGTTCAAGGAAAATGAAATACAAATAAACATAGAATTTATTCTCAGTAGGTATTCCAGGGAACTTGGAGCTTGAGTTTTATGCCATACTTGCAAGCAAAACTAAAATATTCATATAAGCTGTCAGTTCTCTAAAGCAAATTCATCCTTTTTAAAAAATAAAACTAAATATAGATTCAGTGGATAGAGCAGAAACAATGTGAAACATAACAAATGACATTTCTGCTCCCAAGTACATCATTGTAATGGACCATATTGTTCTGGCCTGGGAATTCAAATGATTTTTTTTTTTTCACAGCATCCTGTAACAATTCCTGAGACACAATCACACACAAAACATCATTTGTAATTATAGCAGTTTGCCATTTTCATCTGCTCCATGCTGAATCCTCATTTGGTTGATAATCAAGGTGCTTCAAGCTAATGAAGGTTCTTCGTGTTGCTACTCAAAAAAAAGTTGCTGGTTTTTGCAACCTGAATTTCAAGACAGTGTTGGCAGGTTTAGATTGAAGAAAGAAAAAAAATACTTAGTTGCTTCACGATGCAACTTTTTTCACATAGTTTTACTTTTTTTTTTCACATTTTTTTCACATAGTTTCCTGGGGTGCCACAGAGAAATAGTGAAGCATTTTTACTTGTTTCAAGAAAAATTTAGACTTTGGGTTTCACTTCAAATTAACCATTACTCAAACCTTCAAATAGAGCTTCAAAACATGGGATTCCCCAAATAGTGTCAGGTGGAGGGTGAGGGGCACCTGTTTTGGATGCACAATAATTATTTTGATTAAAAATTACTTAATTTTCTGTATTTCCATATATCTTATTATTTATGACATTCTGGCTTGGGGAAAGAAAAATATTTGTTGCGTGGTTTAATAGTTGTCAGTTTAAACAAATCGCATTTCTGGTTCTAGATTGTGTATCCAACTTGGATGCCTCTGTCAGAAATAATGCAGATTGATGTTAAGTCAGTATTTATTGTATGACTTTATGATTTTATATGTATGAATTTAGATTTTAGAGAGTATGAATTTAGATTTTATACGTCCTAAAAGCAAGAACCTAATTTCCTGGGTGAGTACAACTTAGCTGCCCAGATTCTGCAGTACCTGAACAGACTGGCTCTTGAAAAACCACATATTTTATTTATTTCTTAGAAGACTGGTCAGAAAAGACTTTTCCAGGTAATGTTTGTGCTTCCACTGCTTGTTTTTCATCAGCTGCATCCTTGCATGTGCATAAACCACCCAGAAATGGCTCCATCCCTTTGGCACCTTGGGTTGCAGCAACCATTGTGAAAACTTCAGAGCTCAAATGGCAGCATGTAGAGCATCAATACCTTTCAGAATTTTACAAAACTAGCTGATTAAATCTGATTTTAAATACTACTTTCAGTCTAGAACCCTGCCTTTTTAATAATCAGTTCAAACATTGGTTCATTGTGTTTATTCAGTGGGGATAAAGCAGTGCTTGACATGCATTAGACCTCACATAGCAGTACACAGCTGTAGCCCATCCAGCATTTTCCAAATGAGTTTGCACAAGGAATAAAAGATTGCCATCTGAGCAACACTGGAGGGAGACAAGAGCAGACAAAAGGCAGTTAAGCACTACAAAAAAAGAAAAGACCCTGTTGAGAGAGAAATTTCTGAGCAAATGCCTCAATTTCACAGGGAGATACTGGAGCAGGCAATGCACATTGATTTTAGCAGATGAAGTACATTGCATTTGGGATTCATTAAGCTTCATTTTGTGCACTCTTGTCAATGGGTATGTCAGCTACTCTCTCAAGTAATGCACAGCTTCAAAGCAAGGAGGTAGAATAAACCAGAGTGAAAACACAGTGTGCCCTGCAAAGAGAGTAAGGCAGTCTGAAAAGGAAAATGCTTTGGTTGCTAAAAGCTGAAAGGCGCAGTGGTACTAATCAAAACCTGAATATTTTAATCAGATTTTATGCCTTATAGAGTTTTTAATATGACTTAGAGACATCAGGATGTTCATGCTCCTAGCAGACCTGGTGGGAATCCCAGCAGAGAAGGGAATCCTACCAGGAATGTGGCACTAATGGGACACAGAGCCTCAGTTCTGCCATTTGGAAGAAAATACCCAGCCCTTTGGTAACTTGCATTCAGTCATGGGGTTTGTTTTTTTGCCAAATATGAGCAAGATATTTTGGGGGTTGGTCACAACTGTTTTTTCAACTTCTTTGGAGCATGAGGGTGCTTCCCATGGTGCTCTTTTCCCTCCCTTGTGTTTTCCCTTGGCAGCCAATTCCAGAGCTCACTCCACGGCCCTCCAGGCATCACTGCCACATCTCTGAGGCCACAGGCAGGGACGGGGCCATGAGGTTGGGTTTTTGAGCCATCCAACCAAAGCAAAGGCTCATTTGAAATCTGTGAATGCATGAGAGGTCTGGAGCACTGGGGTTTTGTCTTAACTTTTTTTGGTTTGTGTTTTGTTTTCAGTTGAACGTAAGTCCAAGAGACTTACCCAGAAATCTCTTTAGTAGATTTTATTTACTAATGGTGACACCAGTGGCATTTTTTGGTTTTAAAGTCTACTGGAAATTATAGTTATTTAAAGGCAAAAGGTTCGTGAAGCTCCTCAAACTTTTGCTGAAGTGCCTGGTTTGCAATGCCAAAGGACTGGAAGAATGGGATTGTAGCAGACATGGCTGTGAGGAGGGGAAAAGCCATTCTCAGTTCTCCAGCTCTTGTGCTGGGGCTCCACCAGATATTAGGCAGTTGTTGGTGTAAGGAGCCTAAGGCACAGGGCTTTACTGCCTGGTTCTGCTGGGTGCAGTGGAACTTCATGCAGCTTGCTGTTGAGGCTGATGGCTCAGGGCTGGAGCTCTTGGGCTTTTCCTTTGGTGCTGGGCTCACGTTTGTGTTCTGCTCACAGCTGTCGTGTGGGCCAGGAGTTGTTTTGTCATTTGAGAGATGGGCTGTGTGCTGGGAAAACTCCTCTCTCCCCAGAGCACCATGGAATGATTTGGTGGGAAAGAGCTGGGCTAGGTTGCTATAGACATGCAGCTCTCCCCACCAGGAGCTGGTGCAATGCAGCTGTCTGGGACTCTGTCCCCGGGATGGAACAGTGATGTGCCAGGACCTTCCCAGCAGAGGGGCTGCTCCTTCCCCTCTTAAAATGGGGAAGAGACCTGGGGCTAAGCCAAATCCCAACCATTCTTAGCCCAGGAGTGGCTCAGCTGCCTTGGGGTCCAGCCTGCAACCTTGAATAGCTGCAGGAGGTTGTGGGGCTGAGCCCTGGTGAGAGGTGGGTGCACACCTGGGGGTGCAGGGATGGGACATGGGACATCCCAGAAGCTGCTCCAAGGACAGAGTGTTCTGTGGGGTTCTGCAGCCTGGACACATCAGGAATCAGCTGGTGACACCTGGAGCAGGGAACTGCTGCTCATCTGGGGGATTGGGAGAGTTGGAAGGGGAATTGAAATGGGATGAAGTTCTCACACTTATTGGTAATCAAGGGCTTTACAAAATCAATGTGCAGCTGAACTGAGTTCAGACACTGAGAACTTCTGACATCAGAAGAATTCATCATTCATTCGGAAGGAACCTGTAGGGTGATCATTTTTTCTGGGTCTGTTTTCCTGTTAAGGCAATCACATTTCTCCCAGCAATCCATTTGGGAAGTTGTCTTATTTCTACAGGGTAAAAATCCTGCTGGTGAACACCCCCCAATTGCACTCAATTATTTCTGATTAAAAGTGCCCTGGCCTGACAGCACCAGGGGAATTCATAGGAGAAGCTTTCTACAAGTTTTAGAAGATGAGCAAAGACATAGTCCCTCTTAAAATTATTTAAGCAGGTGCTGTGGGAAGCCATTGCTTTTATAAGGCTCTTCAGATGTTTACAGCAAAACATTTTTTCCCAGTGATTGAATTTTTCAAAGTACTAAAATACCACGGAGAAATATGTTTCCCACCAGTTTTATGGCTCCCTGGATGCATTCTGTACAAACCCTGTATCTGTCTGGACACAAACACTCTATTGCAAAAAGATATCTTGCCATTTTAACAAGCTCTACTGCTTTGAAAGGATACACTGCATCACCAGTGGGAATGTCAGTACCTTAAGAGTAATACTTCTTTAAGGGTACTATTTTATTAAAGCAGACCTCAGTAATTTGTTCCTGACTGTTATACACCCTTATTTTATTAAAGGTATTTTACATCTGTGGAGGAGATTACTACCACTCCTATTTTCTCCACTGCTTGGCTTTAATGGATAGTGTGGAATATAATATTTATTAAACCTAAGCAGGGGAGGACATAATAGCAGAATTGTCCTTTATAACCTACTTTACACAGTTGTAAAATAAACCTTAATAAAGCAGGAATAATTATCCAGAAATATTCAGGAAATGGAGTACTCTGCCTGCTTCAAATCTTTGGAGGACTTAACTGCTGGTTATCCATGTGCTTTAAGAAATTGAACTTAACAGTAATAATATTGGTATTAGCTTGGGACTGTTTTAGTACTAAGAGATTAATTACCCTGCATCTCATAATAACTGTGTTAGCATTAATCATACAATAAGCAATCTCTGTATATTTTTATTTATAATATTTATATAGTTTTACACACGTATAACCCCACAGAAGACAAACACATTACAAAAATATTTCAACTTACAGAATGGGAGGTTTAGAGCTCTTTTGCCTCATTCTGACAGCACCTGGCTACCAGTCAGTTCTGCAGTGACCACTGAGCTTTAACTGGTTCACTTTCCTGCCTGGGACCCCAGAAGGCACCAGTGTCTTGGTTCCAGCCTGGTTTTGCCTGGGATCAGGGACACAGACTTTGAGGAAGGGAATGATGCTGGTTTGAGCCCTGTGACTTACCCACAGGTGACATTTGAATCCCTGGGCCAGGAGGACAACTTCAGAGAAGCTTTAGCAGGCAGGTGGAGTTCTTCAGGTGCAAAGCGGGACCATGGGCAGGAGTCCCATCCTGGTAAAACCCTGGACCCACCCATCCCAGCTGTCTGGAAGCATTTATGGAGTTGTGTGGGGTTTGTGAAAAAGGGGAAAATGGAATCCTTCTAATGAGCTCTGTTTCAAATTACTGGTTATACTACCAAATCCTGCAATAAGGGGAGTGGATGATGAAAATTATTTAAAAGCACACTGTATATTTTTATTACAATGAGTGGGACATGAAAGAGATTCCCTGAGTATGGAGGCCCAGGCAGCCTTTGTTTGGGACATAGTTTTGCTTGTCAGCTCTTGAATTTCCAGACACAGAGGGGTCAGCAGAGCTTCCCCGTGGAGCCCCTCATCTTCCCACTGACCTCTGTAGTGGCTCCTGTTCTGCATGGGACAACAACTGCCCAGGAGCCTGGGAGCATCCTTCTCCCTCTCCCTCCTTCTCAGGGCCCCCGTGCACTCCTGTTGGATCCCAGGTTCTGGATGAATGGGGCAGTGGTTTTAATTCGGGGAGATTTAGACTGAATGTTGGGAAAAAGTTCTTTTACCAGGAGGGCAGTGGAAAAATAGCAGAGGATGCCCAGGGAGGGGGGTGAGGGCTCATCCCTGGAGCTGTTCAAGGTGAGGCTCTGAGCACCCTGAGCTGGGTGAGAGTGTCCCTGTGACTGCAGGGGTTGGATTGGGTGACCTTGAGAGGTCCCTTCCCACCCAAATCCCTCTGTGATTCTGGGTGCTGCTGACTGGTGGCTCTGGTGTTAGGGCAGTGCAGGTGCTGATGAGGCCATGGCAGATTCCAGGGGCCCTGTGGTGGGGATGGGTGTTCTCCAGCCAGCTCTGACTGCCTTGCTGGGAGGCTGCCCAGTCTGACCAGTCACAACAGACATTTCTTCAGCTTAAACACCATCACCCCATCTCCATCCATCCTCATCACACCCAATCTCCGTTTCTTTACTTTTCTTATGCAATCATTTTGTTGTTTATTGGACTGCTGCTTGGATTGCTTGGGGTTTCTGTTTCCTTTTTTTTCCTCTCCTTACTAACAGTCACTGGAATCTGTCCTAAAGACAAAGATATTGTATTAAGGACCTAATGCAGCTTTGCAAGGAACTGATTCCTGATAAAATATCCCAGAAACACAGAGAAAGCAACTCCCATCTTCCCCCTTCCTTCCTGATTTCTTTCTCCTGTTGTCCTATTTATATTTTATTTCATAAATGAATAATTTGGAAATGATTTGGACTAAAGTTATTACATTAATTATCCAAACTGACATTTTTGCAGTGTGTGAAAGGACAGGGTGGTATGTAAAATAGATGCACTAAGAACACCTACAGTATGACAACAAGTAGCAGGGTAATTGCTGAAAATGAAGTCTTTTCTGCTATTCCTTCCCTTCAACATCTGTTGTTCCATATGGAGTCATAAATATTTGCAACAAAATAGTTGAAGAAATAATCTCAACATTAATAGGGAAAAGCTGAAACCGCCAAGAAAATCGAAGAATCTTTTTTTCTTTTTTTTTTATCTTGGCAAGTTCCTCCTACCCATCCTCATCTGACAGTTCAAAATCTCAGTAGAACAGTCAGGCTTTAGCCATGCTTAAAAATCACTACTAAAAAAAAAAAAAAACAAACCAAAAAAAACCCCCACAAAAATTCCTCAAACCTTTGTGAATGTGAATAGGAGAGGCGGCTGAGAAAAATTTTATAACCTCTTGATAATGACCATGAGGAGGATCTTGTTGATTTTGGTTCATTTTCCTCCTCTCTTCCAAACCACAGCAATTTATTTACGAGCCTTTTACTGAATAGTTTTGTCTCTTTTTAGTAGAAATAATGCTGCTTGTCAGTGTGGGGGTGACAAGGCACTCCTGCTAGCTGAAAGTAAGCAGTTACTTTGAGTTGCCAGATGGAAAATGCAGATCCATGGTAGTTAAGCTTCTGTGTAGATTAAGGAGCATCTTCATGCACTGAACAGTTTTAAATGTTTTGGAATCCAGGTTACCAAAAACCACCTGAGAGGCAGGTTTGGGGAGGAAGCAGATGGACTAATAACACAGACAAACTCTGAATTGTAAATAACTGCTGTGCCTATAAAATATAGGATTTTTCAAAGCTTTTTAAGTTGCCTTAATTATGCATATGTTCTGTTTAACAAACAGAATTTATTCAGGTGACATCAGTTGTTTTACTTAATCTGTGCATCTTGAACTTGTTCCTTGCAGTGGGACACTTCAGTCCTGGTGTCCAGCTACTGAATCACAGCACTTCTCAATTTCATTTTCCAGTCTTGCAAACCTAGTATCTCATCTAACTTGGTCCTTTTTGGTTTACACTTTGAATTAATAAAATATTTTCAGGTGTTTTTACCATCAGTGCAATGTGAACATCAGTGTATATTGTAAATATGTTGAAGTTATAAATAGGTATAATTTTCTGTGTTATTAATGAGAGTTACATTGATGAAAATGTCAAAGCTGCATAATTACACACCTCTTGATAAAGAGTGCACAGATAAAGACAATTTGTGAACTGTGATTTCAGCCTTTTCTAGTGCAGTTTTAATTTCTCTGCTTTTTTGCCTCCATTTTCTATTCAAACACTAAGAACTTGCTTTATGACACCCTTCAGGAAAATGCTCCCTCTTAACCCCCAGCACAGATTTTATCTTTTTTTTTTTTTTTGTCTTACTGCTCCAAATACTCACTTGTTCCTAAACCCATTGCTCTAAAGAAGGTAAGACAGGGGCTGCATTTTCCCCTTTTGTTGAAAAGAATTAAAAGGTTTTATTAAACATTTTTCAGGACAATAAACTGATTCCAGAGTGCATGGAGGAGACGTGGATACCATGAAGCCAGGGTAGTTGATGTTCCTGTTTTGTGATGCTTTCCAAAAGCTTTTAAGGCAGCCTGCAAATGTATACCTAATGTATACCAAATGCATACCTAATGATTAGATACTATTTTTAAAGTTATTTCTTTATAGCAAAGCTCAATAGAGACAAATGTGTGCATGCTCTCAAGTCGTATCAATCATTTGAAAATGAAATAAAGTCTGATTTGAAGTTAGTGCACTGGATTAATCAGCTACTCCCCAGCTGCAGTCATTGCCCCTGTTCATTCAGGGCCTGTAATTAAGAAAACCAGCAGTGACTTTAAATTTGGCACCAGAATCACAAGGTTCAAGTATTAAATTCTAAGTCTGGATGGTGCTAGCTTAGGAGGAGCAGTGATCTTTTCTCACTGCTGAACAGGAGTGCTCAGCTCCTGGCAGAGAAGCAATGGGTGAGGGAAAAAAAAAACACAGGCAGAGGTTTATGGAGGATTTTCAGAGTTATTAAGACACTGAAGACAGATAACCCTGTCCCTGCAGACCTAAATATACAAAATATTTGAAATAAAAAAATGCTTCGATTACAGGGGTTTCATGCTGACTGTAAAAAAACAAAACCACAATTACTTTAGATTCTGGTTAAGCAACACAGAAGTTGCCAAAGTTCAAAGTTAAAAAACGTCTTTTTTTTTTTTTTTTTTTTTTTTTTTTTTAAACGGCTTTGGCAATCAAAAAATGAGCATTTGGGCTCTGTCAGAACACCCGTGTTTGGACACTGCTTCAGTCACTTGTGAAGCAGACACACAACTGGAAGTCAAGAGACCTCCTCCACTCAGGGTTTCTCAGTTTGGATGATTCTGTAAGATCTTCATAATTCAATGTTATTCCATATAAACAATGCTATTTCAAATAAAAATGTATTTTATTTTCAGAGACAGGTGGCACACACAGCCCAGCTGATGTTGCAGATTCTCTGGTTTGTGTTACTAAGAGTCAGAAAGGTCCATTAGAGCATCCAGGCTGTTCTTTTGTAACTAAGGACTGCTCAATGTGATCCCCAGCCCTCAGATATGCAGCTGACAGAACTGTAATTGCAATAAACCATTTTAGTCCTCAGGTTTCTGAATTGTGCCACAGGCAGGGAAAAGGAGTGTGACCCAGCTGCCTTCTAGGTCCAAAACTGTTTTATTAATGCTGGCTGAAGGCTTTTTGAGATCAAATGTCTTGGTTAGTAACTAAGAGATTAATAAGTATAAATTTTGTGTAAACAGTGACTATCTTCTCCATATGCCACCCTTGCTTCATGCAGGATTTATCATCCTGGGAGCTGTTTGGGGTGAGGAACGCATACACAGCTCCAGATAAGAGTTTTGAAGTGCATGTGAAGAAATAACTCGGTGTTAGGCAAGATGTAAATTGTAGCTTTAATATTTCTACCTTGTTTTGAGAGGGATGTGACACGTCAAGTGTATCAGGTGTATGAAGGATGGGTTTCAGAAGATGCCTTGTGACAGAATATAAAGCAGCTGGCAGCCAGACCTGCCTGCTGCTTTGGGCCATGTGCTCTCAGGCAGGGAGCAATTCCTGTGACTCCTGTTCCCAGGGCTTCCTTTAGTCTGCAGCTTGAGGCTTAATTTTCCTACCCCTGTTTCTGCAACTTAGAAGATGAAACACTTCAGTATATTGAACTAAGAACAGGAAACTTTCTAGCAGATTTTCATGTGCTTTCAATGGATAATATTCCGTTCACTGCTGGTGTTTACTGTGTAGTTCTCCCTGCAGTATAATTCCTGCTTTTCTCTATTCATCTGGAAACCAGGTAGAAATTAAAATAAAAAGACCACGCTCTAAATGGATTCCTGGATGCTATTATAAAGCATGGCAGGTTTAACAAACAAGCTCGATAAAAGTAGTTCCCACTTTGCTTCAATAAATAGGAAGGTTGTTTGTGTCCTTGGTTAGATTGCAGTTGTCCTAGCTTTATTTCTTGCTTATTCTGTGGCACTGTATGTGTGAGTGCAGCTTTCAGCATTTATATTTTTAGTGTTCTTAAAAATTGAAATGCTTAAATCAACATTATTTTTTTTTCTAGTAAAGAGATGCTTTCCAGCACATGCCATTTTTAATTGCTTTACCAATTATGATTTCTCCAGTCTAGCTAATAAATTTCTGCCTAATAAATAACAGTACACTTATTCAGAATGTGGGCAAGATGTAGACACCATTCAGATGTGAAGACCTATTACAAGATTGAAATAGATTTCTAATGCATTTATCATTCTTCTTTGCAGAGTGTGATTTCAATCAGAAAGAAAAAAAAATGATGAATGGTTTGACAGTTTCCACCCATATAGGCTAAAACATAATATGCTGCTTCTAGTTTTCAGCTATTACAGACTTTAACATGCAATGTGACCTTGGTCTGCAAAGCATGTTTGGTTAGCACAAAAACTTAATCATAAGAAGTCATAAGTAGAATCCTTCTTCTTTACTGCCCTTTTTCTGGGACTTGGAAATTTATTGCTTCTGGGACAGGTAGGATATGAACAATGGGCCAAATAGAGTCCAGGGTTATCTCATCTGTGTGAAAACTGCTGCTGAAAATCGATGTGACCTCTGCTGTACTGTCATCCCAATTCCCACCCTCTGTGTCCTATTTGTCTTTTGGTGGAAGCTTAGATCTGTGTGCTGTCTCTATGTGTCTCTCTTGGGCCAGATTATCAAAATGAATCATTGCCTCCATACCTCTTATATTTCTATTTATTTTCCTGCTGTTGACTAGGTCTGATGAAATATGATTCTTTTTGCATTTGATCCTCACTGCAGCAAGCAGCACCTAATTTAGCTGTGTCTATCTCTTTAAAGAAGAGTAATACTATTTTGAAACTTCAATCTGCTGTACAGTAACATTACAAACCATAGACCATGCCACCTGTCTTCACAGTCAATAGTAATTTTCCTTTCGGCCAATTTAATGTTATTACTTTCATCTCCAAAGAGTGGAGATTTTAAAGCTCCCATAGTTTTGTTATGCAGACTTCGTGGCTCCCTTTCTTTTTCCAGTGCCACTTCTGTTTAGTCTTTTGTGACCCCAGGGTGTAGACACAATTTCTGTGTAGCATCAGATACAAGAAGTTATCAGTTTCTTTTCAAAACTCTGCCACTGATATATGATATTTAAATAGGAGAAATGGTGTGTCTGAATCAGCACAAACTCAGATTTTTTTAAAATGGATCACTTAAATTGTAAGAACACAGCTCTAAAGTGATAGCTGTGAAGATGTGTAGAGGTTACTGGCTTTTGTTGCTGTTAGTCCTGAAGAATCATTATGAAGATATTTTATTTAATGAAATCACACACTGAAGGCAAGAGATTGCAAAACCTACTTAAAATCTGCTCATGCTTCTGGTTCTCTGTCAGTGTTTTAGCACTTGCTGCTCCATAGATAATGCTTCTGGGTTTAGTTAAAGTAGATAACGTTACTGATGGAGAGACACTGTGGTTTAATTTCTTATTATCAGATTCCTTTTGAGGTGTTCGGTTGTTGGATTTATTTTTTTTTTTTTTAAAGTGAGAGAGGTGGGAGAAGGAGGTTTTTTTGAATATGGTTTCATCTCATTGTAAATCCTGGCTCTGACATGACCAAGACACTTGAAAAATGAAACTATCAGGACTGGCAGTGCAAGTTGCCCTCAGAAAACACACACATCATGAACCCACAGGCAGAACATGAGCTGCAAGTGTTAGGAACAAGCAGCTGCTGAGGAGAAACATCATGGTTTCTCCAGTAATTGCAGGAACATTATATGTCTAGGCTGGGTTTCCCCAGAATTTTACACAGAAATAGGGATTTTAGCATTGCATGTTAAAAGAAATGTACAACATTTGGCTTTACAGACTGAGATTTGAATTTTGTGGGTTTCAGCAGTTAACTTGGTATTTAAAATGAGTATGTGGGGATGGAGTACTCATAGGGATCTGAAAGGGGATACAGTGACTATCCTAAAATATGTTTAGATTTTTCCTATTCAAACATGTGAGTTTATTGATAATCTTAATGATTCATCCCAGAATTCAAAGGATTTTTGAAAAACAATTACTAAGATTATAATTTCTTTCAGGATACACCTTTCAGTTGTCTGTGCAACACTTGATCTGTTTGGAAGGAGAGAAGGGGAAGCCCCCAGGATGCAGTCTGGGGGTGATGCATCCCTCTGGTGCTGGGCAGGAAAAGGCAGGAGCCCCGTGCTGGGTGCCCTCCCTGGCTGCTCCTGGCACCCCCTGCCACCCAGTTCTCCTCCCAGCTCCAGCAGGGAGAACTCAGCAAAGCATTTTTGGCTGGAAGGGCTGACAGTAGCAAGGTACTTGTTAAGAAAACCTGTGCTGACACTTCCCTGCCAAGGTGGAGCTGGTGCTAGCTAAGCAGGAGGGGATGACTCAGTGGAGATTATTTACTGCTGAGTACAGGAAGGATAAGGGGAAAGGAGTAAAGAGATGTGATACATTTCTTGATTAGAATTTTTTTCAAGGTTATAGCAGCAAAAAAAATGCACGTGACAGGATGGCAAACACGATAGAATGAATAAAGGTCGTTCAGGTTTAATGAACTGCGTAATGCTGTTGTAATTCTGTAGAATTTGAGATGTAATAGTCTGTGCTCTGGTACAGCTATGTTACAGTCTTCAGTGTATTTATTATTGTTCTGTACAATTTTGTAAACTTTCTTTAGCAACAATCACAGCTGCCCAAAGCCTGAAACAACCTCAGCTTTACCAATACTCTTGTATTTTGACTTCCAGGTAAACAGGATGCTAGTTTCTAAAAATGCCATTTGCCTATATTTCTAATGCTTTCTGACGTTGCTTTTTAAACCTATCTTTGCAGAAGAGGTCCAAATTGCCATTCCAATAATGAAACCAACCTTAGATAAAGTCCAACTGGCTGGACAGGCCTTGCCTCCTGGATTCCCAGCGCCGTTTCTTTTTGCTGATGGTCTCTCATCAGTAGAAACACTATTAACCAACATTCAGGTAAATTAATTCCCTTCAGGGCCAGGCTTTCTTTTTCCATCTCTTTATTTATAAAGTTTCAAAACCTATTTTGTATTTGCAGTTTGAGTTTCTTCTATTCAATGTAATGCTTAGGTTTCCACTTTCTGGCGTTCTCCATCACGAGAGGGTTTCACACACTCTCTATTTGATTTAATCCTTGTCAATAATGGGCATATTAAAATTCACCAATCTCATTATTCCTCTTGTGCCTCTCCCTGCAGTTGCCCCAGGTCAGCAGTGACGTGGCACTCTTGGAAATAAGTAGGATGAATTAGCAAAAGCTCTGCTGATTCCATGCTATAAAATTGCTCCTGGATGTTGAGCTACAAATATGCAGTCGCATTCCAGGTCTATAGGTTCCTGCTTTTAATTTTTCTGTTCTCTTAGATGGTGTAAAAAACCAAAACAAAACAAAACCCAACCATAAAAGCCCATAATTTTCTCACTGCTGGAAAAAAAAAAATAGTATTTTCAGAGTTTCTTTGTGTATTTTAGGGCCTACTGAAAGTGGCTGTGGACAACGCGAGAGTCCAGGAAAAGCAGATACAGCAGGAAAAGAAAGAGTTAAAGATGGAGCTTTGTAGAGAAAGAGAACTGAGAGAGAGCTTGGAAAGGCAACTCACAGCTGAGCTGCAAAGCAGAGGTGAGTGAATGAAAAATGGAGTTTAGCTATCTATTAAATGTGTAACCCTTTGGCATTTCCAGCTGGAGCTGTGGAGGACTCGGAGTTAACTGACATTCAGACTTCAGTGTAATGCAGCAGAGGACTGGCACTGGTAATGAAAGATTTAAATTTAATATAAACAGAATGAAGCCCACGTTTCTGTAGGCAGACAGAACAGTGACTGAAGGATTATTTCCTGGAGGGCAACTGGCTGCAGAGAGGTTTGGCTGGTTCTGTGGAGAAAAGCTGATGCAGTTTCATGGCTTTCACATGTGTTATTGCCACTCTGTGTATTCCCAGCCCCACTTCTTCATTTGACAACTTTAATTTCTTTTGTTTTCTTTTATTTTCCTCCCAAGTGTCAAGGATTAATTTTACTGTGAGGAAGATATGGCTGTAATTTGGGTATTTAGGTGATTTTTTTTCATTACCCCACTATTTATCTAGCCCCCAGTCCTGTGGTTGAGGTGCTGGTCAGCTTGTTTCTCTTGTAGGGAGCTTCAGTGCAACAAAATAGAACTCTGAGAAATTGTCTTCTCAAGTGCAAGACCTGAAGCAAATAACCTGAGATACTTTTGTTTTCCACCAGGAGGATGAGATACAATAGCACTTCCCATATGGAAGACAAACCCATGACTGTTTAGAAGCTTTTGATAATAATAGGCAATTAAATTGGTAAATCTGAATTTTTCACTGTGATATTGCAAAGGCAGCAGTTACTCTGTTTAAAATTCAAATCTGCATCTGAAGGATTGGGAAGAGTACTTTGTGTGCCAAAAGCTACTTCTAAATTACATCCATGAAAATCACCAAGATAAAGCTAGATTAGACCAAAAAAATAGGTGCCAAGTCCTGTCTCCTTGTGCAAGTTGAATTGGAATGAGGTGTCTGAAGCTCCAAGGCTCAGAAAGAGGCACTTCCAGTTGTGAAGGGTCAGTAAAATACTTCTGAAGCTGTTCAGCTGCAATGAGTGCTCAGAAATGTTGCAGCATTCCAGTCCAAGTGTGGTTGAAGCTGCTTTTTTCCTATAAAAACAGAGCTTCCCCCTCCCTGCAGGCAGACAGACACACTCTGAGCTTCCTCAGCCACATTTCAGTCAACAAAAACCTTAAGCCATTTGCAGGCTCTTTTGTTGGCCTCTGGCTCAAAAGAGAATTTCCCCAATAATCAGTATCCTCAGAATTGTTTGTCTTCCAGCTCATGTCTACGTCCAAATCTTTATTATTACAGAAAGTGAGAGAGAGGCATTTTTTACACATGGATTGCTCACTTTTCCAGAGTTTCGTTCTATGGATCATATTTTGACATTCTTCAGAAGTTTTCACAGTATTCCCATGTAAGGATCTTCCTCTCTTTTCCCTTAACTGGAGCATTCACAAACCCAGAAAGATCTGAAAAATCCAGTAAGACTTGAGATGAAAAAGTGGCCACAAAATGTGCAGATGCTGTGGCTTTTCCCAGAATTTTTCCAAATTTTTTAGAAAATTTTCTAGTATTATTTTTTATTTGAGATTCACAGGTATCTAATATATAGAAGAAGCAAGTTAATGAGAGATTGCAAAACGCTGCCTGTAGAAATTTGACTTTCATTTTAGCAGTGCCTGTGAGCAGTATTTGCCAGAGTGTACAACACTTTCAGACTTAGAGTAATTTTAAAAGAACACTGGTGTTTAGGCTCGAATTCTTTCCTTTTTAGTCTGGTAGTTTTACCATTTTTCTTTTTTTTTTTTTTTTTTAGTGCCACTGCTTCTCCATTGGTTTGTTTCAGTAGCAAATCTGTGGGATTTATTAGTGCCCTTGGAATCTTGAGTACACACCTGGAGCAGCAGCAAATAAAGAAATTTTCTTCATCCCCTGCATGAGCTGCAGGGATGACCTGGGGTATGAAGTGGTCTTTGACCCCTTCCAGAGCTTGCTAAAAATGTTTACTGGTTCTGAGAAAGGACGTGGACATCAAGCCCTGGTCCAACCTGTCTCCCTCGTGCCAGTCAGATCTTCCAGCTGATCACAGATTCCCAGGGGCAGGAGATGCCAGGACAGGATTTTTTGATGCAGAAGTGTGGTGATGGGGCTGTAGAGATCCTGCCAAGCAGTTTAAATGGAAAGGAGGTGGACGTCAGACAAAAAGAGACACAAGAAAGTGTTTTTAAAGCACTGGTGGGGGGAAAAAAAAAAAAAGAAAAAAAAAAAAGGAAAAAGAAAGTGTAAGAACACCTAAAAGATAAATTAAGGACAATCTGGACAGTCTGTAAGCCAGCAGGAGCACAGGAAGGTTGGTGTTGGTAGGGGTTGATATTTTGCATGTAGTTCTGGCCCAAGAAACAGTAGCCTGGTGCTGGTGAATAATAAGGTTAAATAGGGAAGGTTTGAAAAGGAAGAGGCTTAAAAGGTGCATTTTAATGCTTGAACTTACACAAGTGAGGGCATACACTCATAGGCAAGGGCAGCAGTTCCCAATGAATCATCTGGCTACAGTTAATACCATACAATTCCCTAGTTAGAATTTTAATTTTATTTATAGCTGGGTTTAAGACTAAGTCAGGAACACTGCTGGGTGCTGTCAGATCTTCCCCAGTTTCACCAGTGGCCTGTGGATGAGCTTTGGCAAGGCACTGTTTCTGCTTTCCTCTGGGAAGGGGAGGGGATGAGTTGCCTGTGGGACCATTGAGGTCTAAGGCAGAGCTGCAGAGCAGCACTGTGGAACTCCATTTTTTTCTGGTTTAAGTCCAACCAGACCCCTGCTCTGCAGTGATTTATGTAGCACCTCAGTCAGAAGGAGAAATCACTAATGAGGCCAACACACTTGATTTACTTACCAGTGGTAGAAGCTTGTTTTCAACTTGGGAAGGTCACTTTTAATTTCCCTCCAAGATTCTCAACATAACCCAATGCTTTGGGTTCTTTTTTTTTTTTTCCCTCTTCTTGGGTTTCCCTCTTTCTTTCTTCTCCCACAGTGAAGTGCAGAAATGCCCACGTTACTCCCTGCACACCCTTCTCTAGTTGGTTTTTCATCCGAGTGTGTACCTGCTTAACCCAGCTTCTCTGGGCCTTACACCTGACTCTTCTGCCTTGGGCAATAGTTCTTGTGAGTTCAGTTCTGCTTCCAAATTTACCCAGCAGCTGCTCCAGTTTTACCAAAACAGTGACCACCTAATTCCACCTTAGTTTCACTAAGTCATTACTACTGATGCTTCAGTCTCTCCAGCACTGCATTCTGTTCACCTGCAGAAATACATTTCATTTCCTTAGAAAAGCTAACTAAAAGTGAATCTTGGACACATGCAGACTTCCTCCACCCACAAGGAGTGGTGAGGGGAGGCAGAACTGGTGTGCTGGGGTTATCTTTCTAGATAAAACTACTGAAGGAAGAGGGTGCAGTATGATTCTCAGCATTAAGGAAAAAGGTTAGGATGAAGGGCAAGAGATTTACTTAATTTTGAGGATGAGCATGGCTGCACTTGCTATAAGTAAGTCTAAGATTAATCTGATCAGCCAAACCCTGCAGAACTAGAGCTGGAATTCAGTCCAAACTGGTGAATTTTGTGTGACATCAACCCACCAGGCTGGTGCTGAGACTCAGAGGTTCTGGTCAGGAGACTTAAATCCATGGGGCTGTCCCAGAGCAAGAATAAGATTTCAGCTCTTTGACAAGGTCTAAAGCTTTTTCAAGTTGTTCATTGTTTCACTACAGGATGTGGCTTGTTGGGTTGGGTTTGTTTTGTTTTTCTTTTTTTTTTGTTTAGATTTGTGTCAGATTTTTATCTTATTTTTTTGAGCTACAACTGTGGCCTTGAAATCGGAACATAAACTCATTCACTGTCTTCATTCCATATGAATTGTGCCTTAATAGCCATTCTTACATATATTTACATTTCAGCAACAATTCAGAAACGCTTGAAGAAAGAAAAAAAGGCAAAGAGAAAATTGCAGGAAGCTTTGGAATTTGAATCAAAGAGAAGAGAACAAGTGGAACAGGCACTTAAACAGGCCACATCAGGTGACGGTCTCAGGATGTTAAATGGTAATGTCTTAGTTGGCCTTTCACAGTTAGCTTAAAATGATGTTTAACTGAGGGGAAAAAAAAAAAAAAAAAAAAAAAGATTATGCACAAAGCAAATTCCAGATTTAAAACCCACAATCCTTTCCTGAAATCATTAAAATCTATTTCAGGCCATGTGCTCTGGGTCATGAATTAAAAAAAATGAATAAGTCTGCAACTAGAGGAACAGACAGAGCAGTTTACACAGAGATGACAAGAAATGCTGAATATATTACCAGAGAAATCTGTTACAGTGCCAGCTAAGACAATGTGAAATGTGGTTTCTATAAGGTTCTCTGAACTCTTCTCTCCCAGCAGATTCATTTTTAGAACTGCTGAGCTTCATTTTAAAAGCTGTTTGGCTTAAGTTTGCTCAGCCTCAGGACCTATTAAGTTTGTTAAATATGTATCAGCTTTCAGAGCTGACTGGGTTTTGAATATTGCCCAAATATTCTTATGAAACAAAAGGGAATCAGTTAATCTCCTAAACAGGGTGATTATGTTTTGGGTAGTGGGAGGATTTGCATCTCCTGTTTAAAGAGGTTCTGACCCAAGTTTAGAACTATGGTTTGCATCTTCTAAGATTGAACCTAGTTGAGTTTTAATTAATTTGATGTTCTGGAGCTAGGGCTCTGCAGAGGCTCATGAATAGGAGTTAAATGCAATCTCTGCTGTGTTGGTATTGCCTCCAGTCTTTGGGTGAAGTTTGTGCTGAGCCCTAACAACCTAAGCAGAGGAAAAATACTGAGCTTAATATTGAGTGTAGCCTCTTGTGAGCTCTCAGGTTTGAGGGCTACCCAAATTGTTGGGTTTTTTGTTTTTAAAGTCAGGGCAAGCCTGTTCACATGAACTGCCACACAGCACTGCAGTGGACTGTGAGTTGTGGTTCATCAGAGCACCCAAGAGATCCCAACTTGTTGTAGGAACAACATCTTCCTGAGGGATTCTCATCTGCTGGGTTTTACAGCCCAGTCTCTCACTGTAGCCAGGACCAGGCTGGTTTTTCTGATGTGGTGGTGATGTAGGGTGGTGATCCCAGCACGGATGTCCAGTTGGCAGCTGCACCCTGCTAAGAGACAGTGACCCAAGGGATAGAGGGTGGACATAGCCAGCAGAAACCTTTCCCACCACCTCCACTGGGATCAGAAAATGCCCAGCTCAGATCCCACAGGCAGAGCCAAACCTCCTGATGGTCTGTAAAGTCACTTGCCTGGGTTCTGCCATTGCTGAGGGGTGCTCAGCAGTGCTTGAAGACACAAATTAAAGGGGACCAACAAACCAGCAGTGATAAACTGGTCCTTACATCTGCTGGTGGGGGCCTGGGTGCTAACCTTGTGATCTGCAGGCACACTCAGGTAGTCATATATATGTTAGTGCCTTCAAGAAGCTGATATTTACATGCTAATCTGATTGCACATGCAAATCAGGTACCTCATTAGCATCTTAATCCACAATTTAATTGCAGGTACAATTTTATGACAACAAAATGTGAAGGGCTATTCTGAATATTTTAAATTTAAGTCTGACGGTCTGTCTCATTTAACAGATGCTGTTATTAGTTACAGATGACTGTCACTTCACATATATACAACGTGTTCCTAAAAGGTTTGAAAAGAAAGGGCCTTCCTAGATGAATAGATCAGTGCCCTGAACTTTCCTTCTAAACAGAAATGTGGATAAGGGAAACTCTATATAACAGCAGTCACTGTAATTCTGGGAGAAAAAAAATAGTATATTTGAAAATATTACTGAGTTGCTCATCTGTGTTTGTAGGGCTATAGATGCACACACTACTTACTGCACACTACTCACAGTAGTACGTAGTGCTCACAGAGTCCATACTCTTCTGGGTATGGACTGTACCTTACAGCCCACCCAGCTGTCACACAGAGCACAGTGAGGCTACAGGGTGACCAGCAGAATGTCACCTTTGGATGGGTCCTGACACTCTGACTGATCTGAGAAGCCACAGAACAGTTATTCTTTATTTCAGAAAGTCCAGGACAGGCCCCTCCACAGAAAAAACTTCCAAACTGCACACACAGCTCTCTTTCAGGTGTGGGTGTTTTTCCTTGCTGTAATTTCTAAGTGCTGTATTACAAGAGAAGCAGATGTTTCTCCAGGATTTGAGGTGCCGTGGATTCAAATCACATCCCCTTCATGCTAATCTTTGTTGGCACAAGGTGGATAATGGCATCTGTTATCCTAACACCCTGGGGTGTTGGAGCCCCCACCCCCACCCCAAAGGACTCTGCGTGCAGAGGTATCATCAATATGGAATTAAATAGTTCAAAAGTGCATATCATTAGCAGACTCTCTCAACCTGGGGGAAGGAAAAAAAAAAAAAAAAAAAAAAAGGCACAGTCCATTTTGGAAAGCTCTTCTCAGAAATCTGGAAATGGCTGACACACTATCACATACAGAATTATTTTGGTTTGGGTGCTAGCACATGCTTCCAGCATCCTGAGCCAAGTGGTTTTGGTGCAGTTGGACCAGGCTTTGTCTCTGAGCTGCACTCACACCTTGGCTGGCACTGGCCACAGCTTTTAATTCTGAGCTTTGCAGGGAGAGCCAGTGTGCTTCAGTGTTAGCCCAGTCTGAGTTTTATTTTTCACGTGTCAGATGCCCTCATTCTCCAAGAGTATTTTACAGACATATTAATCTCATGTGTTGGTTATTATCTGATCATCAGACAAATGTGAGGCTCGTTAAAAATAATTCCCTATGAGACCAGTAATGTTTGCATATTTTGGAAACAATTTACTACTGAAACTTCTATGAAGACCAAATGTTATATGCAAGCCCATGTAACGTGGGGATCACCCTCGTCTGCTATAAATATTTTTCTAAAGATGCATGAGAGAAGGACAAAGGGGAATGCATTAATTTTGGGTGTCACATCTTTCAGATGCTGGAATCCCAGACATGGAACTAGAACACAACGGGACCCAACATGACAGTGCAGCAATGCAAGGTGCAGTATGGACCTCAGCCCAGCACGGACGGGTTTAGCATCTGCCATGTTAAAAGTTTAATAAAAAGCAGAATAGTTTTTTCTCTCCAAATTCCTTCTTTAAGTGTAAATTACTCAGCTTCAGTTTGTTTTCCTGTGCAATGTAGGAAGCCTGTTTAAGGTCAGTACTTTGTAAGACTAGAAATTCAATGTGTTGAAGTAAGTGCATGGTTAACTATCAAGAGACCTGTGCTTAGTTTAAAAGTGATTTAAATATGATTCATCTTTTTTAAATACTTTACCTCTGATTCTCACCTACTGATCAAGATCACAGATGTTTTCAAAAATATACATCACCTGTGGGTGGAAAAGGAAGGTCTTGTTCTATGTAGTGCTGCCTTTTCTTCACTGTTCAGAGCCTGCTTGTAAATACAGAACATTCACATATTGTCCTCGGAGTGCTTCCCAAAGAATAATAAATGCCTTCTGGCTGCAGGCCTGTGAAATAAGGGAGTTTGTAATCACCACTTAGGGCAGCTGAGGTGCAGAGATCTTAAGGGTTATTTCCATTACCATTGGAAGCCCATTAGACACACAGAAAATCCACAGTCACCTGTGATGAGATTTGGTCTGAGCAATTAGAAATTCTCCCACTTTAAAGAAAGCCCAGATTTGTAGTGTTGGTTTTCTGTAAAGCCAAATTTTTTCACCCATATCATCACCCACTCCCACCCTTCTGGGGGGTCAGGGAAGGGGATGTGCAAAAAATAACCTGGGATGAAGGCAGGAAGGAATCAGTCCCCTCTGTGCAGAGAGCAGCAGGACAGTTAAAAGATCCAAATGTAACTTCTAGCATGTCTCAAGTGTTCAAGGCTTGTCTTTGCATACCTCTGGTATGCATCTGTCATCCATCTGTCATCTATAGAGGGAAGCTTTCAAATATTTTTACTGCTGTCTGTTTTTTGGATTGTTTAGTTTCATCTGCTATGTATTAAAAAGAAGGAGAAGCACAGCTTTATTGCACCACATACATACATCTAATGTGTGTGTGTATAGGTACACATATGATTAGAGTTGTGCTCCAAGTATTGCAATTGTTACTGTCAGAAATATTCAAAATACTGGATAAATACCTGGGATACATGTATTTAAAGTTGACAAGCAACATAATTCCTAACATTTCTGATCTATTTATGATCCCTGTTGAGATTGGTGCTCTTCCAAAAAGATTCTGAGGGTCAAAGTGTGCCTGGGACAGAATCTAGTAAAAAGAGGAAGTTAATTTCAATTTTCAAGTGAAGAAAAAGAAGTGATAATTGGTGTCTTTCCATCGAAAATTGTTATTTATAACATTGGGAAAGTGATGCATAGCCACTTCCAACAGGCATTTACTTATTAGAAGGAATTAAGGAATTAAAGAGAACTTTTGTAAACTTCCTATAATTTACTGATAATACAAGAAAACCTTGTGATTTTATGATTTTTAATTCAGGGGTTTTTTTTTGTTTGTTTGGTTGGCTTGGTTTGGGTTTTTTTTGTAAAATCTGATCCCATCACATCTTTCAGTACATCTGGTAAAAAGGTTTCTGAAGAGCTCCCTACAGAACTTGTTTAGATTTCACATGTGCCTGGCCATCTCTTTTGATTTTATGCTGATACTCTACTAAATTTTTATTCTCTTTTACTTTAATCACATATTTTGTAGTTGATAGCTACTGTCACCGTGTGGTCTGTGACAATTTAAGCACACCCTTCATTTTCAGCCTTTGGTTTTGGGCCCTGGCAGGAGGAAGGGTCAAAACCCACGTCCCTGATACAGACTTGTTTCCAAGCTTCCAAAAATCTCTCTCTCTAGCACAGAAACAAAGCATTAGCATCAATGCAGCTCTTGCTTTTTCTGTTGTCAATAGCTCTGCTGGACAGAAATCTATCATTCACACAGTGCCTTCCCTTTGAAATTCAATTAGTTTCACTGCCTAGGTCTCCTTAAGACAGTTTAAAGGAAAATTACAAAAATAACTGCACCAGCCACCTTTCACAGTGATTAAGTCGTATCATATTTTATGCTCATTTCCTAAAATGATTTTATTAGCACAAGCTGTTCATATACTGGGATTCTGATCTGCATTATAAATCTTTTCCATTTAGTTGACTCCTTTTTTTCCTATGCTTTTGTATATTAATTGAACAAAAACTTCATGCAGACGAGACTTAAAACTTTTTTGAACTTTGCTGTTTAATTGCTCCATCCTCCGTAGACCTGACCTAGCCCTTGGTCTGAGAGGAGGATTTTTTAGCTGACAAAATAGAAAAAGGAGGATTTGCTGTGGTGGGGAAGCCCCTCCACGGTGTGTGGTGCAGGCACACAGAACCCCTCCTGCCATCACTCACTCCTGGACCAGCAAGACAGTGCATCAACCATGTTATCAGCCCATCTCCTTTCACATAAAATAAACATACTGGGTGTCATTAAGTGCACCTTCAGATCAATGATTTTTGCAAATGACATTCAAGTACCATTCGAGCAGTGCATTTTTGCTGATAAAAGCAAATTAAATTAGCACAACTACAAGTGTGCTGATAAAAACTAAAACCCAACAGCAGCACCATTAGCTAACAAAGTAATATTTTCTCTTTACTGCTTTCTGCCATTTAGTTATTATCCTATTGGAAATCTAATTATAATCCTTTTACTCCCTAGTCAAACTTCACAGTTTTTGCAAGCTTAGCACTGACAAGTGATTTCATTACATTTGATTGCCCGCACCCAGATTGACTTAACTTCACTCCAAGACCTAAAAGCCCTCTCAGTTTCTCAGATTCCCTGTTTGCACATTACAGCAACAGCTCCTTTAATTAATTAGCATGAACAGCAGTAACATGAACTGCTGAACAGAAAATAACATCATTTTATGATCGCAGGGAGACTTCTCCTTTTGCATGTTTATACCTTAGTTAACTTTTGTATCACTATATTTCATTGTTAGGGGATATTGGAACAATCAGCAAAGCAATGTTAGCTTAAAATTTTAAAAAAGGGATGTTCACCTAATACTTGATGATAACAATTTACAAAAAAATTATAAAAGGCTCTGAATTTCAAGGAGGAGGCAGCAGCACAGGCAGAGAGAGGCTTTGCTGAGGTGAAGATATGGTTCAGAGGAAACGTGGTTTATGGCACCTGCAACAGGAGGGTGACCCAGGGCTGCTGCTGCTTTTGTTTGTGAAATAACCTGGCACAGATTTAGCACAAACTCTCAGTAACTATCAATAATTTTATTTTTTAAATCAGTTTACTGCAGATGAAGGGTTCCTGAAGTTTGGATTGTACTTTGTCTTTTATTATTTAGAAACCCAGCCTATATTTTTTCAGTATTCTGCTACAAGCAGTTTTCAAATCTAGCTTATAGTAAAAAAGCTTGCAAGGGGGGGGGCAGAAAAAAGAAAGGAAAGTGATTTTTAGGATGTTTAACAAATTTGTTACTGTATCAGATTATATCTGGTGTCTGCTGAACCAGCCAGGCTATGGAATTTCAGAGAGCTCCAGCACAGTAAGAAACAAATCTTGGAAATAACAGTACTATTGCCTTGGTCTTGCTCTCAGTGAATAACTGTTCAAGTACTTACTGTTTTTTTTGAAGCCTCTGTGATTAGAAACTCTGGAGATGAAGTAAACAGAGGCCTGAATTTTTCCTTGTGATTTCTCCATTTAAGTCTGCAGCTTTTCCTTCCTCCTGTCCAAGCTACCTGCTGTCCCCAATGTCTGTCCTGCTCTGGGTGGTCAGAATTACACCTGGAGTAGTTTCCTTGTGCTGTATCACATTGCAGTGGTCCTACAACAACTTTGTGTGTGTTTATTCAGCCTCTCACAGCCATGAACCTCCAGCCAGGGGATGCTGGAAGCCATCTCCTTAGCTGCTAACCAGGAGAACCTTGGCAATACCCAGCCAGGAGGTGCCTGGGCTGCTGACTGCAGGGGTTATAGGATCCCTGGTGTTACTTCTACAGAGGGTTTTTCTGAATAAACACCCAAACACGAGGGAGGAAGCTGAGATGTTGTGATTTACTGCCCACAAACATGAAGGAAGGTGTTCCCAGGAGTGTGGAGCTCTGTACCTAACAGGCAGGAATATTTCCTAAGCAGGAACCACTGTGTTACCTCCCTGGCTACTCAACCTCAGCAGCTGCGTGGTTTGTGTTCAATGAATATATTTGTGTCCTTGGCTACTGTTACTCATTAGAAATCCTATTTTCCCTGCAAGCTGTTAGATCTATTAACAGGGATGTGGAAATACCTGACAGAGCTGACTCAGGAGTCCAGAGCACAGAGTGGGGCAGCAGCTCCTGGAGCCTTCAGCCCTCCCAGTGCTGAATCCCTCCTGCCTGGGGTGGGATGAGCATCTTCAGGGGGCTGATCCCCTCAGCACCAGGCATCAGAGACTGCACATCTGCAGGGGTGGAAAAAAGAGATTATATGAAAGAGTGAGAGATGAAAAGAAAGGAAACAAAAGTTCATTAGTGCTGCTGTCAGAAGCAGGGTTTATTGTTCACATTCTGTGAGTTGAGAGGAACCCGTTCACTGCTCATTGTTATTTTTACTTTTTTTCTTTCTTTCACTGCTCTGTTTGGAAAACATTTACAGAAGGGGCAAATTTAGCTGGACAACTAATAAAGAGGCCAAGAAGTTTTGCTTGGTGTTCTATTTGGTGGATGCTTAGCCCCCAAACATGAGAACTGGCTGCAGGCCAGGGCTTTTTTCTAGTTGATGGTAATGAAGGGACCCTTGTGTATGTTTTTTTGTAACTGCTCTGGTCCTTACCCTGCTTTCAGGGGCCTGGAGGCATCCTCCAGCTGGGTTGGTCAACGCTCCTGTTTGCCAAGAGCTTTAGGGAAGGAGGGTTGGATAATTTTTTTTTTTTTTTTTTTTTTTTTTTTTTAGGGAATTCATCCATGGTAGAAGCCAATGCAAACTGTTCTCTGGTTCTTTTCTTTTCCTGCAAGGAGGCTGATTCAAGCTAATTACCCCCAGCTTTGTAGATTGGATTTACTGGTCCAGCCTTGTGTTTTCCACGAGTGGCTGTGGCCAGTGCTCAGCTCTGAGCTGGCTGCTGTGCTGACTCTGGTGACATCCTCAAAAAGGGTGGCTGAGGGGATCAGCTCCTGCCTGGCTCCCTCCCAGGTTCTTACCTTGCTTGGATCCCTCCAGCAGGATTTGTGGAGAAGCTCTGGGATCACAGCTCTGCTCTCTTCCCACTGATACATTTCTGACTGCAGCAGCACAGCCCCAGCTGACCTCTGGCCACCTCCTCCTGCATCTAAATTGGCAAAGAGGGATTTTTCAGTTTATTATTTAATCTCTGCCACCTACACTCTACTACTATGTAGTGCTGGTGTTTATATTTTTTTTTTTAATTGCATAAATAATTTACACTTACTGATACAACAAATTTATCCTTGTTTTCTCGTGATGTAGCAGATCCCAAATTTCCTTCCTCCAGGGACTTTTCTCCTCCAGTTTACACTGTGCTGCAGTTACCTCAACAACTCTGTAGCTGTGTTGGATTTCTCCCTTTTGGGCTGGATCTGTGCCCCTGCATTACTGGACGTGTTTCTTTGTGCCAGTTTGAGAGGGTACACATGGCAGCTTTGGTTTTGAAGTACTTTTATGGAAATACAGATGAATTACTGATTTTTAAAACAAAGATGTTAGAAACAAAGCTTCAAAAAGGATTCAGAACCATCAGAGATGCTGAATAGGCTGGGGAAAAAAAAAAAAAAAAAAAAAAAGAGTTAATAAATATGCAGATGATAATTACTGCTTTTGGATTTTTCCTGTATACACACATTAAAACCTTGAAAGAAAAAAGACAAATGATGATATTGCTGCTGAAAGAGAGTGTAAGAGATGAATGTATACCCTGGACTAACAATTCAGGGAAGGCAACACCACCCTGAGGGAAGAGACAATTATTAACACAGGCTCTGGATCCCTGAGAAATTGTGAGCTCTCTACTTGGGTTAGCCATTGTGGAAGGGAAAAAAAAAATCCTTTCTAAATGTCTTGCTTATTAAGCCAGTCATGCATTTCACTGTAGGTTGTAAAGCAATATAACATGCACAGGGGGCTCATAAGCATATTTTAGTGTTAGGGAATATCATTTATACAGTTTTTATATTGTCAATATTACCCCTGGAGAATGAGATTAGGCTTTAAACTACTGTAAATCTATGCTTTTGCTCACCTTTGTATAATTTAATTTTTTAATAGAATGAAACCCACATAAATGAATATTTGATTAAGGGATAAACCTAATAAAAGAATACATTTATTGCACACAGATTTATTCAAATCTTTGCTATATACTACAGTAAAATGGTATGTAGCTTGCAGTCAGCTACACTGAGGGGATGCTAAATATTCTGCAGAAAGATGAATTTGACAATATTGCATTGTCTTTCTCCATAAGTGGTAGCACAGATGCTCCTAACACGTTAATTCCTCATAGGTGGTTGCTGTGTGACGTTGCTAATGCCATGGAGTTAAGTTTATTGCACATCAGCAAAAGAAGTATTTTAATTTCTGGAGAATAATTGAGAGCTTTCTAAAAAAAAAAAAGGAAATATTTAACTCTGCATTTTCTGTGTAGGGATCAATAATATCTCCTGGGTTGCTGACTGCGCTCGAGTTTTGGTACTTCCTTTCTCTCTTACAGATATTCCAGATGATACCTCCACTCAACTTTCCTTGAGACTTAAATAGGAAGGAAAAATTGACACCTGAAGTTTAAAGAGTCAGCCCAGTCAGTACCCTCAAGGTCCATCTTATCTTAGTTTGAATTTTTTTTTTTTTAATTTAATAAAAATTGAACCTCACCGATTCCATTTCTGTTAAATCAGCTCTTCCCTTGAGCACCCGTCTGGCAGAACTGGTGCCTTCTGCACAGCCCACAAAGCCTCTTGGCAGGAGTTTTTGAGGGTAGTGGTGCTGCTGCTGTCAGGGGCTGCCTTTTGTTTTGATGTTTTTTAGCAGAGCAGCTTCCATCCAGGCTGGATCACCTCCAGAGGGCTGGGGGAAGAAGTCATGTGCACCTTGCCAAAGAAAAAGAAGAAAACCAAACAAATCCAAGTGTTCAATATTTGTATTTCTGCTTACCCCCTCTCCAGGCTTTAATTTACCCCACTGAGTTTAATAGTTTTAATCAGTCAAAGACCTGAAACTCCTTTTATCCACTTCTCTGGAGGTTCCCATGCTCCCAAGTGTTCCTTCAGAGATGCTGTGTCCCTGGCTTTTCTGATTTTTATTCTTGTTTACATCCAAAATACACATTAAATCATCTCTGTTTGGAGAGTCTAAGCCTCCTTAAAACCCTGAAACATTCAATTACTAATTAGCTGTTTCCTGGTCCTAATGAAGTGAACATGTCGGATTTGGATTAAAATTCAGCTACTGCTCTCCTCTGTTTATGGTTCCAGATGTTTTTGTTTTATCTAGGAGGTTACTTTGACAGCTACTGCTAAATGATAAATCACTCATATTATAGCTGAAATGCATTTTGAAATTGAAATGTGGCAAACTTTGAGATTGCTCCAAGGATCAGTGTCAGTTAGCAGGTCAATACTTGTTCTTGCCTTATGAGTGTTCAGTATTGGCATATGTAAAACAGTAATGGGATGGATGTCAACATTATACAAAATGCTTCTCAGTATTATCATTTTGCCATCATCTTCAAGATCAGTAAGTGTGGCTGATTTTGTGATTTGTTGCATAATGAACAAGAATATGGATCCTTGTTAGCTTCAGTTTCTGTGGGTGTTTTAATATTTATCTTTTTTTTTTTTTCCTCTGGGCGTAAAGTTGCTAAATGTGAAAAATCACAGTTGATGGGTACTGTAAGTGGGAATATTCTTATGAAGAAAATAAGTGGCTTTCTTTTTGTTTCCCTAAATAAAGAAAACTATAAAATAAAGGTGGAAGTTTCTGAATGAAAGAATTGTTTTCCAAGAACAACTACTGATTTACTTCCAGTATTTTTATTTTTTTTAGTGCAATGCAATTTTTGGTTCAGCACACTGGCCCTTAGACCAGTGATATAAAGCTGCTGCCCTGCTCTCTGACCTGCCTTGGGGAGGCACAGGATGCCTTGGAAAAGACAAAAATAAGAAGGCAAATCAGTGTTGGATTAAAAAAACAAATGCCAGAAAAGAAGAAAATCCAAATCAAAGTATTTACAGGCTCTGCTCAGCAGCTGCTGGCTGCCAGGCCCCATCAGAACAAGGCTGATGCCCACACCTGTAGTGGGGGTGAGGAGCTGAGGCTGGGGGGGACATGCCCCTCACCAGGGCTTTGCCATCACCTTGTTCTGTGTAAAGCAGACTCACCTGAGGGAGAGGCTGTAGCACTTCCAGATCTGATAATAGGACTTGGAAAAAAAAAAAAAAAAAAAAAAAAGCCTCAAACAAATGAGGAAACCCACCTAAGTTTCAGTTAATTGTAAAATGTGTCACTGTGTAATTGAGCTTTTTTTTCTTTCTTTTGTTTTTTTTTCCCTTCCAGAAAACAGAACATACATCAAACCCACCATTATGTACTGAAGGAAACACCTATTGTTGAGAAATGTATAATGATCACTATTTGAAGACTATATAGCTCATGAAAAACGTCCCTTCCAACCTTTGATGCCTTCAGTACTGTGTGAAGACCAGGATTTGTAGCATGGAACTTGAAGGACAATTTCAAGCAATTTACTGTTGCTGCATCGAAAACTGCCGTGTTGTCATTCAGAAATATTGAGACTTTTTACAAGCTTACCATACCAAACCAAGCCTGTTGCAACAGATCATTTTTAGGTCCCCCGAAGATAGAAAGGAGTTTTAGTATTTTTAAGCACATACAGGAATTATCCCCCCCTCTCTCCCACCCCTCCCTGAAAAGAAAGAACTTTTTTTTTTTTTTTTTTTTTTTTCCTAAGGAGGTAGCTATTACTGGATAGCAATGGCACAATGATTTTAAGCCACAAAGGTCCTCACTGGCTGTACATCATACAAGTCCAGTTTATCACTGAAACTGTTCAACATGGAGCTGTTTCGATTGTGTTTATAAATTAAGCTTTGTTTACTGAAGCAGATACTCGATATATATTACGTTTTAAAAAGAAATGTGTGTACATTTTTTAAAAGAATGATGTAAAAAATTGTCCTTTCATTAGATGACCAATTCAGAAGTGTGAGCTAAACCCTAATAGCTGACGTAATATGAGGATTATAATTGATGCTTTTTTTTATGCTCAGTTCAGCTTGGCTTTTGGTCTTTTAAGATGAAAAAAATGAATATGCAGTAGAGTGTTAGATAATGGAAACTTTTAAGTATGGTTTCTCCGTTGTACCATATTAAGTTAAAGTACACATTCTTTGTTAAAAATGTTCTTGCTAAAAATACAGTATTAAAAATTTTTTTGTTTGACTTTGGAAATCCTTTAAGGTTTTTTTTTTGACTGTGAATTCCCATAGTTACTGTACTAATGCAAAACAATCTTTTGCACTATTAAAGATACTTGAAGAAATTACTTAATAAAGAGGGTGGGCTGGTATTAAACATTTTCCTAATTATTGTATGTCCCAAATTCGGAGCTTTGCAATGGAAACTCCTTTCTCAATGGGTGGCTGGCAGCTGGTTAGAGGCAGCTGGAATTCCATGGTCACTCCTGACTTCCATTCATGGGTCGAAGGCAAAATGCTTATTTACTTATAAACTTGTGGTTATACAGACACTTAGGTTTACACACACAGACCCTGAATTGAAGCCCTATCACTTAAAAACAAACAAAAAAATGTCAAATCTCTGGGGAATGTATTTCTTATGCCACTGTGTATATACATATATATATATATATATATATATTACTATCTATAGTACAACTGCAACTATAGAGAGCATTCAAACATTTATTTTTATCACAAGATATTTTTTTTTCTGGTTAACAGACTTTTGCTGCCTTCTTAAGTCTCACTTCAAATATGCTATGCCATACAGCAGAAAAGAATCTGATGTTTCATTCTTAAAAGAAATCTTTTTGTCTATCCAGGTTAAGTCAGTTCAGGAGAACATTCTGCCTGTTTCACAGATCATACCAATGCTCAGAATAGTCTTTCAATGAACAAATAGCATTTATTCCAGAGTATTTTTCTGCAAGCTTTCTAATAAGTGCATTAATCACACTGCCACTGATTAAACAATCAAAAATGGAATGATAAGAAGAAACAGGAGCATTAGGAATAGTGAGGGCTCCTGCACTCTTAATAGAAACTCACGTGTGAGTAGAACACTGCAGCACCTGAACTTAAATTCTGACTTCGACAGTTTATTAGTTTTAGTTGGTGTTCCATCAGGCTTTGCTGAAATGAGGGTTAGACCCCACTTGAAACCTTATTTTTAAAAAGGACTGGAACCAGTCATTGGGGTAGGGCAGCATTTCAGAATTCCTGACACCTGGGGTACTGCACGGATGAAGCTGAAGAATTAGGAGAGAGCTCTTTGAGGAGTTACCCCAGTATCAGGAGTTTTACAGACTTAAAGGAACTAAATATTTCAATCCCTGAAACGGTGGTGGTTTTGCAGTTGTCTTTAGACCCCATAAAGAAAAATTTAGTGTTGGTTTGGTTTTTTTTTTTTTTCCTCAAAGGCTGATCTACATTTCTTAAAGCTGTGTTGATACTGGGGTGATGAGCACATCATTGATTTCTAATTTGTCATTCCCAGCATTGTTTTAATTGTCAAAGTGCTGGCAAATGGGATTTAGGAAACTGATAAACTTCAGAGACTGAATGTGTTGTTAAGTCCTAATTAGGCAGTGCCTGATAACTACTGACAAACCAAGCCAGGGAGCTTTTATGTCTCAGCTCAACCCGAGGAGCCCAACACCTACTGGTGGAGAAGCCTGAAACTCAGAGCAAGCAACAGGTTTGGCAAGGGGTGACTGAACAGTTAATGTAAAAGTGCACATTTCAGTTCTACATAAACTACAATAAAGCTGGGGAGGGAATTTTCAGGGTGTCAGGTAGTGATAGGACTGGGGAACAGTTTCAAACTAGAGGAGGGGAGATTTAGATTAGGTGTTAGGAAGAACTTCCCCATGAGGTTGGTGAGACCCTGGCATAGGTTGCCCAGAGAGGTGGTGGGAGCCCCATCCCTGGAAGTTTTGTGGTTTTTCAGTCAGCCAGAGGCGAGACAGATGTGTTTGTTTTTCACAGCACTTAGGGGCAGGCACCTTTCCTGCTGGAGAGGTGAAGAAGTGGGCAGTGAAGAAGCAAGCACTGACTCCACTGTGGCTGGAGCTGGGCATGATTTGCCTCCTAGTTCTTGTTTTAGGATCTAAGAAGTTCTGATCTTATTACCAAAAGGCCACGTGCCTGAAATGAATTGTCCCCTCCTTCCACCACAGTGGCCAAGCAGGAAGGCAAAACCATTGGCATTGAATGAAACAAGATGGATTAGCTAAAAAGAGAAGAAAGAATAAGCAAGAATGAAAAATAAACTTTAATCTGCTCCAGTGCCAGTAGGATTTGGCATTTAGCATTAATCATATGTCTCAGTCTGTATCAGGAAGAAATACCTGGTTCATGTTTCCCCTGATGATTCCTGCCATTAGCTGAAAGTCTGTTTATTCCCAGAGCTGTGCTGCCATCAGTTGATGATGCTGGGGCACTTACAGAGATGCTTAGGCAAGAAAAATGCTTTCTCATTCAAAACATTGTTATGAAGTTTTTTTGTTGTTTTTGTTTTGGGTTTTTTTGTTGTTTTTTTTTTTTCTTGTAAACCAGCCAGAGGCAATTCCATGTAAATTTGTAAATTTTTGCACTGGTATCACTTGAGGGCAGGGTGTGGGGGGGAGAAAGGGAACCACATCTTGAAAACATATCACAGACAGAAAGAACTAGTAACTCAAATAACAAGGAATAAACTCCCCACTGGACTTTTTTTCAAATAGTTCTATAAAATCGGTGAAGACACTAATGGTACTCAGAGATTTCTGGTGTCAGATAAGTGCTTTGCATTTTATGTGGTCATTTACACCTGTGCAAAGTAAGTATTTGATAGCATTTGACAGCTGATTTATTACCATTTGACACCTATATTACACGTGTTGAAATGACTCTACAATGTGCAAAGCAGTGGAAAAAAAATCACTGATTCATTTCATGGCTTTTTCTTGGTAGTTGAGTACTGAAATTTCATTCCAGGGGAAAAAAGAAATTCTTCACACCCTGGTTGTGATCCTTTATTTCTTCTAATATTTATTACGTTCATAGCAACTTGGGGGGAAAAAAATTAAGGGGACAAGAAAAGAGCAGTTGTGTTTAATTCTCAGACCTGGACCCACAGGCTCTGGCTCTGAAACCAAATCAAAACCAGGCCAGGCTCATAATACTGCAAGGAGTCACAGAAAAATGAGAAGTCTGCTGCTGTGATGGGAAACAAGGCAGGACTAAGACTCCTGATTTATAACAGAGCTGGTAAGTAAATTGCATATTTCTGATAGTTAATAGTTTTTCAAATAAACAGAAATTTTCACCAAATGAAAATTCTGCTTTCACTGAAATTATTTCTGGCTTCTTCAAAACAAGCCCTCAAGAAACTCCATTTCTTTTTCACTGTTTTTCAAGGCAGGCAGAAACAGGCTTTGTTTAGAACCCAGGTAAGAAAGAAAGGGTGGATCAGTTAAATACTTTCTGGAATGTGGTGAACTTCTCGTTTTTCCATTATTAAACTAGTTGCCCCCAGTGGTAATAAATAAAATAAATAAATCAATGTCAGCAATAGCACTTACATGCAGAAAAAGTTACTGGTGCTCTGAGTTTACAAAAAGAACAAAAGACCCCAGGAAATCAATCCCAACAAGAAGGTTCATGAACACAGTAAAAGTCTAAATTATGTTATACAATTTGTCAAGCAGGCAATTATTTGAAATGCAATTGCCAATGTGATGTGTTGACAGGATGTGATATCTTAATGAAAATAATAATACTGTTTGCTCATCTGGTACCAGCCCATTTTCAAAATAGAAAAAGCCTCTCGGATTTCACACATCACAGTAGCTTTTCCAGCTAAAATAATGTGGTAGCCAGTGCAGCATGAATAAGTTAAGTGTCTGTGAAGTTCATGGACTGGTGAAGAGGGAGGACCAATTTGACAAGCTCTGAATTACTGACAGCCTGAATGACCCATGTCTAGTCTTGTCACGTTACTTTACATTACACATTGTAACACAATCCAGCAGCACATAACCTGGAAAAAAATTACTTCAGCACTAGATTGCAAGATTTTCAAGGTTACAAGTATCTGATTGTCATGGGGCCCACATTTTCCAGATCAATTATAATGGCCTTTTGCTGGCACCTATTGATAAGGTGCAGAAAGCAGCCTTAGCTTTACCATCCCTCAGAATTTAACTCTCCCATATTTACCACTCTGTGCCTTTTGGGCTGCACAGCCTACAGAGAAATCCTTCTAATGCTGAGGAGCAACTGCCCTTTTTGGTGTTATTTCTAGTTCTTTTTCTAGTTCTGGTTTTATTTCTAGTTCCTTACTTGGCACAGCGTGTTGAGCCAGTTTTCATGAAAGGAAAGAGAGTCTTAAATGATAAGTGAAAAGACAACAGAATTATGGATTTTGAAAGAAGGGAAGAAAAAAAAAAATAAAGCAGGTCATTTTACTTCCTTAACATGACAGCTGTACCTGACGGGGAGAGAAAGAAACAAACCCAAACATTTATTTATATATTTTGTCCCCAAGGAGCACTAGTTAAAGGTATCTTTGGCTGAGCTGCAGGGAACGACTGATTTCCTCTGATACTGGTTCCAGTATGGTGCCCCTCAACACATCAGATTTTTACATATTTTATAGTTGTGATTTAGAAACTGAGAACGGCCAAGAAGTTGCTACTGATGGGATCTGTTTAGGCCTTTTGAAAACTGCAGATTGAAAGATAATGAAGATACCATCAGCTGCTGCAAATGGGCTCTGGTTATTTTTGACTTAAGTTTTATAAGGAACTGGAAGGTGCCATCCCTTCCTGATGAACACATCCCCAGCCCATTAATGTCACTGAGAGTTATGCTGCCATGGCAGGCAGAGCAGATCTTTTAGTTGTGCATGGCCAGGGGCTGACACACAGCCTCCAGTTCTGGGGCTTGCTCAAACAGGGAGAAGTTAATGAGGATTTACTTTGCGTGCTGTATTTCTATAAAAGTAATTTTTAAAATAACATAATGGATTAATGTTTACTTGACGGCCTTTGCATCACTTATTCCTTGCTTTCTATCTTCCAGGCTTATAAGATACAAAGTTAGAAAGAAATATTTACTCACTCTCTTCATGCATGCCATTTATTCTCTCCAGAGCCACAGTCAGATCAATTCATCATGTTGCCTTTCATCTAGATGCTGCAAAAAAAAAAAAAAAAAAATTAATTGTTGTTAAACTTCGGTACCTGATAAACAGGGGAAAAAAAAAAATTAGCCCTGATTCCTGTCCTCATTTTACTACAAGCATCCCTCCCACCCCTGCCTCCTCTGCCAGTATGGGCGGGGGGGGGGGGTGCATCTCTATATCTGCCTGTAAAAATCAGATTACCTCAAGCTCATTACTGTCCATTGACAGGGTTCTGCTGTAAAAACTTTTGATGAATAGTCAGCATCTAATTCCTGAGTAATAAAAAAAAAACCAAAACCTGAGTTGCTTGCAATCATTATTCCAAATGGAAAAATTAATTGTAAATAACTGGAAGTCAATTAAGGCTGGGTTCTGCCGGGTAATGCAAATCTTTTATAGTTTTGTTTCAGTTAACTGCCTCATTAATGATTTATAGATGTGTATACAGCTGTGGGAACCATAGCATTATCTAATGCACTCAGAGAATAATTACATATGAAAAGAACTACGCAGCTCAAGGGAAAAACTCAGAAATTACTTACTGCCTTAACTTCAACCATATTAAGATGCAAAGTATTTAGAAGCCAACTGTGATGTTTAAACATATTCTTGAGGTTTTATATTCTTTTTAAAGAGGGAAAAATAATTATTTCTAAAAATAAAAAATTTGTGTACTTCGGTATTACACACAGTACGTAAAAATAAAGATGTCTCAAAGTGAGACTCTAAGACATTTATTTATTATTTAAAAGCCTAAGTTACAAAACATTCCCATTTCCTTCATGCATCTGCTACACAGGAAAAAAAAATAAATTTGACAGTTAAACCATTCATGGACGTACACATCCACCTCCCTGATTTACATAGAGCTAGAAGTGATTTTGGAAAGACTTCACGACTCATTTCCCCAGACATACAAATATATTGGATTTGTTCTTTACTGACACCATTGTTTGAAGTCTGAGAGGCTTTGTTAAAATTATCTGTTCCCTGCTGAAACTGATTTTGCTTCTAATAGGGTAAACCTAAAGTGGGCACAATCTGCTATTTATTTCTTACTAACACTAATCCAGGGATAAACTGACAAGCACCACAGACAATCCTTTGCTTTTAAGCCTGTTTTTCTGAGGTAAGCATCTTTCTCACCAAAATCAGGCATTTGACACCCAGAACCTTCCCTGAAATGCTGAATGCAGTTGGCTCTGTAATACTGCAGATCCTCAGTGCTTCCCAAGAATAAATTTCCTGTTGCATGGCTGTGCCAACAGGACAGAAAAGCAGAGAAATCTTTGCCTCCCAGAATCATTCCTCATCTTCAGGCCTGCCTGAAGTCACCATCCCATTCTTCTGTCCATAAAGTGACTCCAGGCAAAGAAGGGTGCCTGGTTGCTGGTGGGTTGAGCTGTTTCTGGCTCCAACTTTGTTTCCTCCCTGGTTGCTTTCATGGTCCTTTGAGTTTCTCATCTCTGTCCCTCACTACTGCTTGTTCCCCCTGGTGAGCCCAGCCAAAGGCAGTGAATGGAAGCATCCTTGGACAATGCAAGCATCCTTGCAGCCACCCGTTTCCCCATGACTGACCCAGCACAGCTCCCAGGAGTTTTTTTTTGTTCTCCTTCACCACATTCTTCAGGGCTTGGCTCCCAACTCTTCCCTTGCTCAGTCAGATGTGATCCATCTGTCAGTGCTCCCTCTGACACAGCATGGGACTTAGGGCAGGTACTTTTTTGTCTTACATTTAATAACACTCAAAATATGGACCAGATACTTCATGGCCAGAGGGAAACAAATAAAATTACTTTTTATTTTGTCAATGGGTACTTGGGCTTTTAAATAAAACCTGCAACCAACCTGTACCACTTACTTGTTTCAAAAAAAAAGTAACTTGGCCATGAATTAGATAAAGTCACTTGAAACTAACAGCCAAGCAGTTTGCCTTTTCCTTGCTGGACCATTGTTTTCTCTCATTAACATCCATTTACGTAGAGGTGAAAAAATATTGGACTGTAAATGTGATTATCCCCTCCAGTTTTGTGACTGCATTTTTGAAACTGAGCCTGAGGGCACAGGTACACGTGTGTGCCACATTGTTCTAGGGACTGCCACTAGAATTTCATGAACTCAAAGAAATACTGGGAAATTCATAAGCACTGTGGCATCATTTGAAGAGCACCTAAAAATGCACTTATTTTTATTATTTAGCTATATACCATATAACTTTACATGTGATAGCTAATTTTGGAAAAACTATATGCAATTTCATGTTCCTGTGGATGGTGAAAATGTGTTATTTTGTACTTCGAGTTATTTTTTCTCTCAACATAATAATAGACAAACCAGTAGCAGAGAAACAAGACTAATAACGTGTACTTTAACCATAATATTTCCACAGTCCTCACTTAGGCTATAAAGGTGAAGAATATAGATTTTTATGGTTGGTACCAGTATAAAAAAATACTGGTATAGTCTAAGATTTTAAATATACCAAGCTATAAAGCTATAAAAGAAAGTATCAGGACAAAAAAAGATAGAGAAAAAAAATATTTTGGGCAGCTAAGAAGACACGGGTACTATTAATTGTAAAAAAAAAAAAAAAAAAAAAAAAAAAAAAAAAAAAAGTTTTAATAGTGGTTCTTTTCCTGGGGGCTTTAAAAGGGTCTAAAATATCACAACTGACAACTTTTCATAGTAATGAACAGGGTTTTTTTTTTTGTTGTTTTTTTTTTTTTTAGGGCTGCAGAGATGGGAGGTGAGCTCTGCCTTCATCCCCACTGCAGGGTGATGCTTTGTGCATGTGCCAGGTGTGCAGGGGGGGAGGTGGATATGGGTCTACAAAGAAATGAAAGATCCACCTCATTCCTATTTACAAATGGGGAGAGGGAGGTAAATATTTTAAAAGTGACTTATTTAATGCAAACCTGGGGAGGATTTGAATTCCATCAGTTCAACATGCAGCACACCTCTGTGTCCACAGTCTTCCTAACTGATAAATGTTGTCAACTGGCTAAGCTGAAGGAAGGTGAAGGCAGTGAGATACCATAAAGTTCATTATTTTTCAGCTCTCAAGTGTTAGCACTTTTAATAGCTTTCCTGTCTCACCTATGTTTGCTGCAATAAGGATTAAGAGAGGTCCTAGCTGGCAGGTTCAGTGAACATGTGTTCCCCTGATGAAATGGTGAGAGCTGGTAGCAAGGTCACCTCTCCAGTGGTACCAGGATTATTGTCATGCTCATAAAAGGCTTCAGGAGGGGCAGGAGCTGAAGGAAGAAACTTTACATGGGTTTGGCTGTTCCCTGCTTTAAGACTGAGGTCTCAGCTGAGCACGAGCTCCTGAGCTTATTTTCATTGATTGCAGTACAGGGAAGAAGCTTGTGGGCCACAATCAGGCTGGAAAAAAAGGTAGAGAATGTCTGATACTCCTGATACAGGGCTTGTTCCAAGTGCTGCAATGCTCTGCCAGAGGAGTTTTTTGATTTTTGTTCCACAGCCTTTTTGGTCTAGCTGATTTAGGAGGGTGATGTCCATCTCTCCTGGTGGACAGTCAATGAAAATCTCCTAATTACTTATGTCTGAAAAATGAGAAGATGAGATACCTGCACTGGTCAGGGAAATAACCCACACAGATAAATTTAGGAGGAGGATACCTTACCCAAACTCCCATCATTTCACAGAATTAAGGCTTTAATTTTTTTTTTTTTTTTTTTTTTTTGTCCTACAGGGCACACACACATCCATTTCTGGAGGGGCAAGGTGGAGCTTGTGTGGGATCTGATGGGTTCTCCTGAGGCAGAACATTACAGGGACTCAAGTGCTAAAGCATGACTGTGCCTATATTCAAGCAGACAGAGGAGAAATACTTCCCTAGCTCTAGCTGTCAGCCTTCTGGGGCCCCGAGAAGAGATGAAAAAAATGGATAAAGATATTTTAAAAAAATCCCCTGGGACCATCTCCCGTATTTAATAAGGAAAAGCACCTTCTGTGCAGCCAATAAAAGCTGAGTCTCTCATGAAGATTTATACCATATTACACACTGAAATCCAATGTACAACGATACCCTTGTGTATGCTGTTGTCAGAATAATAATCTTTGTCTGTCTGATCAACTTATATTTTATGCCAACACCACGGCATTTAATATTACACAGTTTCAGAGGAAGAAAATATATTTATTCATGCAACAACTTGCCCGGCAGCTTAAACAGACAAAGTGGAAAAAAAAAAAATAGCTTGGAGTTTTTACATTAACTTATGATCTACAATACAGATTTCTATACAATTTTAGCAGTTTTATGCAACAATATAAACTATGATTCTTAATCTGGTTTGTCAAACTGTCTCACTATTTTATACTGTCATGAGGAATAATAGAGTTAGATGTGACTGCTGAAGTTTGCTTTTGGCATCTTCCTGAAATGAGGAGACTAAAAATACAAATGGTAATCAAGAGCTTTTCCTGTATTCTGCATTATCATATTCTGTGCTTTATTCTTAGGCTTTGTGTCTCAAAATATAGATCAAGAAACACAGAGCAGATATACATGGACTCCCCCACAATCCAAGTGCTGCTTGTCAGAAATCAGTATCTCCAGCAGAGAAACTCTACCCACGATCCAGGGCTTGTTCCAAATGCTGCAATGCTCTGCCAGATGAGAAAACTTAAGCAATACAGAAAAGCTCTGTTGTATGTATGTAGATCCATTAAATCTATTCTGCTAGTGGCCTGTGCAGAAAACTGACAGACTTTGAATGATTTATTGAACCTTTATAAGAGCATCTACTTTCTACCTCACATTAATTTTTCTTTATATAATAATACTTGACAAAAAAGAAACCTAGGGACACACCACCACACAATTCCCTCTCCCCCCCTCCCCCCCCAAAAAAAAAAAAAAAAAAAGAAGCTAATGAAAAGATTGTACATAGGCTTTGGAACAGAAAGGACAGAGGATGGCTAAAAATGGATTTAGAGCAGTATCTGCACCCCAAGGTGCACATTCATAAAACAAAACTGTGTGCTCACTGAAAAAAAAGGTTTGCTACAATCTTTTAACAATAGTACTTAAACTTGACATGAGGTTAAACTTACAGCTGGAAAAGGCAAATTCTGGTGAGAATTGAATGAAGTGGGGAGATTTTTATAGGGAAGCGGGACTGAAGAAAATTTTCAAATCCTCTGGCTAGGCTGAATACTTCCAGGCAATCTTTGCCTTTGGTGAGTGTTATTGAACTCCAAAATTACCTTTTTGTTGCATCAAGACACAATCCAAGTTGCTGCTAAACTGGATGTGGTATCAGTGCCCAGAGACTGGCTCCAGAACCCAGGTGGGCACCTGTGAACTTGCTCCCACAAAGAGAGAACTTCTGCCTAGGAAGAAGTTACTGGAATGTGTTGGCCAGGGATTTGTTGTAGCTCCAACACATGGAAGACTTGGACATTTCTTTTGCAACTTAAAAGAGAGGAAACTGCCACCTACTGTCATGTTAATTATTGTAACCTTCCTGTTTAGCTTTCTGGAGACTATTTTATATGTAATAATTTATATACCAAGTCCACTTCTATGAAATAAAATGCGTGTTTCAGTGTATCAATGTAGAAAGAGAGACCACATGACAGAAATGCACATGAGAAAAATACACCTACACTATAGGAGTAGAAAAAAGATGAAGGAGGACACAGATTAAGTCCTGCTTTGTGATTTACAGGAATTTGTTTGCATAAAGCACACTTGGAGTGCTTTGATGGGATTAACTACTCTAAATAAAAGCAAACCGATGCTTAGAGCCTGCATTATATTGTCCCATGGGGGAATAAAAAGTCAGTAACAAATGAGTTGGCCCCCAGAATAACTCAGATGTTCACGGATTGAGACTCTGAAACTATTCCAGGGAGGTGAGAAAAAGCAATGGAAAATCGAAGCAGCAGCAAACAGAAATGCCTAAAAGCAGGAGAGCTCCTGCATGGGGTCAGCTCAACAAAGACAGAAGTTATGCTGATTTACACCACTTGAGGAGCTGGCGAGCATCTTTATGCTCTTGAAGCTCAGACTTTAGGAAGATATTCAGTGGGTCATAGTCACTGTCTGAGAATTAGAAACATAGAGTTCAGACTTCAAAAACAGACGTGATCTATTTTTACTGGCAAAGGAAAAAAAAATACCTCTCCCTTCTTCACCAGGAATCTTCAAGCCAGATCCATGTGATATGGATGGAACCCTTTTAATCTGGAGAGGTTTTATTTGTAACTCTGTCAAATATACTTTGAAAAACTCTAAATGCTCTTTAATAACAAACCAAAGTTATTACTGTTAGGATAGGTTTATCACTGACAGTATTGTATAAACACAGGATTTGAAGTTACAGTTAAAGTCAACCTAATTCTAACAAAAATTATAGATTCTGCATTGAAGATGTAATTACTCAACAAGTCCCATTACCTTAGCATGCTTTTGTTTATGGTGGATTAGCTAAACTGATGATCTTCAAAAAACACGCAGATTTTTTTTCCCCCTCTGTTTAAAAAGTATTCTACAAAATTTAACAATCTATTAAAAAAGATCTCATACACTCCTATTGGCTTCCAAATATATCCTGTATAGTATATATGGGACACATCTCATTGCACATGAACATTTGTGCTTGTCTAACCAGGCACAGTAAATTGAGCTACCCAGCTATGTGTCCTGTATTCCCCTTGGATGGCTCAAGCATGCTGCAGCTACAGGAAAATATCACCTGCCACCACTGCTCCATGCTCCCACTCCTGGGGAAGTGGAATACTTCATATTTAATAAATAGAATCAAGATTTGCTATAGGTAGGGAAGAGCCTCAGCAAACACAGGCTGAGGTTTGTATTTAGACGTAAGCTTTGGGATTCACATTGTATTTATTAGTCTGCTAAATGTATTTGTCATATATTTGAGGATGGTGAATATCAAAGCAGTCAAATTTTGCAGCTGATGGAAAAGAAAACTCCCTTATATATCTAATATAGCTGCATCTTAAGTTAAAATTGTGTAAACAAAGTTTTCCTGAGAGATGCCTTTGTCCATAGGGAAAAATTTGGAAGCTACTCTAGTATACATTAAATATTCCAGCATTTCAGACCTCAGAGAGGGCCTCCTATTATGATTTTTAAATTTTTGTTTGTTTGTTTCTTAGAAAATATTTGCTTATCCCAGCAGTAATTTTATATAATGCTTAGGTTTTATATTTATCAGTAAATGAAATAGGTAAAAACAGCTACTTAAAAGACTTTGGCAGGGATTTTTTTTTCCCTATGAAATGAAACAGGTATCCCTGTTCCCTATTAATCTTTCTTGATGTATTCTATTCAGGGTGGCCAGCAAAGTGATAAGATCTTTCCTTCAGATTTCAAAATTACTGAATCTGGGAATAGTTCTCATTTATCTCATGCACTGCTGAGAAAACAATCTCAAATCGTTGGTTCTACTGATGAAACTTCCTTAGCAACACAAGGGCTCCAGAATTATTTTTCAGCCCTTGTCAGTGCTTCCTGTGAGGTTTCTGTCACTGTCAACATTGAGCACTTCACAGATGAGGGAAAAAAAAACCACAACAAAACAACCCAAGCAAGAAAGCTGTGATAAATTAATAGAGGGTAAATTAATAGGCTAAATGGAATTAATAGAAGCAGTGATAAATCTAATAGGGAAATTCTGTAACAATAGTCCAGTGAATAACAGTTTAGATTTACCAGGTCTTTTATCATCTAGATGAGAATCTACAGAGAAATGACTGCATCCCAGGGGCATTAAAAAAAAAAAACAAAACAGGAATATTGAGCACTTGCACCTGTGCCCTTCTTTGCACAGTAACCAAGAGCAGCCCAGAAGGACCCTCAGGAACTTCCAAAGCCTTGGGATGAGGTTGGATTTCCAGGTGGACACAAGGCTGCGGCTCCCCTCCAGGAACCTCCAGACTGCTCTGCTGGGACCCAGGTCCTGGTCCCTTGGCCGTGCTGGCACCCTAGAACAAGACTTTTCAGCTGTGTTCAGTCATGGCCCATTCTGTTTAGGCCATGTTTAAACTTTTAGTATATTTGACTTCCATTTGTTAAGTCTCGAGTGTGCAGCTGGTCCCTTGAAGGGAGGTTTCAGTATATGAAGTGTCAGCAGTGCAGGGATTTGGCTTATAATGTAATTGGAATAGATCAGTTTAAAGCTACTTTATTTCAGGTACCTCCAGTCTCAGGTTAGAGAGTGCTTTCTGCTGTGAAGATTTTTTTTTTTTTCCTTCCCTAACACAAACCTTCATCCTTGTTCTCAGATTCACCAGGATTCATCTGACACTTCGCAAGTTGCCAAATGTCTATTCAAACACTAAAAAACCCACTTTCTGCTGAGTTCTAAACTAAGTGTTAAGAGGATAGGGGAAAATTAGCAGTAGGATTTCTATGTAGGGCTGAGCAGACATGGAACATTAACACCTTACTGCCTGGCTGGGAAAAGTTGTGCAAGTTCTCTCCTGCAGGGATGCTCTTGGCTCTCCTCCTGTGGCCTGAGGAGGGGGTGATGAGCCAGGAGCCTGCTCCTGTCCTAATTCTTTAAGAAATACCTGGAGGCAAAAAAAGGGCATCATCTGGCAGCCTGAGCTCCCAGCAGGGGCACGCTGGGTGTCATGGCAGAGAAAAGGGTGAAGGCAGCTCAGACTTTCATCTTCCGAAGCTCCTCTGTGCCTTCCTCTGCTGTCCTGAGCTGTTTCCCTCAGGGCAGACGGGGTGGCTCAGCTTTGTTAGGGAAATGCCCAATTTTTTATTATTTTTTTTTTAAATTCCTCAGCATCTTTTTAAAGCTAGACTGATTCTTCATCTGTTTTCCAGAGTGTCTGTCACACACAACTGCCTTGCCCAAACTAAAGTGGATTTGTGCTGTATACATGAAGTGGACAGGAAAAAGGCACTGCAGAAACTGCATGTGACAAACCAGAATATTCTTAAACTATTTGCCTTCAACTTTAAATCCTCAGCTACTCCTTGCCACCCTTCAGCCTTAGAACAGCTTCTTAAACTTTTAAGAATAGCTTAAGAACTCTTAAGAATGGCTTCTTAACCTGCTCCTACTTTAGCTGAGCACTCCTCTTTTGATCCTTTCTGCAATGACTTCAGACAGATTATTTAAAGCCAAGGAGATTAAATCAATAAGAGAACAGATCAAATATGTAACACTACAACATTTACTGCACAAGAACACCATTTAGATACAAGCTGTAAACGTGCTGCACAAAGAAGTTACATAGCATTATTTGGTTCAAGATCTTTCCCTAAAAATTAGTAAAAACCACATGGCCTTCTCAGTGAAGAAAATGAAAAAATCATATAATCAATGTATATCTATCCTAGTTGGTATATGTATCATTGAGCAAATTCACTTTACCTTCTTGCCCCATCCACACATTATCTGAGACAATTCTGAGGGAACCTCTGCAATGCTTTCACCTTCCAATGTCACATTAAGAATTCCAGAGGAATCTATTGATGTGACAATATAAACCTCTATCACTTCTTGGGTGGCCTCCAGCAATGGCACACAGAGACAGACACTTTCAGCAGCTGGGAAACACCACCAGATGCTAAATTCTGTAATGTACATCCTCAGCAGAACAGGCTCAGTAGTATACTCAACCTATCCTCCATGTTCTAATCTGGGTTTAAATAAGACCTGTACCAGATTTTAAGTTTTTTTCCCTTATCTTCTGAGTAATTCTTGGCACCATGATGCCAGGAATGTTGGTCAAAGCAGTAGATGGAACTGCCACCTCTGCTCCTCCAACACAGGGGCAGTTGAACTCCTACTGAACAACTAAAATTGGTTGTGCTGAGCCAGGTCCAAGGGAAAAAATGCCTTTAGGAAGTGAAGAGCATCACAGACTACACCACACTTTTTCAGGCTTATACTTCACAGATATATGTAGCAATATGCAGAGTCACTAGACAAGATCCCGACCCCCTGCCTCCAGTCTAATTCAGAAATAAAACCTCTTCTTGAAACTTGTTTGACTGCACAGGATCTCTCTGGATATAGGATACAAGAAATAAAAATGTACCAAATAATATGCTAGAGGTGTTGTTCATACACCTGAGGATACTGTGGTAAGACCATTATACGTAAGATAGAACCTACACAGAACAAACTGTGCCTCAGAACATGCACACTGTTCTGTTCTGCTAATGGCAGTCCCAGATTGCAACTGAATTAATTTGCCTCTGAATAGCTTTAACCAGAAGTTTAAAAACCTGAAGAAGCAGAGAAATTGCAGTTCAAATTAAGAACATTTACTAGATAATAAATAACATGATTTGTACTATTACTGCTTTAGTACAATAAGAGCTTTCAGGTGGTTGCAATGAAATTGAGTTTGGGTCCGTGCCACCTTTTAGTCACATACATAATGATGAATGTAGCCTGTTTTTTATACAGTAAATATACCATAATCTATAATCACTATCATCAGCCTAATACATATTTTGGAACATGGTCAGACAAAGGAGTTCAGAGAGGCTTGCAGCCTTTTATTGTACAAGCCTGTATTTTAAATACTCAGCCCAAGATCCTCACCACCTGCAGGCTGAGCAGCAGACAAAAAAATCTTACAGAGGTAACAAATCACTTGCTCTTGTAGCACACCAGCACTCTCCCTAAATGTCACCTAGTCACATGTATGAATGTAATAATACACTGAAAACATGCAAAAAATGGTGCTATAGGATTGAAAGGTATAGAATATATCTAAAAAGGCAAATTTATTGTGAGTCAAGTCAGGCTTAGATAGTTTAAACCTCTTGGAATAAAAGGAATATTGAAAAAAACCAGGAAGAGTAGGAGTAAGCAATTAATTTAACAATCTTCCATCTTTCTCCTAAGTGCTTAGTAAGTGCTATTTATTTATTCCAAGAGTAATGCTGATGTCAGAGACAGACATTGCATAATTCAACCAATGAAACATAGGAAAGTATGTGTGAAATGTACAATTTAATACAAAAAAACCCCTGAAATGTGAAATCCTGGATATTGTACTAATCAATTCTGTTTTTTAAGCCTAAGAACATTAAAAATACATCATATATGAAATAAAGGTTTCAAGCAACAAGGTAACTAGTAGTTCCAGACATTAAACAGGTTAGTTTGGTAGCTGGTAACCAGAAAAACTACATGCAAGAAAATGAACAATGTTCAAAGGGATTCCTCACCAAAGATAAGATACTGGGTATTACTGATTTCAACCTTTAAATATTTGATATATTTCTATATTACATAAATAACAACCCCAGCCTATCATCCTGTACTATAAACACATAGCATGAATATAGAGAAATATTTTACATTGCTCCCTCCCTCGTTTATACCTTTAAAAATGTGCAGCTATGATTTATGCTTTTGAGGATGGCATAATAGAATTTGACATTTTCCAGCTGAGGTGTGGCCTAGTTCCAGCTCCATGCTTCATTACATTGTGCTCCCTTTGAGAGGATGAGAAGAGTAAAAATAGCCAGGTTGTTAAAAATGTAAAAAGGCACAAATGAATTCTCGCCAGATGTCCTCTCCAATTGTAATTTTTGTAAAATTATGGTTGTTAAACTTTTGCTTACCACAAACCACTAGAAATCAATATGTGCTCTGAACCACCTATCTGCAGGGATTGTTCCCACCTCAGTAGCATCCTCAGTTCTCCCATGATTTAAATGAAAGAGGACTGTTGAAAATAGTACCAAAACCATGTACTAATGTGATGAAAACCCACAGATACAGGCCAGGCAGTAGAAGTCTGGACACTGATGGATGTATGAATGCAGACATATCAAGAAAATGACTATTTGAACCTTCTTCCTTTTTTTCAAAGTTGGAAAAAATGCAGACACAAAAATTTGGGTAGCTCAGGTACTCTTTTCATTCCATCCTTTTGATAACCCACACTGCATGCCCTAGAAGCTTTCAATTCCCTTTTTTATTTGGATGGGCTGCAGTGTGTTCCTGCTACCTGGAAGCTCAGGTGCTGGTGGGACAGCCCAGAGGACTGCCTGGCCCTTCCCCAGGCCCCTTCTGGTGTTTGGCACACACCACATCCATCTGGTCATACCATGCCTTCAACCAAAACTGGGTTGTAAACACCAAATCCAACCAAAAAATAAAAAGTTTCATAACTTTTAGCACACTGTCTTCTTGGCAAGGAGCAAATGAGAGTGTAAGCAACCCATAAAATGTGTTTTCCTTATCCTGCTGGGCAGATTCAGGATGTTTTTATCTCAACATCAAAGCTGCTGGTTTTGGCACTCTCTCTACTTTTTCAACAGTATTGATGTGTAACAAAGGTAACAAAAATGCCTCACAATTCACTCAGATTTGTTTTGCTGAATGCTTCACCAAATGACACTGTTCCAAGCAGCAAGCCTATTTTATGGCTGTTCTCCTGCTGCAAGATGAATGGTAAAAAAAAAAAAAAAAAATGGAAGAGAAAGCACTGTCCTTTGGTCACCAAAGTTGTTACAAACAAGAGAGCCAAGCAGAAAGATTTGTCAGCTTCCCTGTGAATGGCAAGAGGTTGAGTAGATCACTCAATATTTGTCAGACTCGAGGTGATTGCCTGTCACTACCTAAGGAAGTAAAGAGTATTGACAGCTTTGGAACATCAAAATTCAAAGCCTGCATCACACAGTGCACTGCAAAGACCTTCTGCCTTCAGAACCTGTTGGGCTCAAATGTGAAGAGTAGAAAGAGTGCAGCCAACAGCAGGTGAGCACCAGAGGATGGTGGAGAGGATACTGGCAGCATCCTAAGTAGTTCTCTGCTCTTCTGTATTGACATAATATCTGATTCTGAGCCAGCTTGGACATTTAACATGAAGCCGGATACCTGAATAAAGATGTGACCTCAAAAGCTTTAAAAACAAGTTATATTATTTAAAAAAAAAACTATTTCTTTCCCTGTACACCCTTATACATCCTCAGAAAACCCCTGACAGTTATGACTAATCCCTTGTGTAATGCTGGGCTCAGCTTCTCCAGACTGGGGTGGAAGCAGCTATAGGAGCAAAGCACAGGGAGCCTGAATCTCCTCTGCAAGCAGTGACCCTGTCACTAATAGCTGTGGGTTCTGAATGGAGAGGGCATCTGACCTGCTACAAATGCAGAGGGGTGAAAAGCAGAGGAATAGGAAGGGTCAGAACACACTTGATTAAGTAATCTCGTAAATCTGTGCCTGAATGGGAAGAGAAGCAGGAATAAACACAGAAAGAAAATCAGCATGTGAATAGAAAGGCAAAGCAGGAATTGAAGGGGGAAATTAGAGAAGAGGAGAGGGCTGAGCCAGTTCGATCAAAATAAAAGAGGACTGGGGTCAGGCAAGGGCTTGGAGCCGAAAGGAAACCAAATCTGGGATGTGAACTGGGTAAAGAGTGGCTTGTGGAGCTTTACTGGACTCACCCCGCTGGTTATTCCTAATAGCTCCTCAAAAAATGTCTCTAGTGGAGTTAAACACCCAAGGATGTTGGAGGATCATGTGGTGGTGATACATAACACAGCACATTCTGGACGGACGCAGGAGGAATCTCATGCATACACATGTACATACATACAAGGATCTACAGAAGAAAACCAGAGTTGTTTTTACCACCTCAGTTTCTGGACCTGAAGATGTCATGATAGGCAGTTTCTATACTAAGTTTGCTGAGACAATTAGCATGTACAAACACTGCAGCAGGACAAATACAGCCCAACAGGCTATGGTCTGAGCTGATTTGGTGTAAGCAGTTCTATTTTCACATCAATATACAGGCATTTATTTGGTAGCTCTGTTTACAGCAGTGTATCTGACTACTCAAGTACTTCCAGCAACTGGACACTTATGGTTTCTGTCTGGATCTTTTCTTCCAATAATAGTATCAGCTATAAAATCTATTGAAATCACTGACAGGGTTTTTGCCTTTTTTGTGGTGATTTTGTTTTGTTTTAATTACAGTTTTACACATACATTGCAGTCTACTAACACACCATCATCTACTACAAATGTGTTCCATGCAGTCCATTACATGCCCAGGAGGCTGAAAAATGCCCTGCTAGCTTGGCCAGACCCAGGTAACTTCGTGACTGAACCTCTGTATTGTTCATTCTGAAATTATACAAGGCTGGGGAAAAAAACCCCACAGCCATATTTAACTCTCTCAACATAGGGATGCAGTCTAGTCAAATATTTGTCTTCATCCCCTGTCTTCTACCAAGAGATTTAGAAGTTTCACAAACAGGGTTGCTTTTATTTGTTATTTAATATGGGCTTCAGCATGAACTTCTAAGCATGGAGGTTGTTGAAGGTCTTCTAATGTCACAATCTTTGCAAAATTCATGATAGCAAACACTGGTAAACAATTTCTCTCTTCAGAGATAGTACCATTTGCTAGAATCTTAGAAAATGGTACAAAATACTTGCAGGCTCACAAACTTTCAAAATGCAAATACTAATTCATCAGAATATTCATGTTGTGTCAGGCTTTGCACTGGCAGTGTGCTGGATAATTCTGTTTGGTTGAGAAAGAGAGACTACTTATGTTCCCTTATCACATTAGCAAGATTCTTAATTAAAATTATATCTGTGTTATCATCTAAACTTCATTTCAAGTCTTTTGCATCACTAAAGTGACCTGTAAGGTTTTACACACAATATCACAAGCAATCATTTCAAGGAAAAAATACCTATGACTTTTGAAATGTTTATTAACTTAAAAGCTAAAAGTAATTAATTCTTTAGTTCTGTCAAACCTGGATTCCCCAGAGGTTTCTTTCCAATGGAAAAACCAGGAGCTACCTACCTGCTTTTAACTGATGAGAGCTTTCATTACACAGACAAAGGAAAATATAAAGGCAAACCAAAATGCATCCCACAAATCTTGTTTTGGGAAGTATTATCGAAAAATATTATACTCTGAAAAGAGAACCAAAGATTTCCTAGGAACAGCAGGGACCTCAGTAAAGATATTATAATGTGGCATTTGATGTTCTAGAGGGATTTCAACAAGTTTTGCATGGTCAAATTCCATTAATAAGTTGGCTTTCTTCCAAGGCTGTGTGTGTCCCTCTCATCTGCCACAGTGCCCTGACTGTAAGGAACCCTCACTTCACCTGCTCAGTCACATCTTAGCAATTTTAATTGCTTTTTCTTGCTCGTTACAGCACCAAACAGGCTTAGAAAAACTCTAGTATCTTATAATGCAGATTATGTGGGTTATGAGTAGAACAGTAACTATTTTGGTGGTGTTGTAAGAGGATTACAGAAGGTATTGGTGGGGAAATGCCATGTGGAGGGATATTAATGATGATGTGAAGGGGGAATAAGAGAGAATCAATAGAACTGAGGGTTGCAAGTAACTATTCAGGGAGAAGCACCATTGCACGTATTGTGTTCTGTAATGGATGGGGTTTATTCTCAAGCTATGCTCAAGCTTGAATTCTAAATACATATTTACAGTTCCTTTCATTTTGCAAAGCTTGAGTCTGTGCAGGCTCAGATTATAGCACATTCTGAGCAAATCTGACTCACAGTTTTTAGCAGATGACCTTTAATTAGCAGGAAGATATTCTATCCATATCATATTCGTTCACTTGTCTTACTGGGCATTAGATGGCTGCTGTGAAGCATAAAGGATTTTTTTTGTCCTAATCCCTGTGATGTGACATGATTAATGAGATGAAATTCCCATTTGGAGTTTCCTACCAATCAATAGGCAGATGGGCAGTAGTGGATGTCGAACAACAAGACAGCAGGAGTTGCTTAAGCTCTTGCTACTTTCACAGAGAAAAATCATTCAGAGATATAATTTAAAGGAACAGATAATATGAGTTTTTCGCATTTCTTCCCTCCTTCAATAATTGTTTCTTTGTTTTTAATGTACTCAGAAAGGCAAAAATATTACCTTAGGTACAGATAGAATATTAAGTGAAATGAGAATATTTGAAAATCTTACAATGATCACTTAAGCCAGAGGTACACTGCATAGGTACTAAAAAATCATTTGCAGAACAGTGAATTTGACTTTTCTCTTCATCCCCACAGATATAAATAATCAGATACAGAGGAGAAGCCAAGATAATTTGAAAATTAAGCCAGTGATTTCATTTATTTTTTTAATGGTTTTGTGAAAAAATTAAGCTGGCCCTGTAGTCTCTGATATCTAGTAGCTAGCATATTAAATGAAATAAAGGAATATATTCAATAGCTTATTCTCAGCTGTGAAAAATTTTGACTTAGGACAATAAGATCTGGAAAAAAAGTGATTTAAAGCCTTTACTCCTTTAATCTTCACTTTCTTCTCAATAGAATTAATTTATAAATACAAGTAACATTAAAATAAATCATGTTATAAAACCGTACCTCTATATGTCTTGCGAGATAAAAAATGTGGCAAATACCTTAAATGAATTGATAATGAAAGGCAGAACATGGCAGATTGGGGGATCTTTGCCAACCAGATGAAATCAGAAGAAATAATGCAAGTTTCCCAACAGCAGTAGCAACAGGTTTCAGGAGACTTCCTTCATAGCCCTCACGCTGATGCTGCTTTTATTCTACAGAATACTTTTCTGCTTCTTTTGCATAGCAGTATTGATATGTAACCATTCTGTATGTGTAAATTATTTATCTTATGTTTCCTTCCCATTGCCTTGCTCTCCCTCCCTATCACAAAGATGCACACAGAGTAAAATTCACAACACACTCCTCCTAATGAACAAACTCCCACCGAGCACCAAAGTGCTTAATGATGCTCAGCAGGCAGAGATCTGCAGTTCCCCTATGTGAGCCAATATATAATCACAACACAAGTTAAAATAATATTTAGGTTACCAAGAGAAACACTGGAAATGTAAGAGATGCTAGATTTAAATTTTTCAAACTTGAATTCTGCTTCTTATCAATGTCATTGAAAAGAAAAAAAAATTAAAAAAGGTACACTGGATAAAGTTAAAGAAATTAATATCTCTGTGCAAGACAGCCAGAGTAAATGTAGGCAAATTGCTTTAAATCAGCCTTCAGTATTTTGTAAAACATTCTGTTTCAAACAGTTTTATATAGGCAGTAAACACTACATATATTTAGCTCATCTTGTTCTTAGTAATGCCAGTGGAACAGATTCTTCAACTAACCAGTTCTGTAAGTAAAACTCCATGAGCAGTGAAGTTTACATTTATTAAAGAAAGCTTTTTGAAGTGCTCTTTTTACAATGGGTTCTTAAATTACAAGTAGCAGTAAGAAACCTACCTATCATTGCCCACTTACAAGGACCTTCCAGGATGCTGTTGAAAAAAATACCAATTTATCCTTGGAAGACTAAAGCAAGCAGCCCCTGGCTGGCTGGTGTTTAGTCACAGCTTGTTCCCAGCTGCTGGGAAGATATGAAGACCTATTTTTATTTTTATTTTGTATATTATGAAGACCAAGCTCTGTCACTGCTATGGTCCCATGCCAGGGATTATTGTCCTTGCATGGAAAACCAAGGGCATAGCTGTACCTACATTTATTTAAAGGAAAATATGTAGGCACCTGTGTTCATCACAGAGCATCTTCTCCTCACCTGCTCAGTGATGAGCACAGGTGGGGGACTGGAGCATTAAAGCAGAGAGCTGAGAGTGATGTGTACCAAGTATAAGAAGGATTTCTCTTAAATAAGTGCTCTGGAAGTAGAAGAAGCTGAAAAGCTCAAGTTCAAATATTAACAATGACTCATGTTAGACAAATATTACTACAAACTTCTTTTGGCAAATGGGAACAGCCTAAGACATGTCTCCTAGATGTAATTTATTTTTTTTTTAACCACAACATAGCAGGAAAACACTAAGTAATTCAAGATATTTCTGTAGGTTATATAAGGACTTGCTTTGCAAAAGTTTTTGGACATCAAGATTCTGGTTTTCAAATGAAAATGTAAGCTATTTAATTGGACAAATCTTGTATTATAAACAAACTTTTACTGTCACAAGGCAAAATGAAGGCAACTGTAAGGGGAAAAAGAAGCAGCTACTCATAACTTCTGCATCATTAACATGTGCTGTGTGAAAGAAAGAATAAAACAGGTTCTGTAGTGAAGAAGCTACTTGTGAGCTGGCAATTACAAATACTGCTTCAGGCTCCTGAGGAAAAAATCTTCTGGGTACCAAACTCAGCTGAGAGGGTTGCATTGAATAGATGAGGAGTAGAAAGTATTTCTGATAAAGGTATTACCTGAGCATACAATGCTGGCCTGACATAAAACAGCCTATCTGCTGTATAATTATAATAATAATTTCACTTATACAAATAGAACAGCTTGGCTATTCTGACTGAATAGCCTCACTTAGTGGTGAGGAAGATGAAGAGGAGCTCTCCCTGGCTCTACAATTAGTTTTTAGGAGGAATTGTCAGTAGGCAGGGCAGAAAAAAAGTAGAAGGTTGCCAACATATCCTGGAAAACATATGATCTGTCTACCTGAGATCTCTGTTCTGCTAAAAAGGACATTTAAGCTTTGCTTGCATTACTCTCTTACTCATAGATTAATTTTACAGAGATACTCTTACCTAGTACTAGATAGGTAACTTCTTCTGCAAGTAGAGGCTTGACAGGAAGCTATTTACTCATCTTAAATTTACCACTGAAGATGTGAAGAACCAAGAAGTCTCCCAGCTAAAAAAATCCCCTCTCATTCCCTTAAGATGCAAGTCAATACACTGGGCTTTATATTCCATTATAACAAGAAAAAACCCAAGCCCTTCCTTTGAAAAATTAGGAAAAGAACTGTCCCTGATCTGGGAAATGGGAAAATCTATAGCCTAGCAAAACCAGACAACAGCAAAAGTTGAAATTGGGCAAATCCAGCCAATTTCCCACCAGGTTTGCACACGCAGAGTTGCTAAAGCTCATTACAATGTAGCATAAATGGAGGTCTAATTAACATAAGAAACTGATCCAAAAGAAAATCCCATCAACATACGTGAAAATGAACATGATGTGTTTGAAATCCAGCCAACTACAAATTAATTCAACATAGATTACATATACAGGGAGAAAGAGACTCCAGCAGAGTAACTGGCATTGGACTGGTGCATGTGCCAGAAAGAGTCCCTCTCACCCTGCATCCCCTCCCACTCCTGATGATGAATTACAGTTCTGCACCAGATGTTCCAGCAAGAAAAGAAGCAGTGGTCAACCTCTTCTTCTGCATGGCTGTAATTTAATATTCATTTAATAGAAATTAATTTGTGCTGGGTCTCTTTTCCCTTTCTGAACCTCTGATTCTGGGGTCTTGCCACCAGATCCCTAAACTGGAATTTACAGTTGCTGATAGCTTGGGTGCTGGTATCCAGGCTGGTGCCACAGCAGTGTTTGTGGCACCATGGGAACACCAGTGTGGCAGCAAGGCTGGATGTAGAGGTGTGTAGAGTTTGCATCTCTCCAACCTCCTACCAGGCATGTGATGTGACCCATGTTCTGACATAATCCCGATGGAAGTGATTTTTGTCTGCTGCTCCAAACTCACCATCCTGTGTTAAGTCTAAGAGGTTGTTTCTCTGAAGTTTACACTAAATAAAGGTGTGAATTCACAGAGTTCCACTTATCCTCCACAATTCCTGCCCTGCACTGCCTTGACATAAACACTCTCATCACATCCTAACTGCTCAGATGAGCAGCAGGAAATTCACGCTGTAGCCACTGACAGATTTGTTGTGCCAAAGGCTTTCAGAAACCTCATTTTATCTGCCAAGTACAACCAGGTGCAGAGCACTCAATCACCCTACTTATAGTGCAAGGACCTGAGCCACAGCATTTAAACAAAGCAGCTTTGGGAACCTTGTCCCTCCCCATCCTGCTGTGTGAGCAGGGGACACTTCTGCCTTATGCTGGAAGGAACCTTTTTCTTTTCTTTATAACTATGGTCTCTAGATCTCAAATTATCTTAAATACTATTTTACTTGAGTTCATATTGCTCTCCCCTGCAGGTCATAGCAGAGGCCAGGGCCAAAATATCCTGTAAAACACTGGCAGATGTTTGTTTGTGTGGACTTTTATAGGTCTGAAGCCTCATTAGCTGTTTTCATGACCTGAATACTAATTTAGCTGGGTGATTCTTGGGCTCTAATCTAAATATTCAGGAAATTCTGATGGATTTCATTCTATGGGTTCAAGCTATCATTATTTAGAATAATAGGGATTAATTTAATAAATACCTTTTATGCCAAAAATCATTCTCTGCTTTAGTACAGCATGTGACTAAAAAAATCTCGATAATAAACCCAAGTATTTTAAGTCAAGATGTCCCAGTAAAAAATAAATTGTTGGGTCAAGTGGCAAATGAAAGATATTCAGGATTGGTAACACCTCATTAAAAACCATTTCAACTGCCCTGAGGCAAGATGTTAATACACAGTAATTGTCTAACCAGGGTGAATCTTTTTCCAGCTACATGAATAATGCAAAGTAACTATTTAAATATGCTTGTTTGTATCTTTAGCAGGTTCATTGTAACTTCAAATTTAAAGACTATCTTAAAAATACTTTATGCTGCTATCGGAAGTCCACAAATAGGAGGATTTAAAAATTTTTATTCTTTTCAGAATAAAGCAAAACTCCTCTCCAAGTACACACTTCCCTTGCTGAAAGCAAAGAAAATAATTTAATTAGAATCTCTGTGAATCCCAAGGAATTAGTGCTGCTGCTACATCTGCATTCATCTTGTTGCTCCAATAAAACTGTAAACAAATAATAGGACATCAGTAATAGTAATTTAAATAGCGTGAGTGATGTCTATCACTGCACCACAGAAAATTACAAAATGTTTTCCAATTTTCTATGTAAAGTTGTCCATGTGTGCTCAGCATTTTAACAAAGAATATCAGGCAATAGTGGAACAAAAGTGGGATTTAATGTAGGCTAGCTCAAATTCTGATAAATCTCAAGTGTCCTCACAATCAGAAGACAATCTTGCTCTTCAATCTGCCTGTAGAGAAAGAATTCTTGCAGCACTATCCTTAAAAATAAATAAATGATAATTTTGCTGCTGTTATTCTGCTCCATAGTGCGTTCAGTCTTCTATTAAATGTTGACTGGCTCAATCCTACAAACATTCTGTTCTCCAGTGTTCCAAGCCTCATCCCAGGGAGCAAAAAAAACTCCAGAGGCTGAACCTGAAGTTTCCCCTGAAGTCAGAATTCATATTAGAATCTCTAATATAAAAGACATGGTAAAGTCCTTTTGGAAAAAGAAAAAAAAAAAAAAAAAAAAAAAAGAAAAAGTAGCTTCCCAAGGTGGGTTTGACTTGGTTGTATCAGGATTCCAGAATACAAAAGGAATGAGCAGGAAAAACACCCAAGTGATAGCTGTGTCAGAAAGAACTTGAGTAAGAATACTAATGATAAAAAACACTCAAAAAACCTGCACATTTTTCCAACTTACAGATATTATGCAAAACCTGAGCTATCTACAATTAGAGTATGTGATCATGCTTATAATATACAGCACTCTGGAAATATTTGGAATATCAAGGAAAACAGTAGGATTTTCTTTGATAAAAGTGATTTTGCTTAGATTTAAGTGTATTTATTATGATGCATTGTGTTAACATTCTTGTGATTCTCAGCCCTTCATGTTTTCAAAATTATTAATGGAGTTATGCTGACATCTGCCAAAAAATGTAGCAACCATGGAGACAAAGGCATAAGAAAAAGTACCAAAGCAGTCTCAGAGGTATTCAAATTTGCAAATAGAGCAGAACAGATAAAACAAAATAAAACCAAGCCAGGCAAGACTTAAATGTTTTATTATAGGGAGATATTCTTTAGGAGCAAATCTTGTGACAGATTTGTCCATCTCGAAATAGTATTTTAATTATGCTTCTGACTTTCAATGGCTGGAAAAAGGAAGTTTGTGTTTCTGCTTGGATTAATATTTTATCAACTCAGTTTTTTTGAAAAGCTGGCGTTCCTAACACTATTTCCTAAAACTGAAAATTCACAAGATATTTTGTGAAAGTAGATGTCTTCATAAGCAATTAACATTGAAAACAGAGGTTAACAGCTTGGGACAAGAAAATCTGTATCTCTGTTATCCAAAATGTTTTTTAAAGAAATAATTTTTCTTCAGTCACTTGATCAATAAATACAATTTGTGTTCTAATGCTGACTGTAAGTTGAAAACAGGACTTAGTATAGTGAATTACTGTCATATATAAAGACTTGGTTATTCATAGTTATTGTAGTTACTCAGTATTACTGTTTCTTCTCTGTCTGCTGTAAAGTAAATACCTCAAAGACCAATCTGCTGCTTATCAGTTCCAAACATGGAACAGAATTCCATGTCTGATTGTACAAAGGCCCCCCTATTTATTTTCAGTGTCTTACTGGACAGCCTCCTGTAACTGAAGGTTTCCAAGCAGAAATTGAAAGCAACAGCAAGCTGCTTTGCAAGTAAGACTTTTCTGTGTAAGTGGCATTTGTACACTCCTGTCAGTGGTGATATATTCTATCTTCAAAGCTTTCACCAAACTACTGCTTCTGGTGTGTTTACTTTTTACTATTAAAGTGAGCTGGAACCTTTCTCTTAAAAAAAACAACACTACCAATCAATGTCTAGTTAAAGCACTTCCTTGACAACTATTGACTCGATTAAACTTACTGCAACATGTAATAGAAGCCGTTGCAAGATTCTTTTCAAAAGGTTTTGCTTTTTTTTTTTTTTCAAAATACAACAACATTTAATATCATACAACTGTTATTTTTATGACAAGCAACAGTGATGTAAACAGGACTAAAGGTGTAAGCTGGAAATCCCAACTGCCCAAGCAAGCCAGGCACGTCTTTGTAATAGCAGAGAAAACCATCTGGGTTTACACAGATTATTCAAAGTGTAGATACCAATGCTAGACAAAGATACCAGGTGATGCCTGGAGCCCTCTGAAGAAATCAGGAGCACTCTTCTATTGCTGTGTTTCAGGCTGGATTGGGAAGGTCTGCTTTCAGCCAAGCAAGCAGAGTGGATGCCTCCCATGCTGAGAATACCAACAAGAAAGCCTCATCTCCATGGGATATTTAATCCAGGCCGCAAGCCCCTCAGGGGCAGAGATCACATCTCCTTCTCTGTTAAACCTAATGTGCACATATGGCAAAGAACAAATAGGAAAAGGGATCACAGGCGATGTGTGATGCTAAGGTTTGTTTCCCTTTCCAACATATTTACGCCACAATTACTTCCCAGAACGTTTAAGCCTGATAAAACCTGTGCAGTCAAAATGCTCACAGGGGTGATGTGACACCATTGGTGTAGTAACATGAAGTCTTATCATCAGCCTTTGTGAAGCAAAAGTGTTCTGTTACTAGTGTCTGATGTTTAAAAGCTAGTTAGGAAGACTGAATTCTTTGTTTTATCCTAATGTTTATCTGATGTGACAGCTGCTACCTGATTTAAGGAGAACTGGAGAAACTCCAAAAGTGCCAACAGAATTTAAAAGGAATGACATTCAAAGTAAAGAATGACAGCTTTCAACTTTTCACTTCTTTTTCCCCCCCTATTTCTTTCCCCTTTCCATATAGCATCATATAGTAGCTGCACACTGTCTGCTAGGGAGATTTGTTAATCTGTGAACAGGGATCTGGAGAGAATGATGCTACTCAGCAGCGTGCTAATCACCTGACCACAGCAGTTAAAAATGTCTTCAACACAACAAAAATGTTGGTTGCTTGCAGGCCACCACGGGGTGGGTTTGACTATTCTGCTTCCAGCTGGAGGCTGTGCCAGGAAAAGCCAACGCCGCATCTTAAAAGTCATCTAAACAAGCAGCCTGCTTTGGCCAACATGACAATAAGCCAAAATAGTGCAGGTGAAAAGCTAAAAACTGCCTTTTAAAACCCAAACACCCTCTGCTGAAATCATAAAGTGTGCACGTGCTGGCTGGGTTGGAGCAGGCAGCCAGCTTTCTGCCAGAGCTGGCATCGCAGTGGAACATTATTTGGACTCCAAAACTCTGTGAGCCAGGACAACAACGTTGTCTTTATGACTCGTTTTTGTCAGACTGGATTCCAAACTTATACCAACAAATTTGACATTTCATACTGCTCTGCAGAAAGCAAGTAAAATGAGTCCATGTTTTAAAACAGCAGGGAAGCTTCCAGTGCTACAATTAACTGGTAACATATGCCACTGCTGCCAAGAGGATTTTTAATCTCTTTAAACATTAATGTAGCATTTTTGCTTCTGTCGCAATAAGGCAGCCATCTGTGTTTGAACCTGCTGGGAAACCAGGGATATGTTTACAGAGAGGGAAAGGGAGAGAGGCAGGGAGGGAGGTAGACATCAATGTTTCTAGACCCAACATCAAAAATAACAATTCAAACCTTTTAAATAGTATTATTAAGGTGTCATATAGCCGTAGGAAGATTGTTAAAATGTTCAGACTGCTCAATTTAAAACTACAGAACCATAACCCCCAACCCAGCACATATTCTCCTTATTTAATATCCTTGTTTTTCTGCGTAGCTGTGAACAGTTAATAAAGGATGTCATTATTTTTTATTTCCAGGAAAATCCCTATTCTATGGCTTTGAAACAAATTATTTATATAATACTGACTCAGACTCAAAAGTAAAGAGTTCTGTAAATCCTTCCAGCATGAGCCTCTGATTCTGCATTTCTGTATTCTAATCCCAGGACTTGTTTGAATGAGCTACATCTTAATTCACCTTTTACAAAATGTAAGACACTAAATGTTTGTCCTGTGTGTACCTTTGGGCTCTTCTGATAAAATATCACATTATTTGCTCATGTTCTTCCTATCCAAAGCTCACTGACCTTCCTTGTAGACTTTCTCAGCCTCCCCCTGTACTAACCAATGCTCTGCCCTGGCCTTTAGTCTGGTCTCCCAAAAGTTAAAAAGTGGTAGTTTTGTCTGTTTGTCCTTTTCCCCCCCCTCCAGGCTCCAACAGTGCTAAAACCACAGACTAAATACGAGTTTTAACTACATATGAGCCACTCCAGAGAGAATGATTACTTTAGAACTGTCATGAAATGGAGAGGTGGAGATAAAGCCAAATTTCCCACAGCAGGAAAGTCTTTGAGCAGGAATAATCAAGCAATGGAGATAGAGAAATGCTCAGAAACAAGCACAATCCCACCAAGTGCTGCTCTGCAGTTGAAGGAAAAGGGGTGGGAGTGAGAATATTCTGGACCAGGGAAGACTGAGAAAGGAGAGAAACTCAAGTGTCTGGGAGTTACAGTGGGAGACAGCACTGAGACGGAAATATAAAAATCAGTCTTTCTTAGCAATGATTTTAATGTACTTTATTAGCAACTGATGTCCTCTGAGAGCCAGATACAGAACTGCAAGCTGACAGCTCTCTTCTACAGACACACAAAAGGCTATGGATTCACCCACATTGCAACAATATCAGCCCTGCTTCCTTCCTCAGTTCTGGCTCCACTTCTTGGCCTGACAGCCATCAAAACCTAACAAGTCTTAGGTAAAGCCAAAATGCAAAGCAGCACATCACCCAAAACCCTGTCTTGAAAACCCAGAACCCTTGATGTCTCCTGCTTGGGGGGAAGCTCCCAGAGCAGCTCACACACAGCTGCTCAGACGCCTGCTCCAGGCCCTACAGCCCATGTCCCCAGCTGGACCCTGCCACCCCACCAAGGGACACGTGGGACAAGTATCCACAAAAAGAATTAATTGCAATGGCATGAAAAACATCCCAAATCGAGGATGGATTCCTGGGAAAGCACCAGCCCTGACACAGATTACTGCAGTCTTTATGAATTTGCACGCTTAATATTTTTAATTTGGTGAACTAAAATGCTAAGTGCTGACAGGCAGCATCTTCTGATGAAGCTGCAGGTGCTCAGCAGTTTTTAAAATGTACATATTTGGGCCCATTTGTTTTTCCTGGCTACAGCAATTCAGGTGGGAGATTTTAAAGAACTTAAGTATGCTTTTTGCTGCTGGGTTATTGCTGGTTGCTGGGGATATATTGACTAATGGATGGAAAGGGGATACAGGAGTGGTCTATTGTGATATTAAGAATTATCAAGCAGGAGATAAACCCCCTTTGAAATGGATATGGGGATAGGTTAAAATACATCAGCATGGACTTTGACACAACTCTATAAACCCTGGAGCAGTATTTTTGGCTACAGCTCCTAATTTATTTTAAATGTAAAATGGCAATAAATAATAGTTATTCCTTACACAGACAATTAAGTACCTAATATTTATAAAATACTATGCAACACAGAGACCTCTAAAGTCTGGGAAAAATCTTATACTGACTTTTTTTGTGATTTATTACATCCTATATATTTCCTGTTACATCCCATATATTACCTAATGAAAGAAAACCTATATGAAAAGAATTACTTCCTTTCTCATAACACTTGGTTCAATTTTATCTCTTTTTGTTTAAAACAGGCTTGTTCTGAGCACCTTCCTAGGTTCCCTGAACTTGTAACTGCCATGTCCTGGCTTGTATCTTTATTATCTGTTGCACTCAGCCATTAAAAGATAAGTGTAATGGTAAGACAAGCAAGATCACCTGCCAACACTTAAGCTCTGACTAAAATTGTGAGCTGCTTGATTTTGAATCACTAAATAGGATGAAGTGGTTAAGAGTTCCCGACATTATTTTTTTTTTTTTGCAATTATCCTTTAAAAAATATTTCACAGCAAAGCAATTCTCTCATAAAAAAATTAAGTTAATCCTGGCAGACAAAATTATAAGGCCAGAGAGACAGAAAAGGAGGGCAGCAACATTTCTGACAGTGCCAGTCCTGATGAGCCATCTGCACAGGAGCAGTGTTCATTTGTCTATGACTCACCACTGGCTTTTAAAAATTATTTCTATGTCCAGAATCTTCCTGCATTGCTGCTCAGTGGCAAAGAAAGGATGCTGAGCCTGCTCATGCTTGGGCATGTATTTATTCTTGCTAAAAACATGAAGAGTGTGATCAAACTATTCATATGCCCAAAGATAAATATAGATGTATGAACTTCATATATAAACTGGAAGGTACTCTATTAGTTATCTAACTTAAAAAAATGCCTTTAGTAGATATTTAACTCAATGAACCTCTATGGGTGAGCAGGTAATAGCAAAAGAATTTTAAAAGTTTTCTGATGGATTAACTAAGGAGCAAAAAATTAACTTAGACAAAAATCATAGATACTAAAAAGCCCATCATGAAATCTGCTGATAAGATAGTAAAACCTTTTTGTCTTCAACTGCTTTCAAGGAAATACCAATCTTCACTTAAGAACAAAATAACTCAAGAGATTAATTAACAGGCAGACGAGAGAGGGGATTATTTCAGCACAGAAAGCATCTAGGTTGGATTTGTTCCTGTTCAACCCATACTGACCAACCCCAGGCCCCCTTTCCATCTGAAAATTATTTCCATGCAGACTTCCTCCATAGTCCCCTTCAGGCCTGAGCTTGGGTTTTCCAGGCCCAGAGTTCTCCCCATCCTCCTTCCCCTTCAGGAAGGACACAGCAACCCCCTGCCTCTGAACCTTACAGCCAGAGTCAAACATCCAAATCATTTCTGATTGCAGGAAGCAAAGATCTCTGCCAGGTGCCCGTGAAGGCTCTCAAATAGAAAGCAACACAATAGCTGGCAATGTAGTAAACTTTAATTTACTTTAGTGTAGTAAATTATTTTTTTCTATATTTAATTTTTCAGCCTTGACCTCCCTTTGACTGGTCAACAGAAATTAATCTTCACGTTTGCTTTTTGAAGGTGCAAAAATAAATTAAAACTTGAAAATGTAGACTCAAAAAGTTGGTTAGAAGCTGCTGATGTTTTACAGAGTGGAATGTTCCACGTGCTCATAACTACTCTCTCAAGGCCAATCTCAGTTACTTGTTTTTATCTCTGCTACATCTAAGCATTTTGATGATGTGTCAAATTGAGTGAGTCAATTTTTGAAGTCTACTTCATCAGCTGTTAAATAGACTTCTGAACATCTTCGTTTGTCAAGTACACAAGCTTTCTATTACTGGTTAGAAAGAGAACAAAAAAAACCCAAAACCAGAACATCTATTAGTGCATGTGTTTCCCTGTTTTAGTTCTACTTTTGTCTTGTCCCAATCAACATTTCAACCTCCTGGATGCAAACCAAGACAGTTCTAACAACACAGCCAGAATGTATATATGTAATACATAGAATGTAAATATATATATATATATATAAATATATACAAAGAAATGGTTCAAGATACAGTTCCTATTCATTTTCATGCCAGAACTCTACCAGAATTAAACATATATATGCCTTATTTCAATACTGGAAAGCTAAATCCCAGCACAACACCTCAGATTTATGTATTGTCCTTATATTAGCACCCTAGCATTTTGGTTTGCTTTGCTTTGCTTTTGTTTCTTCTCTTTTCTTTGTTTTAATTTTTGGTCAATGCTGCTTTCCAAACCCAGAATTGCTCAGCTTCTGATTGGAACTTTACCAGTGGCTTCTCACAAATCAGAAAAGATAATCTCATGCAGGGCAGTTATCAACTGCAACAAATACCACATTCCAGCTCATGTCATGACCAAATTCCAACTCTATTTCTTCTGTCATCAGCTCTCTACCACTGTCAGAGCTTTCCTTGCACACAAATCAAACTGATTTTCCCCCTCTCTCTGGATCAATTTCCTCCCACAATAAAAATCAATTCTCAGTCACTTTGTCCTCCACAGTCAAAATCAATTCCCCTCACTCTGCCATACATATTCAAATGTCTCCCTCTGTAACTCAACACTACTTAGTGCATGCACCAGCAGCAGCAATTCAGCCCACAAGCAAGTCTTTATGAATTGATTTGGTTTACCCACAGCCAATAAAATTAATCCCCACTCATTCTTTCTGGATCCACTTCCTCATCCTGGCTGGAATCTGTTTCCCCTCACTGACCGGCCTGTTTCTTTCTTGATCACACAAAAATGAGGTTCTACCCTGACTTTTGCCCTTCAGAATCTCTGGTCTCCTCCTACTAGCAGGTACCTTTCAAGCTTTTATTCCAGCTCTCTCATTTCTTATTCCTTATTCCAAGCTGGCAGAAGTCCTAGAATGTGTCTTCCATTCTACTCTTCCTTTCCACCTCTGTCCAGGGGCTCTAACGTGGTATTCTTTCCTAATTTTTATACACCTGTTCTTCTCCATCCCTCATTAGAACTGCTCCAGTCCTTTCCTCTGAGCAGCTCATCCTATTTCAAGGGCACAGAATTTACCATGCTGCCTCCACTAAGTGGCTGAAGCCTGGACTGAGGGCAGCCAAGGCATTAGGGACCCCTTCTTGACCTGTAGGAACACCACCAATCCATCCCTTCTAAGATCCTAGTTGAGCCCCCAATAGGGCTCAACCCCATGAGACAGCCCAGCTCTAACAGGAGGGGTGAGAGTAGCTGCATTTCCCTACTATGGAATTGCAAAAGGCCTCCTATGGACAGTAATTTAGGAAGATCTCAGCTTTGGAGGACTCCCCCTGAATATTCCTTAAAACCCCTTGAACACCTTTTAACTTCCTGTTGCAATATAAGACATAGTAAGCTTAGGAAAAAAACTTTTAAATTTAGATGTTATGCCTCTGTAAAATGGTCTCATTGAGGCTCTCAGAGTTTAAGAACCTGGTCAGAAGTAGCATCATTCAATTTTCTCTACATACATTTCACACAACTCCACTTTATTCTGTTTCATATACAAACTGTGTTCATAGTGTTACCTTTTTAGTACCAATTGCTACTACCTTGAAAAGTAATTCCAAAACAGAAGTAGAGAAAGAATAAAATGAAAAATTTACAGTCACCTGGAGTTTGAAGCCTAGTCATGTACAGGAATCAATTCAGTTTACAACTATAGGTTATTTGTAATATCTGGAATATTTTCCTTCCAAAAAACCCTCACGTAATGGTCCACTAAGTTTAGTTTTAATGTCAGCTGAAATACCTCATTGGATCTAGGAATTAATTATACCTGTAACTTCTCTTTCCTTTTATTTATTAATTTCTGCTGCTTTAAGTCTTAGTCCTTTCTTACATACTGATCTTTTGAGATTAGAATACACAGTCCTTGAAAACCCCAGTTGGATTTACACCCAGTTGGTGTAAATTCTTCCAGTTCCATTAACTGCCTTCTCTGAACATCTCAGACCCAGTTCTCCCCTCTAACAAATATTTGTGGGATGTAATTTTTTAAAACATATTTTACAGATGGACTCTGAAGAAAACCCACCCACTCATCATATGTCTCTCATGGTGTTTTTGTACCTTTTTGTGGACTTTCTTCCAGTATTTTCTGATTCTGTTATAAGAATAATTGCTTTATAGCTCGAGAAGGAAAAATTAAAACATAAGCAAATATTCCAAATAATATCCAACCAGAGTTCCCCCATCATTCAGCTTTTGAGTAAGACTTTAGTTGGAGTTGCATAGATATAATAGAAAAGTGCATGTAAAAAAGAAAGGAGATCATTATTCAAGTTTTGGTGTGAAAATTGTACATGTTATCCAGAATATCTAAAATAAATTATATGGCCCAATGACATTCACCTTGAACTTTATTTCCAGGCACAAAAATGGAAGACCTGCAACTGCAGTGGCTGGACTGTGTTAATGTGCTAATGTAATGTGCTTCAAATTGTTCTGACAAACATGTAATGATTCTGATCACAGAACTGTGTCAGTCACTTCCACCATACTCATCTGTTTGATATGTAACTCCAGAAGACTTTGCTCTGTCTAGAAGAATAAACTAAAAGCTTTCACACCTTTATTTTTTCCCAAAAATAAAATGTTCTCTGCTTTAGGTTAAAGTAATTTTACTATTGCCTCCACCAGCAATAAAAGACTGTAATATTATTTATGTGTTTTGTTTGTAATTAAACCCAGTGCACAAAAAAAAAAAAAAAAAAAAAAAAAGGGGGGGGGGGAAAGCTTTCAAGAATCATCATAAGTGCAAACAACAAAGCAAAACAGTTATTTTGTTGGCATAGAGCAAGTCATGGCTGATTGCTTTCCTGGAAATGTTGTGTATGAGGGTTCCAGTTCAAGCCTCTTTATAAATGTATTAGTATCTATTGTTTTAGCACCAGGTGCACATGTTTGTCTACAAATTATTTTCCTTCTGAAGGCCAAAGAATAAAAGCCAAAAAACTGTGAATTGGAAAATAACCTCATCCAAACTCACATCCAGGAAATCCAACAGTCTCAGCTGGATCATTCCAGAAAGCCCTGAAGACAACGGAAGGGAATTGCTCTCTGTGCATTACAGAGAAAAAGGGCAGGATTTGCTCACAAAACCTCAGAAGCTTCACTGAGAGATCAGAGGTAGAAATACTCTTCCTGGCTTGCTGTAAAGAGCCTCCCAAGCCATCCTACCAAAAAGGTGCAAAGGACCCAGAAGGAAGGGACACTGATTTCTGAGGGCAGCTTCACCCTGGAAAGCTGCAAGCTTAGTGTGAGCTCCTGGTACTGCTGGGGACATCCTCATTGCACTGAGAAGCTTCATGGGAGCTCTCAGAACCCCCAGTGACTTCTCAGCCACTATTTTTGGTTTATATAATAACCAACTCTTAGGTATCTTCTGTATGCTACTACTGTAACATGAGACACAGAATGGTTTGGGTTCCAAGGGACCTTAAAGATCAACTACTTCCAACTCTCCTGCCCTGAGGGCAGATGCATCTGCTTATCCATTTTCCTCTCCAGTACCAAGTCTAGTGTTGTCTTCAGTGTCATTAACAGTTTGATATGATGATTTAGCAATAAAATAAAAAACAAACTCATTTTATCACCCATTTTATCATAGCTCTTGCTGTACAGTCAGAAATTGAAAGAATGCTCAAAACATAAGAGGTTTTTTTGTCATTTTCTTTTTTCCTCTCCAAAGACTTGTTTGAAAGCCTGCACAGCTGGAGAATTGTACCCATGTTTTTACAGGATCAGGTAAGAAGAAAGAGATAGATGGGATCACACTAAAAAAAACCTAAAGTACTTCAAATTTTATAGAATTTTTTACAATTATTTGCTCCTACCACTCAAATTAAAGGGATACTCACAAGTCCTTGTGACTACATTGTTGTGAAGAAAAACAGGTACAAAGATGTGAAGCAATTTCGGAAACCCTACAGCAGATCTTTGCTCCCTGAGTGTTTGCTGGCAAAAGCTATAGAGAAGTCCAGTCAGCTATTGCCAGTTTTCTGCAACTCTGATGTTCCAAATTTGAACTATTTTAAAGAATACGCTTTAAATACTCAGACAGATTTCTGACAACTTACCTAGAGTCACCTAAGAGCAGAAATGAATCCTCTCAGATTATGATAGTACAACCAGCACCACCACTGCTATTAAGTAGTCAAGATTCAACCAAATAAAGACTTTGATTTAAGCTTTTATATTCAGATATCTTTGGAAATCTCATACTGTTACTCCAGCAACAACAGCTTAGAACAAGAAAACAATATTTCACAGTTGCCTGTAGTGATTCTTATGGAGTTTCCTGATTTCTGTTAAGCACTTTTTAGAAATCCTTTCCCCTGCTGATGAAAAGCTTAGGTATGGGTTTAGTATTCAGGGGTCCAGGTACTGATAATGTTGTGCATTTGATTAGCTTGCACTGAGCTGACACAGTTTAGAAATAGACATTCAGAGAGTCATTAAAGTTTTAAGCCATATGGACAATGTTCACCCCCTGAGGCAGTGACAGAAAAGTAATTGGGTGGAGGAAAGGGGGAAAGGGACCTGGCAGCCAGTAGCTGAGTCTGCTGCTAGAGAAAACACCAGAAAGGGATGGGAAAGGGGAGTGAGTTTCTTGAGAAGAGCAAAAAAAGGCTTTAGAGATGAAAAGTTTTCACTTACAGTTTGCCCCATCCTGGTTCAGTTTGTCACCAGTCACTCATCATAATTGTCCAGCTCTCCTGTGTACAACCTCCAAGCTCTTTCTCCTTCCATGATGAAGCTCTCTGTTCACAAATCCCTTTCCAGTCTCCAAGAAGGAATGCTAGGCAGGTCTGTGGGTAAAAAAAAAAAAGCAAACGTTTACTCTGTGTGTGCTTCAAACCATCTTGTGTAAAGGAGTGAATGAGGCAGACTAAGGAAAAGGTGGAAAAGTCAGGGGGAAGGCCCATGGTCAGGCAGTCTCTTCCTCTAGAATCCTTCATGAATCTTAGCTGGCAGCAGCAAGTAATGTCCATCTCTGGTCATGTGTAAAGCAGAATATAACACTCAACTTATTATTGCCTCCCTAAGCAAACGATTTTGTGAAAAAATGAAAAAGGTAAGCTCTGAAAATGTCTCTTTTTGGGTGGAGGAGTTAGGGGAGCAGGGGACTCCTGCAGCTCACCTGAAGTGCAGCAGCAGAAAGCATGAAATTAAAGGCAAAGCAATTAAGCATGTGTCAGCTCCTGCTAGTAGAGAGGATGTGTTACCCACTGGTATATTTGAATTTCCAAATCATTAAGGAATATTGGGAAGGGGAATCATCAGTCTTGGGGATGATGGGCTCAGCTAAGTATCTAGGAACCCAAGTGGGAGGTAGAGGGGAGACAAGAACAATTTTCTGCGTTTAGAGGTGGTTTGGTTTTGTTTTGTTTTTTTCCCTTGTAAAACCAGCAGTGGATGTTACAGTAGGTGAAAGGAAGAACCTATTAAATAAGACAGGATTCCAGAGTCAGAGACAGAAGATCAATCTCCTTTCTCCAGTCCCTTGAAGCTCAGTCCAGAGCACTGTGAGGCAGAGAGCACTGTGAAAGGCAAAGGAAGGGCAGAAACTGCCCCATGTGCCAACGGGCAGGGGAGGAACAGGGCAGCTCTGAACCGGTGCTCAGGTGAGGGGAGATGCCAGGGTGGGTGCTGCTCCACCACCCCCATCACTCCCACTGCCTCTCTACAGCAACTGGGAGAAAGCTGAGAGGTGCAGTTCCTGATGCTCCTCCAGAGGCTGTTGAATTTCAGAATTAGTTTCTGATACAGTCATCATCTCTATGACGACTTAAAACTCAAGAAAATTTAAGGAAATATAAGAACTTGCTACATTCCCCTTGTATTTTGTATTCCTGTACCATGATCTTAACTATTTAACTTAGATGTACTTCTGAAACATTTTTTTTTTTCCTGCTTAGGGCTGTACCCAGGCCAATGAATGTTATTTTCAACTGTTTTCAGTATTATATTTCCCTCTCTTAATATTTGTTTTCAGGTATCAGTGTTGGCTTGATTTTCCACAGCTCCAAAGTGTGGAAATTTCACATTCCATTCAGCACTTTCTCATGAGATATGAAAAGAGTATTCATAGAAAGCAGTTGTACTTGGGTTTAACATTGTTAGCATTTCCTCTCATGAGAGATATTAAATAATTTCATGCACAACTGCTCAAAATATTTTTTAAACTTCTGTAAACATAAGATTGCCAAAATCTAACATATGTTATGTGGTATTTAATCCTCAAGAGGAACTGAAGGAACAAAACACTTCTGCTAAAGTAATTAATAAGCACCAATACAGATACCTAGAAGCTGTTCCATCAAAATGAATCATATCCTCCTCTAAGTCACACCCAACATTTAGCAGCCTAAAAAAGAAAATTCAATCCACAAGAATGCTGGCTAAAAGGAGTGCTGAAATCTGAAGTATTGAGATCAAATCACCAAAGCTGTGCTACCTTCTGGTGCTCCTGAGTTAGGAAAAAGAGGGAAGTTATTTGGAGAAAATTAATTTTGCCTATGAGAAATCTGTTTTGGCACAGCACAGGAATCCTGTGGGGACTGGCGATTAAGGTTAAAGTGTATGCTAATGAATTATTGAAAGTAAATAAAAAACCAGGAGAGTTCCTTAACTCCATTACACTCAGGAAGGTATTTTTAGTTGCCACTTACAGAACTGACAGAAACCACTTGCTTTTTGTTTTACTGTAATTTATGGTATACAAGATTCACTGAATCAGGTGAATACTCTGTAGGTATTAGCGTACTTCACATATTTTGTCCTAATATTTATTAAGCAAAACCATAAATGGTTGACAGGGAAATGGAATAATCTCAGGACATGTGTGATATTTTTTATAATCAGTATTTCTAATTTCCAATATCAATAGTCTAATCAGACTTCCTCAGAGTGTTATAAAAAGTTAGATCTCTTCCTATCAGTAGAGTGGAAAAGCTCTTGCCTATAGCTACTGCAGACAGTGCTGCTTGGGGAGGAAACAGGAGTCTTCCAGCTGGGAATCCAGAGCCCAAACCATCTCCTTTCGCTCCTTTCCCTTCAGTGTGCTCCAGGGGATTAACTCCACAAAACCTTTGTGAAGATGCTGTTGGTGTTAGGAAAAATGTCCTCTTGCATCCCAGGCACTCTTTATCAAAGAAGAGAACAGATTCAATTTGCTTGCTAGGCTTGAAAATCACCTCTGCCAGTCTTGGGAGGAAGGGACAAGATATTTTCTGCTCCTTCTTTCAAGGCATAACAGCAGAGAGGATTTAAAAAGGAAAGAATTGGAAATTCAATGAACCAAGAGGGAAAGTCTGGATCTTAATCAATGGAGGTATTTCACTGGATTACTAGAATTGTTTAGCACTGCACTGAATGAATGCTTCAAGTAAATAAAAATAAACTTCAGAGTCTGCACAAGAATCCCAGACACCTCCCAAAGCTGGCTCACCAAGCTATAAACTCATGCTCCTTTGTTTTCTTCCTATTTCCTGCATTATCTTTTTCCTATTTGAGGTATGAAATTTTTTCACATAAAACATCAGCTTATATATTAGCATTTGTATTTTCACTTGTGAGGATACTTTCAATATAATTTTTTATGACTGGTTTGGATTTTGCTCAGTTTTTCATTTTCAAGTCATCTTTCCAGTAATATGTTTTGAAAGGATAATTCAAAATAAAAAAATAATTTATGCTTTTTCTTGGTTGTGTTTTTGATGGTCCTCTGGATACTGGATTAAGTTTTAATAATAAAATGCAAGGCCTTAGCAAAACAAAAAGCCTGTATTTCCTATTCTCCACAGAATAAAAAGAAAGAATGGAAAATGCCTCCTTACTAAATGCTGTTCAGGTCAATTGTCATTAAAAGACATCATCATTAAGTAATACAATTCTTATGGTTCAATTCCAAGGAGTTTCTCTTTTTGGTACCCTGAATGTGACAGAAGTGACAGAGAAATGGAAATGTCTTTTTCCTTTACAGAAGATGCCTCTAATTCAGTATTGAGAAAATCAGTTGAACTGCACACCTCACTCTCCCTGCCTGTTTTTTTTTCCTTTGTGCTTCCAACTCTGGAAATGTTCTGCATGCTTTTCCAAAACTATGAGTTTACACTAAGAGCAAACCCATTGTATTATAACACAATGCTTCCCACTCCCATCTCTGCACAGGATCTATCCTTACGGATCAAAGTCATTGCTGGAGTTTCACTGCTTGCCCTAGGGCACAATTTAGCTCACTCCATAAAGATGGGAACCATTTATTTATTTTGATTCTTAGTTGAAAAGGCTCTTAAGTATCCTTACCACAAAGCAAAATAAAGTGCCAGTGAAGCTTTTGGCTCATCAGCAGATGAGTAACCAAAGCTGCCTACGATTAAACAGGCTGAGAGCAGAGCAAGCTGAGTTAAATAGATGGAAGGATTTAAGAATCAGATTAAACAACAGCAGATGAAAAATTCATCATGCTGAACCCTTTATTTAACAGGGTATTTATAAGGCAGGTGTGCAACAGACAATTTTTGCATCTTCTGGGCATGATGTGGTTCTGTTAAGTAGGGTTTTGAAGTGTTTAGAGACCAAAATACACTTTTAAAATAGAAAAAAGATATGTGGAAACTGCTTACTAAGCTCCTTTTGACTACATAAGAAATTTACTTTTTCAATAATAATAATCGGTTTTCTCATTATTTTTTTTTTCTTACTTTGGAAACAATCCAACCCTTCCCTCAACATCAAGACTTTTGGATCCAGTTGTCAACTTGAATTTGACAAGCAGCAGAGATCTCAAAGCTCCAAATGGTGCCTCTTCCAGGCAGGAGAAGTAGGGGATGCTGGATCCTGCTGACCCCATCCTTGTGGCTTGGTGGGCAAAGGAGAAATACTGGGCACACGGGAAACACAGGGTTCAGGTCTTTTTTGCAAAAAAACTGTTGTCTTTGTAGGATACACACTTGCAGATCAGGCTTGTTTTAACCAGGTATATTTCCAGTTTTTCACCACATTGTACTTTCTTGACACAAAACTGAAGCTGAAATAGTCAAAACACAGGTTCTGAAAGAAGCTGCACTGAGAACTTCATGTTTTTCACAGCTCAGTAAACACTGGCACGGAAAAGCTCTGCTAAGACAGTCTACATTTTTGTGCTGAAAAAAACATTTACCTCTAGACACACACATCAAGACAGAGATGCAAAAAATCCCAAATATTTTTCCACATAAATTCAGAATGACAAAATATCATCTGCTTCCACAAAGCAGAATAAAAAGAACAAAATCCCATTTTGCTAGGTATTTAAGCTCAGTAAGTGTCTAAATGAAAGGGCATTTTCAGTCCCTGCTTTTAAAACCCCCAAATTTATAGCAGTATAGTAGGAGTCTTCAAGGTCAAAGGGTATATAGTCTGCTTGCTGCAATATAATTTGCCATGATAAATCATGTACAAGCAAGCCAGCAGTGCTGCTATCATGAATTTGTAGAAGGAGAATAGAAAATAATTTTTTAAAAAAATATTCATTAAACTATATAGCAATTTTTATTTTTATGTGTTCTGGTTTACTGCTTGGTTTTTCCTTCACAATGAACAATCTTTAAAAAGAACACAAATCTTTCTCTTTCTTACCTCTTATCCAACAACCATTATGTCATAGAGAAAAGACTGCTAACAGAATAATTTCAAAAAGAGGATGTAGAGGCTTTCTTTAGGACAACACAAATACCATATGAAAAGGATTTTTTAGGAAGTATGAAAGAAAAAGTGACACATATTCAGTCTTTTTTTGTTGTTGTCATGAAAACAAACACATAAAATCCTTGAGAATGATGGCAGAGGATCAGAGCTTTTGGAAACACCTTTATCTGCTGCTTGCTCTGTTTGTATTTCACCTCAAGGAAGAAATAATTAGAAGACTGAGAGAAAAAGTTATTGATTTTCTTTTTTTAATGCTAAATACTAGGGATATGTTTGGATAGTTGAAAGTTAAAAAGAAACAAAATATCCAGAGAACCAATACCATAATATAGGATGAAAGATTTGTTTCACAAGATAGGAAAGAAGATCTTAGAACAGTCAATGCCATGGTTGAAGGGTGGCAGTGAATTTGAATCTAGCATGTAAAATCTTTGGACCTTCAAACCAAGCTTTGAAAAGCAATATAGACTAATAAAATTGCAATAAATACAAACTAAAATGGGAAAAAGACACAAAAATCCAGTGTATTAATAAAAGAACCCAAACAGCTGAGAATGACCTTATTCAGGATGGGATACAGAGAATCAGAGTGAATTCCATCCCCTCCAATACAAGCTAACTTGTAGCTGAATTGCCAGAACTGGCTCTGAGGTCCTGTAGGAAAAAAAATTCTGGTTTTATCCCCCCCTCTCCTACCATAATTTCTGCAGTGCCTCCCCCCCTCCCCCCCAGAAGGCTGACTTTAATCCATTGCTATATGAGAGGGAATTTTTTCAAACAGAGAAAAAAAAATAATCACCCCAGCATCTTGTAATTTAACCACCTTAGGAAAAATTCTAAGACCTCATACCAGGCTGAATCCTCCACTTGCAAGTTCTTCTTTTTTTTTTCCTCCCCCACTATTATTTTAAATTTTCAGATTCCATGTCAGCACTTCATACTGCTAGGTTATACTTCGTGTTCTTGGTCACTTATTAAGCACTGCTTTAAATTCCTCCTTACCATGATGTTTCAATGGATTTAGATTACTTCCATCCATATTATTTGTTTAATGAAATGAGGGGGATAGAGCTGGAAATAGATACAAAGGTGAGAAGGGGAACAAATCTGAAGGGATGAACCTGCTCCATTTGCACTGCATTCATTAGGCTTTGCTACTGACTCAATTAAGAGGCTCTGATGCCAGGGAAAGGGTTGCCTGTTGGTCTTCTAGAAAAGTTTCTCCCCCTCTGCTTTTTTTTTTTTTTTTTTTTTTAAACTTCTTGTGTGTATTTAAAGAGAGGTAAAAATTCTATGCATTTAGAAAAAGTGAAAAGCTAACAGTACTTGTTCCATGTTGCAAGTGATTATATGTAATTCCTAAAACTAACATCTTACTTGATATTATGGATTAAATCCTGGAATTAAAAAAAGAAAATTAAATGCATCTGTTTCTGTTTTATTAGAAATTCATGGCAATTTTTTGTTGTTTTTTTGTGAATTTTCCTGTGTACCTACAAGAAATCATTTCAGTTGCTAAGAGTTTGGAATTGAACTCCCTGATTAAAAGGAAGCAGCTTATTTTTTCTCTTGAGTGTTCTAATGTTTCAATTCAATAATATTTCAATTTCAATAAATATTTTCATGGCAGAGTCCTTGCACTTCTAAAAAATCAGCACCGTTCACCAAACACCCTGGTTTTTTACAGCTAACAGCTGTTAAAAATACTTTATTTATAAATGTGATTGCTGTGATTGCATCATCATCACCATCATTTAGGAACCTCAAGATTTGTAGCTAAATCCTTTATTAACTTGTCAGAAAGAATTAAATTTCATTTCACTGTCTTTATTTTCTGATATACACACCTCCACTTCTTTGACACTTAAATAAACCAGTGTTAGCTGGTGCTTGTAATTAGCAGTAATGAAGGTCAGTAAATGTTTCATTCCTTCAGGACAACTGAGGATATGCACATTGCCCATTTAGTTCTAAAGAACAAAACTGCCTAAACTACTCAAAAGTTGGAAATTTAAATAACCATATGCACAAGATGCTAATTCTAATATTTATTTCGAGAATAAACTATTTATTACACTGACTCTCAGACAATAATACCTAAAGTCTGACCTCTCACTCCAGCAAATATTTGCCTTTTCTGTTTTCACTATGACTGATTGTATCAGCATTTAAAAAAGGAACAAAAGACTCAGCTAAAACAACACTTTTCCTTCCACAAATGGCAGGAGTGAAGTATTAATTCACCAACTGTGAACATTTTGCACCTTATTGCCCCTATAACTTACTCAGAACACCACGGCCATGCAACCATCTGCCTCTCACATTGGAACATCCAATGTCCCACTGCTCCTCTTACTGGGCAAACTGGAGCAGGACATCAGATCACGGGTGTTAAAAGCTCTCATTTTTACACCAGAAACCTGGAAGGGCTACTTATTAACTGAGGAACTATTCTGACTCTTTTTATATGGTGAAGCTTGAAAACATCCCTCTGAGGGACATATGAATAGAAATAAGATGCTGGGTTTTGCCCAGAAATCAAGCATCTACCAGCATCATCAAATGTTTGCTTTTCCTTTTCTTTTCAATTCTTTGGAACAAAAAGGCCAGCTGGCATTATTTCCATTTCTATTATTTTCTTGAGATTTAAAGAGTAAGCCAAACTCACAATTACCATACATCTAGATGGCAGACAGTCAGTGTGTAATAGATAAATCTATCACCACTGCTGATCAGCCTTTAGCTTCTGAGACAAAAATCTTGCTCATATTGCACTCATGATTTAATTTAAAACGTTTTACGTGAAAATTAAAGGGACCCCTCAAAACTGACATTATTCTTCATTCCATTTTTTTTCTCTGGGTGTGATCATATCCACTATATTAACCCTGGGCTGCTCTTTATAACTTTCCATGTCTTTTGTGTTCTGTGAACTAGAAAGAGCTCAGCTCCCTTGTGGCCCTCTGAATAGCTGCCTGGACTATCAGCAGAGGCCAACAGAACCCACTGAATGCTGCTTTTAGGCACCAAACACAAAAGTCTGCAGTAAATGCAAGTTGATACACTTCAGGCTGGATTTACTCTTCATGTAAATAGGTGTGATCCTATCTGCAAAGACTGAATAATCTGCAGGGAAACTCAGCTTCCAGCAGAATTCAGAATTTAGGAAGGGTTCTGTCTCACCCATTCTGATTCACCCTCACAGGGACTGTCAGAGCCTCCAGATCTTGCACAAAAACCCATCTCGTATTTCACAGAAGCAGGGAAAAAAGCCCTAATTTAAGGTCTAACTTCCCAGCTCCTAAGTGTGGACATCCTGATCTCCAGAAGTCAAAGCAGTGCTTATAAAATGTTTTATGGCTCCCAAACACAGTTAGTGGTAAGAGACCAAAATTTAAGCTCTTCTGAATAAAAGTACTTCATACCCCTGTTCAGTTCTGCAGAATTAGAACGGTTGCTGAAATTTGTATTATTTTTTTTACACTGGCAAATGTGGCCCTCACCCAAAGTAAATAACAAAAGCAGCTTGCTCAAGTAATTTCAGAAAGGTTTTTTTTTTTAGGAAAAAAAGCCTAAGTGCTAATTTTTACCATTCAAAATCCAGCATAATAGCAGACCTGGTTGCATTTTTATGCTCCCCCAAACTGGACAGCTTGAAGAGTTTTAAAACCAAATTTGATGAGTCTGCAGCTACTAATTCTCATTTGTAGCCATTTCCTTTACAGAGTGACCACAGTATGGGGAAACCATAACCCTGACTTATAAGTATCGAGAGTGTTTGTTCAAAACAGAAATATTTTAAGGAAAAAAACAATTTGTTGGTCATTACTGCAAAATTCTTATTTTACATTTGAAACCTGTTCACCTGGGAACAATTTTCATACAGAAGCATTTTAAATGTTAACACCTACATAATAGCCTACAGAGTGTGCCTAATAAAGGCTGATTTACCACTAGATTTGATTAAACTGTATCTCCATCCACAGAAGGTAAATGGATTCTTAAATTACTGGGGATAATTACAACCTACAAACCTTGCAGACCCTTTGCATCAGTCCCTGTGCAATGAATAAGGCAGCAGCTCCACCCCATCTTCTTGTGTCCCCTGAGCTGTATAATGCAAGCTGCCATGGTATCTCTAAGGATGAAATCGAAGCAAATGGATCAGTTAAACAGCACCAGGTACTCCCTTCAATGCAAACACCTCTCCTGATTATGACCACTGACTCTCCCTTTGAAAAGGAAAAAAATCGCCAAAATACAGCACTGAATACCTCTAAATATCCCCCAAATATCATATTGTGACAATTTATCATGATGTTTAAAAATTGTTATTATATCACTACTTCCTTCTTCTCGACTCTCTATATTCCAGCAGGAACTTCAGGAGTTCCTACATTTCACCAAGAAAAGTTAGCAAGTTCTTTACATATTCAAAAACAGAAAAATAAACTATGACTGTTGCTCTTTTCCTCAACCCTCCTGATGTTTCTCTGCTTTTCTCTGCTTACCCACAGTAATATTTCTATCATACAGCTAAGCTGTATTTCAGACCTGACATGATTTGTAACTCACTCTCAGAATTTGTGCAGAAGTTCTGGCCTTAGAAATTGCTCAAAAAAAAATCAACAATAGAAATTCAGAGCAGAAGAGGAACAATCAAAAGAGGTTGTGGCTTTCTTTTGGTCTTGTTGTTTCTTTTTGATTAAACAGCTAAAACACTGAACAGCCCAAATGCTCCAGTAAACCTAAGCTGAGCTGAAATTTTAGCAGGCAAACGTTTTTAGGTCAGCCAAACAAGATTATTTAAAGTAATTTTACCTAAACATCAAGGAAAATTTAGGATAATGGTTAGATAACTATAGAAAAAAAAATTTAAGGTGAACACACCACACTAAACTCAATGTTCCTTCATTAATATCAGAGAGAATAGGATTGTTAGAGAGAATCAGACTAAATTTCAGGTTGTATTTTGATCTATTATTTTCCAACTCAAACAAAGAAGGAAGAAATATGAGGACTTTCAATCCCACTGTGTGTGCTGTAGTAAGTCTTCTAGAAAGGACAAAGTTAGAAAAAAGGGACCATAAAAAAGGGACCATTTCTTTCTTGATAATGGGAGAAAATTGTCCAGTTTCCAATTTTTTGTTGACTTTGCTGATAAGAATTTTGTTGTTAATGAAACCTTTGATGATAATTAAGTTAGCAAACAAACAAAAAAGCTATTCATTGTCTTTTAATTGAATGCCAAAATTAACACTTTTCTCTGGTATTTTTATAAAAAAAGAAATCTGTTTCACTTGAAAGGCCCCTCGGCAATAGTTTTAAAGTCTAGAGAAAGTGAAGAGAGAAAAAAGGAAAAGACTTGGCAGGACACTATTATTAAACTAAAAACAACCTAAGTTGTTTAAGTCAAAATATCTTGACAACAAATACCTGCCAGATGTTTATTTTTAGGAATGCTGTGTTACTACAATATGGGAAAACAATGTATTGCAGTGGCAATACTGACTCCGGACCTGTTCTAGCTCCAACTGGGATATATTTGGTTCCACATCACTTCTGGAACATACCTGAGTATTATTTCTCTTATAAAGACCCAGAAGCCTAAAACGCAAGGGGCTGGGTACAGCTCACCCAGTCTTAGACATCTAAAAGAAGCAATTAGGGATTTTCTGTTCCTTTAGTGAGAGCAGGAAAGACCAGAAGATCTAGACTGATAATTTTATGATTCCAAGGGTCTCCTGGAGATGTTTGTCTTCATTCATTGCCTGTAGAAGAGATCCAGAACAGCTCAACACCTCAATTCTACACCTTGTTTTAGAACCTCTAAATTAATCTGGGTCAGAGAAGGTTTCAAGATTTTCTCTACAACATGACAGCTGCAACAGAACTGGGAACAGGATCTCTTCCAGAGTCTTGCCAGAAATGTTCCTGTACTGATAAAGAACCACACAGAGGAAAAAAAAAAAAAAAGGAAAGTAACCCTCCCTCCCAAAACATAAAGTCACATCTAGAGGATTAATTTACATGTAACAGGACCAGTGAAACAGCACAATCCCTGTGCCCAGTCCTATTTTATCCCATAGGATGCTGGTGCTCCTGCAGAGTCATTGGGGTCCCTCTGCCTCCCCCCCTCCTGCAGTGTGGGTGAGCAGAATAAGGGCTCCACGAATAACTCCACTAAGTTGATTATCCTGGCACTAAATCAGGGATACATTTCCCATTATTTAGCTCTGTACAAAACAAGCTGTCCAAAAAGAATTTGGTGCACATCACTAAATGGACAAAATACATTCCAATTTTTGAAGACATTTCTGCCCAGTAGCTTTCTTTGGCCAGAAATTTGTGCTTGCAACAATCCATTTTAGAAGAATAAAATAAAGCTGAAGATCAGTTGGCATGCAAGAAAAATATAAGGAACACCATAAATGAAGAATGTGTTGGAACTGTAATACTCAGGGTCTCAGTATTCCATGTCAAAGATGCAGAATAACTTAATTCCAATTTTAATCACTGATCTATGTAGTACTATCACGTGAATCTTAACTCTTGAATGAGTGAATAATTAAAAAATAATAATTAAAAATATATTAGCACAAAATTAAAACCCTAAGTGCATGAGTTTTTTGTTTTCTCTAGGCCAAGTATTGTGGTGGTGTGACTGTTATCCAAACAGCCATGGCACCACTTATGCAAAAAGGAAAAACCCAAATTCCAGCAGATTTTAGATGGGAATAGACACTGAACTGCTGGGTACCCTAGCACTGAATGAATGAGGTTCTGAGGGGGTGAATGAAATGAGAGTCTGAGGTACAACATGTAACGTCACTGCCATGGACAGTGTGACTCTGGACCTGTCACACAGATGAACTGCTACTGAAGGGCATTCCCAGGGCTTACTTGGAACATTACTTAATGGACAATTAAAGCTGCCTGAGAATCTTCCCAGCATCCTGAAATGATATATGTTTTCCAAAATAATTTCATTAATTTGGAAAATGATGCTATTCCCTAATAATGTCCATAGAATACATTTCATTTAATAAAAAAAAAAAGCAAAACAAACAACCCTGGTAGTTACTATGACAACTACAACATAATATGATTGTTTTTCTAACACTCAGGCACATTAAAGGAGAAACACACTCCCCAAGTCACATATGCTCTATTGTAAACTTTCAATTTTGCCCTAACAGATGGGATGGTTGAATTACAATAGAATCATTTATGTGTGAGGGAAACTGCAATTTCTTCTTCACTCCATGTTTTATTTGTCACAGTAATTGATGCTGGGTTTTTTGACAACAAACAACTTTTTAGCCTCTAGGATTTTCTTATGCTAAGTCAGGAATATCGATACTGCTCCTGCTGCTGTGCAATGCCTAGAGAGAGACAGAATATAAAGAGTAGAAAATGTAACACATTAAATGAATGACCAATGAAATATGTTGACCATGAAATGCATCCTGACATACATTTCACTCAGTTCTGATTTATCTTAAGCATTTCAATGTCCTTGGTTCCTGCTTGTGGACTGACTGACCTTGTCCAACTGCATGGAGCTTTCTTACTCCTTTCCCTTTATTCTTTCTCAGAAGGTGGGTGAGAAAGTCCAAACACTGTATCACCTTCCTTTTTTTTTTTTTTAACAGAAAAAATTCATTTTTTGCAAGGAAATTAAGAACTTGAACATGAAATTATCCCATGCCCAAGACTTTGCATATTACTCACATTTTAGTTAACACTGAAAGTTCTATGCATGAGAGATTCAGCTACAGTTAACACTGCTTTGCAATTAAAAGTCCTGAAGACATTCTAAAAAAATCCCTCCACAAACAGAAATTATTAATTTCCAGTCTACATAGTTTTAGTACAGTATTTTACTATTTGTAAGGTCTTCATGACAAGCATTCAACAGCCCCACCCTCCCTGAAAATTCAGGGAATATTCCAACTTTGTGCTAAACCTGTTTCATGACTATAAACTGCTGATCATATCAATCAACAAGAACAGATTCACATCTCATTCTATGCAACACAACATGAAATGAAAGCCATGGATCTGAAAGATCCCTGAAACATTGCATGTGCATTTAAATAGTGGTCTGATGCAATCCATTAAAGTATCAATTTAATGTGCTGAACACAGCAAGAGTTTTCAAGAACAAACAGCAGAGGAAGATACAGCAACGAAGAGTTAACTCAGTTTTAACTGGATATATATTGAACCATTAAGTTTACTTCTGGATAGAAATATAATTATCAGCATGTATTCAAGCCAGGAGAGTCAGGGACATAAGGATGCCCTTTGCTAATGCCAACATGGATTACTGAAAACTGCAATGAAAATAACCACGTAACTGAAAAAAGGCCCAAGGACACCATGGTTTTCCAAGTGATGTAAATCCAGTGGTTGGTCAAATCTAGCTCAGAAAAAGCAAAGCAGAAAACCACAGAACTTCTAAGTGGGGAAAATAAACTGAGAATTATCATATGAATCTGCATAAATTGCTTCTACCTAAATAATAGAGGAAAAAATATACAGAATTGCAGCCTTGTCCATTCTGATCAAAATCACCATTTTATCCTGAAGGTGCTTGATTGTACTTAAAATTATTAGCCCTCTTTTTATGAAAATCAACAGCAAAGTTGGTTTAACAGACAAATAATAACTGGAAATAAAATAATTATCAATGGTAAATGATAATATTCTATTGCAATAAATTCTGAAAATGCAGTGATGAAAAATTAACGCTGTGGCTCTGAAACAGCTGAAATAAAAAAGGATTTTTTTTAGTCAATTCAGTGAGGATACAGGATCTCAAGGCTTCTCATTGCCTTAGTTGAAATTTTGGATTTAAATGAGAAATGTGCTAATAGTACTGTAATTCTTGAGCTACTCATTAGTTAATACAGTGTAGATGTTACATCTCCAAGATCACAGATGCCTTGATAATTTTCTCTTTTTATGGAATTCCGTTATTCATCAGAATTTTCCATCAGGCCTAAATAAAAGAAAGCACCAGAAAGCAAACACAGCTTTGGGTTTCCAAAAAAAAATACTCTTCTTCAACTCCAGAACCAAAAGCTAAGTGAGAGACCCTCTCATTTACGAGCACTGCCTGTGTGACTGAGCAAGTCAGTGATCTGGGGGTACCCTGGAGAAGCAGAGGTGTCTGATCAAGTTCTCCAGACTGGGAGAAAGTTGGAGCCGCCTCAGGGGGGCATTTGGGTGCTCTGTGCACCCCAGCACAAACTGCTTGTGACGTGGTGCATGCTGAGTAACTCAGTCTGAAAGTGAAGCTCCCAGGCTTGTTGGACAGGAGTAAATCACTGCCAAACAATGAGAGACACCTTGATGGTTGTAACTCTTCCCTCTGTTGTCACATCCATCTGTCTGTCACCCAGTTCAGAGAAGAATCCATTACATTACCATGTTTTCACAGGCTAATTGAGAAATTCTGATTTTAATCTGATAGGGTTGGTTATTTCTGTAAATATCAATTTTAGCTTAAATCTCCTCCAATAAGAAATTTTTAGCTTGAGAAATGAAACATTTAGAGCTAAAAAGAACTAAATACTAGCACAGCTAAATTAATTACATATATTTTTTAGGAATACTGGTTCAAGAGAAAGTAATAAAATAGAAGTGAAGCTGCTACAAATGATATTTTCCTCGAAACCAGAATATTCTCACTTACAAGAATACAGATGCACCAGATACTTCAGGTATATTAAAAATTTAAGTCTTTCCTTCCTCATTCTTCAAGCAGAATTAGCTGATGCATATTTTTTCAATCAGATACATGCTAATGTTCCACCACATAAGTAACAACTCAAAAAGGCATAATTCTGCTGAATCAATGGAGCTGCCCCTGTAGACCCAGATGAAAATGAAAAGTCATGGAAAGCTGAGAGACATGTTCCTCAAATTCATTTCTAATATGAAAACCTGCATGTTCTGAATAGAAGCTCTTTTTTTGTCAGCTTCACACCTGCATTTTTGGAGAAATATGGTTCAGACAACCATCAGAACATGCCACAGACCTGAACTAGATATTTGATAGTTCACAAATTTCCCCTGTCAAAAAATATGGTGGTTTTTTTTTTTTTCCCCTATGGTATTTCACCTTTAAAGTGGAAGCTTCTTCTGTTATGGACAAAATAAAACCATCTGAAATAAGGTTCTCTGAAATTTTTTAATGGTGTTTAGATTTTCAGCCAATAGTGCTCTCTGAAGATGATTTTATCTAGTATCTAGTAAAGTGTAAGTCATTTTCCTTCTGGTCCAGAAGTATAAAACCATTCTTCCTTAATTCAAGTCCACACACCCGGGACTTGAAAGCTACCTTAAATTCAAATGCATTCATCACATTATATTTTTGAATATTTTCATTAATGACAAGAAAAAGCATGGACATTCAAAATCTTGCCAGAGCATCCTGGGCTAAAGGAGCAAAACAAAGTATTTTTTCAATAAATTGTACCATACAGATAACCTTTGCCATTACTATATCTGTGCTTCAGGTCTTTCAAGAGAAGGCAGCATCAAATTACACAATGCCAGACATGCAGAAAAGGTAATTTCCTACTGATAGGATTATCTAGGCAGCTTCTCCAAAACATCAGAAAGGTTATGTACCTTAAAAAAAAAGTCATCATGTTTCTCAGTATGTCAACACAGTGCTGGCCACTGTGTTAGCATTTTAGGCACTTGCAGAAGACATAGGTGAAAATATATGGCAAATTGCTTAGAGAATAAAAATGTATTACTGACTTGTATAGAATTTCTTGTGAAATTTGTCAGATACCATAAAACTCTCTAACTGTGATAGTTGCACATGAATACTGGGAGAGGTAATAATGTAAACTATAATGCTGAAGGAGGACAAGGACTTGATACTCGTCTATAGCTCGTTTACCTCCCCATATACCGTTACATTTGTGGAAAAAAAATTGCATTTTACTGCTATTTACTCTTTGGGCCTATGCCTTGTGTACCAAGTATATTTTCTATTTCTAAGTACAAATGTTTGATGTGAATATTTAGTTACCATTGCTTTCATGGTAGGCAACTGAGACACAGAATGCATTTTATTTTTTTTCTCTTTTAACCTAGAGGTGACCTGCCATTGGAATGCAGTTTCCTTTTTCATCATCATTACTCCATATAAACACTAATAGCACCATGTCAGGCAACATTTAAAAAAAAAAACAACAACCAAACAAAAAGACCACAACCCTCACAGAGCAGTAATTACATTACTGCTTGGAAAATAAAGAAAGGGAATTTTCCTTTATGACTCAGAGATGGACATAAATGTAATGAATGCAGAGAAAGAAATGTAAAGCATGTTTCTCCTGTAAGACAGTGTTATAGACTGGAGCTAAACATTCATGAACTTGGGGACAACTGACCAAGCCTTGCAGAGAAGCAGAGCCCAAGCATGGACCCTGCAGCTCTTCAGAGGCTTAAAGTTTGTCTGCAAACACCCCCTTGGGTGAATAAATGGAAAGAGAAGAGAAAGCCTTAGGAACTCTGAAACTTAGTCCATGCATAAAATATATATTTTATTTTTCAATTTGGGAATTGTTCAACATTGCTGCCAGGTACCCAGCTCTGTATTTTAGGTGTGCTCGCAGGCAGCGGGGGAAGAGGAGGATTCTGTGCTGACAACCAGAAAGCAGAGGCAGTGAGAGAGCTCTGATTCCAGCTGTGACCACCCAGAAGCAGAGGGAGGGAGGGATCTGGGAGGAGCAGAGCACAGCAGCAGCTCTTTCCTTCAGACACCTCGAGAAGGCAACCCTGGGAGGTTTCACGCTCCACATCTGGTGGGGGCACGGTCCTTGGGTTCCCAGATGTTGGCCATGCAGTGTTGGAAGATGACTGTATTTAAAAAGGAACCTACTAAACCCCCCTACAAATAATGGAGTGAGCTCAGCTGAGATATAGTTCCAAAAAGTTGTAGCTATGCTAACAAAACTCAACCCACTACCAGTGGTGGAGAGAGCAAATGTATGACTTCAGGTTCAACCTATAACTCTAGACTCAACTAAATGGAATTTCTGCAAATCCGAGTCAGAAAATTATTATTAAGCTTAAAGTATTTAATTACTTTTCAGATATGCTAAGCCTCCTAAGCTCACATTAAATCAATGGCAAATGAGACACCACACCTCTAAAGAGGACATTACTTATTCAGGATCAAAATGCAGCTCAGAAATATCTGGCATAAGCATTTTTAAAATTCAAATGTATCAGGGATTAATATTTTGGTAAAATCAGAAGTTTTTTAATAGGGAATTTCAGTAGATAAAGAATTCCACGTGATACTTTAACGTGAATACTAGTGTAAAAGAATTTGAAAATTACATGCACAATATTTTTTTTTTTTTTTTTTGCATCTAATACCAATTACCATACAAGCCACAAACATATTATTTCCTCAATTAACAGAACTCTTTCCATTGAGAGAGGGGAAGAAATTGACCCCGTATGTAATTTATTCCCCTCTCCTATTTGCGTTAATCTTACGTTGCAATTTAAATTAAAATTTGTTTCAGAAGACTCTCGTGTAGCGAAACAAAACAAATTTTAGGGTTTCAGATACGATTTAGCATTCAAAAAGCACCTTTACAAACCAACTCATTCTGCTGCATTTTTTAACTTTTGTAAACAGATTGCAGAGAAGGAGCCAATGCAGATCTGGACATCTTGTATGTCATCAGGCACAGCTTTTGAGTTTTTTATTGCATAAGGGATGGATTTCTGACAACACATTTTAAAAATTGCTTCTTATCCAAAAAGCGACAGGCAAGAAAATTACTCATGAAGAAAAATCTTTGTTCAGTAAGCACTGTCCCCCCTTCTCTCTGCAATGGCTGGCTAACTGTGGAACACCATACAAATTGTAGGGACCAAAACCTACCCCAAAGTGCCTCTCCACAGCAGTCTGTGGCTTCCACTCCAGCCCCTGGTTTTGGGAAGGAGCAGAGACATCTGAGCTTTCCAAAACCAAGGGTCTCTAACTACCAAATCTCCTTCTACAAGAGAAAAGAGTCAAAACTTGCAGCTGACTACCACTGAGCAATGGACTCTTCTGAAAAATTCACAGATTTTTGTGACTTTTCAATAGTTGTTATGAGTGTTGTATGGATTATGACAAGTGGATAAGGTTTTTTAAAAAGTTGCTGGTTTTCCAGTAGCATTTAACAAAGAAAATAATGAATTATCAACATTATCTAAGGAGCTGGAAACATTGGTAGAAGCAATGTTTGTCACTGTTCATCATGACAAAGAATGAACAGAATATTTCAAGGTTTGGTGTTAAGACATATAAAATATATAACATTAATAAATCTAATAACACTTGTATAAAATACCTATTCTGGCTAGGTAGCAGAGTATTTTCATAAGAAAAAGGAAATACCACTCACAGATTTTACACAATTCTAAATTAAAGTAATCAGCTGTATCAAAGGAATTAAACTCCTCACCAGGCACTTCCAAAGCAGCACAGAGAAAAAAACTGAGAAAAAAATAATACTATAGAAAAGATGCAGGAGAAAGATGAAAACACAGCCCTGGAAAGTCTATACTATTGCATAAAGAAGTTCTGCTTTTATCTTTAGGAATGGTCTCTGAAAGATGATGTAAAAAAATTTAGCATTTAAAAATTACCCCAGGAGAATATGAAAAGACTAATAAGTATTCATAAAGCTACGACTGAGGATATATCATACACAACTCAAACTCACTCATGGTACCACCAGGTTGTTCCTCTCCACTAAACACTGGTCCTGCCTACATCATGTCTTCTACCTACTTAGTATCTAGGGTTTCTTCATCTGGACCTCCCAAACAGAAATCCTTTCTCCTCTCACTTCTATAACATAACCTGTTGTTCAGACCCCTCAACACCTCAAATTCTCTGCAAAAGAGATTTATTTTTTTCCTTTCCTATTCACTGCTCTTCAACCCTGCAAGGAATCTCCAGCTACTGCTCCCTTCAGCCTTCATCCATGCTCTCACCCCCACCAATCCTCTCCTCTAGCAGCCTTTTCATTTTCCCAGAACAGTAACACCACCTATGTTGTAACTCTTTTTCTTTAAATACTGCTGGTACTACTAAATAGAACCACTCAATCCTTCTTCATTTATAAACTTGATGCCCTTCTCCAGCGTGTTACAGTAGTGTAATTAACTTGCAGAAAACAGTGGTTTGACTTCATCTCACCCATTTGCCTTTCAGCCTTCATGTTGCAGTTAATCAACCTAACAAATTAATTCCTATCTGATGGTGAAAGACCTAATTCTGACCAAACCAGAGCTTCTTTGTGTTCTGACCTTTCATAAACTCTCTGGTTCTCCCTCCTCTTATCTCTGCTCTCCATATCATCTTGCATAACTCGCAGATATTTGTTTTTTATATCACTTGATGCTGTATAAACCGTAGAGACAGAGTCAAAAAATTTACCTCACATTTTAAAAAAAATAAACATAAGCTTTGAAGTATAGTTAACTGGCAATCATCTAAATAGAGCTGGAGTCATACAGTGAAAAAAATAACAGTTTCAATTCATGCCCGGTATCTGTTACATCTATGCCAAACAGAAGAAAGAGCTGAACACAAAATGAACTTCTTGTTTTCCAACAAATGCTACTTAGCTTTAGCTCATAACATGAGCTGAGAAGATTAGGCCTATGAAATCTCAATTTTCTCAGTCCGATGGGAATAGTGGAAAATAGTGCACAACAAAATAATAAAACTGGGCTGGTTTTACTTAAAAAAAAAAAAAAAAATCAAACCCTCACACTGTGTCAACGTCCTCCACCAGTGATTGATGGAGTAATATGGAAGTACACCAAAATACCAGATTTGCTGTCATTTAGAAAAACAAACATATTTAATTCAACCAAAGAAACAATTGTAGAGATAAAAAATACCCTGACAAAGCAAGAACACAATACAGTACAGAAAAGTCTGGAGAAGTAGAGAGATAGCAGTGCTATTCTGTTAGCTGCCTGCCTGAGCAGCAACCCAGTGCTGACAGTCCCAGCAATGCACTGGGAAAAGGCAGAAAGATGAAAATCCCACAGGGCTTTTTCATGATTTTCTTGTTGATAAATATGTGCAAGGTCCCACAAAGCAGGGACACATCTCAGGTCACAGCTGCAAGGTGGGACCCAGGAGGTGCCCTGGGCTGCTCTGCCTCACCCCCATGTTCACACCTGGTGCCCCAGACAGGGTCTGCAGGGGTTGAGGGATGGGCTCGAGCAGGAGTTTTCTGCATTAGGAGTTTTTAATAAAACAGCCCTAGGATGAACAAAACACAGAGTGGTTTTCAGCATTTTTAAAGATAGCAAAAATAACTACTGAAATGTATAATACAGATCATAGAATAGAATAATAGAATAATTTGAGTTGGAAGGATGACTAAAGATCATCCAATCCAGCTCCCCTGCAGTCACAGGGACACCCTCACCTAGATCAGGGTGCTCAGAGCCTCCTCAAGCCTCACCTTGAACATCTCCAGGGATGAGGCCTCAACCACCTCCCCCTGAGCACCTGTTTTTCTGACCTGTCACAAAAAAATCTTACTGAATATTCAACTTCATTGGTATGAATCTGCCTTCCAAGTTTTGTAGCTCATTTATTAAAATGCCTGACTTTGGTTCAGCACTCCAAAAGCTACGTAAATGGATGCATGAATTCTGAAAAGCTGCTATTACAAACACCTGCATTACTCACAGCCTGGACAAGCATGAGCAAACTTACACAATGGTGGTGGCTAAAGATGGCAGTGGCTGATTTGGTAATCACGTGGACTCTTCTGTTCTTGGAAACCATCCATGTGATTTAATATAGTTTTCTCTAATTTTGTAAGCTGTCACATTCTTACATTACTCCTGCCAGGTCAGGAGAGTTTTTGAGCTCTTTCCTGATTGACTTCATGGTTAATGTTTGCTAAGGTCCCCAGGTGAGTATGCAGTGCTGCAGGACTACCAATCTTCCCACAGTACTGCAACCTTCTTGAATGGCTGTGTTACTGGAGAGAAGAATATTCAGCCTAGAAGGACTAAGGTCTGTAAAGAACACAACAGAATTATCAACTCAGAAGTCTCTGGAAGAGAAAGAGAACAATCCACTAACTCTATTTGACTTGAATGATAGCATAAGTTAGGAGAGAGTTATGAAGCAAGGCAGGTAAAACCAGGAGGAGATACTATTTTGAACAAAGGCAGAGAAGATATCAACTGGGAGAGTCTGACAGTGAAAAGGAACTTGTGCTGAGGACCCAGGTTGTCAGACTCCCAAGTTAGCTTAAAGGTCACCCCCGAAGATAGCATTCCAAAGGGCAAATATTATAAGGTTGCCCTCTCTGCTCTTACAGCTGAATTAAGCCTCCAAGAGTTTGACTTTGAAGGATAGCACGCCAGAGTTTTGCCTACACTGGCCTCTTCCCTTGCATCATTTTTCTCTGTTACAGACAACACTTTATACATCTGCTTCAAGATCAGCAACTTAAAGAGCAAGATTACCTACACTGAGACAGAACATCTGCATTTGTCATCATGCCTATCTGCTACAGAACACCAGATCAAGAAAATGAGGTTGGATGAGGTGTTTTTGTGAGATACTGGTAGAATTCCTAAAGTCAAGTTGGACCAAAAAGGGAGATTTTACATAGGTGGATGTGTTGTAAATGAAATAAAAGACACTGGCCTGCAAATTCTTAGAAAGCATCAATGACAGCTTTTGCAGCCAAGGGACACAGCTACAAGAAATGCTCTTACTGCTTGGGAACAGGAGGTGTAAAGCAACCTGAATGAGATGAACAAGTTCGTGCCCTTAAAAGAGAAAGACAAGAAAACCAGCAAAATAAAACCCATGGATTTTAAGAAGGCAAAGCAAATGATGAATTCACTAAACGTGAATTAGTCACTGATCTCACATGGAAGAGAGATGCCCAGAAAAAGCAGAAATGAGGTCAGATGGCTAATGCCAGAATGCACTATAGCCTAGCATGGGATTGATCTCAGAAGGACACAGGTACAAGTAGCAAGAAGCAGTAAAGTTACTACAGCAACCCCCAAGAAGTCAGGCTGTGAGCACATCAGCAGCAGCAAACAGGGAGTGCAATAGGTGGATCATCAACAACCACCAAGGTGCAGGCTGAAGCTGTCAATGCACACGCACCTGCCACACACAAAGGTCTGTCGTGTAGGTGACTATCACAAATATTAACAAGAAAGGTGAAATCTCAGCCCAGAGCAGAGAGATGACAGGTCAGAACGTGCTCACTGAGCTACACCTTTGCAAACCTAGAGCTGATAATCTGCCAGCTGGTTAACTGGTCAGAGCAGCCCAGGACAAGCAATTGGTTCTTGGAGGACTGAAGAAGGACAAAGTACTGAAAAGCTGCCAGTCCACATCCATTGCCTAGAAACTATCAGGAAATGGGAACTGGAGCAGGGAATTAGAGTCATATTCATTCTGTGGTACATGATTGAAGACATTACTTGTAAATACCAATAATAAGGAAGTAAGAATCAACAGACACTACTTTGCATAAACCTTGTAAAGCAAATCCATCTATTTTCATTTTATATAGCATTTCTTTACTGCATATGACTGCAAAAATTGAAGAAAAAATAATAAAAAAATTCCAGAGCTTGGAATGCTCTGACTTAAGAGACTTATAAATGATTCCTGGGTTTCTAAAGGGTCTTCAAAAAATTCTTTGTTACCTCAGGAAACTGGGAATTGCTTTAGCTCAGCATTAGAGGCATATCTACAAGATCTGGCAGGGACCTCAGGGTAAGCCACTCCACATGTCACAATAACAGTCTGAGTAAGAAACTCCTTCAGGATTCAAGATCATATAATTCTGAAAGCTCTGTAGCAGCCTGGTCTACATTCCCTTCCAACCCAAACTGCTTTGTGATTCTCTGATCCTTCAAATTTAAGTGCACTTTTACATTTAAGAGACAAAATAAAAAAATATAATTAACTGTCAGAAAACTGTCCTCTTTGTCTGAAACATTTTTCTAATTGTAAAGTCTCCTTTTGATATTGATAGTTTTCTAAGATATTTCTAATTTTATTTTTACGAATGTTATAAAAGAAAGCAAGGAAAAAGATCCTGGTATTCTGGGAAGCAAATCTCTAGTAAATGAGCAGAGTATTTAGTAAGTGATCAGGAGAACACAGATTTCCTCATCCAAAGCAAAATCCTAAAAATTTCTATTTTTAGAAAATAGAAATCTAAATCAAAATCTCTACTAATCTCCTGATCACTGCCAATGTCTACTTTTCACAATTAAATCACAAATTCTATTTTGCACCTTTGAAAATTCTCATAATTCTTTTTCTAGGGAAAAAAGATTTTTTCTTAAACAGCTCCTTTTATTGAATTAATAATTAGTATTAATCATCTGGCTTTATCCAGGACTCCTCCAAAAAAGAAAAAAACAACTGTAGCCAAGATACCCTTTTTATGTTTTGTCACGAGTGGAGTCACTGATTCCTGAATATTTTGTCCCCCAGTCTGAGGATATAAATGGTTTTGTTAATAACCCTTGGAGTTTCTGACCTTGCCACTTTTGTGAAATTATAGCACAAGCTAGTGGAATTTTCTTTCAAATGAAATGTTTACTCTATAAACCTGTAACTGCTATATTGCATTATATTTTATGTTTATTGTTATTTGTAAGCATAATTCTGTAATAAAAAGAAAACAAAGATGGATGCTGAAAGAGAATGAAACTCCAGAATGTGCTATAAAATTAATCTAATACTGGAAAATCATAAAAAACTGCAATCACTTTATTTACAGGTAAAAAGGGAAACCAATTGCATACATAAAAATAAAAGCTTTATTGTTATGAAGAAGCTTATTAATATCAAAATGATAGTGAAATCATCTTACAAACAAAAGGTTAATCTTAATTGTGCATCAGCTCTGACTGTAACCCAGACTTTATTTTAGTGCTATAAAACCTCTTTCTTTACTCAAAATACCTTTACATAGTGACTGCTGCAGCTAGTGCAGAACTTGCCTGAGTCTTTTCATACATCACTGCAGTCAACCTCAACTCCTTCTGTCTTGCAGAGCTGTTGTTCTATCACAGCATCCTCTTTGATGCTAGTCCAAAAGTACCAATTGGTACCACAGGCCCAAACACTGATGAAAGCAACAGATTTTAAAATTGACCTAATAGATCTATCCACAGCCTTTAGGAGAATGAAAGGAGGATGCAAAAAAGACACCTTGGGACGGGGATGGTTGGAACCACAGAATATTAGGGATGGAAGGGAGAAGGAGATATTATCACCTACAGATTCATCAGAGGATACACCTGGGAAGCTCATGGGCTAGAGATGACCCAACAAACAGTATAAAGGGAGGTAAAAAATACAGTCCACAAGAAATATTATTGTTTACTGTTCCAGCAATATTTTTGTTTTGGGGCATTTCTGTGTTAGAAGAAAGTTTCAAGGAAACCTTTGTTGCAGTTTACTGAACAACCAGTAAAAACCACCTGTGATTTTCAACCACTATGCTCAAAGGACGAAGAAAACACCTCTGTATGACACAATAATAACCAAGGAAAAAGACAGATATGGAAAGATCCAAAAGCAGAGAGGCATAGCTATACAGAGTTCCCTTCTAAAGTCACAGCTCTACTCCCACAGCATAAAATAAAGATGATAAAGATAAACCCCCCAAAAACTATACGTGGCTCCTTGAAGCCTACACAAAGTATAAGGAAAAACAAGTTCTCTGCCAAACTACTTAAGGTTGGCTACCAAGATCTGAAGTACCCACCAACCACTAATGAAATTTACACCAACCAAAATGGCTGTTGTTACAGCCAAGGGATTTACTTGTAAGGGAAGATCACAGGTCATCCAAAGTCAGACAATATATCCTCCTTTTGGAACTTAATGTGAAAAAAAGGTAAGAGGGAATCATATTAAGTCAAAGCAAAATGGAAAAAAAAAAACTGTTGAAAGAGCTACTTCCTGAACTATAGTAATTAAAAGCCTTGACATATCTATGAAAGAAGGGAATGGATAATCTTTATTATACTGTAGGCAAGGCAAATGGCAGATTGATATCCCTTGGCACAGGAACACACTACTAAATATTTGAAGACAAGCTGTGACTTCAAATATCACATCCAACTGCAACTTTAATTTTTTTTCTTGCAGAAAAAGCAACTCATGCTGAGGAAGATATGGCTTATTTGAAACTTATTTACTGTCATAACAGATGGTGAAGACTAGAGAGAATATAAATGAAAAATATGGGGGCCCAATAAATGTCAAGGCTCCCAACTCGGTTTGTAAAATTAAAAGAGAAAAAAAAAAAGAAAGAAGCTATATCTATGCAAGATACAAAAACTTATCAGAATAGATTAGCTTTTTAACATCTTGGAAATAACCATTTTTCTGCTCGCAGAACATAAGATTAAATATTGCACTGATGTTACTGTCATGGCCATCCTGAAAAAGTTACACAGCATTATCTCTGGAGTCTTGTCAGTGTTCAGATGTCCTTTCTAGACATTCATCCCCAAACCTCTGGTGGACCATGACCATTTTATCAGTGACATCCTGTGAGCATATGAGGCAGGGTAGAAGGTTTGTTGCCCATATTTGTAACCCTAGGAACCACAGCCTGGGAAGCAGGTCAGAGTGAGACCTGGAGCTAAAGATCCACAGCCTTCTCTTCACTGGGAACTTTGAACCAAAGCAAAATAGAATCTTAAGTAAAAAAATAATTCTGCAAAACACAATTATTCTTCATGCTCAGCCTTCTCTCACCTCAACCTCTTCACTTCAGAGAGACCAGAGGACTCCTAGGGCCCTCTGAAAGGCACTTGGCATCATTTTATGTACATAAAATTGTACATTTATTCTCTTCAGAGAAAAGGATGCTTGTGTGATGCTCCCTTCCTTGTTTTCTAAGGTGTGCAGGTGGAAGAGGAACCAACAAAGAATGAACCTTATCCACTAAGGAAGGGAAAGTGCATTTGCATTGTCACTGGAACCATTCTTTTCTTAGCAATGCTTTTGTTACAAAAAGAAAGTAAAATTAAGGCAGACCTAAAAAAAAAAAAGTGAAAATGATAGTCACAAAAAAATCTGAGAGAAATTGTCAGTGTAAAGGTGGATAACAAAGCTGAAGCTGAGCAAGTGTGTCTCAGTGGAAAGTGAAGCTTTCAAGGTTACTCTGTGCAATGTATTAGCACTGTACTTCACTTAATACAAAGCCAGAAGCAAAATGAAGAGACTTTATTCTATATTTAGCTTCTCTGTTGTTGTTTTCTACCACCTAGATGACTAGAGAATACACCACTTTAATTCAGTGACTCATTCACTAAAATACTTCACAGCTAATTTTACTTTAAATCTAGTAACCAATTTCAGAACTTGGTAAGAAATGGAGTATTAAATACCCTGTAGTGGTATGAAGAAAAATAAAACCATGAGTCTATTTTTATAGAGTTTTTCTTAATGAAAAACAAGGAAACATACACAAAGTATTTGAGTTTTTCATGCTGTTGCCTTTTATGTTTTCTGTGCATTGTATCTGAATGCTGTCCTCTTGATTATATTCTCTGAAATACTTGTTTGAAGTAAGATACTTTATTTTAATAAGTGGAACAAAGCTTTGAATAGCTTGGTTCAAAAAACAGTTTTAAATGAAAGGAGCTGTTGCTAAGCACAGGGATCTTTGCCAAATACTTTTTAAATGGTTTATTGTGCCCGAGCAATCCCGAGATTAAAAACATCTCTTGAATTACAATGACACATCAAAAAATAAAATTAATGTGGGGGTTTTCATTACAAGAATTGAGCCTCTGTGTGTTATTCTTTCCATTAGATAAGAAAGAAACATACTGTGGTACATTGTTTTTGCTGTCAGAGTGAGCTTTTAAGCAAATATACAATATCACACTATATCCCTCACAGATTCAATCACGTACTGTACAACTTCTTCTATTAATTTAACTTAATGCTGTGGATTTAAGGGATAGACTGTATATTTTCACTTATTTTTCTGTACCGAGGATGAGTTATTTTTAGACTCCATAAGTCTTCATCAAAATCAAAAGATTGCATTGCCTCACGTGACTACAATATGAATAATAGTATTGCCTCTCTCTGTAATAAACATTTAATTTTCCCCACTTTCTGCAAGTTACAAAAATCGTTTTGCCAAGCTCTGAAGTTGCAGCACTGACAATGAGATCTATATATGCCCTGCAACGAGAAGCATGAATGCAGAGAGCTCAACATTTTAAAGAAAAACAAAATCAATAGCATTTCCTAGCTAATAAAGACATCTAAAGGCAGCACTCTTAACAGTTGGCCTCACAGTACACAAATTATGATTCAGAATAGGAAAAAAAGGAAGTAGCAAAGACAACAGAGAGAAGAGCTGCTAATTGATTCTAAACCAAACCTAATTTCCACTTCCTGAAATCCTATTTTAGTTTCTATCTGGGGGCTGCAAATATTTTACAAACCAAAGGCAGCTCCAGATCTCAAGCTGGATATGAAACCAGGGGCGTGGGATTTTTCTGGATACCACTAACAAAGGTGTTTTGGACAAAATTTCAGAAGATACCAATGGGAAGTATGAATTCCTCTGCCAGATAACACTCGTGGGTTTAGCTCAAAGGTTTTATCTGTCAAAATATAGTGCCCTACTTTATTTCACAAGGACAAATAAAATAATTTCTCTGCAAGTTATAGGTTATAGCAAATTAAAACAAAACACATTAAAATAGAGCAAAACCTAAATGAGGCAAATCAGCAGATACAAACACAACAGTGGGTGGAACATTTGTCTTGCTATGTGAGGAACACCTTGAGGTACTCAAATAATAAATTCAAGTATATCTATCTCAAAAGAATTGCAATGAAATCCTTACACTTTCATATCTCACATTCTTTCACTCACAGAGATAATCATTATAGAGATTCCTATTCAGGTATTTACCCCAGAATATTTCAAACAATTTATGTATTTTAGTAATCACCCCCCTGCAACTCTTCTTTTAACAATATTTGAACATACAGGTAGACTTTTTTTTTTTTTTCCTTTTTCCTTTCTTTTTCTTTCCCATATTAAAAAAAGAAATATATGAGAAAAACTAAGATCAATATGGTCAAGGGAAAAACCAACGTCACCTTCTCAATTGGGCCACACATGAGAAGCTGGTACAAGCTGGTAGAAAAGCTTGGAATTTGAGGACCTAAAATGGCCAGAAAGGGGATCCCCTGTTCTGAGGCACAACAGTGAGGTTAATGGAGCTCCCATATTTAGGAGTTGGGAGGTGAGGAAGGAGATGAAATCCTGTACATCAATCTTTCATTGTTGAAATTTACAGGAAAGGTCAACTACTCATTTTCAAGAAAGGCTGAAGAACATGACCTTGGATCCAGAAGTCTAGGAAGAGAGCTCTGTTCCACTTCCCAAGCTTCCCTAGTGCTGAGCCAAGTAGATGGGGAAAGAAACGGAGAAAAGAGAAGGCCTAGAGTACAAAAATCAGTGTGCACAGCATATCCTCAGAGCCAACAGAGAAGAGATGACAACAGTGAAAACAACAAAGAAGGTAAATGTGAGCTCAGCATAATAATAGTAATTAGCAGATCCTAACTGAAACAACAGACATCATTCAGGGATGATACCTTTTCTTTACAGAAGTTTCCCTGGGTACTGTAAAGTACAGAGTAATCTTGTACAAATGTCACTTTACAGTCTAGTACAATGCTATCTCCTTTCAAAAAAAAAAAAAAAAAAAATAGCATTTTCATGTTAATATTTCCTCACATAGCACTGCCCAAAACTATGCAACAACTGGCACAGACATGCAGCTCTGTCTCTGAAACCTACAGGAGGGTTTTTCATGCTCCTGAAGGCAAACTCACAGCAGGGAACATAAGGCACCTATCTCCTTAAAAGCAGGTATTAAAGACACTGAATGTTGGCAAGTTAAGAAATATCAATATAATATCATATATTTTTTTTAAATATACTTTTAAGACTGGGTATTTCATCTGGAAACACTCCACAGTTAACTTTCCTTCTCTATCCACACATGGTTGGGGTAATCTGGGCTCTCATTGCCATCATTCATATAGGACTAGGACCCCACTTTTCAGTTCACTGAGCCCTCTCACCCCAGGGGGAGTCCAAAGGCAATGAATGCCACTAGGAAAAAATATTCCTAACCCAGCACTATTTGAGTCCCTGTTCCGATAGGAAATAAGAAATAAAACACTTTAAAAATGAATCAGAACCCTTCAACCCTTGCTGAAAGCAAGCCATCACAGTTTATAGTGCTGAAAAGGTAAAAAAGAAATATAAAAAAGATGAAAACAATTACAAAACTTTACATGCCTCTTTGGGAAATATAGACTTTTTTGTTTTTCTTTGATAATACTACATAAATCCAGATTCTACAACACAAGAATAGGCAGTCTCACATAAAACATCCATCCACTAGGAAAGGCATTTATTGGTCTCAGAAGCCAGATATCACCAAAATGCACCATTATTTGGACAGAGATGAAATGAACTGTCATGACTTTCTAACCTGCAAGAAGAGGCACTCTTTAGTACCTGTCAGTATTCAGTAACACTCATTAAGAGAAGTAAATTGTGGAGGCTTTTGAGCACTGGCACTCTCAGACTATGGCAACTTCATTTATTCCTATTTAGTTGTGTGGATTCTTGTTTATTCAGTATGACAGACATGCCATACTCTAGAAGCCTGAGCTAAGAATTGTCTTATTTCCTAAAAACCTTTATTATGTTAATAATTAAGGCATTTTTTCATCACACTGTCTTAAGAAGAAATTAACACAATTGAATAAAGAGTAATTCCCAAGATCACATTTCCAATATTCTATAAAGCATGAGATTAATTCCTGTGTCTGAGTTTTCTTATGACAAGGATCAGACAGCTCTCCACCTGGGCATCAATATATACCTCAAGCTTATAAATAATAAAAAAAATGCCTGTTCTGTGCTGAAGTAAATATTTTGAACTAATTATGCAAATGTTGAAGATACTAGAAAAAACTCAAAAGCAAAGAAAAGGAGGAGACTCTGTGCAAGCAATAGCTTAATAAGAAAGAGTGAATTGCCCATCTCTTGTTAGTTACCCTGAGATAAATACTGCTTTCTAAACAAAAAGCAAAGCTTTTGGGGAAAAAAGTTATAAAAATGCAAAACGTACAGTAATTGTTGACATTACTTAATTGTCAGGAAGAGCTTTCTGTGTAAATTGTCCTTATTTCAGACAGTGTTAGTTTTATCTCCTCAAGTAGTATGATGGCTTCTTATTACAGTGCTTTGCTTAGAGCCTGTTTTTTAAATTAAATCCCAGTTATAATAAACTCCTGCATACATTAAAGCAAAACATTGCAGCAGTAGCTTGTAGATTATGTTATTTCAGTGAAGAAATGTCAGAAGTTTAAAGTTTACTGGTGGCTCAGCTAGTTAACTGAAACAAGTACTGCAGAGACATCTTCTCCTCTTTTGGCAATTGCCACTTGTTCTGACCTCTGAGTGCAAAGTAAACACACCTTGGGTACTGGGGCCTCCTTAAGCCTTTTTATAAGCTGAATGCTGAAATTTCAAACTTAACAATAAATTGAATTAGTTTACACAGTATAATCTATCTTTTACTTCATAAAACACTGGGAGGGAGCACATGCAGCCCAGGGCCAGCAGCGACCAGGAATTTCTGTGCAGAAAGGTGATGCTTACAGACCCTGAATTTATTTTTTTTTCCTTCTTAAAAAACTTCACTTCTATTTTTGTTTGCTGTGTCATCTCTAGAAATACTTATAGGCTGGCAGAATTACCCATATTTCAGTATTTTACATCACATACGTCCTTTAAAATCCTTCTTTCCTTCCTGTCTCTTTCATAACATTATCTGCACCATCCCATGATTTTGTACCAGGTAACAAAACTACCAAGAATCTTCCTTCTGATTATTTCTAAGATGGTACATGTGACTTGTTAGATGAAATCCATACTATTAGGTTAGCTCCAGAACATCAAAATATGCTCCTTAGTAAAAATATAGGGAATAAACTGAGTCTGTTTGAATACAACTGCAATTCAGTAACATTTCCTTAGACACTAATTAAGGAAGTATCCAAGTATGTAAGTATCCAAGTCTGTTATGGGTAACTATATATAATTCAGACATAGTATATACCATGCACTGTTCACCAGGATAAGAACTGGAAGTTGTTAGCCCCTAATTTCAAGTGAAAGTACAATAATCATTATGGAAGCCACCTGTAAAGCAATTTCCATTCTGCAAACCCTGGACAAGTGTTCCTTGGGAGTCAGTTGGGATCCAGTTGAAGTATCTTCATGCTCCTCAACTGAAAAACAGGGTTTTTTTGGTTTTTTTTTTACCTACAAGTATTAATGTGACACAACACCTTTCTGCCAGCCTTCTTGTGCATCCTTATTTCCTTGCTTTTCTTTACTCTCTTTCCACATGATTACAGACATTTAACTAAAATGGTAGCTGCTCATCTGCCTGCACATCTTGGATAAATCTTTCTGAATTTGGTTGTATGATCTCTTGTTTTTCATGGCCTGCCACTCCCCTGCAACACTGAAACCAAAGTGTGTGCTATCCCTTCACTGCATGGTCTTTTCTTTTTTCCAGACCACTGGTTTATAAAATGAACAAAATTGGTCCTAATACTGATCTCCTGTAGCACTCCACTAATCACTTTCCTCTTTCCCAAACCACTACCCCCTCACAAATACCTCTTTGATGTCTCAGAAGATAATTTATCCATTCACATACCTCAGCTACTATAAAGTATCAAAATTACAGACCTTGCAGATTATTCTTTTGTGTTTTGCTCTATCAACAGATTTCCTAAATGCTAGGAAAATTATGTCTATGGACCCTGTTTACCTTGTTACTGCATAGCAATGACTTGTTAAACATAATCAAATTTTTGTGGCTGACTTTTTACTGTAATATTCCAGGTAGCCTGGTATAAAAATAAATGGAGTAGGAGAAAAAAATTCAGCATGAAGATTATTCTGTGTAGTCATTTACCATCAGAGCTCTGGTAGCATCATGTCTCAATTGCTCTTATATATGGAAAACTCAAAAAAACAATCAAAACTGTCTCTTTCATCCAGACAGAAACATGCAAGCAAACAAATCCATCCTTTTTTTTAGGAAAAGGAGAGCAGAAAGTGGTGTGTGTGCTGTGGCTACTGAGGCTTCACAGCAGCAGAAGATGGGGCAAAAGACTGAGGATGTTCAGGAGGGATTTCCCAGCCCATAATATGCATTACAAAAGCACAACAAAACTTACATGCGTTCTGCTCCAGCTACCTTGCATCTTAATATTATTTCCCATGCCTGTGACCATCTGTAACCTGGTATAATTCTTTAGGCAGTAACCAGGCAAGATTGCATACAAAAAAAAAACAACAAAAAACCAGATGTTATGCATAAGCATTCTATAGTATCATAATTTGTGTATTTTACATCTTGGTATATCTTAAGAAAGTACAGCTTCAGCTACACCTCACTTAACAGTGTAGTTGTAAGGCAGGCAGTGGCAGTGTCACACCATCTTAGGCAGTAACATCTCTGTGTCACTGCTAGAAGTAAAGATTTGAAACAAGGAATGAAAAATATTGATGGAAAAGTGAGCCCTGAGCTGCTGACATCCTTTATCTGGGAAGCAAAAAGAAAAGCTAAATAAGTTTTGGAGAAAAGGAAAAGCTCTGTTTTCTATTTACTCTGCATTGACAAGATTCCTTTTTTCTTACCCTGACTAGTCAGAGACATAAAAATCCTATTACAACAAAAGAATTTGTTCCAGACCCCACTGAATGTCAGAAGCATTCTGATAGCTAAGTGCCAACACAAGATAAAGATAAATAATAGTGGCAGCAACCTCCTTTCCCAAGACTTCTATAAAGAAAAAGGACAGAGAATACCAATGTAGCCACACATAAACTTCTTGGCTGCTACCTTCTTATTTTTGTTGTTTCCAGCCTTACCAGGAATCCCTTGAATTATTGTCAAATGTCTGTGAATTATAATGCCATGATTTTACCATTGCAAACTTTTTCCCCAAGGGAAAAAGAACTAAAAAACAAAATTAAAAAAAAAAGGTTATGTCAAAATGCAGAAATATTGTTGTGCATGCCAAAGCAGAAATACACATTCCTGCAAACAGTGGCTATATGGACATTCTTCTCATGCATAGAAAGATCCTTAGCAGGCTGTCTTTACTCACAGAGCCCTTCAACAGGTATTCCTGCTTATGTCTGCTAGGGCTGTGTATCAGAAACGTGTACACTATCTTATTTTATATTAAAACAGAAACAGATTGTTTCATATAGTTGAAATAACTGCTAACAGAAGGCAAAGCCATGCTAATTTATGTTGATCAGGATCTGTGCACATTTTCAAATCTCTGAAGAGAGGCAACTCTAACTTCAGCTGTTATGTCTAAAACCATCACATAAAGCCCCACTGGAGAGAGCTGAAAAAAATTGGTGTACAAGGAAAAAGATACCAGAAAAAACAAATTCTTCACAACTTCAAAACTGAAGTTGGGTTACACTAATTTCTGTGCTGTGACCAAGGAGCACCCTTGTGTTTAAATCAGTACCAAGTGTGAATAGATGCTGTAAGAGGCAATGAAAGAAGTGATTTCAAGCAAGCCAGAAACTCTTAAGCCAACTATGACTTTAGGAGAAATAAGTACAAAATACCCTATTTTAATTACATAACTGAGGACAGAAAACTTGTTTCTTCTAAGACATTCACAAGGATTTCCCCATTACCAAGGTGTACATATGAGCATTTCCTGTCCTGTAACAGTGGTAATTTCAAGCTCCATGACAAACAAGACAACAAATCAATGCTTATCGGATGGAAAAAAAAAAAAAAACAAACCCCAAAACAAACCAGAAGCAAAGTCAGTGGGCAGCCTTCTAAAGTGCATTAGGAGGGAATCACAAACTTTTATTTGGCAACATTGAAAAGAGCAGCAAAAATGCCCTTGCCAAGAGCAGTGGCTGTTCCAGTCTCAGTGGCAGCATCTGTGCTATTTCTGCCCTGGAATTACCAGGGGTTAATCCTGGCAAAGCAGCCAAAGAGGCAGCTTGAACAGGCACTGAAAAAGTTCATCCTTCTCATGGCTGGAACAACCAGGACAACTGATAATGGCCAAAACTGGTTCTTAGCCCTTCAAGAGTAAATCACCAGAGGGGTTGGAAGTTAACAGGCAATTCAGCAGCAGCTGCTTTTTGCTGTGGACACAGACACCCTGACCTAGGCTTGGGATGCTGTGTTTCATGCTTTAGTGCAAAATCACAGTTTTAGAAAGCTCTAAATTAAATCATGCAGGCAGATACTTATAGAAAAGAAATATGGAAGCTTGGGCTTTTGCTAGGATGGAGATTTTCTCATCACCATCCACCACCTGCTTTACTGCCAGAACATACTGGCACAGCACACAGTTTTATTTTTTATTTCAAATATAATTCTAGAGTACCAGAGTTGACATCTTAAGGAGCAAGGCTAAAGAACCCCTTATTCATGCATTAGTAGTGACTAAAAATGGATGAGGATTCTTCCTCACAAAGAAGATAGTTATTAGAAGCTGGATTTATCAATTATCAGGCCGAGAAAAATATAAAATCTTAACTTAAATAAATATATTAAAATAAAACCAAGAAGTCCTTAAGAGCTTTTCTGTTTTCAAACAAATATCAGAAAAAAACCCCTTACAGGCTGCCTGAAAACCCCTTTGAAACTACTTCCTTCATTTAAGAGGAAAATAATTTTCTTTGCCTTGCAGTGTTTAATGGAGGCCTTGCCCTGGCTCTGCCCTATCATAATAAACAGAGAAAAAAGGGCTTTATCACAGAAGTGTTCAGTTATAGTTTCAGTAAGTGCCCAGTGTGAACTGGAACTCAGTTGCCCTCCTTCTGCATCCCTCTTATTTTTCCTCACACCCCCCCAAATTTTTTTTTTTTCCTTTTTTTTGCAAGTCCGTAGTAATTTCTCAAGCTTGTATTTTTATTTTTTGTGTCAGTAAATATTCAGCCTAAGCATTTTTCTGTAAATTTGATGCAAATGAATGAGGACATCCTCAGCATCAGCTGGACTAGAAATGCTACTGTTTCATAACAAATCAGCTAATAAGTTAAAAACAGGTAACATCTATAATCAAACCTCAGAAGCTTCATTTCATAATGTTCTCCCTCAAAAAACTGCTCCTTTTCTGGGGCAACCAGACAAAACTTTTCCATATTTATTGTACTTCACTGAGAATTCTGAATATCCCTCCTTGTTGCTTCATGTTTGGAATAGATCTGTGTAAGTTTTACTCCTATGGACTTCTAGAAACAGTAGCACAAAAATCAATTTTTCAGCAGCACCAGTAACAAACCCCATTAATGCAGAGTGACCTACTTACTAAGTTGGTTGCAGAATCCAGAGACAAACAGAGAGGGCTTTAATTTCTTCAGCACATCAGGCTTTTCCAACACATGGACAAGAAATTCAGAATATTGTTACTGAGATATCTCGAGTTTTTTAGTTTTCCAAAGTATGAAAACTTTCCAAGAACAACAGAAGCAAAGCTTATTTTGTGATCCCAGGTGTGAATTACTGGACATTTACAGTAGGATACAAGCTTTGAGCAGCTCTGTAACATACTGGAATGCAGTGAACTGTAGCATCCACATAACTCACTTCTGAGGTTATTTCATTGCCATCTGAAGCACGTATGGAGAGACAGGGCCTGCTCTAATTACAATATTGTAGTTTTGACTGACAGACAATATGTCTACAATCAACTCATTTGAAAGCCATGTGGTGTGACAGTTCCTTGTCCGACTCCAAAGAGTGCAGAATGGAGATGAATCAGTGCCTTGTTAATATGTACTTAGCCCACAGTGAAAAAAAAGAAAAAAAAGTTAAAAAAAATTCTGGAAAACACACGTATACAAAGACCAGCAGCATGGGCCAAGAGGGGCCTCAAATTTTTTTGTATCTTTTCCTAATTGTTAAGATTAACAATTTTTTAAACATGGACAGAGAACTTTGAAATAACACTTTAAAACGTATATCCCCAAGAAAACTACAGTTTCCAAGCTGCCTGAACTTCTCATTTGTTATTCTAAAGCACAGTACATTTGAATATGAAAATTTGTAAAACCCCATTTTTGAGATCACAAGGAAAAAACCTTTGATATCATTACACATATTCCTGATGCACACAAATATATAGCTGACACTGAAACAATGTTTTTATTCTGACCTCACACAGGCTTGTGTAAGTATAATTATTATGCAGCATAATATGACAGAGATATCTGTCATTAGGAGAATTTCTGGAATTTTGAACATACATTTCAATAGCCTAAGTGGACCTAGCTTGGCAATTTAGCTGACCCTGGAAAAGAGTGCCTTATGTTCATCTTGTGCAATCTGTCCAGTAACAGATGTACAGCATTAAGATGTAAAGTGAGGTGGAGGAGGAGGGGAGCAGCAGGAGAAGAGTCAGGCCATTTAGCAGAAAAGCCACGAGTTGCAGGAGGCCAGCAAGATGGAACCACAGGAACACACAAATCATGCTAAACAGATTTCAAGGCAACCTGTGACAAACAAATCACTATTTTTAAAGTGTTGCATTTATGTTAAATGATATGGAAACATACTAAAAAAAAAAAAAGTATCTGCACTGTGTTAGTGGTGAGATGGAACACTGTAAAGAGATTTAGGTATAAGTGGGGGCATCACTCCAGCTGAAGACCCACAGTGAGTCCAGGCAGCTAAGAGATACCTTGGTGTCAGGTGGAGAAGATTTCCACCAGGACCTGGGGCACCAGGAAACATGAAGCCTACAAGTGCTAAAGTTCTCCAGCTTAACAGTTTGTGTTGATGCCATGTTCAGATGTTGGAGTTGCTTCGCCATAGCAACAGACACAACCTGTCATATTATTAACTCATCTTCTTTATCACAGCAATGAATAAACTGGGAGAGTTTTGCTGGATTTAACCTCCAAGTTGTGTATGGGTTTCGGTGGAATTCTCTCCTGCCTTTATTCAGTTACTACCAAAAACATGTGCAAAACCAGACAAGACTTGCAACTAATATTTTTTAAATATTCAAAAGGATTATCGCAACATAAAAATATTCATCATATCTGCCCACACCAAATGTTGATATAAATTATTAATTTAAGGCAAATGTGACAATTAAGCAGATTTATTAGCCTTCATACATCATGCAATTACTAAATGTCTTCCTATTAAAGCCTGTCTTTCTTTCTCTACAATCAAAACTTTTGGATTTAGGCACTATATTTTATTTACTGAGACATATAATTTGGAGAATGAGCTATCCAAGTTAAATTTTGTAGCGACAGCATACAATTAACACACAAGCAAAGTACAGACAGATACTTATTAGCACCACAATAGCAGTCTCAAGGGAGGAAAAAAAGTCTCTTTCAGACTGAGTTTTCAGTAAATAATTAACAGAGAAAATGATCACTGCTAAAATGCACCTTTATTTGCAGTCTCAGTACGTGGACCACTAATTGACTGAAGGTGGATTGTTCATACCTTAAAGGAGTCTCTTTTGCTACAACGTTGGTACCCACAGATGGAAGAATATTACTCAGGTTTGTATTTCCCTTGCCTATGGCATATCTGCTCCATGAATAAGATTACTGTAGTTTTCAGGACTGGCAAGGATTATGAGTTTCATGTTTTGAGAGCTATGAGAGTCCTTAGCTATTAATGCATCAGAAATACAGATTTTTAAAAAAATTTTAAAATCCCTTTCACTACAACAAACACATTAAAAATCTGGCTCATTAGACAAATCTGGTGTTTAACAGAAACACTGCTTATTCACCACTTATTCCTTTGGGTGCCCTTCATGAAAAAATAAGTGTGGTTGTATTTTCTCTCCCCCTTCACACATTACACGTTGCTCTGGGAGCTTAGATATGGTTTTCAGCTGAGCAAAAGGAAATGTCAGGGATAATTTTGATAAATGTGAGCTCTCTCATATTTTCTGTTAACAAGTGCTTTGTGTGTCTAATAACATGCACCTGTGAAGCTGATTTTTCTTCTTCATGTGACCTCAAAGAGCTACAAAGAGCCTGTACAGTAAAAAGAGACTATACCTACTGCCAGGTCAATAACACTGATGAAAAGACTCAATCAATGCAGAGATAAAGTGAGGCCCTTCCAGCCCCCCCCCACTTGCTGTCCCTCTTTATCTCCCTCCTTTTCTTATCTGCCTGGGGGGGCCCCTCTGCTCTTCTGACCACACCAAGAGGCAGCATCACCAGGAGCCCCCCAGGCTGCAGCAGGGAGCAGTTCAAAACCCTTCCAGTGACACCAGACCTTTACCTCTAGCAGTTCTCAGAGGAACACAAACCCTTATAGCCAATAACTCCCTCTTCCTAACAGACCCTTACACTAGGAGGTGAAAAAAATGCTACCACGTTTAAGAAGAATTTATAATAAATCGTTTGATATTTTGAGGGCTCTGCTTCTTTTCTAGGGTGTTATTCCTTGTGGCTGAATGCCTTTGGAAATGCCAACAGGGTATCCAAATCTAACATTCAGGAAAATTCATTGTGGTGCCAATCTTCTTTAGTTTTCAATCAAATCCATTTACCATTACCATACTAGAGAGGTTTCATTTCAGGTAGCATTGTTACCCCTAAGGGATGAACTAAGGGCTCTGGAGGTTTTCTAGGGCTACTTTATTAGAGCTGATTAAGAAACTACATTTTCCTGCTCTGCATGTTCTCCTTTGGCTCTGTTATTCTAGGGATTAAATTTTGCACAGAATTGAAGCCTGATATGGAGAATTCTAATGTAATGAAACAAACAACTTAATTTCTGTAAAAATTCAAGTTTCCTCAAGAACACCTATAGTAACCCTTGCCACAAGTGAACAGCTGCAAAATTTGTCTTTTGAGGTGTTTCATTTTTTATCATGTAAAGGCTCCTGTGAATCTAGGAAAATTAAGAATTTCTTCCAATCATTAGTCAAGTAAAAGAGAAATGACTCTCCATGAGCTAATACAAATTAAAAAGAAAAATGTACCCTACCTAGTTTCCTGTGAAAAAATTTTGCTAAACACAACCAGTAGAATTCCAAGTGATAAAATATTTTGCTTTAGATGAGACAGCTTTCTCAGCTTTAAAGCAGTAAAACACATAAATGATATAAAAGTTCTACCATAGAGATCTAACATGAAAATATTTCAAAGCTAAAAAAAAAATAATATGTCCTGTACTTTATTAATTTGCACAAACTTCACCTTAGACTAGAAAACTAGACTGGGATGCAAGGTGTTTTTGAAGCCTGCTGAACAGGAATCTGCTTTTTAATTAAGTGGCTTGCAGTCATATTTTATTTTTATATAATCTCTGCTTCTGGAATCCTCTAAGCAAGGTTGTTTAATTTCAGGAATTGTCTTTTAGTCAATTATTTAAATTGTAAAGCTGTACAACAGGATATAGTCTGTGGGGATTTGTTATGTACTGATGGGTCATTTATTTATGAAATTTTGGTGCTCTATGCCTGTTACAATATTGATGTTCTTCCCCTTTGCTCCTTTTTCTGATTTAAGTAAAATGGTAGGTATTGAACTGAATTAATTTACAGATTAGCCCATTATAATGAAGTCTTATTTAATCATTAAGATGAGTCAAAAGACTGGAAACAGAAATCTAACTGCTAAAGAGTTTCTGGAGAAGCAGAGTTATTATTCAGCATTCAGGGATCCTGGGAAGAGGCCAGAACAAAAGTTCAGTAAAGCCACATCCACGTGTTGGTTTAAACACTGCCTACCTGGGTTACTTTTTCTTAGGAAGAAAATGTCAGTGTCATCTGCATCACTCATCCTCCATCTCTCCCAAGGAGGTGAGGCATGGTTTATAGCACACCCTTTCCAGATGCATTTGATTTAGGTGCTGTAGTAAAGTGGAAGTGTCAAGGTGATTCATCTGTCTGCCTCTGCTGACAGCTGAGGTACAGGAGAGCCTGGGCGGGATGCACTGATTGGGCTGCAGAAGTGGGTATTCCAATATCAAAGGGAAAGGCTTTTGACCAGAGCAGCCTGTCTGAGCCTTATGCTGCAGATTCCCAACATCTTTCCAGGATTCCAACAGCAGACTATCCCCTTGTCAACTTGCCTCAAAAAGAAACTGGCCACAACTAAGTTTTTAAAAAGAGGGAAGTGGTTCCATAAGAAAGAACCCATTGAACTCATTGCACCCTTGCTCTGTCACTTGTTTTACAACATCCACTACTAGGTGAAAATGTTAATTTCATTTTCCTACAAAACCTGTAAAGTATCTACTCTTCTTTCAGCATGCTCTTGAAGTTTCTCAGCATATTCCCATGAATTTCCAGGAAATTATCACCCATGATTTGTACTGTGAGTTACTACTGCAACTTTTAACAGCCAGCTACTTTTACAAGGTTCTCATACTAGTATAACATTTCCTAGTTACCACCATTTGGTGATCTAATTTCTGTCTTCTCATCCATAGGCAAGAAATGAACCACACTGGTGAAGTTGAATGATAGGTATGTATACATATATGTAGTCTAGGGTATGAATTATTAGAAGAGGTAAAGGGAGCAACCCATGATGATACAGTGCCAACTAAAGCTATTTATCCACCATGATCCCTGTCTTTATGGATTAAAAGTAGTTGTATATTCAAAAGCAATCTGAAATTCAGTGTATCCCTTGTTGGTGTGTCAGTAATTTATCTAAACTAGTCCATATTTTATCCTAATACCCCCAAAATATTGCAAGTTCATTTAACAGTGAGCTAAGCTTTAGAAAAATATGCAGTTCCATTTCAGGGAATACGTTGTGCTCAACTTTTTCTCGGTGTCCTTGGTATTTTAAAAAAGACAAGAGACTTTGAAATTCTAACACATGGCTGTTTAAAGAGCTTCAAAAATGGCATTTTTCTAGTGTTAAAAAAAACCAAAGGCAAAAGAAAAAATATTCTTTCCCATCTTAAAACTCCAGAAGTGCTGCAGTCTCAAGACTAAAATGCAACTGAATAATGAGAGAAAACCTTCATGTTTGTATTTGACCAGCTTTGAAATGTAAGTACATAATATTTCAATGATTGTAAAATTGCAATCTGCACTTCCAACAATTTCTAAACATAATTTATAATGAGAAAAGGGATCACGAGGCTGCCTGTGGTTCCACCAGAAAGCTGAGCCTCAAGACCCCCTGTATTTGAGTCAGGGCTTGACCCCTGACTTGGCAGCCTTAGGAAATCTGATTTCAGTTTCTATTTCAGTTTTCCACCTGTAACTCCACACTTCCTCTTCACAGAAGTTTATGACCAAAGGAAGAAACATCAGCCTCAAAATGTGTAAGAAAGATCTGGGACTTATTGTGAACCATGAAATCCTAATTACTGAGCTGTTTCCCAGAGACATAAAGCTGGCTGACAACACAGCATAGCAGCATAGTTTGATGGCTGATTGCAATGGATTGGGAGCCATCAAATTACATCAGAATGCTATTATGATTTTAAATTCCAAAGTGAGACTTAGAAACATAAAAATACTATTAAAGAGACCCTTCCCTATCTTGCCAAAATAAGCTCCTAAAAGCGATGAACAGAAAACGAGGAATGACTGGACTGATGAAAGGATGGAAAGCAGGAAAGCATATGGTGCTGGAATATTTAAGAATCTGCACAACTTCAGGAGCCAATTTCAAGGCTTTTCTCAGCATAGCAGATGACCAGGTGAAGCAAGAGTAGAGCAGGTACCCTGCACAGGTCTAATGTGGTAAAAGCATCTGGAATATCTTGTTAGATCTCCAACATACTCAAGGAATGATGAGCAGCAAGTTAAAACATTCCTTCTGTAATATTTACAGTAGCTCTGCTGATCACCTGCTCCATAAATTCAACTTTTTAGTGTTAAATGTTAGATTATAAAAACAAATAATGTAAGACTGGAAAGTATTATTTCCTACTGCTAACTTTTGTACTTTTGGTAGCAGCTGGAAACCAAACAATTTGCCTGTGCTTTAGCTCCTTCAGTGAGCATTAAATTCAATTTTAACAATTAGAACACTTATATCATTAATCAGAATTTGGACTTAAATGCAATATGTAATAGGGTGAAAATTCTAATGCTAGGTTAGAAAAATAAGGCTGGCATTGCACGTCTTGGCAGTGCAGGTCAGAATCTGGGCACGTGCCATGCTATGAAAACTTGATCTTGGTACAATCCAGATGACAGAATTGTCAGGGTTGGAAAAGACCTCTAAGATCACAGAGCCCAACCATCAAATCAGATCTGACACAGCCAACCCCTGGTAATCATTTATCCATTAAGAGTAACCTTACAGAGAAGAGAAGCAATCAGGGAAATTGGAGCTGAGTTTTGCTTTCTATCTGGGAACGGTTGTGAGGCACATTGGGCCAATTTACATCCCCATAAATTACACTGGACAGTTATGTGCTAAAATCTCACAACTGGAGTGAAAGAACTTCATGTGCTCATCTCAGTTTCTTAACATTTACCTATTCTTTTTACATATAATCTTCTTTTTACATATTCCTTTTTACAAATACGATAATACTAGATACTTGCAAGACTGGCTGATTTTCTCTGGTTGTCTTTTGTTGTTGAAACTTTAATAATTAATTTTATTTTTTTAAGCTACTTATGTCTCAATAGCGTGGTAACAGGCAGCAGTCCAGAAATTTTATTTCTAATCTGAATTTAGGCTCTGTAAGGAATCAAATCCAACATCTGGTGCACAGAAATAACACGCCTGCATATTTTTTCATACAATTTTCAATAAAGACAGCTATTATTCTGACAATGAACCATCACGTAGTAGGGGTGTTCAAGGAATTAGGTAACCAAAAATAAAAACCCAAACAAAAAAAACGAAACCCAGTAAAATACTTAATAATCCTTCACAAACATCCTAAACTGACTAAACCTTCCCTTAATCTGTGCTCCATGAACATTCATACAAGCAGAGTGCTTCAAATGGAACTTCACTCAGAATAGTGTTCCCAAAGTGCCTTTTAAGCCATGGACAACTGGCTATTGAGAAAGGAATATGACTTGAAAAAAAAAAATGCTAGAAGTGGAAACTCCCTGGTAGAGAATTAATACAGAATTACTAAAAGTCACAGTGTATTAAAAGTCTTAAGTATATTTGGATTTGGCCGTAAGATTTCAGTAAAAATAGCCACAAGAATCACCTCTCCACGACCAAAGTGCAGGTAGATAAGGTTTCAGTAAGCTGGAGATGTTTGTGTGTTAAGCCTGTAATGCTTTTATAGCAATGACATTAGGTTTGTTTTAAGGATGATGCTCTGTAACTTGTCATCTGAAATGGAGAGCACACAATGGACACGTATGAAAACAAATTTTAACTCCTATGTGCTATTTAAAAGCATGCCACCACCCCAGCTGTCTCATTACAAAGTCTCATGGCAGAAAATAATTATAAAACCCCTGTGCACTGCTCTTTACACAGAAATTAAGAGCTGATCAGAATATTGCTGAAAAGCCTTTTTCAATCTCCTTCAGATCGAGTTCTAATTCTTTAGGTTTGTTCCCAAAGTTGAATGCTTATCAGATTATCTTTTATGAACCTATGCAAGTAAATCAGAGGCAGTAGCTTGGGATAAGCATACTTCAACTCTGTTTTGTGGTTACATTTGTATTTATATTGCTGAAATGAAAAATCCACCCCAGAGTCCACACAGTGATTTAAGGGATGTTCATGCAGTTTTTTCACATTATTATCAGGAGTTAAAATGAGCCAGGGAGGAAATGCTTACTTAACTTATCAAAACATGAAAGAGGAGAAAATTCTTTCACTTCTGTTTTCCACATTAAAGTAACTTTGTCTGTTTCAAATTTAAAAGCAAGTAATAGCTAAAATATGCATGAAGTTCAGTGAGATACAGAGCAGCACTGACTATTGCAGCCCCTCAATGCAGTTTGCTGCTGCTCTTTTCTACACTGAGCATTTGGTCTCCAAAGTCCCTCTGCTGATTCTGAAAACCTTACACATCACCATTGCCACCCCACCTCAAAAAAGCCCAAATCTGCCTTTCCTGCTCTGTTCACACACCTATTAGACCAATGCTTTTGAGGAGAGAGCTGAGTTTTCCTGGATGTTTGCACTTTGCTATGCAAATTCTCAACAAAGCACAGCCCAAAAAAACAAACATTGATAGCAGAAGGATGTTTTGTGTGATTAAAAAACCCCAAAAACTTTAACCCATAAGCCTGAGCCTTTATTATTTACTCAAGTTGAAATTCAAAATTTTCCTGAAGTTGTGGATATTTTGCTTGTGTATTGACTAAATTATTGTCAATATTTTTACAAATATGAAAGAAATTTGATGAGATAATACTGGTTAGAAGGACATCATATTTACTCTATGCTAATTCTAGAAAGTCCTATGAAATTTCAGAATAAAATAACTCAAATTAAATACTGCTGAGCAAAACTCAGCTAATATTTCAATTAACTGAATGTTAGACCCAAGATAGATTTCTGCTTTTTTCCTATAGCCTGACAGCATCATAAAACCAGAATTTCACTTTGATATAAGGTGACCTTCAGGAACAGATAATTGTAATTTAAGGCTACAGTGTTGTAAATGTAACTTCCAAATGCAGCCCTGACAATTATTATTATTTTTTTTTTTTAATAAATGAAACAAATACAGCAGCACAATCCATACTTGAGGAAAACAAATTATTTATAGGAAACACTGAACTAACATTAATTTTCAAGATTTAAATGGAGAGTTTAAAAGTGTAATTCATCCTAACTGCTTTTGCATCTGTGTAATAGCACACTTAATATGTCTTCCATGGATTACTTCATGGAAGATAACACTTTCAAGAGAAATTAAATATGGATACAACCTTCTGGCTCAAGATGTCCCTAAACTGCAGATTGCTAGAAGTGTCTCTGGGGAGAAGCAGGAGTGGCTGTGTGCTTGCTTTGCTTTTTTACAGTTTTCTGAGCCATCCTCTGCAGAGCAGGGCTGTAAAGGCTGCTCTGACAGGGTGGCAGTGACTCTGCATCCCAGTCCCTTCAGTTCTCAGCAAGGTGACTCAGGAGCATTTTTTGTGCCACACATTTGTTCTTGAGAGAGGGAAGGGACTGAGAACAGCCTTTAATAAAGGGACACAGATGTTTGTGTTTATTGCACCACCTGAGCTAATTAAAATTCTTACCTTTAAAAAAAAAAAAAAAAAAAAGAAAAAAAGCTCCCTATGGGAGTGAAAAGCAGCTTTAAAAAATTACAGGCAGGATAATGAAAAAAAGAGTTTTTTTCAAAATAAATTCCTTGGTTTGGAATTTTCTAGAAAAAATAGATTATGATACTGATTGTGAGCTTGCTTTGCTTGGAAACTGGTTTACTGGGCAACCTTAGCAACTTTGCCTGAAGTTCCATGCTAGCTCTGCAGCACCTCCTGATCAGTAAGAGCTTTCTTGCTTAGCATTTAAGAGAAAAAAAACTGAGACAGTCCTGCCCATCCTGAACTCTGAGAGGTGATAACCTTGGGCAGATAAATATTGTTATGGTATTACATGATAATAATGTTGGTATATGAATCCTAAAAAAGATTAAATTCTTGTCACATGTTTCTCCAATGTTCCTGAGTTTTGCCATATCAAGAGGTATTTCTGAGCAAGATTCACAAGAAAATTCCAGTCTCCCTTCAGTCATCTGTAGTTATACAAATTCATATTTCAGCTGGAAGTGCACCACCTATCCTACATATTTATTTCATGTTTCATTGTCAGGGACCAAACTGTTTTTGTAGCGAAATAGTTAATGAAAATAAATTGAACAAATCCCCCCCCCCTCCATATTTCAGTGAGCTGCTCTTGAAACCAAAGTGTCAGATAAAAGAAAAACCAAAAAGCTTTTATGTGACTTAGTTTTAGACTCAAATTCTTTTAAAGAGATAAAAGATATCTGTTCACAGACAGGTTTCTGTGTTTATATAACAACTAACAAATACTTTCTAAAGGCCTGAGAATTTTCCATACCATCTTGATACAATTGAATAGAAGATCCATTTAGCCTAATGAGCATTAAGATTAAATCATTTACTCACAGATCAAAGGAGATTTTAATTATGTAAACGAGTTGTTCAGAAACACAAAATGTTCCATTAGGCTTCACAATTAATACATACAATATTTATGAGTTCAGACTTTTTCCTTGTTAAAAATTGATTGTTACATCAAAAAAGTTTCCCTAGATGCACTGATTGAAGGAAAAATATTTAAAGCCATAAAAGTAGCAGGCAGGCAAAACATTTTACTGCCTTTTGCTTTGCCTTCTCCTCTTCTTTCTCTCCTTTTCTTTTTTGTTTTTGTTGTTCTGAGGGTCTTGTCACCAGATGTTCATTATATGTGCAAAAATATTGTGTTCATATAAGTACTCACAGCATGGTCAGACCATACTGTGTGCATGTCACTGGGGTCTCTGAAAAGTGCAAAATAAAGCACTTCTACCAAAAATCTCCTTTTAAGATCTCAATGCCTTTTATTTCCTAGCTTATTAAACAACCTTGACAAATAATGTGGAAAAAAAAAAAAAAGCTTTCTTCACTGGTGTGTATCACAAAATCTTTTTCCATTTTTTTTTTAATTTTATTTTTTTTATTAGGGAACAACCTTAGATAAATTAAGCATAAAGCAGCAGCTCCAAACAGGGGTGGCATAAACAATGCTGTATCCTATAGATCATTAAATCACTATATTATTTCTAACAAGCAAGATTAAAATAAATGCAAAGAAAACAAATGATGGAAAGAATGCTGATAAAATATGCAAGCTGGACTAGTTATAGAGTAATTTATTTCTACTAGAAGTTCTACTTAGGAAAGCAAATCAAAAGAATGGAAGTCTGCTGACACCAGGTAATCCTGAGAAACAGAGAACAGTTGTAGGAAAACTGATGACTACTTAGGAGGAATGAAAAATCCTTTCAAAGTCTCAAGGCCAGAGATATCCATTAACAAAACTTCCAAATTATTTTTTTACACTTGAAAAAAACTTAGAAATTTCATTTAAAAAAATAAAATATATATATATAATAGAAGCATATTTTTACTAAATGTACTGGGGCAAAATTCTACGTCTACAGAGTATGGTCTACAATAAATTATTACAGTTTATGAAGAAGCATCTGAGAACACAGCCTACTTTCAACGGTCAGAGTTAGCAACTCAGTTATTAAGGCTCCTCAGAGGCACCAAGAAATGTGTAGATTTGTCCAGAATCAGAGAATAGTTACTGTTAATTTCATGTTAGATTTATAAGGAAGAAACGTCAGACATTTAAATATTTTATGAAATCTGTACCATTGTGTCAGTGTAAAATTCCAACACCTTCAACATTCTGTCTTAACAGAGCAGCTGAGGCTTTTTTCCCCCATGTATTAGGAACTCATAATATGTTTGCTCTTTCACTAAATATCATGATCTTATGATTGATCTCATTTATTTTTGGTTTGTGTGCAACTTTGAGTTGATGCCAGAGTTATTCTAATTATAACACAGTCAACAGAATGACAGGAATCTTATGTCCTGGAACTCCATAAATAATTCAGTGGAATTCAATAGTTCATATTCATTACAATCCTAAGACATCCAACAAACTTATGGTCAGCTTTCAGGTATCTTCCATGGATTTACCTTTTTATTGAATTAGTGCTGCATCTCAAAACTGAGTCATTTGCCCTTCTCCTAATGCTCCTGCTTTAGGATACAGATGGCTAGAGAGAAAAAGTTGAATTCACTACCCCTCTATTCACTGTCTATCAAAATAAGTGTGAATGTAAATTATCCCAATCACTTTCATGCGTGGCATATGAAAAATGATAAATTAAAAAAAAAAATCTATTTTCCCTTTTGATAGAGGAAAAAATCAACTGCTAATGCTTTTGCTAACTTCTGATTACTTATTCTTTCATTGACAACACTCCTTCTCCCTTTTCCCTGTCTACGCAGAGAGTGTCACAACAGGCACAGCACTAACTGCAACACAGTCTCTCTTTCCACACAAAAGCCAAAAAATCCCCAAGGTGGAGGAAGCCCAGGAGATGTGCACTGTATGCTATGGGTCTCAGGGAGCCAAGGCTCTGAAGTTATCACTTATCTATATAGATCTCTTGCCTTATTTTCTATCTTAAACACATTGACTCTAATTAAGACAAAGCAATTAAGCATATAAGCTACATAGAAAAGAGTGGAACGCAGGGAGAGTTTTCATTGCTTTGGAAACCTTTAAAAGTTCTGTATTTCCTATGTGCATGACAGACATGAGAAAGAAGCAGAACTGGGCAGGTTAGGTGGATGATCCCACGGGCCTTTCAATTGCCTTAGGGCTGCCTAATGTTCCAGGGAGACAGGACAAAATACACCATCAGTGCTGCCTCATGGACTAGGGATGACACCTTTGAAGTGCTGATATTCCAAACATGTCTTCCACAGCATTTCTGCAGTCCACAAAGAATTAAAATGAACTCACCTCCAAATTGTGAGGGGTTTTGGTTTTTTTTGCTTTGGTTTTCTTCTCCTTATATATTTAATAAAATACAGAAAAAAACCCAATCTTTCAAAAATATGATTTTATGTTTTGCTAGAAGGATAGTTAGATTTTTAGAGATGCATTTTAACACCCAGCAATAGCCATTGTAATTGTAAATGTATAAAGAGGACTGGTTATAGAAATGTGCTCTGGCTTGGGATAGAGCTCATTTTCTGTCTCATAATTTTACATGTCATGGTTATTTCCAGAACTCAAGAAGCCACCCAAAGATTTAACTCAGCCAGACACCTCTGTTTCAGAACACACTAGTATTAATAGCATTAATCAGAAATAAAAGACCACTCAGAACAAGCAGATGGCAAAGAGTAAAATGCTTTTGCATTAAGTTCCAACATCTTACTCTCGTTTCTGCAGGATGTGGCACAAGGGTGATGGTGCAGGGTGCTGCTGTCCCCAAACCACCATTGGTCTCACAGTGTCCTCTGATTGTTCCTCATGGACTAAAGCAAGGGTACACTCCTCAATACAGGATCAAATGTCTCTTTCAACCCTTCACAAAACCTGCTGACAGTCCCAAACAAAACCAAAGACCATCACACACCTGTCTTTCTCTCAGGGTAGAAATTAATTTTCTATTTTCAATACCTATCATTTACATATTCCAGTTAAGTGACTGAAGAAAGATGAGCTCAGAGCAAGAAACAGAGTGATTGAGCCTCTCCTGCTGTCACTGCAAGATTACTTTCTGCAGTATATTGTTTAGAGCTTTTCTCTGGCCAGTCTTAAACGACTCCAAAAAAGAGCATCCATCACTTTTATTGGAAAATGATTCCATAGTTTAGCAGCTGCTAGCCACAGAAAAATTAAGGGTTTAATTTTTTCCTAAGTTCTAGCCCACTTGCCTAGAACAAACTCTGCACCATGCCAGATGCTTGCTCTGTGTGTGCATACATTCTCCTTATGCTATTTGTATTTATTCTTTAACCAGATCAAAAATCATGAATGTGATAATTGTTTCTAGTGCAATCTCCAACAAACCTTCAGGCTGCACAAGTAAGTAGGGGGATAAAGAATTGGATAATATATAAAACAAAATTTAACATATACATAATACATATTCCTTAATTCAAGGTGTTTTGAATATACAATTTTAACAAAAATAAAGTACAAGAGAAATAGAACTGAGCCTTCAGGTCAGGCAAATTTAAGCTTTCAGGCCCATCATTAACCCTTGTAGGGCAGCATGAACATGAGAGAAAATCTGTCTTACCCACTGAGAGTCACTTTCTACAGGGGACATTAAAAGGAACATAGCCAAAAAGAGAAAGAGAGGTAAGGCTGGCTTCAAGTTTTAAAAACTACGATTGTTTAACCAAAAGCAAAGTGAATGCATCTGAAACCTGACACTATTGAATGAAAGACATCTTCATCCAGTTTCTATACTCTTACATTCAGCTGGACTAGACTCTGAGTAACGAGAACATTTTAACGTCATTTGCTGCTCCCTAGTGGAGAAAACACGCAATGGCAAAGTTAAAAAAAAAAAAAATAATGAAAAAGGAAAGAAAATAAAAGCCTAAGACCAATGATTTGTAAATTTTGGGTTGTAAAGAAAAGGGAGTTTTCTATGAAGTGTCGTGGTCCTTTTTTCTGAGGAACAACAGTGAAAATCTAAAAATCTAAATAAATATGGAAACACACATTCACTTATAACTATTTGCAAAACCAAATTAGGTATTTAGCATCTGAAGTTACAATTTTATCTGGAAAAAACTCATCTACATCGTTCAACCAGATCTGTTGAAAATGTAAAGGCAGTTTTAATTGCCCTCAGAAGAGTGGAAATCAATGCTTAATAAGCTGACAAAAATTTAAAAACTTCTGTTATTTCTATTGCAACGAAACCTATTGGTAAAAATACACATTTTGTTCTCCTTTGGTACATGCAACAGAAAATGTATCAGCAGCAGAACCATTTTCCTTGTATTTAATTTTTGTTGTCTGCCATCTGACTCCAGCTGTGCTGGCAGTAGCACCTTACTTGCTTTTGGATAAGGCAGGCATTACATCAGAACTGAATAAATCCAGTGGGACAGCATCATTTGTATGAAACCAAATGAATTAAGGTCTCTATCCAGCTCTTTCTGCTTCCTTTCCTTCAGATCAACATCTCATACAACCATTTATTTTCACTTTTTTCCTACAGACTGTTTTCCCAGTTGTTCTCTGCAGGGGATCAGAGCTCTCACTGGATGGCCTGGCTGCAGCACGTGCGCTGCAAGTGATTCAGGGCTGAACGGCAGAAATGTGTTCCATGGATTTCAGAGGTTTGCTTTGGGTTCTACTTTCTCTCTACAATTTGCAGATCTCAACTGGAATATGCTGGGCCCTGTGGAGACTTTTAGAACCCTTTTTTGAAGCGTCTAGTTTGTCTTGGTTAACTAATATCTAATTTTTTTTCTTTTTTCCTTAGACAGAAAAAGGTTTTCAGTTTAATATTATTTTGTACCATTTCAGATGCTTGGTTATGGCTATTCCATCTTATCCAACAGTGATGGAATCAAACATTGCTTTCCTGAATATAAATGAAAAGTTCATAATTAAATCAGTGGGAGTGATGCTTGTGTATCAAAAACCCAAAGTTGGCTTCTGTATACTGCTCAGTTGATGAAATACACTTTAAAATCTAGACATTTAATAACCCTAAAAGCCTGTAGTGCAAAATGAAAAATCACAGTACAAAAAGAAGAAACTTTTTTGCTTAACCTGCACAACTTTGTAAAGGTGAATATTCCTGTGTTAGCATGGAGGCTGCTTGTTTGCTATTGTTCCTTACATGAAATTGATTCCTTAATTTCCTTGAGTGCAGAGATGGACTTGTTTGCTTTCTCTAATTACAGAGGCAAAAGCAATAAATTATATACAACACATTTACAATCTTCTTCATGGATTGGTACAGTGTCTGCATTTATAGCTAATTCTTCAATTAAAATCACATCAGTGGTGCCAAGTCACCTTATTTTCAACTGACATAATTTGTGCAGGTTTTCCTTTTGGAGGTCCAACCAGAATGTCTGACAATGCTCTCAAAGTCACCTGTGGTGGGAGAAACCTCCTAGACTGTCACCAGCCAAACATTGATTTGCTGAGTTACACCTTAAGAGAGGACTCTCAGATATATAGAAATCCCCCCATTTTTTAATGGTATTTGGACCATCTGTTTTTCAGAATGCTTCTAAATTAAATAAAAAAAAAATAACAAGGGGACAAACTGACTTGAAAATTTTGGAACTGACACTGTAAAGCTTACTGTGAAAAGCCAAGAAGTGGTTACATTCATCAATATTAAAACTTTCTCAGTGTTCTCCCCATAAGAGTTTCATTTTTTACAAAGCAGTGCTTAGCTAATAGGGAATTATGCCAAGTTAGGTACTTCCCTCCCTGTAAGGAACCTGCTAAATAAACTCCATGGGGCATCAAAATCACCTGCAGAAACCACACCACTGCCACACTTCTGACTCTCTGAAGCAAGTTTATCAGCACTGAAGTTCTACTGGTAACATTTGCATCTCTAATATTACCTATACCTGTTATACTCTATCAGATTATTAATTACTAATTTGATATATATAGACCTAGTGCTTTCTTAATTCAACTTTTTCAATATATAAGTGCTACTTTAGAAAGAAAACCAACGGGAGAATGAACAGTAACACTGATCTTACTCTTCCCTGTCAAACTGAGTTTTACTTGCACTGCCATCCCTTCCCCCTTTTCCCTAGAGCAGTTTCAAGCTGTACGTGTGGGTGCACACAACTGGAAAGAAAAATACTCATAAAACAGTAGTTCATATCAATGAAGTATCCATATGAAGCACATATTGAGAGTGGTATCAAAGAAACAACAAACACTACATAGCAGAAAATTCCTAATAGTCAAAAGTATTAGCAAACAATTACCATCACTAAATAAACCAGGAGTTGCTATATATATGTTTGAATACATCTTAAAAAAAAAAATAAGCAATTAAAAATTGACAAGACTGCTCTAATGGAAGGATAATGGCTATCAATATTCAACCAGATAAGAAGCAACTGAAGTAAGAGATCAATTAAACCTATAATAATATTTGTGCACTTCTTGTCCCAGTGGTTTTTCCAAGAGAGGATACTCCATAGAAAAGTCTTCCATGGGCAGGGGACAAACTGGAGTTTTCAAAACTCTTGACTCACAGATTCAGAGACAAAAAAAATAGATAAAGCAAGTGATTAACTGTGTAAAGAAAAGCAGTATTTTGTCAGAAGTATAAAATTTACTTCTGAGCTATTGGGATTCAAAAGGCATTTGTAGAGGAAAATTTCAGGTGTTTTTGCCTCTTAGCAAGCATTAAATATACTCAGCAAGCCCAAGATGTGTTTGGATGAAAGGGAAAATTTAAATCCTTGGTACTTTCACTCCAGCAGCCTCCACCTACATGCCAACACTTGCTGTTAAGTAGCTGAACCAAAGAGATCTACTTGTGTTTTATTTATTTTGTGCATTGCAAGTGTATGGGCTGCAGTTTATCACCATGACGGCTGAATCTATCATCCTCTACCTGGAGCTATAATAGGAGTGCTCTCAAATCAACAAGTCTTTCCTTCAGACTAACTGAACTGTAAATTGTCCTTGACCAGTCAGACAAACAAAAACAACCTTCCCTGTTAATCTGCTGAAGACAAACAGTTCACTGTCTTTCAGCCCCAGAAGAAGGATGGCGGTGGCAATGGGGTTTTAGATGTCACATCCTTCACACAATGGGGTTCTGCTCTCAGGTTCAAAAGCTTAGCGAGGAATTAAGAAAAAGATGCAATCTGACCTCTACAAAAGTAAATAATTTTTTTCTACAAACATGGATTATTTGCAAAAATGAGATTTCCAAAACTGCTAGAATATATTTTAGGAAATAAGAGGTTTTTTTTCAATTAGACTGACAGAATATACAATAGTATGAGCATGACAGCTTAGTCTTGGATAAAACCCAAGGAAATTCTTACTCCTTTGTGGGATCAGGAAATCAACTTCATAAAATACTATTGCAAAATTATCTGGGATGAGGAGCATACTTCACTGTTGCAACTTCACAGGTCATCAGCTATGTATCTTAGGAAATGATCGAGAATTTTTATTAACAGGTTGCCCAGGGAAGTTGTGAGTGCCCCATTCCCAGAAATGTCCAGGGCCAGGCTGGATGGGGCTTGGAGAAACCCTTGGGCAGGGACACCAAGCAGAGATGTCCCCACCCATGCAGTGGGGTTGGAATGAGATGATCTTAAAGGTCCTTTCAACCCAAACCATTGATTCAGATTATTCTGTCTGTTCCTTGCAGTAACTGAGTGCAGATACCTCTCCTCATGACTTTTTGTAACTGATTTTTTCAAGGTATTTTACCAAAAAGCATTCCTGAAAGGCTCCATTAAAGAAATGCTGACACATTATGTTACAGTATGTTACAGTATCTTGGGTTCTATCAGTCACATTTCATTACTTTCACATAACATGGCTCTATTGATGCAACCTGATGTGACATGTCACACTGCAGTGTCAGCGACAAACTTTTTGAGTCAAAGTTTTTATCCTCAAAATCACTGTCTAGATCAAATTGGAAATTATTACACCCATTCCTTCACTTAACACCACAGATAAATTATTTAAATTAAGAATTCACCACTGTGTATGTTAGCACTGAATAACTCGCTGCCGTATCTGTGCATTCTATGTGCAGTTACAACAGGGAGTAGTTATTTTATGACTGGCACATCTTTATTCAGAACATCCAGAGGTGCCTGGGTCAACAGCTTCCTATTTATTCAAATTTATATTGACTAGATTCAGAAGGCAAAGCTGACAAAATGATTAATTAGACTTTATAACTCATTGGCAGCCTGCAGTTTAATAGAATTAGTAGAGCTTAAGTTCATCTTTAAATACCATGACGGTTTTAATTTTAAAAACGTCAAATTGCATTTTTCAGTCAATGCAAAATACAAGATGACTTATTCCAAACTTAGGGAAAAACTAGAAAGAGGAAACAGGCACCACATTTACTGTAGGATTTTTATGACAATTAAAATGTTTAAGAGAACTGATTCACCTTATTTTTTTTCTCCACACTACGAAGCAGTACTCCTTGTGTAGACAATAAACTGACTGGGTACAAAGGTACTTGTGGTTAGAGTGGATGTATTTTTGTGATGTGTTAAAAATTTTAAATGGAGAATTTCAGCAAAAATACTGGTAAACTCCACCTGGTAAAAGTGAAACAGATACTAAAATAGTAGTAGTGATCATTTTGATCTTCAATGTAAAAAAGTCTACATGACATGCAGCAGGACACTTAAATAGATGAAATATGTCACACATGCTCATTTCATGTCAACTCCTACCTGCAAACTATTAAAGTTCAAATGCAGGTTCCTATGAGCCATATTTAAATATATAAAGATTAAGTATAACTGTTACTGAATTGTAAGAATTTTCTTTCTTCTTTACGCACCTTTATTTCCACCCCCAGATGCTATTCTGTGACCTGACTTACAGGAAAAGAGCAACTCTAACTACTCACTATCTTTCCATTTTAGTAGTAGTTGCTACCTTTTTGCAGAAGTAGAGATGAGCCAGAGAGAAACATTATATTCATCTGAGTCAGCATTTCTAACTGTTAATTTTAGGCTAAGCTCTATTAAGTTTCATTCACCAAGGGCTGAAGTTTGGCAAAGGTGGACAGATCTAGCAAGAAATGGTCTCAGACCACAAATCCCCACAATGCAAGTTACCCATAGCTCTACATTATTCTTTCAGGCTTCATCTAGCTCATTAATTTTGAAGTTGTAGTATTACAGGAAATACAAAATTCACATTATGCTTTGCCCTCAGTCTCTGAAAATATTATTTTTAATAAATCATGGAGGCTTTATACAACACCCTCACAAAATGGAAAAAGCTCACAGTATTCAAAAGGCTTGTATGTAATCCAAAGTCTATACCTTTTAATACTGCTGTTAAAAATATGAGAAAACAGCAAAAAAATGGAAAATCAGTCATTGCGCTTAGATGTCTGAGTAGAAACTTTGTCATTTCTTTGTATATATAAATACCTGATCAAGAGCTATTGCCTACTGAGTTTCTTCAGATTTTAGTACCAAAATCTACTAAACCCAAACTTCAGGTCTTTTTTAGTCCCATCCCTTCAGCCCTGAGTGCACATCTGTGGTCACTGCAGCTCTTCCCATGTCCTGTCAAGTTGCAGCTCATTCATTTTTCTCCTCTAAATTAGCACAAACCGTTCAGTGTAACTGAAATGGGGACTAAATGCTCAGCTGGGGAGAAACTTGTTCTTTCTTTCTGTGAGCCTCTCTAACATCATAGCAGCCTTAATTCCTCTTCTGGGGAATGTTTCTCTTTTACATCCTGACCTTTACGTGTTCCTTCAAGAGGGAACAGTCAAAGTAAAATGATGCAGAATTCATGCAAACATTAGAATTTAGCACTGATACCCTCTGGTCCTTATGTTCATGCATTTCCTGAAGAGCTACAAATATGTCACAAAAGTCACCTGCAGACTTCTGTAGAACTTTGGATATTCAAATAAATCATCCAACCCTCATGCTGGTTCTAAACCCAAGTACTAAATTTCTTATGGACTTGGTTTTCATTATCTGTTTTATCTTCTTTTCTATATGAAAAATAAGGACACATATTTCATATTAATCATGACTTGGAATTAATTCTAAACTTAACCCACTGTTTTTTTTCTGAAATGTTCTGCTTTACTATATACACATACAGGGTGTTAAAAAAAGAGGATGATTTACACAACATATGGACCTTTTAAATTAAACAATACTTGATGAAGAAATGTCTTCAAGTGAGGTACTTTTAGGTTAATTACAACCTTATTTTTGGCTGCATATTCAAGTTAAAACTGTCTAGAATGCACAAGTGAAAACTTAGCTTGCAAGTTACAGTTTTATATAAAAAGAAAAAAAGGCACTACAAAAGAAGTCATTGTAATTCAAAATGGAGAATAGGTGACTATATTTTAAGGGGTGAGTAAGTAGCATGAACAGACATTACTACTGTCCCCAGATCTTAAAATGATAGCATATTAAACCTGTTAAATGTAACATCAGTTGAGCTTTAGATCCACATGCTATGGAGATAAACACACCCAGAGGTAAGGAGATGTGAGTGATGTGGTCTTCTCAACCAGGAATACTCAGAGACTGCTTTATGTAAATGCTCATGACTATTTATCTCAACCCCCAAGTTTTTGCACTTGTATTTTCTTCCTTGTACCTTGCAATTCTCTCTCCCATCCCATCATGGGAGACTGAACAAGAGTCTGTGTGGTTTTCAGTTCCCTTCTGAGAGCATAATAGAAAATAAATTTTAAAAACCAAAAAAACCTGAGCTTATATATTTTTTTCTGACAGAATTAAAGCCCCTATTAATACATGTACAGGAAACTCCCTTTAGCATTTTTTTTTCCTATTTTAAATTGTGTGGTTTCTGCCTGACTCAATACCAAATTAAGTTATACATATATATTTTTTAATATATATATACATATATATGCAGTTTTTCACTGGAAGCAGATACTCTCCAAAACCTGTATGATCTTAGTGCAAGTGACATTCTTTTCAGTTTTCTGCAGGAGCAAGCACTGCCTCTGAAGTTCAGAACACTCCAAGTCATGTAACACAATTACAGTTTTTGAGAAGTGCCATTTGGATGGGCTGCAACACAAACCTCCCAGTATGTCAAACGTATAGAACACCTCTCATACAGCTGTGAATATATGTACAGGATGGAAACACACTTCCAATAAATGAGTAGACATTAGAGAGGCAGAAAAATATAAAGCCAGAATATACATGTGCTGGAAATCCAGGGGAAAGGGGTTTATGTGTTACCATCGTGCCTAACTAAATGCCAGCCTAACTTCCTTAGTTTTAGTTTAACACAAAATTCTACATTAACTTTTGAGAACTCTGCTGTTGCATTTCTGCATGATTAAAGGTCCTTTCTCAATTATGAGCATCAAAATTCTCTCTAAACTTCTAGACTCTTGGGAGCAGACCTGTTCTGATATTCTGACAGAAACAAAACCAGAGCTGCAGAGTTGTACTCTAAGGGGATTGTTTCAGACAAAGCAATGGTGAATAAATTCCCTCTTTGTTTCAGGAACTGCAAAGTGCATTGCACACAGAAATAATGTAAGGAGAAGCATTTGAGATGGTGAGCAGCAGAAAAGCAGCTACATAACCAGATCCCTAAGAGACTAAATTAAATCTAGCAGAAATTTGCAGGTTGGGTTTTGCTGATGAACCCAGCCCATCAGGAGACATCAAGGAACTAAAGCAGCATCACTTCTGTTCAGAGAGAAATATTTATGTATTTTACAGAAAGTGCCAACAGACAGGTCTGGTGGTTCTTCAGGAAGAGATAATTTTCCACTTAAGTGCATATGTGTATTAACTGCTGTAGTACTGTGCAAATGAAGAAAGCAATCTATAGAAACTTAAAGTAAGCATACTGAATGAGATTGAAAAAAAGCAGAGTCAGCATACATGGCTGATCAGAGAATGATAATGAATAACAATATCCCTTTGATGTTAATTAGTTGCATTTGATAAGGCAATGATAAGTGGTTTTACAACAGTCAAGTAGGAAAAAAATCAAAACCTCACTAAAGCTTTCAGACTGCTACAACCAATGAAGGCTGAAAAACAACAACAAAAAAACCCAATAGTACTAAGAAGAATAATCCATAATTCATTGGATTATCTCAACTTCATAGTAAGAGAAATAACTTAATAAAAAGCAGAAACAGGCACAATGAAGGTACAAGATTGCCAGAAAAATCTATACCTTTTCTAAAAACAAAACCTCAAACACACAACACAACCACCAAGGCAGCAAAACCCAAGTTCATTGGCACTACATTCAAACTATGACGTCACCAGTAAATGCAACACAAATTTAACTGAATTTAAACAAAATTGAGATGTATGTACCCATAATGTACACATGAATGAGAGAGTAGTAATATTAAAAAGGTGAATAAATACACCCTCTTGTTTTGGGCCAAGATTTCTTTTTGGACTTCCTTCTCCCAACTGGACTTATCTTTCTTGTCACGTAAGAACTGCACAAATTAGGTAAGGAGTAGCATTGGTTCCTTTGCCCAGCAAATTTTTCTACATTAAGGAAAAACTATTTAGTCGTGGCTTAAAGGATTTAGTGTTGTAGAGCTGAAGAAGAGAACTTAATTGTGCTTGTCAGGAACCTTAGTTGAGAAATTATTTCTCACATTTCACAGGAAGAGAACAAAATATGATAGTAATGTCTGTCACAAGATGGAGAAATACAAGAACTCACACAAAATGGTTTTGTGGAGACCCATAGAAAGCAATCTGGAAAATGAAGCTATTCTTAGAGTCATAATTAGTGATATTACTAAATATTCTGCCTAACTACAGAAAAAAAAAAAAAAAAGCAGCTCACAAAGTTGCCAATCAATAGTTCCAAACTGAGATGAATAGCAGTATTTTTATTTATTTGAAAACAACAATGTTTAATCTATATGTTTTTTTCTTTACATTTTAGGAAAGTGCTATGCACTGGCACAGGCAAAAGAGAAGTAAACATACACTAATAAAATAAACACGTGTTAAGCTTCCCCTTTCTCAGATTAAACTTAATATAGTCACATACAAAAATATACTTGACACAAACTTTCTAAAAACTAAAGGTGGTGAGACTCTGCCTACTTGACTATTTTGGTACTCCTAAAAATATGTTTTCTATTATGTGAATAAATAGCCCTTTTTTTTTTTTGCCTGCCCCAGGACTCTTGCAGCAGTAATAACGCAGACAGAATGATTCCAAACTTATGAGCAGCAATGCAACATATTATTTTGTCCTTCCAATTAAAACTGAGACCTTATGCCTGCTGCACACTACTTAAACTTTGCTCTGCACACAGTGCAATTAATTTACTCAAGTGCTTTCACTCACAGTCATTACTATGGTACTTGTGTGCATCAAGAATGCTCCTTCTATTATTTTTCCAAAATCTTGTTAAATAAAAGGGGTTGCTATCACCATTATTAAATAATAAGATGAGATTAAAAAGTAATTCATACTATAAAATGCTGTCTGCTCAGACATAGCTCCAAGTGATTGGGTTTGCAAGTGCTGAAAAACTCCCTGTACCTTAACAGATGAAACCACATCCAGAATGCAATGAAAACACAAATATAAAATATGGAATAAATGGCTGGCTGGAAGCAAACACCAACTCTGACAAAAACCACAGCCCTTCTAAACAACACTTTCAACCTTGATTAACAAATCTGGTTAATTTTATAAGCATAAATGTTATAAACCAAGTTAAAATGAGCTTAAATATAAAGTAAAAAATAAACTTCAAGGAGACAAAGCCCACTTTCCTGATGTGTTTAGATTTCTGATAGCTCATCATATCAAGTGATTATGTTTGGAGCATTAGGTTCATCAAAAAAATAGGAAAGCACTCTTATGCATTTCCTATTAAAAAAAGAAAAAACAGATCATGCTTTGATTTAGGTTCTTATCATCTGATAGCCTTAACTTCATCGCTGTGTAAGAAGATGGAGGAAATGATTTATTGCTGACTGTCATTCTTTCTGGAGATGAATAATCTTCTTCCTCAGTATTAAAGTGGCTTTCAGGCAAATCAATCAACCATAGATCATGTCATAGACTGTCTTCTGATGTTAATAAAGCATTGGGTAATAAGGAGCTTTGTGTGTTGTATTTATAGACACAGAAATACCCTAATAATCCAGTTTAAAAAGGGACCATCTTGCTTATGATACTGGTTTAAAATAAAGTTTCACACACAAAAAACATCTGCTGAAGAATTAAGAACCTTATGGCTATGCAAGAGAGCAACAGTTTGCTAAAATGCATTCTCAAGTACAAGGATCAAGTTAGGCTGATAATAGTGAACTGGAGATGCAGACTGGGTGAGTACCAGACATCATAGAATTTCAGGTATTTCACTTGGAAAATGAGTATTTCTATACAACCTAATATTCCCTTGTATCCAAACAACTGCCTTTTGGATTATAGGGATAAAAGAGGGTTAATGTGCAACAGCATATATTGTTAAGCCTTGCTTTAAACCCACTGCTGCTGTATATCTATCATAACGTGACAACATAATGAAATGTCAGAAGTGCAGAACACACAACACTGCTTACTCCAACTTCAGCACAAGAATAGGGTAATTTTCAGGTCAAGCATTTACACAAGTGGGCAATTTAAATTATCTATGAATTCTTTCAAGTTAAAGAAAATTCATTACCTCCATATCTCTAATAATAAGGAAAAATGACATTTAATGCAGAATTTAAATATTTAGAGGAATGACTGAGAAGTGACTTATCTTACAGTCATCAAATTCAGTTGTGTAATGGAACACTGAAAGAATAAGGAATTAGAAGTATATCAGGAAGTTTGGGGAAATAGAGAAAGAAATAATTTTCAAAAACCTGAAATTCTGACTTAAATTATTTGCATGTATGTGTTAAATGTTCAGCCCTACAAGCTGATCTTTTTTGGTCTCCATGGTTTGGATATGACTTCCTACCACTGGTTCTTGAGTAGAGGTTTGTTCCTAAGGAATAGCTGAAAGTATCCAAACAAATGATTCCTCAGAACTTCCTCTGGCTGCCATGATCACTTCTGTTTAATATTTGCAGTGATAAGGATATTGGGTCAGGGGACTTGCCCTGTAGAAGTGTAGTTCTGAGCTAGAAACATTGACACATGGTAGTACATAAAATGTAATACAAAAAATAAATTTTGAACCTCATACAGTGGAAAAATCAGATAATTGAGGGATTCAAAAACTATTTGCAGGGACAGTGGGCAAATAAAGTGATGTTAATAGTTGTGGGCTTGATGCTCCTAAGGAAGCGTTTTCCTCGTTGGGCCTACTGTGCTGAATCCCAACTTTTAACAGCACCTAAGGCTTTAATTTCTGAATAATATAAAGTAGCAGTTCCTATACTATTTTTTTCCCCTAGCTGAAACAAACAGTGAAAACATCATTCAGCCCAGCTTGTCAGGGTTCTTAGAAATGTTGATGCATGAACACTGTGAGAGCAGAACCAGGCACCCAGACATTTGAGTTTTAATTTTATTTGGAAGTTTTGTTGCACTCTTTTGCCTTCTCTTCCAAACCTAATTTGGCTACAAACTGCATTGCAATAAATTCATTTTAATTAATGTTTTATTCTTGTATTATCCTTTGGTGGTTTGTTCTCCATTTTCATTCTAAAGATCATGGTGGTACAGGATTTAGTAGCCTCATACATGTGAATTTGGGCTGAGAAGCCAGTTAGATTAGTTATCTAGTTATACTGCTGAGTTATTTGCTATCCTGATGGCACTGAATTAGATTGCTAAAGTACAACCTTTACAATCTGTCACTTTTCCAGATCTTTTAAGTGTCATTGATATCACCCTAGAAATTTCAATCACAGGAGTAGGAATATCTTTGGAAATTATTGATGTCTATAATAAGGTAATATGTCACAGCAACAATGTCATTTTTGTATGGATTCCAGCCTGTGTAGATATTAAAGGAAATGAAATGGGAGATAAAGCAGTCAAAAAAGCTTTGCAAAATAATTCAGAAGTCATTGAGAAAGAGAATTTGATCAGTCAACAAACAGAAGAGCAAAGCCAAACAACTAATTCTGGCAGCTGAAGGTTAAGGAAGGGTAAGTTAATTTACAATAGAATATTCTGCTTCTGTGTCCTGTTACCCAAACCCACAGATATGGCAATAAAATCACACCCAAGAACTAGAGGGTGCTTGTTCCTATGCACTCTAAGGCAGGCTAATTACACCTATATGCTAGAAGGTTTTTTCTTAGCAGCAAGTCCCTTTTAGGTTCCTTTCCTGCCATTAACATTCACATCCAAAAGTGCTTTCAAGGTAATCTTATTACAACAGTCAAAATGTTGTTCTGTAATGTGTGCAATTTAAGAAACCTCATATCTGTAGGAGCGGAAGCATTCTTTAATTTGAATAATTGGTATTAAATGCAAATAAAGATGATTCAGAAAAAAATTAAAGCTTGCAATTACTTGCAACCAGAGAAGAGACTAAAACTGTCTCTTCTGTCATAAGTCTATACTTTTTCAAGTAAAGTATAAGTAAAATGTTAATACCATATAGTTTGCAATATATCCTTTAATGACTTTATTATTAAATTTTACTTTGAGTTAGTGAAAACCTAATAAAACAAGGCTGACTGAAGCACTGTCAACACAATGTTTAGGGAAAAGGACATGACCACTAAAATATGTCAGAACTGACCACGATCACTGAAAATTCTACTTCAATTATAAAATGTATCCCTACTCTAAGACTAGGGAACACTCCTGTGTGAGAAAGGGTATTTTTAGGATACTGTGATCATGAATTCTATTCCTTTCACTTATCAGACCAGCAGATTAAGCCAACAAAAAAAAACCCCGATATACAAATAGCGTGCATTGTTGAAATAAAATTTGACAATATATTACTGTAAGTCAGTAGGTAGATTTTGACCTCCAGTAACAAATTAAAAATGAAGTTCAAGATGTAACCGAAGCCTCAATGTTGTACACACAGCATGAGGCACCTCTATATGCATGGCCATACTCAAGCTGTACACCAAAGAGGAAGAAGTATGTCTGCAAAAACACAGCCAAACCTTGCATACCATGTGCAATAAGAAGTTTGCAGTGAGAGAATAATACTGGATCATTCTCACAGAATGTGGCATTGGTATTTTTACTTCAATAGTAATATAGATGCATTTCCAAGAGGGTAATAATTACAGAAAACAAGAAATAATGAAACAAGAAATTATAAAAACTACACTGATACTCATTCACTTCTCTCCCTTTCTATTCTTAGTTAGTAGCATTATTTACCTTTATAAGATGGTTAAAAGGAGGCCATTAAGCTTAGCTACAAGCATCTTGGTTAGCACTGCAGTAATAGCCAGAAAAATTGAACATCCCTATCTAAAGATATGCTCCCAAATCAATCCTCCAACACTTAATGACAGTCAATAGGCATTGACACACAGACAAACCTAAATTTAGATGCAACATAGATTTTGGGAAGTGACTATTGATGTATTTTTCAATGTCTCCCTTTTTCTATGTCCACCTTGATAAACCTTAATTGGGCTTGGTTTCCTGGAAATGATCCTCTGAACAACTGAGCACCATCACTGAAGGTCACTGCCCTTTCTGGTTTTGGCAGCACAGCTGTACCAGAGGAGAACCACATCCCTATCTGAAACAGACCCACTAATTTATCCAGTCCTTCAGGAGACTGCAGCATGGTCAGACTCTGGTCCCCCTTCCTGTCCAAGGAACGGTGTAATTAAGGAAGAGAGGTTGTATTTAGCATCAAAGCAATCAATATAACCGTGGTATGTAAAAAGTTTAATTTTATTTTTAAAATCATGTACTGGGAGTCAACTACTACCTATGCTAACACCTCACTTGCCATGTCCTTATACCAGCACCATATACCTACACAGAAATCTGAAAAAACATTTGACACCACCAGATGTGAGTTCTTTTCTTCCCTCTACCATGAGCACAGCAGGCACTTCTTACCTGGGAGTTTGCAAAGGGCTGCAAGGAAGCTGAAAAGACCCATTACTTCTTTTACTTACAAATCCTGCTGCAGCAAACAGCAGTGGGAGCTACACTGCTGCCCTTTGCATGGCCTACCAGGGGACTTCTGAACTTCATAATTCAGACAAGACTTGAGGCGGGATGGTTCTGTCTTCAGGAAACAGCGACCTTTGCCTTGAGATGGGAACAAGGTTTTTTTTCTTGTGGGCACAACCAGCAGTAGGTCCTGGGCAGTGCTCTTTGCTGTGGCCATGAGCTGCTGCCAGCTCCCCCTGCACCCAGTACTCAGGAAGAGCTCACTATTGATTCAGGATGTCTTGACTGCTCTGAAAATCCAGTTTGCCTTTCAAAAAGGGGGAATGGAAGCTGATGAGAGTGCTGAGCAACGTTTAAGCCCGAAGCAGTCTCCCACACCTTTTGCAGTGGAAGCACAAGGCAGTGCAAAACTGCCAAATGATGCCAATCTTATTGAATCTGAGGTGCTCACAGTAGCAAAGTCCCAATCAAACCTTTCAAAAACCTGACATACACAATTTTATATGAACAAGAGCAGGAAAGAAATCTATCAGCAAAAGTGGAAAAATTCTTGACTGATACAATCTGGAGATGGAGATTATGGTACTGGGTAAATCATGCTTTAAGAAACCAGCGTGCGTTTTAACAGGAGGTCAAACATTAAAAACAAAAAAACCAAAAAAAAAACAAAAAAAAAACAAAAAAAAAAAAAAAAGAGGGAAAATATAAGAAAGTGAAAAAGGAAAGAAAATGTTTCAAATATTTTACCACCCTCTAGTGGCGGAGTGTGAGATGGACAAGAACAGAAAACGGTTTAATGTGTGAAGGTATAAAAATTTCTTCTTGATAGCTGAAGAAATATGAAGTATTTATTTTGGATCTTCCTGAATCATATTAGGTAGTAAAAGGCACAATATGAAGCCACAACTCACACTAATTCTTACAACACCAGTGTAGAATGCTTATAATAATGCTTCCTATTAATAATGAGTTTGAATTTAAGAAAATCTGAGTTATCATTGAACAGGATTATTGAAGATATTTTAAACTTTTCATTTCCTATTAATCAATGAAACTAACTCAAACATTTAACTCCTATTTTACTTAAGCAAATACTTTCTATAAATCACCAATACCATAGTATTTTTTAGTTTTACAGTTTTTAACATGGCCCCTCCAATAACTAAAATTCATCCACACTAATTCTTCATCAGATGTAGGTCCCTGATAGGAAGCAATTCAGTTAGAAAATTTGCACCAGACTGTTTTGGATCTAGTCTGAAAACCAGAGTCCTCTTTGAAGGCCTCATCAAGATGGAGTAATATAAAACATTAGGAATATTATGCTCCTCCCAGCATCCCTAAATTCTTCCCTGGAATAGTGGATGCTGAGGTACACACACTGGAACCTGAGGAACACCCAGCAGCACAGATCTCAGGAAACACTGCAGTGTTTGGCTCAGATGGAAAGCAATCTGAATCCCAAAAGCTCCTGCAGAACCAGCTCAGATGTCTGAAGAATCACCAGATGAAGGCAGTGCAGGTCCCCAGAGAGCTCAAGACTGAATGGTCTTTAGGTGCAAAGGCAGCTTAGAGGAGGGAAGGAAAAAGCCTGGCCAGAACCAGGCTGCCCTGGTGCTGCTGCTGTCCAGCAATGCATGCAAGACACACACATTTGCCAGAAAATGCATGAAACCTGTTTGCCCTGCAGAGTTTAATTAGGCATTCAGATGTGCAAGAATATCCCCAGAACTTACAGCCCAGGCTGTGAAATGGCTAAGAAAACAAATCTTCATTTCTCTGGGAAAGACTTAGCTCCAATGCTCCAATGCCCCTGCTTCAGGGGATATTCCACTATTGCTTTCCTTCTGTTGAGACATATGACTACAAACCTGCTCTTCTCACAAGCAGATAAATGTTTCCATTCAATCACAGTAAACTATGTCTGTCAGCTGCTCATTTCTTCACAGTAGTTCATTGTATATTTAGTATTGAATTCTATTTTTGCATAAAGTTTTCTTGCCTTTCTTAAAATGGAAAATAAGCCAAACAAAACAAACCTCTGAAATGCCCAAGGAGAATCACTGCACTATTACTATGATCTTAATTCAATTTATAGGTGGATTTTACAAATACCTGTATGTCTGTACTGAGGAGCACAACAGTTATCAGGACATACCTGTAAAGAGTTGGCAAAGTCAGTTCTTCTGAGCCTGAACTTCCCTGAAGCTCTCTGGACTCAGCCATTCTAGAAAAAAAAAAGATAATTTGTCATTTTGCATCTTTGCTGTGTTCTGCTCTTTCTCCTGCACTCCTGTGACTGGGCCACTGCTTGCCCACCAACACCCTTCTTTGTTCCTGACCATATTTCCTCACAAGTTATTCACCATTTTGTAACACTGTGATGATGAGTGCTGACAATCAGTTGTTCCTATTTATATTTTTATTCAGTATTTCCTTACCTTGTCACTGTGCTCCTGCCTTCTCTGTTCAGAAATTTAACAAATTTTTTTTTCAAAGAAATTCACATAGATGTAATATACTCCTTATATAATAAAAATATTTTAGGGAAGTAGAAGAGTGTATACTTTCAATCATCTTCCAAGTACAGAAAACTGTACTAATCAGCTACTTGTGACACCCTTCAGTCTTTAATTTTCTCAAGTCACTAAAAATTTCATATTGTTCACATTATATGCAGCTTCCACAAAGTTTTTTTCACACAGTTTCTGAGACAATTGTACTTATGAATTGGTCTGACCTTTTCAATTAAAATATACTTTTTTGGATGGATTCTCCCTTCTACAATCATTAACTGTGGAACAGCGATTGCTAAAGTTCCTGTACCAAATCCCATGAATTACTACAATCCAATAGCATCATACGTAATATTCTAATTCAAGTAAAGTACTCTATGCTTTCAAATAGGTTTTTTGCACCTTCATGTTTCTAAAAAATGCAGCTACTACCAAAAATGAGAGACCACAGTAATTTTCAGATCTCAGAAGTATTCGATCCTTTGTAATCTTATTTCTATTCTAGTCTATACAACATGTACAACTTAGACTCTATACAGTTTTTCTGGCAGTTTTTTCTCTCAATAGATTTGTCTTTGTGGAAAGGACACCTATCAATGCCATTTGGCTAATACAGATGTGCTTGAGGAAAACAAAAATGTCACTACTTCCAATTACAAGAGCAAAAGATAAACATCAAATCATTACAGATTACTTAAAGCTTGAGTCTAAACTTACTATGAATTACTCACTAACTCTAAATGCCAATATTATACTTAAGTTTATTGATTTAGTCATATAAACCTATTTACCTTTCTGGGTCTTAGTTTTTCTTTTGTAATACCTGGCTACTAATGCAAAGATAATGGGAACACTTTTCAACAATGCAAAGAGTTTGCCTCAAGCACCCATTGGGACATTAGGAGGGGACAAAAGCCTATTTTTAATTCTGATTTTTTTTTCCCACTTTTTTGTGCTATGCAATGCTTATGGCACTCCAATGTATACAAGACCACTTTCATACTTTACAAATTGGTCAATTCTGAAATTAGATGCTGAAAGTCCAGTTCAAAATGGCACTTGGACATATACCAACAGTAAAAGAACTTAAAAACATACTTGAAACTAAACAAGTTGTTGCAGAGGCTTCAGAAAGGCCCTCTCTAAATTCAGCTAAATAGACCAGAGTTCTTGCATCAGAGATAAACCAACACAATAGAGTTCACATTTTCTAGCTATTCTTTTCCATCTCTTATGTAATTACCTGTTTGAAAACTGTAACAGGGATCATGTCTCTAAGAGAACAGTTTCTATCTCTCCCCTCAGATGCCTCTATTGCATGTTCTTGAATACAGAAATGATGATAGCAAAGAGTGGAACAATTCCCTTTAAAAAACACCAAAGATTTTCTCAGAAGCTCAGGAAAACCACTTTCCTGGGGTCTTCCAGACAAGCCTTGCTACTAAAACCCAACATAACCAAAATTTTAAGCAGGGAGCAGCAGGCAGTAAGATAAGAAAATAAACTTGAGGAAACCAATTTTCTAAGATGGGTACTCACCAACAAGACTCCTGCCCAGAGCAGTCTGCACCCTACACAACCTCGCCAAGCTCTGGAGTGTGACTGGCTTCAGCCTGGCCCCAACACCAAACCCAAATCTGCCCCAGAAACCTGCCCCAACAGCAAGCAGAGCTGAAAGAGCAGCCTCATGGCTCCTGGTGGAGCACAAATAATAAAACTCTTCACAGCTGGAAATCCTGAGGAGACCTCATCAGGGTTATTGGGCACAGCTGGTGACCAGGCAGGCAGGTGGGGTGGAGGCTGCCCTGCACCTTCCCAGCTGGTTCCAATTGGTTCCAGTTGGTTCCATCACAGCTGTGCTCATCAGTGCAGTCTGAGAAGGGCAAATGCTGGAGGGAGGAAGGGGGAAAAGGGTGAGGGAAAAACCCTGGGAAGGAAGGTTCCAAACCTGGAGCAGACACTGCCCTCCCCCAAGCTGTGGGGAGCCCATGGGGCTGCAGGTACCCACAGTGCATCCCAAAGGGATCCCATGGCAGAGCAGGGGGGGTTTCCTCACAGGAATTCCAGCACAAGGGAAAAAGAGCAGTGCCCAGGAATCTTTAGGCATGTCTGACCCTCCTGTACATCTCAAAGGAATATTTTAATGGGTGGCAACCACTTTTCATGCTCCAGCTCTAACTGGAAGCTCAGAGGAGCCAGACCAGAGTGGTGTTTGGCTTTGCAGTGCAATCAATTGTTGCTTCCTTCTGGAATGTTCCTGCCCTCCCACCACATCCAGGTACAAACAGCAGGAGATGAAACCCTACAAAAAACCCTACAGTGGAGATGAAACAAAGGGAAATTAGCACTTCTCCTCTGAAAATTTGAGGCAAAGTAGGTTTTGTTTCCTAAATACTATGGAGTCTTGCTTTTCTTTTCCAATCAGGAACAAAATTATAATCTGCAAGTAGTAATTGGCATTTACATGAGATGTGTGTTCTGATTTATTTTTGACAATCAAGTTTATAACTGACTTCAACGTATCTCTCCTGATTGAAAACATAACCAACCAACCAGTGAGCAGTAAAAATGCTATGTTTGGGTTGCTATTACATATTTATGATGCCAAATATAATGAGTTATGGAGATTACCATGCAAAATGACATCCTGAAACATATGGGCTACAGTAACCAGCAAATTATTTCCTATGGTATCATGTAGAATCTCTAGGTTGGGCTGTAGAACCCTCTTTTGGTGGGAGAGGGGCTCTGCATCTTCCTGCACCCTGGCAGCTTATTTATTCTATACCATAGTACCCAGAGAACAGAATCATCCAAACCACTCAAACAGCTGTGATCTGCTACCGAGTTAATCCATTTTTCCTTCCACCTGTCTTGCAGTGTGAAGAGCTAACAATCTGATTTAAATTTCAGTGCCCCACAGCCAGAATTTTTATAGAAATGGAATAGGAAAACATCTGACAGCACAAAACACAACTGTGGTGCTATGTGTGAGCACACAGATCAGCCTGGCAAAGAGCACAAATGCTGAGATATTCTGTAGCCTGTTTCAAGTTCTTGCCTTTGAACATCCAAATCTGGATTGCAGTCAATACTAATTGGGAGAGTAAGGTCAGAATCAAGGACAATACTATTTCTGACCAAAAAAATAATCAAAGGAAAAAAAAACCCTCAAACTGCCACCAACTTTTGGTAAAAGAATCTTTTTGAGTGGGGTTTTAGACACCATGATGGGGAGAAAAATTACTTTATGCACCAGAGCTGTGTGAAGTAGTAGCACAGTTTGATTTTCGGGTCAAAATCCTCACAGGTCTGTGAGGAAAACAAAAATGACAATGAGTAGCAAAACCTATCAAGAGTGACATGCACCCTCACTTTCTAGATACTTCAGACAATTTTCAAGAGAGAGCATCAGCTGTAAAGAACACAGGGATCTTTTAAAACTTTTCAACTAGACTGCCATCTGATAGATATTCCTGACCCTGTTTTTAGCAAGATCTATTACACTTTCTTTTGGCCCTGGGAGCAAACAAACATTGCCAAGTGGCTCTATTTGTGGGTTCTTCTTGAAAGTGCTCACAGGAACATTGGAAGGGTTGAGGATGTGAAGAGATGAGAAGTGGGCTTCACTGCTGCCATTCCACACTCCCAGCTTTGTGGAAACAAGAAGGGTTGGGCTTTCCCTTATTAGCTGAGGAATACACGAAGGTGGAATTGTCTGTGACCACCTCTACCTGGTTACTCAGGAGGATCTTGCACACACTGTGGCCACAACAAAGTCCCAGCATCCTGATGGGGAGGAACTGGTACACAAACTGCCTCTGATCTGAGCCAATTGCTTGTCTGAGGATGCTCCCAACTCAGATGAATGTCTTCCCTGGAGTATCCTCATCAGTGGGGGAGGATGGAATTGGAGCTATCTGACACACTCCTGGCACTCTCCATCAAATCTCCAACAAAAAGAATGATAGTGGGGGAGTGATCATTTGCTGAGAAAGTGACTGTCATCCTGACAAGTAAAGAGCTGCAGACCCTAAGATGAAGCCAGGCATTAGGTGTCAGGAATACCCACAGCTCCAGGTGCTCCATCAGAGACTGGCAGGTTTATAACCTCAGAGGCTGTCATGTTGAATGGGGGGTGATGAGAGGACCTGTTTAGAGCAAGATAACTCATTACAGGAGGCAAGCTTAGAGGTGTCCCAATCAACTCTGTGGACTGAGGCAGAACAGGACTTGATTTTTTGGAACTGGAGCACTTTTATTGCTAGACCACAATGTATGAAGTGTATGAGTAAAAGCCGTTAGGGCTCAATCTGCTAAGCTAAAAAAAAAAAACAAAAAACCAAACCCAAAACAAAGATAGAAACCCCTCTACTGGAATATTTATACACAATATGAAATTGCCATGAAATTAATTCAAAATTCCATAACCTTATTTTTCAATAAAAGTCTTTCTTTAAAGGTGAAAGTTTCTATTTCAAGGAGTTGCACTGAAATTCTTTATATGGCAGTGGGGAACTACACAACAGTTAAAGAAGTCAACTGAAATTCTCATGGAAATGAAGCATCTATCTAATTATTTACATGTTTCAAGCATTGCTATTGGTTTTTCTGTACTTTTTACAGAAATTTCAATCAAAAACCATTTAAAACCACATCTACATCTTCAAAATTCCAGCCCAGTACTGGTATTCATATTTAGAACAGGCTTCTTGTATTCATTAAAAAAAAATAATATTAATAAACATTAAAATTTCATATCTTACTCTTCAAAATAGCTTTGGCAGATTTATAGGTAATTTTAAAACACATTAATGGAATTAGGCTCTAAATAAAGTCAGAGACATTACTACTTCATTTTTAAAATATTTTTTGGGACTCTTTTTTGTTTATGTGGTTCGTTGTTTTTCTGTTTGTTTAAAAGGCCTAAACCCTATAAGGACTTAAAAGAGAGATATTATCCTCCTTAAAATATTCTTCAGATATAGTTAGATTGTATTTTAGTTATTAAAATGTCACTAGAAAAAGCAAATAACCTTTATCCATGAAATGTCTTCACAGAACTCATTTCTATAGTCATGTGAAGGCAGCTGCATTTACTATGTAAAAGATATTTATTTGAATCATTATGAAAATGCTTTATATTGCTCATGGTGCATTTATATTTTGAACATAACACCCACCCTCCAAAAAAACCCTGTGCAGTGCCTTATAGAATGATCCAGCAGAGGGACCCCTTCAGTTAAAAATTAAAAATTATCCATGAATCAGCTCTTGATTCAAAACCCACAAGGGTTTTATTAAGCACATTCTTATGTAGTGCTGAAATTATTTCGATCACACTAAGTGTAGTAATATTCCTGACCCAAGACACATCTAGAACATAATCATAAATGTTTTGTGTTCCTGTATTTCAAATTCCAAGATGTGTAAAGTTTCTTTGCTATCAAGAATACCATTCCATTACACATTATTTTCATTGCCTGGTACCACTGTCCCCAAGTTGCTAAAAAACACTCAATCAGTATTAGAGGTAAGAAAATCATGCAAACAAAAATTGTATGTTGCTACCTGACAGTAATATAAGAAACAGCAGGAGAAGAAATTAATACCCAAAAATGTCTCTTCCTTATTTAAACTACTGCCTCCCTTGAAAAGGATGTCCAATGGAATTTGACCACATGAAAACAACCTCAAACTGCAGTGGCCCAGCAGAAATGTCAGAATTTATCAAGCATCTTATGATGTCCAAGAATGTTGATGACTGGTACTGAAATACAGTTATTTAAAAAGTATGGTTCTGAAGCAAACACTTCCTAAATGTATCTAATTTGAGGGGAAATGTTATCAGGGAATGAATCTGTTGCAAGAGTTGCCATGGCAGCTTACCCAGTCATGCTATTGTAGAAAGAGTTAGTTTTTCACATTACAGGAACTTGCTATTTTATAACTTCTTATTCTTAGACTCTGTGAACTCCCAGAATATTATTTCTATTTATAAGTGGTTAAAGCTTCTTAACGAATGTTTATTCACACTGCAATATGACAAAACCTCATCCTTCTGGAACATTTATTCTAAAATAATAAATTGTAAGCTGTGAAATTCTGCTAAAGCAAATGCAGATGAGATAGCTCAGTGTTCTGTGCTTTACAATGTTCTCTGATATTTAGTACATGTAAAATGCTATTTTATAACATAAGCCATAACATAGCTGTGGTATTACAGAAAGACTCAGAACTAAAACAGGTTCCACCCACCACAAATTTAACCAGATTGTATTTCTTTGATCTGTAGTAGTAACACTCAGATAGGGTCTTGAGACAAAATAGCTGTGGAGGGAAGCATTTGGTTTTATAATCATTATTATTGTCTCATAAATTGGGTGATTTACATATAAAAAGGCAGTCCAGAATCTGTAAACCCCATTCCTTTAAGAATGGGGTTTCTTTCATTAATAGAAAAAATTCACAATCCAGCAGCCTACTGTGATTAGACAGGAAACCTATGGCAGACTTCTGAAACTATTTAGCAACGATGATATAATATAAAAAGACCCATTTTTTTCTGAATGTAAGAGTAATTTTATAATGGTAGCAAGAAGAAATTTCCCTGCACCCAACATAACTCTGTCATTGTACCATTTGTCTAAAAAATCATCTCATTGCTCATTAGGCTGTCTTGAAGCTTCCTTCCTTCTCTTAGGGCAATCCTCACCCATTCCCTGTGTTATCTGAGTAACTTCAGTCCTTCAGACATCCTGACACTTGGGTGGCCTTCCAGCAGGAAGTGATTGTCAGGATGTCAGCATTAAGTGATTAGATTTTTTTCAAGTTTTCATCAGTTATGGTAGACAGGTAAAAATTTACTTAAGAGTTAAAAAAAAAACATTTGGGGAAAGAATTTTTTAATTAAGTATGCCAAGATGATGGAGACATTTATAAATGTATCAGAAGAGCAACATGGGAAATAACAGAAAACAGTTTGCAGAGAATTATTTTATGACAGGACAGTGCAGATCATTTTTCATGATAAAATTTTCATTTAGTGTTTCAACAAAAGTCAAACATTAAAGATAAATGCTCTTCACTATTCAGAGGCTACCTTGATCTCTAATTTTCACATTCCTAATACTTTTTTGAGTTCTCCTTTTCCCAAGCACTGCTAGAAATAAATCATAATTACCAATAGGTAACACAGGATTTTTTTCCCCCGACACAAAAAATCTGGTGATAACTATCACACTGCAGACAGCTGGCAGATACTGGTTTGTACCCAAGTGGACATGCAGGGATTTCTGATCACCATGTAGGGAAAGAATACAACAGTTTGTAACTTAGGTTAAAAGCCTCATTAGATGACATGAATTTGCTGGCTAGAAAGCATACAGTAAAAAAAAAAAAACAAAAAACAAAAAAACAAACCTAGAAAGAAATTCAAAGATTTGTGATAACTGCTCCTGTTTTCTCAGTTCTGTCTATTTGAGTATTTCTACAGAGGTTTCTTACCTCATACATACATATAGGTAACTAATAGCTGAGGAACTCAAACCAGGATCAATATCTTAGTATCTGGGTATCTATATATTCAGTAGAATCTCCACCCACATTTTAGTTCTTGAAGTTTTACGGCACTTACATAGTAATAGTGGTTGAATTCTTCATGTCTCAGGATTACAGAAACTCCTCAACAGCAATTAAAAACCACCACCTTTCTGGAGCATACAGGTGAAGAGAAAAGGAGGGTAAGATCCAGTCCAACGTAGAGCTCTATAAAAATGTTTCTCATCTTTTAAAGATGAGGTCTGCCTGCACTTCAGTGCTGAACACCAGGCATGCAATGGTGTTCAGCTCCACTACACAGAAAATAGACACCACATCTCATTTATGAAAAACTGAACTCGCAGTACATCAATGTGCTGGAAGACCATTTTAAAAACTGTGGTTCCTGTGGCACAGGTCAAACAAATTTACTTCCATATGCACTTAAATATAAAATTTCTTCTGTACATCATCTCTGCTATTAGTCTGTCCCTACTGTAAAGCATTTATACCAGAGTATCACTTTCTGTCTCTCCTCAGCAGGTGGCTTCCTTTCTCCTGTGTTAAAAGTTCAAGAGCTTAGTCCTGCACGACACCAAATATTCAAATAAATGACCTTTACGAACAACTAAAATTTGCTTCAGCTGGCAAGTGATAATAAAAAAAAGTTAAATCATCAATACTGGGAAAAAACCTGGAGGAAGGATGAAATCTCAGATTTTGTTCCTTAGAGAAATCAGTTGTAATGTACTGTGTGTTCTCACAACCTGACAATCTGAAATGCAGTTCCAGTTCCTTTTCTGCAGGTTCTATAGGCCACATGTAGCATACTGGTGTACAATGGATAAACAGTGTATTCAGGTTCATAGGCACCAGTACAGAATCAGGACACAAAATAATCCCACCAGCCTACTCCATGAAGCTTTTTTAGGAATGATTTTGGATATTTCATTTCAAGAGGAATGTGCAGAGTGTGGAGAGCACAGCAGAGAGACTGATATTCTGGTCTCTGCTATCTCATAAGTGAGAAAAAAGCCTGCAAAAAAAGCCTGCAAGAATCTGGTTTACACTGGACTGAAAAAGAGAGGGTAAGTCTCAAACACCTTCATGAAGCAAAAAACAATCCACAAGCACATAGAGGATGACCAGTAAGTAATAGGCTGTAATTACAATAAGAAGGATTTATTTAACAATATTTTTTTCTCAAGGGCTAAAGACAGACAAAACTGTAATGGAAAAGACTGTGGAGTCTCCAATGGGAGAAGCTTCATGAATCAGTAACTCCAGTATTTGATTGCTCCTTGGTATTCAGGTAGTTCAGCATTTCAGCTGCCTTTTACTGGTACTTCTAACAAAAAGTAAATGACTCCTTTGTATAAACAAGACCAACACCAATGCATTCCCAGCACAGTAAGAATTAAAAAGAATATACAAGTTGGTATTTGCTCAGCAAACTGTATATTCTCAAGATGTAAGCTCTCAACTTATCTCAGTTAAGAATATACAGCCAAATCACTTCAAGAAGTAAACAGGAAGGAACAGGGAAATAGAAGGCCATGAATTCACCCAAACCAAAATCATGAAACCCACTAGTCTGATGAGCTATGGAAAGTGTATTGATTTTTAAATATTTTTTCTTCTCCTCCCATTTTTTTCTATTTTTTTCAGCTCTGTATATTTATATTTTATTACAATCTTACTATAATCTGCTATATAGTGCCCTCTCATGTCTGTGTATTAGATCCTTTTGTTGATGTGGCAGCCCTGGTGATTGCTAGAAGTATTCTTAGTAGTGAAATAAAGCAGAAAGTAGTGACATCACCCCATTATAGCAATGCTTCTTCCTATTTTCAGGATCAAAAGCATTCTGATGACTGTAAAAAAAATAAAGCTAACCACAGGAGCATCATTGTTGTTTTTACTGGTAATGTCTGGACTGGTGGATATCTCCAAAGCCTATATCCAGAAGAAATAAGTCATCAAAACATTGGAAAAATCCCAAAAAACAAACAACAATATGGTGAACCACCAACACAGAGAACTGTCCTGGTCACTTTTGTAGAGTAAACTTTAATACCAGTACAGATTTATGCAGTATTGTCTCTACTGCACTACTTTAAATCTTATGTCAAAAATTTCTTTGAAAGCTCAGCTGGAAAGATGATCTTGCTATAAATTATTTTCAATGGCTTAGCTTGAATTTTTGTTTTTAAATAGCACTTATTTTTCCCCAAAGCAATTTCAACTATTGCCTTACATAACTTTTATTTAATTTAAAATCAATAAAATAATGGGCATATACCCTTGGTATTAAAAAAAATGACATTGCTCCTTGGTTTGTAGAGCACACAAACCAAACAAAAATCAATAGTTTATCTTTGTACACTTGAATAAAAAGGGTAATAAAACAGCAGCAGACTCACAGTGGTATGTAGTATTGATTGCAGAGTCTTTCAAGATAAATTACTGATTTAAAAATAAATGTCAGTAAGCCAGCCCTGCACGTTTTTTTTTATCATTCCACAACAGTTCAGAATACCTGCATCAGTACAGGAGACAAAATACATTACACTCAGTGCTATTCTTTGTAAAACTCTTCAATGAGAAATATACTCATAAACCATCTAAAGAGGCAAATATGCTTCCTTTTTTTTTTTTTTTTTTTTTTTTTTTCCCCCCTGTTGGGGAAATGATGCAAATTTGATGATAAAATTCACTGGTCACTGTCCAATATTCATGCAATATATGGAGAATCATATCTAACAGTACAGATTAGTATTCATCTGGAGTCAAATAATGGTTATTAGCAGAAGACAAATTTAGGAAAAGAGGAAAAAAAAAAGTTACTTAGAAGCCATTACTACATTTTTAGAAAAAAAAACAAAATTTCAAGACAGTCCTTTTGGTGAATATTAAAGCACAGTGAAGATCTACCTTAGTAGCATTTATAAAGTATGTTAAAATGTTAGCTAATAAATTTTATGCATAAACTTAAAAGGGCAATCTTCTACATGTTGCCTCAAAATAATTGCTTTATCAGATTTTAAAATTTAAAAGTTCATTCCAATATGAAGGCATCTCATTTACCAATTTTATTTTCACAGTAAAACTCTTAACGAATCCTTAGATGCCCTTGAAACCTTCACATAAACCCCAAAATTTTAAATGTTGAAAATGTGAAGTCAGTAAATGAGACTCAGAGGACAATGAGCCTAAAGAGCAAACGGTTTTAGCAGACTGGAAGTGGTGGTATATTGCTGAATATTTTTCTGTAAAAGAAATGAAAGCTATTATCAAACAACCTCACCATAATTAATTTTAATGTGTTCATTGGTCCCTTAAATATAAATTGCTTATCATTACCACAGAACAAAATATGTAACATTATACCATGTGCTTGATCCTCAAAGGACATTCTTATTCTACAGAAAAAAACAAATCCAGCTCTAACTCTCAAGAATTGTTAAGCTTTGAAACTATTTAATAGGAAATCTCCATCATTTCAAGGAGGTTTAAGATTTCTGGAGATATCTGTTCAGATACTTAGTAATTTCACTTGAAAACTGGATTCTTCTGTTTCCACAGACTAGTGCTGTACTTTGTGTTAAGTCCCATGGCTAACCAAAAATTTTCCTGGATAAATCACTGTAAAATGTGGTGATGGCAAAGTTTGAATGCTAAATACTTATCAACTTGGAGGTCAGGTAACTTTTCTCTGAGATGAGTGCAACCAATCATTTTTGAGCACATTATCTTTGGTTCAAGGGCATCATTAGCATCCAGCTCAGGACTGAGATGAGTGCCATAGCAGTCAGACACCATGCTAGACAGCACCAAGGGGTGCTGCTAACCTGGGTGTGCAGCCTCTGCCATGCCTGGCTCAGGAAGGGAGATCCTGCAGGAGCTTGCTGGAAACACAGACTACAAAGAATCTTTTTTCCACTTTCGAAGGGGTTGGGTGACCTTTTATGAAGTTCACCAGTGCACATGAAGAGTGTCCATCAAAGCAGAAAGTGGCTATGCAATGAAATTTTCCACTGTAGCTAACTGCAGGCTAACTCTCCCAGACACATGTCAGTGTGATATTCTCAACTGCAGTGTAACATGCAACTGCTTCTCTGACAGAAAGCTTTATGTTCTACCAAGATTTATATATTACTTCAAGGTTTTCTCAACAGTAAATGTGGCTTCATTCCAGATAAGGACTCCTTAAGTCAAAAGCCAAATGTCTACTCACTTCTTGCTAGTAAAGTCTATAAAGATTATACTTAAAAATAATAGTCTATATAGACTATACTTAAAAATAGTCAAAGATATACCCTACAAAAGATTAGTTAAAAGATTAAATTAAAATTTAATTTAAATGAAATTCATGTTAAAATTAGTTAGCCCCTACAGAATAGTAAAGTAACAGATTTCTGGAGCGATTTCTGAAATCATTATCTTTAGAGACTGGAAAATTTCCTGCTATCCTAAATAAAACAGAGTGGTGTGTGTGTAGGCATGGCACAATCTTGAAGCTACATGTTGTTCAGAAAGCAGAAAGTAAAGACCTCAGGAAATGATCCTTGGCAAAGGCGTTGTTTAATGTAGATGCTGAAGGAAGTTCAACGGAAAACACTTATCAGAGATTTCCGTCCAGAGGGGAGAGATGCTGGTTTAGGGAAAAATGCAAATATTACTCAGCAGACCAAGGGCAAAGGAAATAGGAAATGGGCTACAGAGTTCTCTGAAATAATCTGTCACTGAATGTGAGAAAACATACTTGTGTGTTGGCAATTCTTTCATTTTAAAGCCTTCCACAACTCAACATCCTTTGCAGCGTCGTGCCATTATCTGAAAGTTGGCTACTTCCAATTCAAACTTCTTAAAGGTAAGATAAAAAAAAAAAACTTAATTTGGTTCCTGTCTTGACATATCATTTGCATGCTTATTATTTGAGCCTTTGGAATAAGTAATAGGAAAACCATAAGCTTATCCAAGGAAACAATACATCTTTGAAATGCTGTAACAGTTGACTTTGCTGCTTTTTACAGTGCAGGGAAACACCAAGAACTGGGTCAAAAGGTTTTAGGAATCTCTCTGCATAATGGGCAGAGCACACCTCTGCAAAGGGTGTCACCTCTGAGCCTGCCAGCACTGGGACAAGGGGTGGAGCAGTTCTTTTTGGTGCAGAGAAGAGGAAACATACTCTTCATGTGTAACACCAAGCTCCTATGTGGGCAGAGAAACGATTGTGCTTTGAACCCTGCACTTTTAACCTTGGAATATTTGCCTATACAGGCACTACATATCAAGTTAATTACAATTAATTACCTTTGCATATTTTAGAATATGTAGATTAGGGTTACCTTCCAAAGAAATTGAGCCTCATTAAAGATTTAAATTACAGGTAATAAAGCTTCTTGTATAAGTGAAGACAAACTGCATGCTTATTAACATTTAACTACTGATACTTTCATTACATTATTGGTGAAATGAACAGAACATAGGTCCTTATAGAGGGGAATTTATTGACAGCCCCTTGACAAAAAAATCCTCCCCAACCTTCTCAAAGGTAAAAATGACTGTTAGAAATCAGAGATACTGCAATTAGAGTTTCATTGTCTTTTGGACTTCAGTATCCTTGAGCTCTTATTCAACAAAATATTACTGGAATTGTAATAGGAATTGTAATAATGCCCTCAGTCTGGCAGATGCTTTACAGGCTTATCTGAAAACACAGTGGGAAAGAGAAGTACATTATAGATACCAATAATATGAAACAAAATTCTCTGGGTACCTCAACAGAAAAAGACCCTCCTCCAGAGGGTGACTTAGGGAAATTAAATTAGGCTCATTGTTCGGAATTACACTCTGAAGGCTCATGAAGCCAGGCTAAGTGAATTTATCCTACAAAGTCTGGCATCAAGAATTCACAAAAAAATTGCAAACCAGGGAGAAGCAATATGCTAGGAAAATAATCAGCATGACTGTAATTTTACACTCAACTGGGTGCTTGCCTTTGGATACCTGCTCTCCTGTCTCCACTGTTCACAGATCCAATCTCTCCTCTCACACTACTTTCTGGTTGAAACTACAGCACCACGTGTTCCTTGCCATTTCCTTAATTTATAATGTAGATAAATAAATGACTTCATCAAGAAGGATTCAACTAGATAGTGTACTCACATACCTAGATGCTTACAACATTTCCGAGGTAAGCTTTAATTTATTTACATGAACAGAGGAAGAGGATCTTTATAAAGTGTCTCCTCAGTGAGGAAAAAACAGTTGAAAAGTCTCTCATTCATAACACTTGAAAACATCAAGAAGGTTAAAATGGCCATGGCTGATACAGGGTTATGTGACAGGAAAACTGAGGATGCAACAGAATTGAAGAGCAGAGCATAAGGAAAGAAGAAACTGAACCCTGGTCTTGCTGAAAGAGAAAAGGACAAAGAAATTACAAATTGAGTGATATGACCTCACCAGAAAGTGTTCAAGAGATCCTTAGCAGCTTTTTTATTTCTGCAATATTTTTTCCTTCACTTAAGACAATACTGTTGAGGGGTTCCCCAAGTTGTGTGGCCAGATCTCTGGGTTTGCACCCTTTTTGCAGGGCATGGGTGCTCTGTGGGGAGCTCAACAGCCCCTGGCTCCCAACCACACATCCGGGCAGCATCTCAGAAACAGAACTGAGAGCTCTGAAGCCCTGAGCACTGCACACACAATTCTGGCTTCTTTTCCAATTGTTCCTTTGAAAGGAAACCTGAGTGCACATTGTAGTTTCCTCCCATGTGGAAGCAGGATGCAGCAAGGCATGGCTGGAGAGCAGCATGGGGAGAGCCTCAAGAGCTGCTCAAAAGTGTGGACTCAGCCTGTGCTGCCAACACATCTCACAGCTCTGCCACAACAATAAATTGGAAAGATGCTGAGGAAACCTGTGCACTTCACTTTTTATCTTTATGGATGGCTTGGCAGGAAGGAAGGAGTTAAAAAGGGAGATTCTATATACACAGAGAAAATAATCCAGTTACTTCCAAGCTTCATGGCATTTATTTACAATTAGATAATTCTATCTTCTGAAAAATACTGGGTATCTTAAACCTATGTAGATAAAGATGACAGCATATGCCTATGTAAAATAAGAGATCAAGTGCAGATAAATCTTTCCAGGAAAGTGATTTTTTTTTTTTTTAACCCAGTACCTTCCTTGCAGTGTCAATAAAAAGCACTCTTCTTGTCTAATTCTCTTACACAGTAGAGATGACCTCCAGTGGATCAGGTTTGGGCAATACATTTGGGAATTTCAAAGGGATGAGGCATTTCTTAATCCTCTTATTCATCCTGTAAATACTCCATGGATAACTACAAGGTTCTGTTTCAGTTGTTAAGAATCATCAGATCAGTTGTTTTTAAACAGTTCTGTATTTCTACTGCTAATTGTTGGTAGATATATTGTCTGCCTGCTGAAAACCAGCCAATGTATGCATATAATGCTTTTTAATCCTAAAGTCAAGAAAAGTATTCAACTATTTTTATTAACACCTAAACAATTTCAGACTGCAACAAGAATGAGTTGCATTAACTCACACATAAAGCTTCACTTGAGAATATGGAATAAGCAAAAATTACCTCTCAGGAAACATTTAGTGTAAAGTAAGATGATGCCTCATTTTACGTACCCATTTCTACAAATACTTACCAAATCTGCCTTCTGCATTCATGTGAACAAACTGAGGAAGGAAAACAAGAACTGAGTAGCTACGTGTCTCTTACTCTTGGGGTATTGACCATTTCCTGTTTACACACTGCCTGTAACACAGTTACAGCCATGCAAAGCAATGTTCCTTAACACTCCCTCTGCCCTGATGAGACACAGCAGCTGATTCAAAGCTGAACAGATCAAATGTACTCTGGAAACACAGAAGTTCAAAATATGCAGTGATGCCAGGATATGTGGAACAACTGAATCAACAGATGCCCATTTCAGAGCACAAGAAAGGACTTATTCTGGGGGCTCAAACGACACGAGCAATTTCTATATAAAATACACACTGTGTTACACAGTTAAACTGCTTTTACAATATGGTGCCTTCCTATACTGGTACTAAATAAACCACTTTGAAAAAACATCATCCTATAATTCCTATATAATGATACACCTGGAATATTTTTAAAAGATTACATGGTGTTAAATTGTTGTGGCATCTTACTACTGTATGTTACTGAATTGTGCAACAACAGTTCTGCACAGCTGAGAAGTACCTACTTTGCCACAGAGTAAATGAGAATAAGTTAATCTTTAGGGTAACTACATCCTCAACAACTGTATTCAAACCTTTGGCTCCATGTGTCTTTAGGAAAAAACAAAACAAAACAAAACCTGAGGCAACATTTAATTGTCTTCAATATCAAGAACTAAAACTGGACAATCTATAGTGCAACATTTGAATATTTGGCTCAGAAAGGGAAGAGAATTGACTATTTCTGTTTCCCTTAAGAAATCGTCAAGTCTTTACATAAAACCTTGTTTACTACTTCCTGTAAAAGTCAAGTAAGACAGTGTCAGTTTTGTTTCATTAGCAGAAAATAACAAATTATATGAAAAATGTCCAAGGAATAATAGAAAATATCCAAGAAATAACAATATCTAGTTACACTATCCCTTGGAGGAGTTTTGGGTTTTTTTCTTGCTCTCTCTCTTCTCTGAATATTCAGTGTAGAGAATTTTTAGACAAAGGTCCCTAAATCCAATCCAGATACTGAAGGATAAATCCCAGGAGAAATCAGCTCCATCAAAGCCTGTATGTCATATTATATTTACAAGCAGACCCAAGTGTATGATGATTGGTGTAACATAATCTAGATCAGGCTCACTGAACAAGGTCAATGGGATGGAAGAATTGGCAATCCTCTCACTCTCTTTTACCAAAGAAGATATTTGTGCATCTGTTCCAGCAGCACTGCCTGGCCAACAGTCTCATTTTTCCCTGCATGCAAATCCAGCCTAGCACCTTCACACAAACATACTGGAGTATATATTACAAATACCTCTGTACTACAAATAACCTGAATAAATAGGCACCAAAAAAAAATTTCAGTATCTTAAGAGAACAGAGAGCTTAGTTTCCAGGAATTCTTCGGGAATTCTTAAATGTGTGACATCCTCTGAACTGAGCAGTGGGCTAATTTTTCCTCTAACTCAACTGAAAAACTCCCAGTGCTGGATCAGTACAAATAAACAGATAGAAGGTGATTAAAGATTACAGCATTTTTATGGCTCTGTGTAAACTTCACTGTTGAACAATAACAATATTCATAAATGAGTGGATTCAAAAGTCATTGAGAAAGGGATAAACCCCATTAATTCCAGCAACCCTGCAGGTCCTGGTTAGATACAAAGGAACATCATCCCTTCCCACTCCCCAGTAAAAGCCAAAAATAAAAACTTCGGTGCAAATAATTTAGCTTCTAGTTTAAGAGATTTAAGTACCTTAATTTTATAAAAGCACATACTAAAACTCATATATTATAATCAAGTACACTCTTTCAGTTCAATTTTTTCCTTTTTTTTCCTATGCCTAATGCTCGTGCTGTCAACATCTCTTCAGTTCATTTTGGTTCCATCAGCATCCTTACACTTACAAAATAAATGTACTGTATCAAAAAAAGCCTGAGACCCAGAAACTTGTACAACACCTTGTATTCCTGACATCAAAATGGAAAAGAACACGTGACATTGTTATCAGCTTCCAATAGCTGATAAAACACACATTAAGCCTCTGGAGGTACCAGAAGCATTATGAAGCTCCTCATGCAATTCCAGCAGAAAATCATATGCTCTTGTACATGAAACAGGGAGTTAGTGATAGTAAAAGAAAATGGTTTAGAGCATGCAAGATAACTCATAACAGATCTATAATCTACAGTGGCTAAGAACTTCTGTACTTGTGTGAATATCCTATTCAGGTAATCTGAAGTACAAAATCTGATTTTGATTTGCATACTTGTTTTGAAGGCATAATGAAAAAGTATCTTTAAAAAAAAGGTAAGAACTTGGTCCAGGTTCCACTTGTGAACATTGATTTAATCCACACATCAGTCACTCAGCAGTGTTTTTTATTTTACATTCAGAACTATTTGGTGGGGCTTCAAGTTAAACACACTGTAATGCTTTACAAGGTGAAAATTATGATGGTATCCCCATTTCTTTCTTTTTCCATAATTATTAATTAAACTCTTTCCTTTCTCTCAGCATCCCAGAAGCTGTTTTTCATTCAGACTTCACAGACATCCTTTCTGATTAAATCCCTGTCATTCCAAATCACTCAGGACATCACTTCCCTCCCCCTGCCTGGCTGTGCTGCTCTAACCTCTTTCAGGAGTTCATCCTCTGTCTCCCCTTACTGGGATAAAGCTCTGTATTTGCACAAGCTTTCCCCCTTTCTAGCCACTCCTCAAGAGGAACAAGCAGCTTGCAGAGAAGTAGAGAAGGAGGAAAGAGCTGGGACAGAAACCTAATACTTTCTGTACAGTTTTACATACTCCTGACAATGACAAACCATTTGGTGTGACTGAGGTGATGGAGATCAGCAGAGTGATTGGCAATGAGTTTCTAACTAAGTGACAGTGCTAGGAAGAAGAAATCCTGTAAAGTTGAGCAGAGGTAGAAAAAAACATGTAAGAAGTAAGACTACATAACCCTAAAGGTGTTTTGGTTTGTTTGTTTGTTTGTTTGTTTGTTTTGAAACATAGTTTTCAGTGCATTTTCAGAAATTTTATTCTTTACTGGCAGCAATATTTTTACCATTTGGAGCATTTACTATTAGTCCTTTACTCAGCAATTCTGAGGTATCATGAGTTATCCTAAGTTATTCACATTTGGTTGTTTATTTATCTCATAAGGCTTACAGTCCTTCCCTAGATGTTATGTAAGAATCTCAATATATCACTTTGTTTTCTAAGTACATATCTAGTATTAAACCTCTATTAAAGAAAATGCTGCATGGTTTCAGAGAACAGCAGATCAAAGCTGCCTGTGCAAAGGAATGGTGCATTAATAAGGGAACTGAGATTGCTTTCCAAAGGCCAGTCCTAATCCTTTCATAAAAAATTCATATATGGAAGTAAACTCGGGTCATGCTTCAAGTAAGTTTTGTCAGCAATAAAGTTCTGAAGTCCAACTTGAGCATTTGTCTAAAAATACTATTCACGTGACCATAAAAAGCTTAAAACTGAGTTCCTTTAAATCCTAATGTATTATGGAGTATTATTTGAGATAGATACAAAAAAGGGCCATGAAAATGAGGGCAGTATTGCTGACACAGTTTGATGACAGATATTTTTGTTTAATACACCAAACTGAAATAATTCATTTTTGAACTGACATTACTGCACTAGAAAAGCTGTACACAGATTGAGCTCTCTAACTATGCAAAGTTCAAGAGCTCATTTATTTGGTCCCAGACATTTCCAGGACGTACACATAAAGACATTACAGTAGAATTGAAAACAGTATGAAATAAAACTACCATCTATCTCCATTTCTATTCCTATTAGCATATAAACTTCTTCAAGATGTGGGATCAAATACAAAAGATGTGCAGTGATGTAACCTACTGAAGCCACTAACTGCTTTAATAGCAAGTTATAATTATCCTTGGCTCCTGGGTACTTATTTTCATCCTGAATATTTTTTTAAGCCATTAAGATCTTTTTCAGCAAGACTGAGGTCTTGCTAAAAAAAGTATTTAACTAGGCTTCTAGTACTAATGCCATTCTTACAAGCAATATTTTGGTAAATATTGTCTCATTCAGTGAGTATGTAACTGTAAAAAACCTAAAACTCAAGCCTAAGATATGGAAAAGAAACAAGCTTCTAATATTTCCATTAAAAAAAAAAAAAAAAAAAAAAAAAAAAAAAAAAAAGATTTTACTCTAACTACTTCTTGCATTTCTGCTCACACATTAATTTGTGTCCTGTTAGATGTTCCAATTAATAAATGGCAATTTGGGGTTTAAAAGAATGGTGTTCTATCAGTTTTTTCATACAGCAGGTGTATGCAGAATTAAACTGATCTTCAACTGCTTTCCCATGTCTGTAATTATTGTGTACTCAAACTTCTTCAGGTTGTTTGCACTAAAAATTTAGCTGGTGTTACTGAAGCCAGGTAATGATGTTGATAAAGTTTTACCAGAGAAGTACCTCAACTCTGAATTTTTATAATTTGTCTGACTGTGGAAGGTAGAGTGCCCGGTCCTTTAAGAGCCTTAGGTATTTGGCTCTCTGCATACAAACTCAGTTAAAACCTTCAGCAATTGAGAAAGGAGGAAAATGTAGCTGTGTTTCCGTATTTAATAAAAGACAGAACTAGAAGCAATCTATTTTTTATGAAATTATCTTCCTCATTATAACTTCCAGTTTGGAAACATCTTAATGAAGAAAGGAGATACTTAATTCCTGTATTCTTACACAGATACTGAAAACTACTTTGCTGGTATGTTACTAAATTGTTAAGAGCTGCCAAGAGAAGTCAAGCAGTTGGAGGTCTTATTTCAAATTATGAAAATAAGTCATTTAAAGAATCTGTAAATTTTCTCTCCATATAAACATCTCAGTGGTTCTTCTTTTAAATGTATTTTGTTTGAAGCACTATTTCCTAGGTATGAAATAATTACACAGCTTTCATCTGTTTGGTTCATCTACTCCTATAGCTAATTTCTCCTTCAGCATTTTAATTGACTGATGGTATTTTTCATGAGAAGTGTTAAGTCACAACAGATTTATAAGTGTTGCAACTGTATTTTAAGAGGGATCAATAAGATTTTTATGATTATTATTATGTCATAATGGCAGCAGAGACAGCTTCGGTTTAAATGGAATTATTTAGTTTGACAAACTCATTGTTTGGAAACAAGCTATTTTAATGTCTTTCTGACACATAATGCAGACCCAGGAAATGGCAGCATGCTTCTGAAACCATTACTGTGTCCCATGGTGGTTCTCATCTCATTTGTGCCCTGCTCTGAGAGTTCATTATCATCCCAAAGAATTAATGTGTTCTGTGCTGCTGAACTCACAACACAATATGCTGAACACAAAGCTCTGGGAACAGCTCATGGCTGAGCTAATAAATCCAACCTTTCAGCTGTTCTAGTGTTTAGGGTGTAGAAACACAACCCAACTGTCCCCTTGTCCTTGCTGTGACAAAGAATGGGAAGCAGCAATCAACAAATTCTACACTGCATCCTGCTCCTTGGAGATCTGTTTTTTTTCCCCCTAAAACATGCTCCTGGTTTTATGTAAGCTGCCAGGGCTCCTGCACCTCCTCCAACCTGGCCTATTTTCAAAAGCCAAATCAAAACCTTTCTCTGTCATGAGTGAGTGGATCTTTGTGGCTTTAAAGCCATCGTGGCACAAGCTTACTATCTCCAGAAGGGTGTATAACAGCTTCCTAACAGCTTGCCCAGAAGAATTTTCTGCTTCCTCCTATTTTTTCTCAGCATTATGGTAAATTTAATTCTGAGCAAATAATACTGCTATGTAATCTAGACACTTCTAACAAAAAACTAAAAAAAACCAAACAAAAAACAAACCTACTTTTCAGCAAATCTTACACAGCAAACATGATTACTGTGCCAAAGGAAAGGACAAACCTGCCAACAATTTATCTACCACTTATTATAGATCTAGTATTATGCTTTTTAGAACTTGGAATGATTAACCTTAAATGGGGTAGAAGAGGTTGATATGTTTCTAAAATAGCTGTAAATGTTTGGGGAAAAAAAAAAGTTTTCAAAATGCAATATCTCAATATTTTACTTAACTGAAATTACTTCTAAAAACTAAGGTAAGCTTTTGTATTTGCTCCAAAGGCATTTATATTAATTTGACAAATATTAATAGCTAGATTACAGTTTTTGTTTTTTTTAAAAAAGCACTCCTGGTCAATCTCTCAGTTACTCCCTTGAAATCCACAGTACAGGTAAAACCTGCCACGAATGAAACCAAGACCTTGCCTCCCTCTTGATAATTCTGACAAACAGGGAGAGACAGCCACTTATTTCCCCATTCTGTCTCTGTTTTACCCATCTAAAAATTGAATGTCTACCCCTGGCCAATTGATCATTCCACACCCTAAAGGATGTTTGTCCACTTGAAGTCAGCTTTGATGAGACTGAAACAGAAAACATCCAGCTCCCATGGCAGGAGGTGGGCAGTGATCCAGGAACCCCCAGTTCCAGGCATCTTTATAAAGAAAAGCCTTCACTGGCAGATCAATACTCAAAGATGGTTTCAGGATTTCTAGGATTCATTTTCTGGGTTAACAGTGCTTCCTCCTGGTTTCCTTTGCATTGTCAGGATTGAAAGCATGGTAGAAAGGGCAAAATCAGTTTTATCCATAAAGGAATATCAAAAAACTATTCAAGAAAATAAATCCAACATTTTCTGCTTATGTCTAACTTAAAGGCATTTAGGAATACTTGGGGAACAGACATGGCAGTGGACCCATCTAAATCTCCCCTCACTATTAGGAATTTGATGGCCTAAATGAATGCCAGACTATAAACCTTCTGGATGAATGCTTACAGAAAATCCCCATGATTGAACAGAAAGTGTTGGTCAGAGAGCAAAAGAACTGTTCTCTGGACCAGGTATTTGTCACTCGTCCATCTTGGTACAGAAAAAAAAATATATATATACACACACATACATAAATAAATATATAGGTGAACAGGAAAGGGTAAAATAGAATAAGTCCTATGAGTACAGCACTGCTAAAAAGTAAGGAGAAATTATTTGAAATTTTAGTATTTCTCAAATGAGGTCCATGTGAAAATAGGAGTCTCATAAGCCATGAGCTGCAACATTCTTCCTTTTTTTCATTTTTGGTATTGACAACAGTAACTAGGATTATATCCTGAAATCAGTGGGAATTGCATCTCTTTCCAGCACAGAACAGATTTATAACTTTGCAGAAGCAAAGTTATTTGTAAATCCCTTCCCTAATTAACATAAAGCAATTAATATTCTGAAATAATGTTGTCTGGTATATCAGTGGAAATATAATTAACAAAATCAACACAGAATTTATATCAGTATTTGTTTTGCACAACAAAATGTGCAGAAGACAATGTTTTTGGAATAAACTGGTATTTGCTTTTTTAATGGATAGCATGAATTGACCTAAAAGCTTAATTATCATTCAGGATTTTAATTACATCCGTAACAACAAATGCTTGCGAAATCCAGCAATAGCTGTGGAGTTTCTTAGCTTTAATCACTCTTCCCTCACTGTAGGGAATAAATGTTAAAATGTATTTATTGTTTACCCAGCAATTCACTCTGTAGTGAAGGAAATCCCTCAGGAAGATCAACAAAGTTAAAATTAAGGGGCTCAGCCAAGGCTGACTAACAGCTGAACTCCAGATAGATGCTAAGAACCAAAACCAGTTTAGGATGAATACCCAAATTTAGTTTAAAAAACCCCTCATGGTAAAAATACAGCCTCTAAATTTCTATCTGCTTTTCAGGCTATGGAGGATTAATGGCTTTCTACTCCTGAAATGCAGCAAAAGCCTCTCTCATTGTCTTCAGCAAACCCACAGAACCTTCCAGAGTCATGTGCAGACATGTAAATGTCTGTCTTTTGCTGGCATCCATAGTGACAATACTTTTCAGTACTGTTTGTTCTACATCAAAAATTGCTCAAGTTTAGTATTCTCCACTAAAAGTACATTTATAATTAGTTTTCTACCAGCTGATACATTTTAACAGCATTAATCTTTGGACTCCGCTCAAAGTCATAAAAATGAACAGGCATTCTCCCATTAGTGTGCCAAACTGGTTTGTTCGTCACCCTTCTACACCATTTCATTTTGGTGACTCAAACAATGTCAACATAACTAGAAAACAAATTATAAAGAACATTTCTGAAGTCAAGGAGGGAGATTTAAAAAATAAAGAAAATCCTGATATTCCCTTTCTCATGTTTTTACTTCCCCCCCTGCCCCCCCCAAACTTAAATATACCACATTCATTTCTTTAGAATGTATTACCCAGTGGAGCACAGATCTTTCTGTTTCACCTAATTATTAGTTGCCAGAGTATGTATTTTATAAAGTGTACATGGTTTACACACAGGGATCTCAGAAAAATTAAATATTCCTGTCTGTACAAGAATTCAACACGTTTTGAGGGTTTTTCGGCTGTAGAGCTCTGCACAGTGGCATCTGCCTTAAGTTTCTCTTCTCACTCCATACATTGCAGTCTGAAATCACAGAAATATAAGACTTTCTCACTTCTGTTCTTCCACTATTTTTGGTTTGTCTTCTACCAGCCTGCTCTAGAGTTCATGTTTTATTCAAGTCTCTCTTCAACCTAGTGAGCAACTCCATAGCAGGATCTGTGAGAACATGAGGATGGACACTGGGGGTGAGGCCAAAGGTTTCTTCTCACAGACACCAGAAAAAGCAGCAACAGAGGAAGCACAGAGCTGGATGCTCCCACAGTTAGATGTGGTTCCTTGCCCTTACTAATCCTAACAATTCCCTCTCAGTAAACTTATCTGATCTTTCTTTAAGCTCGTGTTAACTTCTAGCATCCCTAACACCCTTTGGTAGAGCACTGCAGCCTAGTTCCTCCTGACATAAATAACTCACTTCCCTAGTCCTGAATCAGAGAAGCATAAAATATTTCAGAGGGCCAAAAGAGTGATCAGAGGGATGCAACACCTCTTCTATGAAGAAATCCCAAGAGTTGGGGTTGTTCAGCCAGGAGATGGCTCCAGGGAAACCTGAATGTGGCATCTCAATACTTACATACAGTTTTTCAGAAAGATGGGGACAAACCCATGAGGGCACCTGTTGCAACTGGACAGAGGGTAATGGCTTTAAACTAAAACAGGGTGGATTTAGACTAATATAGGAAAAATGTCTTTAAAATTAAGATGGTGAAACACTGGAACTGGTTACCCAAAGAGGTAGTAGAAGCCCCATCCCTGGAAATATCTATTCTAAGATTCTAGGAAGAAAGTGAATTATGAATTCACTCATCAGCATAATGCTTCCTTCTCTATTTCTTCTCAAATTATGCCTAATTATGTAGAAATTTATAGTATTATTAAATGTTATTTTTTGAAAGAAATAAAAATAGAAATTTTTGCATAGTCTCAAATACATAAAGAGGAGCTCGGGACAACTGCATTCTCAGTTTTTCCTTTGACATTCATGGCAACAGGAATTCAGTTCTAATAGCTGAATTTTAAATAACAACCTGATAGTATGTTATAGCTATATATATATATATATATGTTGTCCTAGCTATACTTAGATAAAACTAAGTTTTTAGATAAAACAGAGTTTTACTATTCCAATACAACACCTGCTTCTTCTAGCTCTAGCCAGTATTTAATTGTAGTACCTTTAAGCCAGTTCTCACCCTATTGTGGGTGCAAATGAAACCCAGCTTGCACATGTAATTGAATTAACATGAAATTCTCAAATAAATTATTTTTAGTCAGACTTCAGAAGAGAGCCCTTGCTAGAAATGCAAAGACAGCAAGTTGTATACTTTGAAGTGCACAAAGTTCTCACTCAAAGTGTTCTTTTTCTCACCTCTCTGAAACTCAGGATTCTCTATCACACAACAAGAAGTCTGACACATATCTATCCAAACCCTACTATAGCACTACAAACCCCATTTATAATCTTTTCATTTTAATTTAAACCTTGTTCCTGAAGAAAAAAACTCCCTTTTATCATGCTAGTTTTGCTAAGACTCTGGTGTTTTTTTCATAATTTAGTATTGAAACTGAATAGCCTACAGATGCATCATAATGAACAGTAGCTATATCCAAACTATCTCCAGGCTGTCCAACAAGGTGACACTGAAAGACTTTAATTTTAAGTTGCATAAAATTGTCTCTTACTGAGCTCTAAGGTATGAAACAGTTCATGTTTTGACAGCTTATTTAACAAGCTTTGCTAACTTCACCAGTTTTATCTTCGGGCATAAAGTAATGTAACTGAAGAAGAAATGGAATGCAACTTCCAGAAGGAAGAAAATGTCAGAAAAAATGCTTTTTTTTTTCTTTTTATAGTGAATGCAAACTTATTTTGTAAAATAAATCATTTCAAGTTTATGCTTCACTTTTCCTTCTGCCAGAGATCCAACATTCAATGCAAATTGCTGAACACTTGTTATTCTAAGGCACAAACCATGACTGTGTCACAATTTTCCTGTCTAATTAAATAGAAACAGCTTTCTGAGTCATATCCAAAGAGGCACTGCAGACTTGCTAATCCATTCTCACATGCACATGTTGGAAAGGCTTTCACTCTGAAACAGTCTTTCATTTATCCTCACGTGGCTGAACATCTCACAATTCCGTCTGCTTTTCTCTTTTTGAGAGAACACATGTAACCCTTAGTTTGATATTTCATATAGCCTTGAAGGGTAGCATTAAAATTTCTTTTATGGAAAGTTTCTCATTCTGCATATGACTTAAACAGGAGAGTTCAGATTTTGAAGGAAAGAAAAAGAAAAAAAAAGAAAAAAAACCCCAAAAAACTAGACCCGACCTAAAACCCCCCATCTACATATCAGCTAATCCAGAAAGTCTATTCCATTGTGCAAGAGGCAGTATCAGAGAGAATGTTTCTTGAAAGAAGTAGCTATCCCAATCAGATCAACAGTATGTGAAAGAATAACAGTAAGATATAAAATACTAAGCCACAAAATATTAGACTTAAGTGTCTAGTCTGGTAATAACTCTTCATGATTAAAAAGCTTTGCTCAGAACACTTAAAATCTAATTCTTCATTTAGCCTGTGTACTGTTTAAAGATTGAAGTTGCCTACAAATTTTAAATACTGCTTTGCACACAATGTCAGGATTTGGGAACAGCTGAATTGCTTTCTTTATATATTAGAGAGACCAGGATTTTCAAACTGGGTGCACTTTCAGTCAGGCATCCAGTAAGGAAGGCTGGGACTCAAAATATTCCAAACATAACACTTAGCTTTGTAGGGACAGTGCTCAGAAACATTTCATTAAAAACCAGACCAGAATAGGGCAAGGAGTATTTGTACCTGCTTTTCACACAAAACTAAGTGGTTGCAGCATTCCCCCCAAGCTGGGATGCCCCTTTCTGTGCTGTCCTTAGTCTGATGTAAAGCTGAGAGAAGGGCAGGATACAATCATCAGATCTTCTCATCCTCTTCAGACTACAAACTGCTCTGTGCTGTGGTAAACATCAGACAGCTCCCTGAGGAGTGAGGGATGCACATTCCCAGACATTAAACAGACAAAGAAAGAATCCAGGCTTACAGCAGTCATGGTGCTTATCTTGGAGAACAGACAAACCTTTTCTGCACTTCTCTTGTGATTATTTAACAAAATACACATCCTTGGGAAGTGGATAGGAACCTACCTAGCCCTGGAGCCCTATCCACCAAACCAGAGAACTGCACTTCCCAGTCTCTGGCCCAGCATTGATTATTTTCAAGCAGAGAAACTGAAAGGTACCCGAGACCAAATCTCAGCATGGGGACACAGTGTTTTGTAGGAGAGGAGAAATTAAGAATTCAAATTGATTATCAACTCAAGGCTGTGACTAATCACTTAGAGTCTTACATGATGTACCCAAGAATCTAGTCTAACATGGTAAGCAGCAGGAGGAAAGAGATCACCTGGTAAAACTGTGACATAGCCCTTCATCTTTAGAAAAAGTATTTTTTTTGCAGCCCAGTAATATTTAACAGGAATAGACTTTATCTGAAATGAGGTTTATAACAGTTTCCAAGGAACTACCTTCTTCATAGAAAAATGAGAACAGCAAGAAACAGTCACCTTTTTTTCTAAATAACAAAGTGGGATAGAATAGCAGCGAGGTGTTGTGTTTTTTTCTAGTGTAATGATGTTTTCATACGTTATAGCTTCAGAAAATTTAACTGATAAATCTAACTGATCAATCTGCAAAAAACATGTGGACCTTTCTCAGCTAATCATTTCCTTCTCCAAAATACAAATAGATTTTCTATTAAACTTAGAATCAATGTATCACACAAAAGGACACAAAAACATTGTAGATTCATGCAAATATCACAGAAATCCCAGAGCAGATTCCAGAGTTTAACTTCAATTTGCATCTATTGTGCACTTTCCCCATGAAAAGCTCAGTTTCACTGATTATAGTAAGAATTACTCACTAAGTACCTTCAGGTATGAGAAACTTGGGAAATAAGTGAGACTATTAAGAAAAACTACAAAGAAATAATGCAGAATCTTTCATATTACTGAGCATCAGTGTTCAAATCCCACTGCAGCCATTGTCATACATTATGCAAGTGTTATAATGAACTTGTAAACAAATGTTAATTAGGAATTTCTTGGAAGCCATAAGAAGAGGAATTGTTTAGTGAGCTCTGCTCGTGTCCTTTTCCTAGCATAACTTAAAAAGAGAAGTCAGATATCTACCAGATCCAAAGTTTTGTCTACAGTTAATTAAGCCTGAGATGTGAAATGCTGCTCTACTGGCTGCATGTTCCCAGCAGTCTGTGTCCCTGAATGCTCACTGTGCCCACTGTTACCTCTATACCGCCATCATGTGAAAGGGAAAAGCATTAGACAGAACCAAAATAGGCTTTTATTTCCCAGGCTTCTTTGTTTATAGTTTGCTTAAATTAATTAAATAAATAAATAACAAAAAACCCCAACCAAAACTAATAGCATAGATTACAAATCCCAATAGTCACCATATACATTTCTCTTTCTTGACCACTAAAGTGTAGACTATAAAACATGGAGCTGCAGGATCTGTCACTGATTTGCTGCACACACCAGTCACTCTTTTCTTACTTAGGAAAAGTGGTGTTTGCCTGCTGTGTAACCTGGCCAACAGTACTGAGAAAAAAAGCTTTGCTGGTAACACTTGCTAACATTCTGGAAAAAAAAATTCCTAAACATCTCCCCAAACCAAAGAATAATAACAATAATAACCAAAACCAATGGACTTCTCAAGAGTGCACAGAGAGAAAAAAAAAAAAAAAAAAAGGGCAGATTTCATTATTATATTATTTGTGGTTTTAAACAACAGCTGCATATTCCTGAAAAACTTTAAAATACTTCTGTATTTTTTGCCCCTCTGTTTTCTTAATGCATATATTCCTGCATGGACACACTTCATTGACTTGAACAGTTCTACTTGGCTTCAGTGATTTTATAATTTGTCAAAAGCACTTCACTAGCTGTTGGGGAGACAGACTTCTTCCTCATACTGCCAAAACAATCCTATGAAATATGGTTTGGTTTAATTGAAGTATAATTAATGCCTTGAATTCTAATTACTTCTGCTGTGATCTGGAGATGAAAATATTCTTCTGCCAGAATAATACGTTTAATATGGAATGGACATACTTAGTATTAATACCCACTCTTTATCAACTTCAGTAATTAGTTTCTTTGATTGAACAGGCAGCACTTTGGAAAAAAACCCCACAAACCTAAAGCTTTTCTGCCTGTCAGAATATAAATGGAACTTATTCATTTTATACGGCTTGCAAAAATAAAACTGAAATCTGTTTTTTGAATGCTAAAGGCTATCTATTAGATTTTTCTTTTTATCTACTGATGGGAATTGAAAAAAGATGTCTCACAGTTAACAGGCAAGGAATATTGAGTGACATGTTGACATCAAAATATTTTTGTTAAATGTACATGTTTTAAATTTTAATTCCGTTCTGGAAGGATATGAGAAGGGAAAATTCCCAACTGAATTAAATACAGAGCACTTTCTCTTTAGAGTAGTGATTCCATGACAAGTTATTTGGAAAATGTGGTGGAAATATTTATTACATAAATTGCTAAAACTACTCATAAGTTGGCTGTTAGACAACCTCATTGTCAAACACTGTTAACATAAGGTTTACTGCTGCTGACCAGAGTTTAACAGCTTACAAAATACTGGGGCCAGGGGAAAAAAAAATCTTCCAGTTCATTCAGTGTTCACCAGTTTACCATTAGGAAACCACGTCAAAGAAATGGAAGATTCTGGAAAGAAACCCCACAAAAAAATCTAAGATCTCTAAAAGGCACCACCAGTTTTTCTGTTGGTCTGGAAAAAATTTCAGTTTGTTTTTGAAGATTCATGGAGTTTGAGAGACTCTCAATCCTCTAAGAAGAGTTATAATTTTAGCTGGAGTACCTTCTATTGTCTAAATTTCATGTCTCAAAATTTATTTTGTAAGTGGGAAAATATGGTATTTCCACCACTCAAAATGAGCACAGAGAATATAACACAGTCATCTTTGCACTACATCAGTGACATTTTAAAAACCCAACATGTGCTGCTGTTGCCATCTCCTTCCCTTCTCTCTTCTCATGCCTTTGTTTCTATTTATGCTTCTTGGGACTCTTTCACTTACTCCCAGAGGAGAATGCTTAAAAATCAGAGCTAAAAAGAATTCAAGCAGCCACTATAAACATTAATTCCTCCCAGGTTCCTAATGAAATACCAATATATGCAAAAAAAAAATCCTACACATTAAGAAAAACAGAAATACAAACATATGCAGTAACATATGCCTTAAAATGAACAGTAGAGTTATTTTAAATAATGCAGTGTTTTTAATTTTTGAAGACAGGAAAACATCTTAACTAGCATCATTCAAAATCCAGCAAACTAAGTTATCCAGTGTTAAGTATTAAAATTTATTACAAGTGCAGCAAGTAGAAATCGTTGATTTTAAACTTAGATTGTCTTGTATTTAGTGGTAGATTTTCTTATAGGTACTGAATGAATGTGAGGATTGCAAAAAAATTGAACTATTCCTGGGCATTTGTTTTAAAAGATGAAGTTATTCAAACAATGAAATGCAAATGTTACACCAAGACACTTTCCATCTGCCATAAGGGAAAGTATTTCTTGCCCTCTCTCTCCTCCTAAACTGCTACTGAACCTGAAAATCTTCCCTGTGTCAGAGGTTAAACCCCCAGCAATGAAACTGCAAAATTCAGATTTGTTTCTCCAGAGGAGAAAGGAGGAGCAAGGGGATGTGTAGTGTATAGTGAGGGATAGGAAGAGGCTGAGTTTGAAGCCAAAAGTGGGATGGAGATGGTCCCAGTGCACAGGGAGAAGCTCTTGGAGCCCAAGCTCTTGGAGTCACCAAGAAAGCAGCCTGCAGAGCCAGTGCCTACAGCAGCCCTTGGTTGCCAGAGCTCTCCTGGACCATCTCTCACACAGTTTTGCTGTCCCCAAGCATCCTCAGCCTCTGTGCAGCTGATGGCTTTTCCTGTCCCTAAATCTGCCCATAGAACACCAGAACTCAGGGCTGCTTTCCTGATTACATGGCAATGAGGAGAGAGGCTGTGGAGGACACCCCTGACACAGGAGGCTTGGTTTGGAAGTTGTTTTGCTCATCCCCAAAGCACAGATCTTGGCTCTTTGTTCATTACTGAGATGTCCTTCAGACTGGACATCTATGGATCTCCCAGATAAACCAGCACATGCTGTGCACTGGGTATTGCTCCAGAGCTACTGAAAAGCCTACAGGATCTTAAACAGTAAATACGAAAGGATAAAAGCAGCTGATGTGTTTTATATTATACTTTACAATACATGACTCAATTTATTATGAAAGCTGCTGAACTTGGCAAGCTCGCATTGGGTCCCCTGGGACAATAAGTCCATTTATATTTCCATGTACAATTCTATATGGTAATCCTCACTCCTACACAAGACCTCAGCATTAAGAGGAGACAAGCTGGCTAAGGATTGTTGCTTTAGATCCCCAGCTGCAGGATGGAGCAATGAAGATCCATACATCCAGTTCCCTAACAAGCACAAAAAAAATTATGATAGGGCATCTTGCAGTGAGTGGGCAAGCAACTGCATCTATGTAGTAAACAGCCAATTTTTAAATTCCTTTAAAAAAAAAAAAAAAAGTAAAAAAACCTGGAAGACAGGCAGATCAAAGCAATGTGATTTATAACATGCCAGCCCTTGGCTTCTCTTTTGGCTGGGTTTAGTGTAAGAAGCCTTACTGGGTCAGCTGGAGATTCCCTTGATAGCTCAATAGAAACTCTGAATTCCAGCAGGAATGTTGCAGTGTTCTTTGAACCACTGGGACCCTGGGTGGGTTGCCAAAAGCAGAACAGCTTTCAGGCTGTTGGAGCTTCCAGCAGGCTCAAAATCCTGCAGTGACAAAGGTGACTTAACTCCTCTGTTTAACGCTGTTTAAGTAGAGCCAAGGTACAGCTCCTGTGCATTAGAAGTACAAAAAATTCCATTTTCATGATCTCTTCAAGACCAACATTTCAGCAAAAAAACAAATTAAAGTGCTGCTTTCCCCTCCTGCCTCCCCCGATTTTGTGTTTCCTGCAGAATGAAGGATATAAAATTAAGATGACATTAAACACATCTGCTCTTCAATTCCTCAGAGAAAAGAGTCCAATTTTAATGAGTGCTCACCAGTAGGGTTTTTAGCTTCCAAGTAGAAGTAAATTGAGAATAAAATTCAGGTGGAATTCATTTTTCTAACGTGTAAAATGTAAAACTGTTTAAAAGGGGGAAATCCAATGAAATTTCCTATTCCTCCTACTACTGAGGTAACTTGGCATCACAAGTCAATGTTTTGTTTCAATTTATGGTAAACAGCATCTGTAATCAACCAGAAACCCTTCAAGAAATCCACAGGTTTGGTATCTGCTCTGTTTCAACACACAACATAGCACTTTCCCAGCCTTAAGCAGTAATCTTGTCCTAGGTTTGAAAGATAAATTCCCAAAACTATTCCTCCACACACAGATCACCCACAAAGTTACTTCAAAATATTGAAATTTATATACATAAACCTCTTTATTAAAAAGTGAATGTTGTGTAATATAGATAATATATTAATGTATATATAAATTATAAAATATACAGTACTCATATGTAAATATTTCAGCTTGTTAATGCATGAAAGTCAAACTATTTAAAAAAAGGTAGAATCTTACTAGTAACCCATGTGACTCCTCTTTTAATCTTGTGTTATAGATGAACCATAAAAAGCTTAATGTCATAAGAGGGGTGGCATTTTATTAAACAGTGCCATTATTAACTAGATCAAGACATAAATAACAGAATTTGTGTAATTATTAATAGAAGCTTCTTCATTTTATACCACTGAGTGATAAAAAACCAAAAACCAACATCCAACTTAGGAAAAAAAAAAAAAAAAAGTTGCTTTTCATGCTGCCAGCAAGAAAACAGTACTGGAATCTTTGATGCTCGTGGCAAATTATATGTCATCATTAATTTGAACAAAACTGCCAGTTTTGCATTATTTGACATGGATTTCTGGTTAGGGCTTATTTTCTGTGCACATCTTGACAAGTATATCACAGTACAAGTATTTCAAAACAAAGAAACAGCTTAGGAAGCAATCACTGAGAGGTGCAGAGCAGTAAGGTATTTGGGCTACACCAAGCACGAGTTTGGAAAGTGGAATGCTAAAAGAGATACATATATTCCCACAGCAATAACAAACACAAATATAGAAACCAGTCCTTGAGATTTGGAAACCTGAGGATATGAGCAAAAGTAAAATAATTCTACATTTTGTAGGGTTTTGGTTTTGGTTTTTTTTTTTTTTTTTTTTGGTGACCAGCACTGTGAAAAAAAAGTAAGAAACAGATTGTATTGAGTTGTAGATGATTAAAATTGCCTGGACTGAGGATGCTTCCCTGAAACCAGCTGGCCAGGTTTAAGGAGTGAATAACTGCCAGTCATCTCCCATCTCACCCCAGCACCCATGGATGGGTGCAGCTCTGAACCTGCTCTGCTGGGCAAGCTGCAGCTCCTGGAGCCTCAAGAGACCCAGGCAGCAGAGGCTGCTGGAGCCAGAATAGCCCTGGGATCTGGGATCTGGGGTGGTTCTGCTCTCCAGTGGGACTGACTACTTCTGCTCTTATTTCTCAATGCTGAGCAAATCAACCTCTCTACTTGAGTAATAAGATGGTGCTGGCTTCAGCCATCGGAGGATTTGGGAAGCCAGGCTGTAGTTCAGGTTGTTTGCTCTGAAGCCAACCTAAAAGTTTCCTTTTACTCAGAACTGAAGGTGCTTGGTGTAAGGATGAGTGTGCTGTAAATGGATTCCAGTCTTAACTGCACTTCCTTAAGGACAACACTTCCCAGCCTCCCCCAGACCACTGCTTCCAAAGGAAGATGCCAATGCAGCATCCTAAGCTATTCTAGAATGAAAGTCATCATCATCCATCTAACTTAAGATGACTGTGAACCACCTCCACTCACTAAAAACACCCACAAGTTTAACCAAGATGATGAAAATTCACTATCAAGATAAAAAAATAGTATGTGAGTACACTTTATTATTATTTTTTTTTCCCAAATAGCTGTTCATATACTCAAGTCAGTCTATTTTGGGGCCTGCTGAACTGTTCCAAGACAGAACACATAATACCCTCTAAGGTTGCCTTCAGCATTCAACTGTGGATGAACTGGCAGGAGGTTCAGCAATACAGTGTTAGAGAATGGGTTGCCATGGCAACACTTGTGCCTTCTGCCAAATTTTGGAGCTCAGGTTTAAAAGCTGATCTCCAACCAAGGTCTCTTCCAAAAATCTCCAAGGTCTTATTAAAAAAATCAAACACATAACTATATTCCTCTCTCTCTCAAAAAAAAAAAAAAAAAAAAGAAAAAAAAAAAAAAGAAAAAAGAAAAAAGAAACCATCCCACATAAAAGACAGTCCCTTGTCTCAGATTAAAACACTAACACTATATTGCCACTATGAAGTTCCCTGACATATCAATATATAAATATTGCAGGCTTGATTTTATTGAAGTTTGCTGAAGATATGCATAACATTTCTTAGGCAAGCTGCAGAGTTCACAAGGCAGTTCTTTTTCAAGCACCTTTATTCACTGCCCTGTGCAGTCACCTGCAAACCTGAGCACAACTCAAAATAGAAAGTTCCAAATAACTAATTTTTCAGTTTCCTGGAAGTTCTGAAAAAACAGGCAATTTGTCTTACTTGCATGGAATTTAAAAGTGTGTTAAAATATTCTAGAGCTATCAGCTAGGTTTTATTAAAAGAATGTGAGACAACCTAAAAGAAGGTGAAACGTTAATGAGCTAAATTTACAAGAAAGCATGAATGTTATTCACAAACTGCAGCAGGGGCACAATTCTAGGATTATATTCCAACTGTTGAAGCATTTGACTTTGGGTTTCCACCTCCCTGCTTGAAGTTCTCAAACACATGATACATATTTAAACTGCATTATAATGAGAAAAACCCAACCCAACAAACTTCACCTCAAATACCCTAAACAGAGAAAGAATGACAGAAGATAGAGTACATAAGGGGCTTTTTGTGAAGAATGTCAATCTCTTTCCACTTGGTCTTCAGAAAGGGCCCACACTTGGGATCAGCTAAAAATAAAGAGATTCAGTTTAGCAATCACTGGCACTTCAGATAAGAAAGATCTTCAGCATCTTCCAAATCCCTCTCAGTGATGGATATGCCTATGGATTTTTCTCAGACTGTTCACTGTCAGGCAAATGCAATAATCCCTACATCAACTGGCAAGGCATCAGCAGACCAGAATTTCAATACACAAGGTCTGCCTTCCACATGTCTCTTTTTCCTGCTGGAAATAAAATGCCTGTGTAGCACCTTTGCACTGTTCAGCAGTGAGAATCCTGCAGCCCAGACCAGTCATGTCTTGGTTGCAATAAGTAAAGGAGACAGTTTGTGCTCTGCAAAAAGAGAAGCACAAATCAAAATGAATATGATGACAAGTCTTCAAAAAGTGTGCTCTGCTTCATTCAGAAGGCTTCTCAAAAGCACAAATACAAAGCTTCTGAATCCAGCATTTACTCTTGCCTCTTTTTCAGAACATGATGGTTCTCTATCACCAGTGTGTTTCTCTGCAGGTAACATCACTGTACCAAAGTTAGGAAAAGGACTACAGATAAATTCAATTTAGTCACAACATGAATGGTGAAAGCCTACAAAGTGTAAGCAAATTGCTTTTAACAATTTCATGGTGAGGTATATAGAGCTGTCTCCACAAGTTTTAGATCACACTGTTTGCTGCAAGAGCAATATAATGGGGACAAAAATCATCAAGTACATCAGGCCTGACTGATTCAGCATAAACCAGAAATCAAATTACCTTACAAAACATTTTTAAAGAAGTATCTTGGTGAAATATCTTATTCTAGGTGGTCTACCATAAAACCAGGAGTGACTAACAGCAGAATAATTGCTTGCTTTAATCTTTCTGCACTAAGTGCACACAGTGTTATTGTATGTACTTTACAAAAGCAAACTAAATCTCCTTCATAAGCTACACTTTTAAACTACTTAAATCATAAACCTCTCTGCTTCTCTGTTGTGCTCTGCTTTACTCAGGGGTCTTATTTGGACTTCTGATAATTCTATGTCTGCACATCTGCAAATGTGTTCGCTGTTAACAGATTATGGCAACGCATCTGAGCCTTTAGAGGAAAGTTCAAGGATAGTGTTACACACACACAAAAAAGAACTTTTTAAAACTTGTATTATTTCCTCTGCAACAATTTTAAGGAATGATCCTGTCTCTAACACCCTAGTGAAAAAAACATATATACTCAAATTCTAATTTTATGGTGGTTTCCCCAGGTTTCACTGGTTCCTGCAAGTTTTTAAGCACATAGAGATTCAGATCAGAGAAAAAAACACTTATACTATCAAAAAATATATCCTGGAGTTCAAGCAAAAAGGTCCTTATAGTGTCATTTAAAAAACCCAAAGTATTTCCAGAAGACGTATCAGTAGAAATTTTAGCAGTTTTATTCACAGCTTTTCCATCCTATCCTGTAACAGAACTAAAACTGTGGCATTTTAGAAAATACTCACAAGTACTAGTGCAATCAGCTGCCAAAGTGTCACTGACCTAAAATATAAACTTTTTTTTTTTTTTTCAAAATAAATGTACACAGAAATTACATACAGTATATTTGTACTGCCTGTTCCCAAAGGGAAACAAATATCTTCTGTGAAGATGCTCTGTTACAACTTTAACAAGAAAGCAGATTTCTTCAAAAATATGAGCAGAAGATAATAGTTACTTTACTTTCATGGTCTTGATCATAAGACAGTGGAAATAAATCTCAGAATCACCACATCTATCCTTCAAGTACTTATCTACCAGAATCATTTCCATAGTTGATGAAAGCACACAACACTTTCGAGCTCCTGCTCTTTTAGTGAAGAGTGACTTTAAATGAGGGTGTTTTTACAGAAGCAGTTCAGAAGACTGTATCAAACTCAAAATGGAATTATTTATATTTGCCAGGCTACTAATGGAACTGTGGGGATTACATAACATAATAGAGAAATTCCCTCCTGGATGTGTTCATATTCCTCTGCTAAATTGAGGAGGTGGGAAATGTGCATTCAGCCTAGGGGTAAATAATATAGGGGGGGGGGGGGAAATCACAACTGGTTTTAAGGAAAATCAGAAAGATAAAGTAAAGAACAAAAAAACTTCCATAAGGTTAAAAAAAAAAAATAAAGGAAAGGCTACAGTCATGCGATAGAATGCAGCACTGAATTCTTTATGGGAATGACAGGAAAACTTGGCACAAAGAAATAAAAGGATAGTTTCCAGTTAAGAAAAGCTGTCCTGTTGATAGAAAATGTAACTCCAGTCTCTTTAGAGGGAAAAGGATGCATTATTTCGACTACTTTAAAGCTTGTTAAAGAGAACATAATGTAAGGACAATTTTGCACTGACCTGGATGAGGTACCTGAGATCTTCCCATTTCAGATTCTCTCATTAAGAATTGAGATTGCTGCTCTGATCCATTCTACACCATTTGATATGGCTTACAGAGTATTTTAAACAGGCTTCAATAAAGAGCCTGATACTTCTTTTTCATTCCTTTTTTTTCCAAGCAGAAAAATCGTTTCTCTGGGCAGAAAAATCATTTCAAATCTGTGTGTAGCAGCCCCCAGGAGGGCCCATGCAGCCTTTCTCCTGTGTCTCCTTCCCACCCATCTGCATGGTCATGGTATCAGGTAGACATAAATGGTCTCCAATGGTTTAAAAAGTCTGAATTCCATCCTCCAAACCCACATCCCTCTTTCTGAGAGACTCAGCTGTAACAAAAGCTCTCCATGGGTGTTATGTGCTAATTCACAAAACCTGGGCTGAGCTATCAGCTGCAGCTGATGAACATTAATTAAAATCTGTTAAGACCAGACCAGAACTATTGGGTTTGCCTCATTCTCTCTATAATTTTATATTTTGCTGCCATATATTGGTGTCACGTGGGAATGTTTCCAAGCAATGTTGTGAACAGCTATAAAAAGTGGCACAAAGTAAAGCCTACCTTAAAATAGCATCAAGTAAAACTCTTAGATCCTACATGCTGAGAATCCAACTTCTGCACTTGTACTAAATATATACTTTTTGTCCTGCTCAAACACAGCCAGGCAATGAGCTTGCAGTTGGGTTTTTAGGGGATTTTACCTCCTGTGACAAAGCCTCCATGGAGCTTCTACTAACATCCCAGTACTTTGGATTAATTTCCTCTGCAGTTTAGCTCTTAGCCTGGCAAAAAATGCTTTGTTCCTGGAGCTGAACGAGTTCATTGCAGAATGTTTGGTATGAGTGGTTTTGGGGCCTGGAGAAACTTTTTTTCCTTGTGGTGGGGGGAAGGCTGTTACACACCTACTGCAAAGGGCAAAATCCTCACAGGGCTGCTGCCTTTCTACCATGTTTGGGCTCCTGAGAGTGAATGCTCTTGATGGTTGAGAGCCTGAAACCCTTTCAGAATAATTCTCCTCCCAGGAGGCCATGCTGAAAAGTCACCACTTCTCTTCAGGGTTGCTGCCCAGCTGGGCCTTCCCTGCTGCCCCGCTTTGTGTGCCGAATATTGCAGCTATTTCAGGAAAAGCAAAAAAAATATCAAAGTGGTCCTTTTCTCTCTCCCCTCCATCTTTCTCTCTCAGTCTCCTGTCCCAGGCTCCTCAGTGATGTCCCCTTTCCCTGGCTCCATGTTGGCTCCGTAGGGCCCTTCCCGCCGCCATGTCGGGATTCAGGCCGGGCCGCGGGGCTGCCCTGGGCCCAGCCGCGGTTCTGGAGCTGCTTCCGCTCTCTCAAACTGACTGAAACCATGCAAGAAAAACCATGCAAAAACCCAAGCATGGCCTCTGCCAGGCTGTGGTCCCCAGCCCCATTGCTTCTGCCCATCTGGAGGGGTCTGGGAGGGCCCTGAGGGTGAGGAGGGGACAGGAGAAGCAGCTCCTGGCCAACTGGGATGTGGGAGTAAAGCTAAAAGGGCAAAACTGGGGAGTCTTCTGAAAGAGTCAGGCTGACAAGCAACCTCTGGTCTGAACAAGTTGGATCCAGTGTAAATAACTGTAGCAAGGGGGAACCAGAAAGTATCAGGAAGATGGAATTTTTCCTGGAGGATGTGAGCCTGAACATGAGGTGTTTTGACTTGATGCTGCCTTTACTGAAGGAGAAGGAAAAAACTGTCCAGATAGTTAAAATGTTGTTAATTCAGAACGTGTGTCATGTACACAAAGCACAAAGCCACCAAATGAACTAATTCAATTGCTCATAGAATCATAGAATAAATTTGGTTTGAAAAGACCCTTAATCTCATCAAGTCCAACCATAATCCAAAGATCTGTGCCAAAAGGAAATTATTATAATTTTAAATACCTAAAATAGGACTAGATAAGAAAATGTGTGATTGCCATCTATACAAAGTACTTTAATATATTTAAGTCTGGAATCTTTGTGCAGTTGTAAAGAACATCAGAGAAGCTACCATCACACAACATGGGAGAAGTAAATGGCAAGAAGCATCATTTATTTAAATAGCCAACTGTCTGAAATAAACTGCTTAGCAAGATATCTGGGGGGAAAACCTCATTGGTTTCTCAAGCAAGGAATGTTGTTAAGTGAAAGAATTCTCCTCTTCAGAGATAGGCAAAAAGAAAACTAATTTTGCAGGTTAGTGCAGAAAGAAAATAATTCATGTAATGGTATTAGAAAATAGGCAGATTAATCACCAACTTTTCATTAAATCTTCTGGTACTCTACCAGCTGTGAAAAGAATGTGATTTAAGATCCTAATATATAAACAATGTGAATCACACAACAGATTTTTAGAGTTTCTGTAGTTGGGTTTTTTTGTGCTGGTTTGCAAGAGGACTTTGTGTCCTAGTGATACAGCAGTGCCTTTTCTGTGGCATGTACTTGTTATTATGTGAGAGGTCTGCAAGCCAGAATGATTAGACTGTGACAGGCAGAAAAACAATGAGCTGTGTTCCAGCATACAGAAGGCAATTTCAGAGGGGAAAAAAATAGCTAAATGGATCAGCAAGGAGTTATTAGGTAAGGACAGGCAACCTACTTTGCTTTTCCCACTAGTTTCTCCCATAACATTTTCATTATCATAAAAGATAAAATTATGAATAAAGCATTTAAAAAATAACCAACCACTAACAATGAATGAGAGGCAAATCACACATCAAAGGCTTTTTCTGTATATTTCAATGGTTAACTGAATCCTGTATTTTAAAGCAGTGGAACTTGGCATGCATATTTTTTCCTGTGATCATTGATTCCATATTAATGCCACCAAAATTAAAGACTTTGTTCTTTAAAGTCAAGGGTATTTTACATTAAAATATTGATAAATGTTGACAGCATCTAGTATTACTAAATACTGTTGACTCTTTCAAGAGAGTGTAAAACCATCAGCTACTCACTAACAAGAGGTATTAGCTTAATTTAGGGAACTCAGTAAGCCAAAAAGGCAAAAACAGTCACTCCAGCTGTATCAAGCACCTTAAAATATGTTGTGAAGCAAACTGAAAATACCTCATGAAGCCCAATGTTAAAGTTGAGACCTCAAAAGAATTTGATATAAACAGCCTTTTTAAATTGACATAATCAAGCAAGAGCACCTCACTTGTTTGTAGCATATGCTAAACCATATTAGTTTGATATTAGCAATTTATTTCAGCAAAAGAATGCTTGCTAGGCTTAATTCCTTCTAGAACAGCTCTCAGGTAGTGTATTTGCAATATGATTTAATTGATTACAACATTGCTGTCTTTGCTATCTCAACTATTTCCACAGTTAATGTATTCTGCAAGTATTTTTTTTTTTAATGAAAGAGAAAAGGGCTATTTTCCATTGCCATATCTCACCAGTACACATTTATCCATCAGCAATGGGTACTTCTGTTCTGCACTTATTTCTAGTTTGTCACTGGACCTTTCAGGACATGATGCTACCTGACATTATCACAGAAGTATCAGAAATTCCTGCTGACCAGTAGAGAACTGTAGAGCTCCTTGTCTTCCAGACATGCAGGACAGAACTGAGCTGGAAACTTAAAATGCAATTTTTGTCTTAAGGGCTGTTTGTCTACAGCTTTTAACACAGGAACTCTGGTTTCACACAAGCCACGCCATAATTTGAGTTCAAGATTAAGACTAGATAGAACAAGACTACTGATGACATTTTGAAGAAAAAATGAAACAAGAGATGCTTTTCTCCATCACACCCACATCCTAGTTTCTATCTGGATTTTTCAAGCACTTTATGCTAAATAATAAGATTTAATATGTTGAGTTCTGTTCTTCTGTTTCTTTTTCAGCAGGCTGCATTTCTGACTTCCTTTGGGAATTTGTCATTAATAGGCTTTGCCTCAGAATATTGTATGTTATATTCAGTAATCTCTGCTTTCTGGAGTTTTCATGTTATTCCTCTCTCCCTGAAATTCACTGTCACTTGCAAATCTGCTCAATATGTTGCTTAGTACCTTTGCATTATTAACAAATATATACAGTGATAAAACCTACTATATTTTACTATCAGTTCTCCCATTTTCATCACACGATGCAGTACTTACAAGCAGTACATTTATAATTTTTCCACAGAAAACATGAAAATATTTACTAAAAATTTCTTACACACCAAAATGCAGCTGCTGAACCTGTCTATTCCAAAAATTGCAAACATAACAGAACCAAAGTTTTTGCAAGAGAAGGATAAAGGATAAAATACATTTTTATGGTTTTATATTCTGTGCTAGCATCAGAGTAAAAAGTGCAGCCTCAAGACATTTTGGCAGCTGACAACAGCTAGAGCCTGAATTGTCTGAATGACAATAATATTGTGATGGGGATCCGTGTGGCTTTTTGTCAAAGTTAAAATTAACTGACTGTGTGGTTTTACTGGTGACATGACCACAAGGGTGGTGTTAGGATGCTGGGAGATAGTTTGCTGACAAGAATATTGGTCTGCAGCACTTTTTCAGCTGAGCTTTGACTGTCATGCTTATAATTATATGATTTCAGAAGCATTCTGTCCTTTGCATTCTTATGGCATCACAAGAAAGAGCTTGAACAACTGGAAAAATTGGTAGGAAAACTGGTGACAACTGGGAGGGAAAGCGAAGGTGGAAAAAATATTATTTTGCTATAGAAACCCAACAGTAACAGCTTCAGACTTACTTGCCTTACTTATAAAAAAAATTCATGCTTTCCTGTTTTAATCTAATAGTAAACCAGCTGATATCCCAGTATACCAGTTTCCACACTTGTAAATACAACAGGCCAGCCTGTGTGAACTTGGCTGCATGTCTGTGGTGGAATCAATAAGTGTACTGGAAGTTAGATGGATCAATAAGGAGAAAACCTTGAAGGAACTGCCTCAAACCTCTCAACCACCTCCTCCAAGGCAGGTCATTTTTTCATGAATAATCAAAATAGTCTATAACCTCTGATGTCAATAATTCAGAGGTGATACATGGCCACATGTTCTAATGATTTCTTATTGACATATATAGAGCTTTTCATGGGTCTCAGAAGACATTTGTGGGATAAAAATCTAAATGCATCCAAGAATCATTACATTCTACAGTGCACAGAAATAAAACTGCCTCAAGGGCCTCCCTCTGTTGAAATTAAAAGCAGCATTTATTACTTTCTAAGAGACAATGAACAAGACTCAAAACTTACCAGAGAAGACTGACCTTGTCCATAAGTCCTTATTCTGCCAAGGCTTTGAGACGGCTTGTGATACAGACCCATATTGACAAATGTCAAATCTAAAGGGTAGGTTGTGTTGAGGGCATGCCAGATCCTCTCCATACTCTTGAATACCCTATGATAAAAAATGGTGGATAAATAAGGGATGTTAATATCAATGAATAAGCACAAATTTCAAGTATTTTCTACATGAACACAACTATCATGATCCTTTTACAGTCAGGAATATGTATCATCATATGCTAAGAATTAATGCTTGTTCTGATAACAGTTGTTACATGTGATAAATGCAAGTTACATCTATCTTTCTACTGCTTACTAGGTAAGTAGCAGTCACCTTTTGCTCAGCACCCATTACACATGCAGAATACTGCCAAGTTTGTACAGCTCTGCCCCAACAGCACAAGAAAAATATTGATTGTGAAGTGAGTTCAGCAGAGGGTCACCCCCATGGTTACAGACCCCTACACTTCCCAAAGAGCTAAGGCTGAGGAACAGGAATTGTTCAGCCTGGGCAGTTTCAGCAGCCTAAGGACTCTTCACAGAGCAAGGCAGCAGAAGGAAAGATATCAGACTGTGGGTATAAAGGAAACCAAGGGGTGTTCAGAGCAGTTATAAGAGAAAACCTTTTCACTATTAGTACAGTCAAGCATTGGAACAGGTTTCCTAGAACTGTTTTAACATCTCCATCCTAAAGGTTTTACAAGACAAAAGCTGATAAAACCTGTAGTAACCTGCTTTATTTCTATTTGTAAACTGGAAAGACTATAATCAAAATGGAGAATGCAATCTCCCAGTAAAATGGAGTCAAAACATACAACAGTTTGTATTTCACAGTATATAGCTAAATTTCCAATTGCTTGGTTAGTATATATGTGTCTGCTTTTTGGGGTTTTTTTTGAGAAACAACATTTTCCATGATCAGTAATGAAGACAAACTATATTTAGATCATAGCTGTCTCCTTAGTGTTCAAGGTTATTGCAATATGGGACTAACAAGTGCATTCATGCATGCATCTTGCTAATGACCTGTTCTGTTCTATTTTCTTGCAATAGAAAGGTTTGTTTTACTTCAAACTCTATAGAAAGTACTCTTGATGAAGAGAATTAAGGGGCAATGAGAGAAGAATGAAAATCATTTGTTCTGTAGAACTTGAACAAGCAACCAAACATCAAAAAAATAAAAACCAGACCCAAAACAAAACCAAACCTGACAGAACCTCCCTGACAGGTACATTAGGATTGAAGTCTGCACTTATTTCTAGATGAGATGTTTGTGTGCTACTTGGAGTTATGAATGGAAAAGGGATGTTTCCTGCATTTCTAAAACACAAAGATTTTCCCAATTACTTTGCAGTTTCCTGAAAACAATACCTAAATATCATAGTTCTGCTGAAAACGAAAGCTTACTATCCTCTTACACTAAAAAAATGTGTTGTGTTGTATGGAGAGCTTAGTCATGCCAACAAATTCCACACTCTCAGTAAATACAGAGTCTAAAAATACTGTTTTTCTACCTCTTTCATTTTGCAATATTGTATTCTGGTCCTTGATTTTACTAGCAGGTAATGAAATACTTAATGTAACAATTGGCTTTTCTTGGGCACAACACTTCAAAAAATCAAACATATCTAATTTTATAAAATATTATGAAAATCAATGTGAAATAGATTTATACTTATTTGCATCTACGACATTTTTTTTCCAGTCTTCTCAATCTTGTTTTTCACCTGTGAGAGGAGTTTCTTTTCAAGTCATATGTTTGAGCTTACTTTTGCTGCACTAATGTCATCACTTTCGAGTCCTTGTTCATGAGAGACCTTCCCAGCTGGCTGCAAAGTGGGTATTTCCTACTTCTTATTTCACTCTGATATTCTGGTTTCAATTTGAGGATGACAGTGTCCTTCCTGTTTAGCAAGTTCTTCACCAGATTTACTTACACCAAGCTTATTTCTCACATTCTTTTGCGTGGATCTTGTAGAAATGCTGTGATTTCTTCCAATTTTGGCACACAGCTTTGTAGGTGGGTTGCAATCTGTAGTACAGTTTCCAGTTATTTGAGGAAGCAACCGTGTTTAAATGTACCAACACTTTCCCTTAAGTGGATCTTCTCTACTGTCTCCTTTAATAGAAAGTGTCTAAAGTAACTGCTTGTATCCAAATGATTTGCATTCTCTGGGATTCAAAGTTTTCTTTTAAAAGACAGTTGAACTTTCCTGCAGATTTTAAATACAGCTTTTTGTTTTTGTCACGTTCCTTTCCATTTGACTTTGACTTCTGCTAATGCTGGTGCTGTGCAGATGTTTCCTGGAATATCTCTTTTACAAAGGATGGACTAATGGGAGTTCTCTTGAAACACTGTTTTCAAAACAGGGTAATAAAAATACCCAACTTCTTGTTCTCTTTATCTGGTCTCATGTGCAGTGCCAGTACACAGCCTGAGTACACAATCTGTGATGACCTTGCAGAAGGCAGAGTTTGGGTAGGGAGAGGACAGCTTTTAGTTATCAACAGCCTGTACATCAGTAGATCTTGTGGTGATTGTTTCCCCACATGCAAGCACTGTAGTGTATACAGTACTGATATGAGCTTTTCATTCATTTGGCTGTCTAAAAAAACAGTGTCAGAATAGGCATCAAATGTTTTGAAAACTAAGAGAAAACTTTCTTAATGTTCTGTGCTTAGCTACATTTCTGATTGTCTCACTCAGCATAAGTGGAGTTCTCCTATTTGGGTCAGCGAGACTGGCATTGAAGACCTCTGGTTCAAAGTTATCCTTTATATAATAAAAAAATCCTTTTTTTCTGGTCTGCCTCCCATCCATCACAGACCAACTTCATTAGCTCTTGCTTGTAACCTAATCATTGCAATACTTCTGGCTTCAGAGTCTGCAGATGGTATCTTTCTTGAATTTTTCTAGAAGAAAGGGAGATGTTTCCTTTTTAATATTCTTTCCTAGATTGTAGAAACAGATAGATTTTTCTAATAGGCATTTCATACATGCACTGGACTACCAGATCAGGGCAAAGAGAAAAAGATTAAGAAATCCTTTGCTACGGGTCTTTTGAAAGGCAAATAAATATTACATAACTGCTTTTTACACTTAAATATTACATAACTGTATTTACACTTAAAACTATGATAAACACCTAACTGGACACTTACTATTAATATATATCTTTCAAATTATTTGGTAGTTCAACATGTTTAGAATAAAATTTTTTAAATGCTGCCCAATTTCCTGCTAGATCCCTATCTCTCTTCATTTTTAAAGCAATCTTTCTAACCTGCTGAAGATTTTCCTCAGAAGTTCATAGCTCTGGCATCAAAGCTTTTCAGAGAGCAAGGACTTCTTCTTCCTCAAGCCACCTGTGAGCCTTAGATGAGATGAACACTGAGAAACCCTCCACAAGTGCAGGCTGCACTGCTCACCTGTTTTGCTACCAAAATGGAGTTGAGATTTCTAGAAATGTCTCTCTTCATAACTGACAGCCACATCAGACACTCCACCTGCCTGAGCCTCTTGGTGGCCCTGGTTATATTTGCCATAGTCCTTAGAAAATCCTATTTTTTGGAGATTTCCAGCTGTGAGGGGAAGAGATAATGCTGTTATGATGGATACTTATCTGAGACCAAACACATTCCTTTGGACATAGCAATAACAGAAAAAATCTTACATCTTTTCACATTTAGAACTTGGAACCCAACCAAAGCTGCACCTAAAGATACATCAGAGATTTACAGAGAACTCAGCCAAAAGCAAACACTCACACTGTATTCATTTTTAAGGGAACTTATTTTTTCTCACCAGAAAATAGATGTAAATCATTAAAAGCAGGTATGTGGTATTAATATTGTGCATCTTCAGGCCACATACATGCTTCTAATCATTTCAGGCCTGAAGTTTTGGATTTCCAAATTGGTTATACTGTCCTAATGCCCAATAACACAGCACATTGAAATTCTATCCAGAATAGTAACAAGCTGTGTGAAAACTAATCTACTTATGCTCTACCTGAGATATATTCTGTGCTGACTCAAACTTGCTTTTTGAGCAAGACAGCCTCTTCAGCAAATATCCAGCCTTACTATTTTAATTTTACCTAGAAATGCTTTACATCTGCCAAAACATGTTCTGAGTTAGTAGGAAACTAATTCAGAAAGAGAAGTACTGCTTGTACATTCCCAATAATTCAAGGAATATGCTTTTGATAATATCTTAGAGTAACAGATGACTTCTGCAAAACGGATTTAAGGAAAATAAACCCAACAGAAGCTTTGTGACATGGTGTAAAAATATGGATTAAATGTATCTGAGCTGTTGCCAAGAGGAACTGACAGAGCTGCTGAGATAGCTCAATGACCTGATTAAGGTAGGAGCGAGAAACCGTGTTCTCTGTCCACCTCTACAAGATTTTATCACAAATAATTTTATTAGCTTGGTACACAGAGACTCCATCCTTAAAATAGATCTCAGATTGCCATGTAGGCAATCCTGAAATATATACATAGCTACCACTAAATCTGATTACTTTTATGAAACTGAAAAGAAAAACATCTGTAGGTGTGTAGGCTGAAACTGAAAAGTTAAGAAATGTTAAATATTATATGGTTGCAACGCAAGAAAAAACACCTGTAACGTTTGTGCCTCCAGAAACTTTCAGCTTGTTACAAGAGGTCATCATTAAAGTATGAAAACATCTTACACTGACTTCTGAACATACAATAATCTCTCCTAGTCCATGACAAGCATTTTCATTTTCCATTTCATTCCCTGTTAATAATCTAAAATTCCTGAAATTTGGCAGCAACTTCTTTATTAGCATATATTCTCAACAAGCTTACCTTGAAATCCCCAATTAAACTCACAAACAGACCATAATATATCCTCTTAATATAACTTCTTAGAGTTGAACAAGTTTTCTAGCTTCTGTTGATTCCTGTAACACATAAAATAAAGTCTTTTGAAAATATATGTTCCTTTAAGAACACTTGACAGCCTGATAATCTAATACAGAAATTCTTCCATTTCATTCAGAAGTAAATGCTACAGAACACAGTTTGTTTCACTGAAGTATTGTTAAATAAAATATTACATTTATAGGGGAGCTGCAATGGTTTGTTACAGCTGTTACAGCTTTTTTTTTTTTTTTTTTTATTTGCACTATGCTACATTTGTATAGATCATCAGTAGTAAACTGTGGAGAGTATAACAGAAGAAAAACAAGCCAGTTTTGTTCCATTTGCATCTGAAAAAATTCTGTATACATTATACAAAACACACAGAAACAGTTCTCTCAGCCCTGTCTATTAAAGAATGGATGGACATGAATATATCTCAGCTGTTAAATTTCCCAAAAACACATTGCAGTCTACACTGTCAAAAGAAAGGTGTCTTCTGGAAAAAAGAAAAAAAAAAAAACCAAACAAAAAAACCCCAAACACGTTCTTGTCACTGTTTATGAGAAATTATGAGCAGGATGGCAAAGGGTGTTTACACAGGCACTTAGCCAGGAAACGGGGTGTTTTCCACAGCTACAGTCAGTTAGGGAGCACATCTCTGATTCTCATGAGCTCCCTCCCTCTGCTCTCGTCCCTCTGTCATTATACCCAGAAACCTCTCTCTAGGTGAGAAAATACACCCAGGGCTGCACAATGCAGCCAAACGCTGCCTCTTTCCTCTAGGTAAGTGCTACCACACTGAGGCCATTTGTAGGAATTTTTCTCGGCAAGATAAACAAATGCAAGCCCCTTAAGGAAACACGTGAACTGCAGGACAGTTTCACACTGAATCGTGACCAAAAATCCGCGTGAGGAGGCTGTAAAAGGATTCTCTGCAAAGCTTCTGTGAAACGCAGCTTGGCTTCTCAGCACCCTTGATGGAAAACCTCGTGAGATAGAAAGTCTTGTCACTTTATTTCTATGTGTTTGCCTGCATCTTAAGTTGCAGCTCAGGATCCCTTAGGATCATGTGAGGCTGGGTTATATAGGAGAGAGCTGTGCTATAGTGCCGGGAGGGTGTAAGCCTGGCAGCTGGGTAGTGTTATGGTTGCTGCTTTCCTGTGCTAAGCTGATTTACTTGTTTAAGGTCTGACCTCATCATCCTGTCAGTATGGATTCCCACCTATACAGTTAGCAGCAGCTTAGCATCGGCTTGAAGAGCTTGCAGTCTATTAATCAGAAGAGAGAGGGAGAGAGCTGCCGGTATTTGTTCTTTTGTTGGCTTTTCTTAAGAAGAGGAGTTGAAACACAAGAGATAACAAAGAATCCATTTCCTTTCTAAAAGAATAGGCTGTTGTCGGTTTTTGGTGTTTTTTTTTTTTTTTTCCTTGGGTTCTTTTTGGGTTTCCCCCCCCCTCCTGCAAAAAATGTCAGTATCGGGAAAGAAAGAGTTTGATGTGAAGCAGATCCTGAGGCTCCGCTGGAGGTGGTTCAGTCACCCCTCACAAGGCTCCACAGGCACGGGGAGCTGCCACCAGCAGGAAGGATATGAGCACAGAGGGACACCGGTCCAAAACAGGTTGAAGAACCACTCTCGGGACAGAAATGGGTTGAAGAAAACCAGCAGTCCTGTCCACCACAACATACTGGCTCCTGTGCCAGGTCCAACCCCAGGGCATCACCGATCTATTCAAACCTGGCATCAACAAAACCTCATAGAACAGCTCCGAGCAAATGAGGAGATTCCCAAAAGGAGCACGGAGGAAAACTGTGTCAAAGAAGATTCTGTTAAAACCACGCAGGAGTTGCAGATGATCACAGAAGAAAATTCAGATGAATCTGCAGAGAGGTAGGAGTTTTAAGGTCTGCACTTAGAAAGCCATACTTCCATCCAAGTTATTCCCTAAAAGTATCTTTGTTTTTAACCCGTTCCTTACTGCATTAACCTCACTATATATATGTGTACACCCACACTCAACTGAACAGCAACACATTCACATTAGAATGATGAACACTGTCATGAAATTCTGATCTTTGCTTAAGTTACATCATTTCATAACTACTCCATAAAAATTAATTCTGCCAGTTTCTCAAATTTCCTCTGTGACAGTTTACAGCATATTTACTTTTTTTGGTCTCAATTTATTACTTTTAAATGCAATGAAAAAATCAGCTTGCTGAAATCCTGTCCTCATTCCCACTTTGTCAGTGGGTGCAACTTTGACAAATGGGAACAGCTGGAGGTGCAGTCTGTGTAGCTGCCATAGGTCTGTCAGATTTCTCATTGCTTTTTGTTCACTGCTTTCTTGACCAATGTAATTAACCTTGAACTAAGTGGAATGGCAGAGTCATTACCTCCTTTTTTAAAGGTTTATTTGGACTCACAATACTTTTGCAGTTTGTTTGGTATACTGAGGGACAAACACTTCATGCAAGGTCATGTGAAAAAACATTACAGCTATGAGACCTTAAAGGTGTAAGCACAAAGAATGAGCTATTTTTAAGATGTTAAAACAGAGAAATAAACATTAATACAGTCTATTTGATTACGATTTTTTTTAAGATTTATTTCAAAATTGGTGTCAGTGTCATTAGCTTATACAGCAACAATTTTACCCCACCTTTACCCCACTTTGGACTCCAAATATGCATTTACAAGGTGTTTATTTGCACCATTTTATAAGATTGCCATCAGTCTTTGGGAACCATTTAGGTTTCTTACATTGTATTTAAATACAAATCTGTCTTACTTGAAGTTACAGATTCAGTAAAAACAAAGCTGACAGTTTGTGTATTTTTAGCAGTTATTATTTTTCAAGTTGTACATCTGGTATAGGGGACATCTGCAGACTGAACAGAAAAAAACCCATGCATTCCAAAATGTCATTTTGAAACCAGCACTAGTAGTCAGTGTGCTGTACATAAAATCATTACAGAATAAAATCAGTGAAGTAGTTTCTGTCTGTTACTGGTGAACTACTTTGCAATGTGTAAGAAGCATACTCTTAAAATAGCCAGTTTTGAATCACAGTAAAAATTAGCCTTAACACCTTAGCAAGAAATTCAATTTAATTTGAAGAAAACCAAGGAACACTACAAAATCAAAATAAGATCCTATATTAGGTGAAGAAGAAGATAAAAAAAACCAAATTCAGTTTGGAAGATAAAAGTCCACTGTCTTCTAAAATAAGATTTGACATTTTCTCCAGCTATACAGAAACTGTCTGCTAAGACTTCAGTGAGTTTTGTGCCCTCATATTCATACAAAGTTAAGTTCTTCCCCTGAGCTGTTTAAATCTGCAGCTTTCAGAAAAGTTTGGGGGAAGTATATATCTTATAAAGTATCCTTATATTCAAAGAAGTGTACTTTCTGTAAAGTTACCAGTAAAAGCTTCTAATGCATGTTGTAGGTTAAAACCTATCTTAGCATACACCTTTAGAGGGGGAATGTGTAAGAAATTGTTTAGAAAGGGATCCATGACTCTGATTTTCTCTGTAATTAAAATTTTCCTTCAAGAAAATAAAATACCTCATTAAAGACACCTCAACATAGCTCAAATTTCTTAAATATGTAATCATTAAGTAAATCATCATTCTCTTCCCTTTAGCATTCAGCACAGACCAAACACACATACACATGCTGATTGACTGGGTAGAAATTAAATACTACTAGAAATTAAATAGAGAAGTAGCCTTATACTATATATCCAATCTAAATCTGTATCTATATCTATGTCATCTATATCTATATCATCTGTATCTATATCATCTCTATGTATCTACATCTAGTTGCTGCATCTACCCATTTTTAGGTGGACTGGAGCATGACACTATTACATGTGACTCAGACACTGAGAAATAGCAGAAAAGGATATAAAATCAGGCCAACACCTCAATCTTGAACAGGCCACGAAAGCAATTTCTAGTAACAGCTTATTGCTTCCTACCAGAAAGCTTTGGAAACATGAAAACAATATTATCAATGTCTTCAGAAAAACATAGGCTGTCTTTCTCTGGAAAGCTCAGGACTTAATGCTTTCAGTGCCACAGAAATAGCACCCTAGGGTTTGATGGAATAAGGTTTGTCCATCAAAGAGAAAAGAGAAATAAGAAAGTTTCAAACAATGGTTTCAATATATTACCATCAGTACACTCATTTCTGCTTTCTTCAATCTTATTTGGTACTCCTCTCAGCATGCCTGGGGGCTGTCTTCTCCAGTGTTGCTAAGGGAAGATAACTCAAAAGGTACCAAAGTCTGCTAGAAGCATCAAAAATAGCAGAGCTTGACCTTAAGGTCCTTATGGAAGCTGCACCTAAAGTTATGAAAAAAGCTGAACTGTGGAAGATACACATTTCACTGAGCTAGTCTTATTCTCACCAGTCTACTCCTTGAATGAGGACTGGGACCTTTTCACAGGTGAAAAACAGAGAAACTAGCTAAAATCTGAATAGATAGCAAGTAATTGTCTTTATTTATACACTGTATTTCCCACGATAAAATATTATGGTATTACTGGGATGGTCAGATAGTTAAATCCACAGATTATGGCCGTGCAAATGAAGAGCAAAAACCTTCAAAGATCTTAGGTCTGGCTTAAAGCAAATAAAAAGTTAAGTTAGCTCTGAAACAATGCACGGTAAAGAAACCGAATTGTTTCTGGTTCTGAAGCTGTGGTTGTGGATTTTTGTGCACTTGAAGTTGAAGATCATCTCTGATCTCCTCTGACTGTCTGAAACCTGTTGAAGTTCATGCTTCTCTGTCAGACAGACTTTGAAGCACTTCCATTTCTTTCAGAGAAAGTAATCTGGCAGAGGGCCAGAGAAATCAGCAAACACTTAGAGGACTTGCTTGGTAGATTTTGTTTGATGGTTGACAAAATGATAAAACACAGATCACTCCTAATGAGAAGAATCCATAGGACTGAAGAACTTTCCTTACTTCCTTTGATAGTTTTTGGTCTCACAAATATGGCTGGACTCACCTTTCAGTGCTTCTGAAGACAATGTCTGCTGGTAAAGCTCTCGTGTAGCTCTGCTAATAGCTGCCCAGAGGCAGATTCCACTGATGAACGCAACAACCCTTCCTCATTTTCATTCCTCATTGGTTGACAGGCTCTAGTCTTGCTGAAGTCATGTTTTCTATTTTCATAATATACTTTTAATTAATTTTAACAGAATCTTTTCATGTCCTGATCTAAGTAGTAAGTACTGATATACATAGAAGCAGATATTCAGGAGGAGTATCCTCTTAACTGAGGCAATGCATTTGATGTAGTGACTGTTTATGATGTTCATATTAAGACATGAAAACTCATCTAATTTTTTTTATTTTCCCTTACTGTCTTGGACATACATATACACACACAAAGACATATAACGTGACTATTCTGGAAATTATCCTCTCTCTGAGGGTTTTCTCTGGAGTTCTCTTATTCTTTCCAGAAGCAGATAATATCATTGGCTCTCATTCCAGTGTGAAAATAAAGGTACCACAAGGAAAAAAAATACTCCTTTAATTGTTGCAGTGTCCCAGGAGATACTGAACAGGTGGAAATGAATAAATCAGTGTGCAGTGCCTGACCCCAATTTCTTGCCCACACGATGCCATTATTTTTTGTTAGCTGGTGTGGCACAGACCAAGGACACACACTGTCATTTTCCTTCTGCTAAGCAGTTTTTGGGGAGAAGCACTACATGACCCTCTGAAACTTGTAACAGACATTGACTGAAATGATATCTGCTTTATTTTTCAATACAAAAGACCATTTCAAAAAAGAAAATGTGATAATTTTCATGGTGAAAGTGAAACATATGAATTCTATTGTGAAACTATTGGTCAGACTGAGGGGAGGTTTTGCATTAGGGCTACAGTTGTGGATATTCAAATAAGCAGAGTCCTACCACTGATCCATGACAGTGACTGATAATGGATGCCAACACACCAAGTAGATGGAAGGACTGCAGGGTGTCCTTTGCAGAGATGATAAAGTGCTGCATTCAGAGTAGTATTCATGACACTGTTATCCCCCCATGAGTAAGAATTCAGTTTCATGAATCATCTCTGATGCCCAAGGCATGAATTTAGACAGTATTATTCCTAGTCCCACGTAACTACTCCAATTTTATTTTCACTGAACTGTTTTGAAAAAAATCCCTTAACTTGGACAAACAACAAGTTTGCAAACACAATAAGGCATACTGGACATCTAGTCAGGTGGCATGGCAATCCTATGACAGTTGGATAAACTATGTTTAGGTGCTTCAAATCAGGTAGTACAACTTAAGCTCATTATTTCCTTGATCTTTCCCCCCAGGGATATAGATAGCATCCTGTTCCTTTTCTCACACTGTTATGCTTTACAGCACTTTTTCAGATACTAGAAAATAACTCCAAGTCTAAGGAGCTACAATTCTTGCAATCTGTTTTCAGAAGTCCTCTGCTAAACAGCTCTGCTCATTTTCATTAATGATCAAGTCAGTCTCCTGACTTCCTCCAGCAGGTCTGTCTGTGGCTGCAGTACTGTGATTTGGACATGTTCTGGCTAAAGCCTGGCAATTCTAGTGTAGAAGGATTACTGACATGACACTGACTAAAATCTGTTTGAATATCCTGCTCCGTGGTTTTTCTATCAACAACATGGTGGTATTGCTCATGCCTGGCTCATGATTCATGTGAGCCTCCTCACCCTGTACCAAAGAGCTGTTCCCTGTCCATCTGTACATTTTTTGCAGTTCTTTGTTCATAAATATAATACTTCACAAAAATAAACTCCATCTCACATTTATCAGCTGTCTCCAGTTTGCTGAGATTATATTCAGTTCTGATCCTATTTAATTTCTCCAATTTACTGATTTAATATTCCATTCTGATCCTGTGTTCCAATGTACTTGCAGCTCTTTCCAGACTGGCATGAACTTCAGTTCTAGTTAAGTTCCTATCAAACCCTACTCTTTATTTTCTCCTCCCTTCAAAAAATTATTAAAACTCAGTGGAAAGTCCCTTAGGAACCCAGTTTGATTTAGCTTTCTACTTATCAGGGAACCACTGATAACTACTTTCAAAATATGAATTTGAACCAGTTTGGCACATAATCCCTAGTGGTTTACTCCAAAGAGGATGCCAGAATGAATTTAGGACTATCTATCTAATGAGAGTGTCAAAGAATATTCTCATATCCAAGATGAAAATGACAATAACTATTTTTTCTGTTCTCCATAATGCCTTCTACAACATACTAATACACTTGAGTTGATTTTGATATGTTTTTCTTCCTAACTTCGTGATGACTGTTGGTTTTCTATGTGCTTAGAAATAATAATTATATTGCTTCTACACTGCAGAAAGTAAGAAGTAAGAAAGTAAGAGCATGGGAAAGAAATTATATTTGTCTTGTGGAGAATTTTACAGGTTCTTTAATACTTAGAACAATTGAATTCATACTTCAGTGGTGTAATTTAAAAAATATTTTATGCCAGTCTGCTGTGGATAACCAAAATGCTTTCTTGCTACCTCAGGGAGAAGCAAAAACCAATTGTCCTCTAAAGATGACCTTTAACTAAAGGTCAAAATATGAATTTGAAACCGGGGGCATTTGAAATGGGTTCTTTTTGAAATGGGTTCTTTAAGACATTGTAGCTGATGTCCTCTCAGAAGTGATGCTTGAAGAGCTCATGTGGCCTTTCAGTGGTGCAGCAGTTGGTGATGAACACTCCCTTTGCATCCCTGAGATTCTGCATCTGCTACTGCCAGGAAGAGCTGTAGTTCTACTTATGAACAAAGGCACACGTAACACTAAGTGACATTAAACTGAATTTAAATAGCATTTTACTGAAATCCACTCACAACCAGTTGAAAAAAGATGGGTGAGACTCATCAAGAAAATTTTCCTTTGATACCTGCTGTTTGCTAAGGGTAGCAAACTTGTGAAGTTGTAGTAAGTGGTATCTGATGTGGGATTAAAATCTAGGGGTAGCTTTATCTTTTTCCCAGAAGCTGATAATTCCCAATGAGAGACAGGAATTCTTAGGCAATGTGTGAATACAATGAACTGTGACCAAGGAAGTTATTCTGACCAAACAAAAGCTGTTGCCTCATACAAGAATTCTCAGTACAGAAATGAGAATCAATATTGATGAGAATCAAAGACATCCTCTGCAGATTTTATTCCTACTTTCTCCTTCTATTATGACATCTTGCAAGGAATTTGAAAAGGCAAAAAGTATGTGAATTTAAAGTGGGTTGAAACAGTGACTAAAAAATAAAGGAAGAAATAGGTTTGTATTTTGAAATTAATTTTATAATTAGCCTGTGAAAGGAGTGAATATTTATTAAAAATATTTTTGTCATAGATACATAAATATCATTGGATAATTTAAGCTGAAAAAGACCTCTGGGTATCACAAAGCATAACCTATCTTCCCAACCCCCATCAAGAAGGATATAATGAGGAATAATATGATTTACTAAAAACACACAATATTTCAAGGCTTACCTAGGACATGCATAGCTTTCAAAGATGATTTTTTATGGGCAAAGGAAAAAAAAATTAATAATAATTTAAGAAACTGGGACAATTCTATTAATTTCAAAACAATTTCTTTATGATTCAATTATCTTCTCATTTCCATTTCATACAGCTTGCTCTCAGCAAAGACAGCTGTTAAATTACTTTTTAAAGAGTTATTACTGCTCTTAGAATCCCTTCTTAATGTCTCCAGAAAAAGTTAAGGAGATGATTAAACATATGTGACCAATGCAAAGTGGTTTTTACAGGCACACTGATCTTGTAAAATCAACAGGAATCTTAAAGCTGTTGAAATATTCTTAGAAAAAAGGGGAGAGAGTTTGCTTGATTTGAAAGTTGTAGCTAGATAGCATTTGGAAAGAAATTAATTATTTAAATTTAAATGAAAGTAAAATATTTTCACTGTTGCTTTGTGGGTGAACTGTTTACTTTGAACTGTTTGAAAGGCTGTAATGACAAACATTACTGAAAACTTTCACATTTAAAGAAATAAAGGGATTTGTTTGTTTTAGTCAAACAGCCAATTTAGCCCAGTATAAACTAATTTGGTTTTTCTCCTGTCATTCTACTGGTGTAAAAATATGATGCTATATTTTGAGAATTACTATATCAGGGGATAAGATAAAAAATAGGGCTTGTGCATGGCTTACTTCTAGGTATGCAGGATAAATGGATACAGAAATGAAGCTCAAGTACTGTTGGGATTCCCAGAAAGTGCTTAAGGTAAGTATAGGAAATAAATTTTAAAAATAGTCTCTAAAGCAAAGCTATAACAAAATTTCTTCCTCTGTGAAATCAGAGCCCACCTCAGAGACTCCGTCACCACATCAACTGCCATAAGAACCCCCTGCACAGTTCTGACAAATCTCCTTGACCACCTTCCCCCTTTTCCACACAAATGTTTAAAAGCCCAAACTCAATTCAAAGCTAATGAAAATAGATAGAACAAGACCTTAGAGCCTGGCTCTTTCAAACTCTGCCCTTCCAACTAGCACAAAACATCTTTAACTTCATCCTAGTAACTCTTTCCAATCTGCACTATAAGTCAGGATATTTTACTAAAAGTCTTTCTGCTGCTCAGAGGTAATAAGAAGGATAACTAAAAATATTGAAAGGAACACCCTACCCTTGCTTCTTTTGAGGTTGAAATATATGACACAGTGTATAAATGACAACAGTTTTAAAATGTGACACTGTACACTCATGTTGTCTTCTGTGGTTGCCTGAGGCTGCCTTATTTAGAAGTACATGATTAAATGTTCATTATTTTCTCAACTAAAACCCACCTAGGCTAAAAACCCATATTTATTGGACAGGAAAGCAACGCCTTATACCTGATTCTTTCTTCAGTTTTGCTATATGTAGTTTGAAAACCTTTGGAGAAGAATCTAGGCATCTTACCTGTACATTTCATTTCATCAAACACGAGCTCTCTCAGCCAGCTTCTGACTTTCTTAATGGTCTGACTTTATGAATTCGGATCTGAAAATCAATATCCATGGATTAGGTCTCAGATTTATTGCTTGCTTCTTAAATAAACTTAGAGAAATCACTTGGTATCACAATAAACTCATGTTAAGGATATCACTTGACACTTTAAGAACTGATTGGTGTTTTCAAAGATCAGAATTTGCCTGCAAACTGCTCCTAAAATTCAAAGTGGAGTGCAGGTACATTACAATTGATGAATTATACTATGAAGTTGCACAGTTTCTCATGATAATACTACCACAAAAATCAAGGTCTATTGCTTTAAGTTTTCTGTTGCAATAAAGAGTAGAGACCACCAGTAAGCTGTTCTGAACAGCAAACACAGAGGGAAAACATTTGATAAACTGTCCCCATTTGCTATGCTTCAGTTTACCTGACAAATTAGAAGTCAAGAGGAAGGGAGGGCACTCTTGCAAGAAATGAGCATTTTCAAAGCTTATTCATTTTAACAGAAGTTGAGAAAATGAGGAATCTTTTTGAACTGGGCATACACACCTTGATTTAAATGGAAATTGTGAGCAAACCACTAAGAAATCCTAGGGGTTGGAGAAAAGCTATTTTAAGCTATTACATATGGTTTGCGTTGCTAGGGAAACCTCTTTTACAGTGTTCATTTAGCACAGATGCTCAGGAAAGCTCTGTGACTCCATGTCAAACCATTGCAGAATGCTTCAGGATGTGAAGAAATAGAGATGCACATATACACACAGGCAGACAAAAATATCTCTGTCATTTTCTCTTAGTTATGTCCTCTGTCTTTGGGGGAAGTCAGTTCTATCCATTTCTGCCATGACCACAGTGAGAAACCAAAAGCTTTGAAATTAAACCCCTGTCTTTCCAGACTGAGGACATTTGTTCAAACATTACCTTCTGGTTTGACCCATTGGGGTTCACGCTTTAGATATTAATCTATTTAGAGCAAAATATCTGTCTTTGCCACGTGCATCCCTGGGCCACCCTTTTGACCCTAGGGCTGAATCAGGTGAGAAGATATTTTAGAACAAGCCCATAGAATTTTACATTACTGGGGAAATGTCACATAAAGTGAAGTGAAATTTGAAGTGGTGCCCTTAGCTGATGTGGGGAACATGACATTTTCCCATTTCAGTGAAGCATGGGTCTTGTTATTGCTTGGTTAGAATCTAAACAGGTAAAAGTAGAAAAGATAAAGATGCAGAAAACTGAAGCGGTCATGACAAGCACAAGAGCAGAATCCCTTTGCTGAGTACAAAAAAAGAAGTGAGAAGCAGGTATTGTGGTAGTGGTTTGAGTTCCCATAAATCAAGAGGTCTTAAAAATCTCACAGCAGCATCCTTATCTGATTAGCTGCAAGGATCAAAATAGCAGGGCAAGGAGAATTGCTCCTGAGCCACTCTCTGGCTTTTCAAATTTTGTTCACTGGAGACAGAACAACCTCACCTTCATTTTTTGCCTTATGTCTCCAAGCTCTCTTTGATCCACTTTTGCTAACAGCAGTGAAAGGGGATGGCACAAAGCAGGTATTCTTTCCCAAAAATGTCTCTCCCATCTTTCTGAAAGGTGCCTAATTAAGAAGCAAAGACTTGATTTATTTCATCCAGCAATAGCCATGCTTGGATTTTAAAAAAAATTGTTAGCCATTCACATGTTTGGGGTTTTTTTGTGTGTCCTCTAAATGAAAATGCTACAAGCTCACATCCAGTATTTAGTCAATACTTTTCATTTTGTACATTCTGACAGCCTGCAACAGTGCTACACCATGCCTTCTGGTCACATCATTTTTAGTTCTTTAGAAAGAAGCTACTGAATTATCTAACAATACTATCACTAGCTACAAGGAAGGTGAGCAAGAAGCAGTCAGCTTCACTGAATTCCTGCTACAGGACTTTTAATTTCCCCCCGAAATAATCATGTGGTATCAACTCTGGATGAAAAAGCCTGTATTGCAATGATGACTGCAGAATGCTTCTTATATTGCTGGAGTCTGTGTTAATCAAGAGAATAAAGTATTCCTCATAATTTAAATTCTGTCACATCCTGCATGATCAATTTCAGTATGCACTGACTTAGTATTGATTTTCTTGTTTTTCTAAGAAATGCCATGCAGACAGGACAGCTGATTAATTCTAAACTAATTTTTAGCAGTTAGGTGGAATCTCAAAAAAAAATACTTTAAAACTTTCTCTGTGATTAATAGTAAAATGAGAGCTTTAATACACATGGAAACAGAGTAAAAAAGTGACTTGAGCACTGTTTATGATTTGAGAAAAAAGGCACGTGTATTCGAGATAAGTAATCCCCATAACCTTTGTCACTACCTGAACAAAGGTTAATTTTGAGATGGTGATATGTCTTTTTACCTGAAATGTTTCATTTAGTTACTATTCTCTTTTACATAATGTAAATGAATACACTGATAATTCTCCTGGAGGATAATGTTCCTGAATGGTGCTTTAGGATGGCACTCATTTGAATGATTTGTCTGAGACTCTCACATCACAGTCATCATTCTAATGAAGCACTCATGGTTGTCCAGGCAGTGTGCTCTCCAGGCTGATTAGGTATTGCTAGAGCTCCAATTTTTCAGAAAGTATCTCATTGTATGGAAATAAACGTTCTTCAGTCATGCCATTATAATGTTTATAGTAACATTTCATATTCAGATTACTCTGAATCAGAAGCAGCAGCAGCATTTAAATTGAAAACTGCTACCAGGTTACAAATGTTAGCACTGCCAGGTTAGGGGAATCCAGTGTTCTGCCAGAAGCTTGGCTCAGTTTTCCTCTATGGATTTTACTCCCAGTGGAGCTCTGCTCCTGCCCTGAGTCCTGAGAAACCTCTGTGGGACATGGCATGCAAGGACACAATGGGCCAATGGGCCATGCTGCATGGCATTGCCCAGCCCATCATTCTGATGTGAGAGCAGCAGAGCCCAGCTGACTCTTCATTTTCATAATTAATCTGCAAATGGGTCTGCAAAAAGTTACTGAGCAATTTTCAAAACCAAGCCCCAAATCTCAGGAACAAAATACCAGAGAGTGACTTTTGAATAGGCATTTATACCTGTTACAACAGTAAATTTTTAAATGCTTGTCTTCCTCAGATATATAAAAATTATTTTCATAGATCAACAAACCCCCACAACTGGACCACATCTTACTGTGCTTTTACATAGTGATAAATTACAGACACTACTTTCTGTGTACAAAGGAATTTCCCAGTTCTTAATTATCTGTGTAAAGCAAACTGCAAGCATAAAACTCTGCTTTAGACACCAGATGCCAATAAAGGAATGCATGAAGCTTTCAAATAAATGTCATTCTAGTAGCCAAAGGTCAACAGCTGAGGGAGTACAGATCTAGTAAGGACAATCTGCACTACAGTGAGCTTGGGAAATAAATTTATGATTAACCTCATCTGTTAAAATAAAATAAATACACAATTACCAAAGGCAAACAGCATACTGGGGAGAGTGTTTAGATCTACTCCTCTCTGCTACATGAAATCCTGATGTGGCCACATCTGACACCAGCAAAAACCACAGAGTGCTCAGGGGCTGCAGTGTTCAGGGGAATCACCACCCCAAATACATGCCTTGTATTCACAGGAGAATTCAAAATATCCTAACCCAAGTTCATGTTGATATTAATCATAATGGCACTCATCTGAATATTATCATGTCTGGGGAGAAAAACAGAACTCACAACAGCTATAGTACTTCCAGTGATAAGCTGCAGCTCCCGTCTTTAATGATCTGAACGCTTGCAATCCCAAGCACAAAAAAAGTTATTTTAACTAAAGCCAACTGAGGAAACTGTCAGGTTCACACTAATAGTAGCAATAATAAAATTACTAAAACCAGTTTCAGGAGCTCCAGGTTCTAAAGGAATTGTCAGTATGAACTTCCAATTTAGACAGAAGCCAGTAGTCTCTCCATGAGCTTAAATTTTTACAGAAATACATTGCACTTGATTGTTTCTTCGCTTGCTGACTTATTTTCTGTCATTGTTACTACCTCAGCAGTCATCAAGGCATAATAAAGTTTTGCATCAAAATTTTTTGCATCACTCTTTTGGATCGAAGTTTCTTTACCCATACCCTAAAACCTTCAACGTGACCTTTAGCTGTTATATTTACTAAGAATGAAAAATCAAGGAGACAATTGCAGAGCAAATTCAGAAGCAGAGCCCAGGCCTGATGATATCAGCAAGCAATTTGTACAGGTGTGCCAACTCTATATTGGCTCTGTTCAGAGATGGCTTCTTAATTCTCAGCCAACTGATGTGGTTTCTCTCTCACAGACACTACGTGATTTCACATCAGAAAACAGCATCTCAGCCTCTAACCACACCATTTTGCCCAAAAGAGAGGAGGTCAGAGCTCCAAGAGCTGCCTAGCAAAGTCTGCCTCTGGGGGGGCTGACTGCACTTTTCTTCAATAAGCAGAAATAAATGAGAGGGGGGAAAAAAAGTGATGAGTTGCATTGTAAAGCCTGTTACACACACAGCCTGAACTGATGAAGCTGCAGTTTTGTCTCCTGCCTTGTCACCACTAAAGCTCATCCAGTGCACCAGAGCTGAAGTCACTCTGGTGTTTTCAGCTCTGATCAAGTCCTTAGGAAATCTGATGTCTCTAACTGGGATCCAGTTTGCTGCAGATGCCTGGGATGGTTTATAATGCAGAGGGAAGGTGGTCCAAAAGAGACATCTGTGACACTGCTAACTCAGCTGTGACTTGCTTAAATTAAATTGCCAAATATTATAACAGGTTCATTAGGCACATTCAACAAATATCCAAGAGGGAAGCGGTCACCATAAAAAAATCGAAGAATAGCCTTATTAAGAAGAAAAAAATTAAAATACTGCATTTCATCAACTGGTTTTCATTCAAAATTATGCCCCTAAGCATCCTTATAATCAGATTTTCTTTCTGGTTTTTGGCCATAGGCAGACATAATGAGGACCTTTAAGAATATACTGAATTTTTAAAAGTATATGGCAAATAACTGGCATTTATGTTTTATCACATTCTAACTAAACAATGAGGAAAGTTGAATTGATCCTATATATACTTTATATACTGATTTCTATTCTGATTAATGAAGAGTGCTTTGCTGATTGAAGGCAGAAAGTTGTTTAAACATAATTTAGGAATATAAAGAAGTGTAGGCCTGGATGGAACCACAAACCTCACTACATCCATTCTGACCAAAGATGAAGTTTTACTTCCCTAATACCAGTTTTGAGCCACAGCTTGTTGGGTCAAGTATAAGCCAGTTGCTACTTCCACTGTCATTTCTTAGCCTGTGTTTTGTTGGGATAATTATTTCTATGCAAATGTGAGCAAGTCTTTGAAAAGTAAAAATTTGCTTAAAATTCAAGACAAGAGCAAAGATGGCTCTCTAAATTGTTACAAAAATGTTTGTCACTTTCTATCATATATCAGTGTAACAATTAGACCTTATTTCTAGCTTGTGCTTGTCTGTAATAAAAAATACAGAGCAGCATCTGAAGCAGAATTTGGGTAGAATGCATGCAGAACATTGTCTGCCTTTGAAAATGAATCCCTGTCACATCTTCAATATTTATACAAGTCGTTCAGAACTCTTATATTTATTACACTTGAAAAAATGCAGTTCTACCCTGATTTTGAAAATGTCATGTGAAATAGTGTCAGAAGTCACTGAAAAGTCAAGATGATTTGTGACAACTAATGCTTTTCTCTCACTGAGCTTTGTTACAGTGTCAGAAAAAACAACAAAAAAAATCTGTTATGACATGATTCATTCTGAACTGCAGTGCTGGGTGGTATTTGTCTCCTTCTGAACATCTAGATGCTTAATGCTTTTTGATAATTTCAGTTTCTATTGTCTGTTTCAAAATTTCCTGATGCTTCTTTTTAAAAATTGCACCCTGTTTTCCCTATCCTTCATCAGTGTTACAGGAAAACTCTGAAATCGTTTGGTTCTCTACCTAAGATGAATTTCATAGAGCTCAGCTACTTTGGAATCACTTCACTGCAGCTTTATCTCTGCTCTCTCTAGGCTAATCTGTGTTCTTAAGCCATTATTACTAATGCTGATGGTGTTAATGCAACTCAGCATCTTTGTGGGTACTACTAAAAAGGTGACATTGAACAATTTGGGTTTCTGATTCTTCAGAGCAGTTCACTGATGATTTTCCCTCCTGATTGAGTGGCAAACTAATTCCATGGTAGGATAGGGCTGATGCACTTTGGGAAACATTTGTTATTCAGTATTCAGATTTTGTTTGTCCAAACTTCTCCAGTTTCATAGAAAACCTGTTTCTCCATCTTCTACATGCTTCCTTTCTGAGTAGGTTCAGATGAGCCCTGAGTTCTCTCTCCGTGTTCTCACTGCACAAACCACAAAGAACAAGGTGTGACAGGCAGACCCATTCCTACCAGCACATCTGCAGCCACCCTGCCCAGCTTTCTGCAATCCACAGCATCCCCCAGGATAATTCAACACAGAGGCATCAGCCTCAAGGATTTTTTTACTGCCTTCTGTCTTCATGGTCCTTTAATCCCGCTCATCTTTAGTTCACTGCTCTCTGTACTCTATTCTGAAAGTCAATATTTTAGTCCTCCACGGTGATAGTCACACACTAATGAAAAATATAAATAGTTATCTTTGAATTTAATTTTTTTCCCTTCCAAAATCTATGACAGCATTTTGAATCAGCTGCTGAAGGCAAGCCAGCAATTATAGAAGTAATGTTAACAAAGTTAATGGAGCAGGGTTTTTTGCTTCCAGTATTTTTCAGTCTCTGAAGACCTTTGTATTTGAAATAATTAATTATGTTAGTGGTATTTCTGCTGTAGGTAAAGGTCACTCTAAAAAATACAATAATTAAAGTCCCCAGTCTTTAAATCCCTTTGTAAATATTTGCAGCATGAAATCATTGCTCCACCTACAAACAGATACATACTATGGGAAATTATTTCAAAGAACTGTGCATTTGCATTAGGGATGGTTGAGTATTAATTCAGTTGATTTCTGCAAGCATATCAAGGATAAGTGCAATGTAATGCATGCTAAGAGACAACACTTAGAGTGGATATAGTGGATCTGAAAAATGGTATTTTTGAAAAATAATTTTCTGATTACTGCTAACGAAAGCTTAAGAGGTAAGTAGCAAAACATGAATGTTACAGAGTATGGATTTGTCACCAAGTAACTCATGCAAAACTAATGAGCATATAATCCTATTTTGCAGTGTCTTCATTTTCAATGAAATGTTGCAGGAAAACAAATAAAGAAGTATAGTCATTAAACTCACCAAGACAAATTAATTTTTATAAGCTGCAAACTACAAAGGGTACACGTAGGTGAACTTGATTTGCCCCCCCCCCCCTTTTTTTTTTTTAAAGAAAAAAACCCCACAAAAGTGCATTGGAATAAAGAGCTAGAGGCTTTATTGCCCTGCCTTGGTTATCTCATTGTGTTTGCAAGTAGCTGCATAATCTGAGATTGCCCAGACTGGGAGGTGAGCACATACCCTGCACCATGCACAATGCAGGGGAGGATTTCAGATGCCTGAGGGCTGCTGTGTCTCAGGAGGTGAGGCATACACACCCCCCCCAGGGCTGCCACAGCTCAGTCACACCCAAAATTGAATAAAATAATGTCTGGGCAGCCCTTGAGTGATCCTACCTGCCCAGGGAGGCTGGCAGGGCCAGGGCTGAGGTTCTACCCTGAACTCGAGTGCACCTGAGAGGCAGCAAGCACCTGGGGACCTGGGGACATACCAGTGCCCAGAAGATGTTAGGTTCCAAATCAGATGTGGGACATCTATAAATGAAGTAGAAAAATCTAGAAAATTTCATATTAGATTTTTTCAGATGGAAAAAAAGAAATACGTCTGGAAAACCCCAGACACCTAATAGCTGTACCAACTGTGATTTTGTTCTGTCCCATTCTGAAAAACACTGACATCCAGTATGGCAGTATTTTAAAGCTATGTGACATACAAGTAAATCAACAGATGCATTACTATTTCACCAAAACCAGATTAATACAAAAATAAATATTTTTCTAAGAAAATATCACAAAGATGTTTCACTCTGCAACATAATATTAAAAGGATATAAGGAAAAATCTCCTAAAAAATCCACTGTGATAAAGAGAAATTATGTATGTAGTTTTTAAGGGTACTTATAAGCAGAGTATTTATTCTGGAGTGGGAAGAATATACCTATAATGTACAATTTTGTGAAAAGGCAGAGAAATAATAATATAATAATAATAATTTGTCTTTACTATTTGCATTCAGATTCTAAAGGCTACATAATGTACTGATTTCATCAGCTTTTGGCTGGGTAATTTGTCTAGAATTACATGGTCCTTGTCAAACTGTCTTCCGATTCATTCCCATTTAGTAATGTAGCCTAATGTACAAATTATGAAGAGAACCAGCAATAAAACCTAAAGACATTTAATATCCAAACTTTCATACCCAAAGATAGTTTAGCTATTAGTATCCCAGGGAGATAAGTTCAGGTTTGGTGTGTTCTGTTTGTCAATGAGGAGGCTGCATTTCCATGTCAGTGCTGTGCAAACAGTGGATCATAGACACGAAACTGATGGGAAGTAGAAAACTCAGTAGCACCTATAACAGTTGATAGTAAAATACACTTTATGTGCAGCCTTAAAAATTAAAATTTGCAGCTACCAAACAGAAAATAAAAATGGAAGAAGACATCAGAAGAGAGAATCGTTAGAGCTGTATAATTTTAAACATTTCTGTGATGTCATTTGAACAAGGTTGATAATGAGGCATTCATCACATGGCCTCTTGCCCTTGCAGGCTGTCAAGGACCAGCAGCTCCCTGCTTGGAATGAACACCAATGGCTCAGATGAATTTTTCCAGTCTACAAACCATGCAGAGCAAACTTTCCGCAAGATGGAAAATTATCTGCAGCAGAAGCAGCTCTGTGATGTTCTCCTCATAGCTGGTGACCAAAAGATTCCAGCTCACAGGTACATTTCCCAGTATTCTTTAAGTGGCTTCAACACCTGAAATTTCAAAATTCCTAACTTATGCCTAAGCAGTTTAGGTAGGAATGAACACTTACTATAATTAGGACATCAGGTAACAACGGAAGAAAATGATGTGATCAGTGTTTCATACTCAGTATTTCAAACAGAATGAAATTCAAACAGGAATGATTGTTATCATCCATCTTCCATTCTTGCTGCTGTAAAACTACAGTGAGATCAGTGACAAAAGTCTGCCTAAACAAGCCCTATGGGAGAAAATCAGATTACTAATTTCCTTTTTAACTATTGCTCACTGCTGTAAGCTTTGAATCCTACGCTAAAGCCAATGTTTCTCGTGCACACACAATTTATTACATAGTAATACTGAACTTCATGCTTATTATTGAGATGATGAAGTCATTTGCAGTCCTCCCAGTATGCTTTGATTTTCCAGGTTGGTTCTCAGTGCAGCATCTGACTATTTTGCTGCAATGTTCACTAACGATGTGCGGGAGGCAAAACAAGAAGAGATCAAGATGGAGGGAGTGGACCCTGATGCACTGAAAGCTTTGGTGCACTATGCCTACACAGGTAATTCTGCCTCCACTTCCCACAGCACTGGTGTAAAGGAAGCTAAAAGCTATTCAATGTACACATTGCAGCATCTTCCATTTCACATTTGGATGTAAATACGAGCATAAATCCTGCATACGTGATGTTAACCTCTACCTAGAGAGGATGAATAAATACTGATTTATATAACAATTTATTCTAGAAGATATGCAACAAACTTAGCAGATAAGTTGGTCTTGGATATTTCTCTCCAATTTGATACAAATTATTTTAGGAATTCTAATGAGAGAACAACATATTTTGCCTGTTGCCCACTTCATGTGGTGACACAGAAGGGTGTAACATGAACCCCCCTCTCCTGATGAGAGGCTCCTCAATTGTTTGCTTCACTCGAGGAGAAAGTGAGACATGAGAAAGTGCCACAACATTGTGAAATTTTTCTTGTGTTCTCCTCAAAACTTAGAGAGAATGAAATCTTAATGAATTTATGGATCTTAATGAAATTAAATATTTTAATACCAGAATGCTCTCTCTCTATATATAGATATATATTTCCCTATATTTTCTCCCATTTTCAACACTTATCCCTGCATTTCTGAATCTGAAATGGTTGAGCCAAACAGCCAAAAAGACTAAGCCAGAGAGGTGTGAAATCCCTTTCATCTGCTGTATAGTGACCACGGGAAATGCTGTAGAACATCACTACTTTGTTAGTGTCTATGACAGCTGGAAACATCCAGATCCTTCAAACCTATACAGATTCTGCAAATCTGCACTTTCTGGCAAGCCCCTGGATGCAGATGGCAGCTACTCCAGCCAGAAAGGTGAAAGGGAAACTCTTTTTGCCCTTCTAAACTGTGCAGGTCTGTGTCAAAAAAAACCCAAGTCTCAAGAAAGGAAAAATTCCTTCCTCAGGAAATAACAACACTGAATAGAACAGACCAGAACAACAGCTTTTGCATTTACAAATATTTGCATGGAAAATTATCCATCTCCTCAGCTGACAGCTTCTACCAATAACATGCACTAAACCTTTGTCCCCTGGTGTCCCACACAGGACATCCCTTGTCTGCTTTTGAATGAAATAAAAATTCAGGTCTCTGGTGGGGAGGCTGGAAGATGTATCACAGGTAGCTACTGCCATTGTTAGAGTTCCTTGAAAGAGCTTAAAATACTATTTTCTTAAAAGATCAAAGACCCCATTATAGTCACCGTATTGGCATTAGCATAAATGTTAAAAATAGGAGACTTCACTTTCTAGGTCACTTCCTAGGTTTTAATAAATACTTCACTTAATGTTTACTTCATAAACCCACACTTTTGCATGAAGAAAAGGTGAAGCAATCTGCAAGCCAGATCAGAACGTTTCTCTCTACAAAACAGCCCCTGTCTGTGGGTACAACCAGGGGCATAAATCTGGAGATCCAGAGGGTACATTGCAGAACAGGGATAACTCAGTGTTACTGTGGCACTGCAGTAGCATGAGGGAGCAGAACAGTACAAGCACAAAGAAGCTGAGTGCTGGGCTGCTTATTATCCACCTGGATCTCAAAATCATCCCACTTGATCAAACCTCATCTCTTCCAGTTTGTTTAATGCAAACCCATGGGAAAAAATAATATAATAATAAATGACTGAAAAACAAAAGCTAGGCTATGAAATACTGGAAGTTTGCTTCTGAAATCAGGATGCTGTTTTTGCTTTGAGGCTTTACATAGCAGTCTTTATTTACAAGAATGAGTACCAATCACACACTCATGCAGGAGCTTTTCTGAGCTGTATATTAAAAACCCAAACATTGCCCCATCCTGCACCCTGCCAGCCCTTCCTCGTTTCTTGCAGAACTGGAAGGTATTATTTAAGTTTCAAAGCAAGAGACATCAGGAAGAGCTGGACTTGTGCTAAGGTAAGACTTCTGAAGACAGCCATGGAAAACTGAATTTTCATAGATTTTTTTCATGTGATAATAATCCACCCTCTAAAGTGAGATTTTTCCCTAGGTAATGAGCTATAAATGTGACTTTCAGAGATGAGAGCTGTAACTTTCAGAATTGTTTCTCTATTCTACTGATATAAATCAGAAGTGCACTTTGGACAAGAAACCTTTTACACTTCTACTCTGATGATTTGTTACTGTAATCTCTCGATCCCACCCTTCTAGATGTGTTAAGTGGAGATGGTGTGTAACAGGAGAAGCTGGCAAAGAAATCAATGCTTCTGAGACAATTGGAGGTTGTAGTGATAAATGGGAAATGAAGTCAGGAAAAAACCCTGCAGTTCTTTTTTCAGGACAGGATTTTAGTGTGTATTAACTAAAGAACTGATCCATCCACTGAGAGACAAGAAAAGAAAACCTGATTAAATTAACACCTTTCAGTCTATCTGTGAACATACAAAAGTCTCATATATGTAATAATCTTATTAAACATTTAAATGCACAAGTAGATGATGGAATAAATGAAGTTTCCTGCACATATTGATGGTATTTCCTAGCTTTTGATACCAAAGTTCTTTTGTGATATATATATAATAAATTTTAGGAAAGGTTTTTCTCTGATAACACCATTCTTTTAATTTTACCTTTTTTTCAGACAAAATCAGATCTAATACTGTGATACGGATCTAATACAGATGTAACACTAAAGCCCAAATATAAATGTTCCAGTCACTCTAATCAAAATCCACCAAAATCCTTTAAGTTTGTTAAAATATAATTTTAAAAATCTTTCAGTCCAATTTGTGAATCACAGGACATTTCTTTTCAAAACTTTTCAGAGAAGGACTGAAAACTGGGGAGCGGGAAGCTTTCGAGGAAATAAAATAGAAAAGAAAATGACTGAAAACTTTTTTTCCCCCCTTATATGCAAACTGCACAGGTATTCTAGAGTTAAAAGAAGACACTATAGAAAGTTTGCTAGCTGCAGCTTGTCTTCTCCAGCTCTCCCAGGTTATTGAAGTATGTTGCAACTTCCTCATGAAGCAGCTCCATCCTTCCAACTGCCTGGGGATTCGCTCTTTCGGAGATGCTCAGGGCTGCACAGAGCTCCTGAAGGTGGCCCACACCTACACCATGGTAAGGGGAACAATCTGACTGCTTTGCAATTCCAGTGTCACCAGCAAGTGTGAATTCTCCACTGGAAAATATCTCTGGGCTTTGGCAAAGCAGGGCTCAGGGCTGCTGCTCTCTCCAAAGCTGAGGGCTCTGGTCCCTGGGAGCTGGCAGGGCCAGGTCTGCACAGTCTCTGACGTGGGGACATCTCTGCCCAGCTCAAGGGCAAATGGGAAATCTAATTCTGTGACTGTTATAGGAGTACAAGTCTCCTCCTTTGAAAGGAGAAGGCAAAAGAATGCTTAGAAAAAAATCTGCAGGTCTGTTGATTCCCATTTCAGTGTTTTGCCTTGTAGGACAAACTCGCTGAACTTAAATCTGCAGTATGATTTGTATATTTTTCTCAAAACAAAAAACAAACAAACAAAAAAAAAAAATAGGGTCTTAACATGGCAACCTTCAAGAGGCAAACAGAAATGGCCCATGTCTATGCTTTTGATTGAACACAAAGAAAATTCTAAAGCTGATTTTAAGGTGAGATACAAATAAGATGAGCCAAAATTATGTCTGAATAAGATTTGGACTGCTAAAAAGAAGCACATCCCTGAGTGGATCATAATCCTCCTCTGGCTCAAATCAAGAAATGAATATTCAGAGCATGGCAAACAGAGAAGCAAGATAGCTTGCTGTAAAACCAAATCAAGGGACAAATATTCAGAGCAACAAGATGTGCTATAGCAACTTTACACACAAAGGAATAGCAACTGCTACAGCTAAACAGATATAAAAAGAACTTATTAGGGGACACATGGCAGCTTTATGCTTGAAATATTAGTGTAGTTTTGTCAAAACCAGTTTAGTGGCTTCATAATGCTGAGAGCTGAAATAAATGAGTGTGGCATGTGGGGATTGAGGGCACTGCTTGTGCTCCCTCCTGTCATGCTAATGAGTGGTTTCTTTAGCAGCAATCTAGATTCCTTTTATATTTTTAAAGTTTTAAAAAGGACATTTAAGATAGAGGCTCAGTCAGCCTCTGTGTAGTAGTGTTGCCCTCACTGCTCCACACAATTTGATGCTCAGCCTAAATCAGGAACTTCCATGGCTCCTCCTTTCCCCCACCACCGCCCGAAATTGGGCAACAACTTCAAGCATTTAAAATTCACAGTACAGATTGCTGCAAAACTGAAATAAAATCATATGGTTACACATATGATTTTATGACATCAGGCAACGAGAGCCTTTTTTTGGTTAGATTTTTTTTAACCATTTGAATCCTCCAGTCCTGCCAGGAGTTAGACTTTCACTGCATTTAGAAAATGTGTGTGACAGAAATGAGAGTTGGGTCCTAAGAACAGTGTACAAATTCCCTGTGATCCTTCACATTAGACAGCCTCTTACATGATGTCTTTATACTGCATCTTCCTGAAAACAACCGGGAGCATTTCCAGGTCTAGAGTCACCTCCTGCATCCTCTGTGTAACACAGACTGAGAATGCTGCCACAAAAGAGCAGCTTGCATGTCACAAAAGGACCTATCAAGTCTGTAGCTACTAACAAATTTAAGGCAGAAGAGGATGCATCAATCTGAAATAAGAATCTTGGATAAAATTTTATTTTAAACCCTTGAACTGAATTTTAAATTAATTTTGAAGAAAAAGAGATCATAACAATCCATACACACACAAAAGTGTAGTGGGAGTGGATAATAAAACATTCTGTTCTGCTTCATGCCAACCTCAGCCACCTGAAAATGGGTACTTCAGGGGAAAGCCTCTGAAGTTGTGCTGTAAATAGAGACTATTCAAATGCCCCGGTAGTATTTAACCACTTTCAGGAGATAATCAGCTATAAACATCACATCCATTCAGTAAAACCAGACACAATGGAGACCTTCCCCTTCAAATACTTCAGCCATTGAAGCAAAGGATTAACAGTTTCCTGCCGGGTATCTTTTTGTGCAGATAGAGCAAGTTCAGATAAACATCTTGTGCTATATTTATAACTAAATGGGGACTGGCCTTCCTGTTCCCATTCTCTGAAAGTCACAAAACACCGAAGCAGGATATGCATAGCAGAGCAAAGTTAACATCTCCTTAACCACTGATATTTCTATATTTACATCTTCAGCACTCTCAAAAAGACACAGAAACTAAGAAGCTACTGAAAACAAATAATACTAATAGTAGTTACCAAAATTTCTTCATCTGCCCTGTTTCAATCTGGTTCCCAAATAATACCCAAATAATCCCAAACTTACGTAATGGAAATTAACATTTTAAATACAGACATGAATTCCCTACATGTAGCTCTTTGCAAGTAACAAAAACCTCATCACTCTCAAAAAAAATATTTTTTTTTCTTTGGAATTAGCAGAAGGAAGGTGTCAGTAGTTTGCCTAATGCTTTTGAAACTTATTGTTAGAGAAGTTACACAGTTTGAGTGTCCACTTGGCAATCTTTAATACACATTATTGTCTTTCCATTAAGATCAGATTGATGGACAAAACTGACAGTGGTAAATCCCTCAGGTAGGATATACTGACAAGAACCCTGGCAAGCACATGGTAGTGCGAAAATGAGCATTATTCTCCAGTCCTGCAAGAGTAAGGCAGCAGAGAGCAAGCAAAGTCTCCCTTAAATAGTAGCAGGAGATTCGGTGACCTTTAAGAGATCCACTGCACTTCCTTATATCACAGAACAGGAATAAAACCTTACCTCAGAAAGTGTTCTTTCAAGATGTGAAAATCATCAATGAATTGAAATTTTTTTTTTCCTTTCTTTCTTTTTAGGAACACTTCATAGAAGTCATAAAAAATCAGGAATTTCTTTTGCTCCCTGCTAATGAAATTGCAAAGCTCTTGTCTAGTGATGACATCAATGTTCCAGATGAAGAAGCCATATTCCAGGCTTTGATGCTCTGGGTGAGGCACGATTTGCAGAACCGCCAACGGGACCTGGGGATGCTGCTCTCTTACATCAGGCTGCCCCTGCTCCCACCCCAGGTATCAAAGTGAGGGGCTACAGGGACCTCTGCCACCTGAAATGCTTGCCTCAAGCATCATTCATACCAAGAATTCTGTGGAAATGTTCTAGTTTGGGCTGGGTTTTGTTTAGGTGGGATTTTTTGCCTTTTTAAAAATTTATTGTACAGTAGATATGCTTATTATTTGTAAACGCAGAAGGAAGGAACTAATCCACACTGCTACTGGAATCTATCCATCTCATCAGAAAAGTTTATAGGAGTATCAAGACTACAGCTTTATGGATCTCCATGAGTGAAGCTGCAAATATTCAAACTCTGGATTAAGTATCAAAATACTACAGAAATGTAGTTTTAATTATATGCCTCATTTAATATTCCCTCATACTCACAGAGATGTCCAGTACTATACATTAGTTTTGCTCATCCTCAGCTCAAAAGAAATTTCACATTGAAAGGGTTCAGCACTACATTTGCAATATTAACCTTACCTAAAGGTTAAAAGAAGTTTTTGGAAACAAATTAAGCAAAGACATGCTACTTTAAGACTTTTCTTCCTGATCTTTATATATTTATACTGTTTTTATACTTTATATCTTTATACTGTTTTGCTGGCATTAAAGAAGAGTTCCCAGCAAAACGCAGGGGAGAGCTGAACTGAAAATGAGTGTTTGTAAGCTACAAATACTTTTATTACTGAGGTTCATACAATTTCAATGATTCAGATAACTGAAGACCCTCCCTTTCCATCTCTTAGTTACTGGCTGATCTAGAAAATAGCCCAATGTTTGCAGACGACCTGGAGTGTCAGAAACTCCTGATGGAGGCAATGAAGTACCATCTTCTGCCAGAAAGAAGGTCCATGATGCAGAGTCCTAGAACCAAGCCAAGAAAATCTACAGTGGGGGCACTTTATGCTGTGGGAGGTATGGATGCCACTAAAGGTAAGTGCAGATATGAATTTAATTGTGTTAAGTAATTATACTACAGACACCCAGAGAACCTATGTTGATTGTTTAAAGCTTTCTGGTAGGAAAACAGCAAGTTAGGGAGGAAAAAGAGGGGAAGGAATAATCACAGAACACAATCCTATGTGCTAGATGATCACTCTTCTTGCAAGAATTGGGTGCTTCTCAATGATACACGTCTTGAAGTGGAGACTAAAAAAGTATGATTCACATGGTGATTTAAAAATTAAATTGCACACTGTTTGACTTTATGAATCAGAAGGACAAATTAATACTAAAAATATTTCAAGAGTCTTTTAGTGTTCTCTTAGAACCCTATCCTCCATTTTCTGACAAAACATTAGAAGGCTGGAAAAAACTCTGAAAAGGAGGAAAATAAAACCAAAAAACATTCCTGGACTAGACAGGACTCCTAACTGTAGCTTATCAATCCTTGCTATGCAGTTTCAGATGGTGAGATTTGTACTTTTTCATCAGCACAACAGTATGTGCAGCTTTTTTTTTTTCAGGACTTCATACACAGGGTGTTTTTTCAGGTTTTTAGTTGAAAGTTAAATCTTACAAATACATTCCAGTTTTTATTATTTGATTTTTCACAACTGCCATCAGCTTACAGCTTTACACATGACACTATTCTATTTAGCAGGCAGTATATTAAATAATTTTCTACAAGAACCTTAACTTCAAACGCAAAGCTTGGAGCCAAAGAACTATAATTAAGTTTAAAGTCTAACAACTTGCTGAACAGTATGACTTTTAGCTGTGTGAGTTCACTTTTAATAGAATGGCACAGAAGTTAATCCATTTCATGGTTTGCAAAAAGTTGCTGATGACTGATTTTTCCTGTATGAGAGATCTTGCAGTGCTACCTCAGTGTCTCTCTGCAATCCAACCACCCCCATCACAACATGAACAAGCTCATTCCTAGGACAGTTTAGCAAACCAGAGCAATTAGCATAGGTCCATCAGTAACAATGATTATGAATCATATAAACCACCCAAGAAGTCAAGCTCATCTTTAGAACAACTGCGACCAAAATAAGAATAAAATGTTCTACTAGGTTTTTCTCAGTAAAGGTTATGCAAAGCAAGGGCCACTTCAATCAATATCTGCCCTTCCTGTTGGTGCCTCATTTACTTCTTACCTTGGAACAAAGCCAACAATTTGAACATTTGCCTTTTGATGGTTAAGAAGAGCAGCACTTCCTCTCCTCCCTGCTGTCCTCTGACTCACAAACCGAGCCTGTGCTGGATTCTGAGATAAAGGAAACAGCACTAACAAGACTATGATGCACTGGAAGAAAGCTCTTGAGAAGGGAGTAACTGCTGCCTCTGGCAAGAATACGTAGTCTGTGATAAAACCAACTCTTAGGGAACACCAGGTTTGGCTTTGTGCTTATCTCAGGTGGTACATGAAGTCACATCTCAAGTAGGAATGATCAAAAGAAGATCAAAGAGCCACTTCAGGGTTGGTATTTTGAAAAATTTGAATATGCCTAAACCACATTAACTTTCAAAACCTACCCTCCAGCCTCTGTAAAAGTGACAGCCTGCAGGGTGTGTATGAACACACTGTGCACCTTCATGCATTTTTTGGTTAGTATGCAATATACTTCTTTTGAAGCTGAGAACTTTGGGGCCCTCACATATTAGCATAGAATAAATGAGAAGGAATCAAAGCAAAGAAGAGCAAGCAGAGTAATAAAATGAAAAGAACAGTCACAGAAATGTTGCTCAGAACGGAAGAAGATAGGATAGAGGAAGAAGTAGAATTTCTTTCTTCTATTGCAGATGGATCTGGTAGTTTCTTTTCCAGTCAGTGCATCTGGAAAAGCATGCAGAGAAGAGATACCATGAGATAAGCTCTTATTTCCCTAAATTTATTCAGTACAGCAAGTGATCTCTAGCAGATGCTACCTGTGAAAACATCTCTAAACCAAATGCAACCTTTCTTTTTTGCTTTATTGTTTGGCTGTTTAAAATCATTCCTGACCCACTAAGTGCCTATTGTCATTCTCAAAGTCCAGGAAGAGGCAGGAAATCAGCTCTGTTTTTCTCATCTGGCTGAGTTGAAGCTGAGCCCCAGGGTGCACTGCAAGTGAAACTGCCAATTGCTCCTCTGCCTGGGTTGTTTCTCAGCCATCTCCCCAGCATGCTAAAACAACTCTCAAAGGAGCAATTCCAGCTGCTGAGTGACTGACAGGAGCCAGCACCCATGAAGTGCCACTTTTCAATGGCAGAGAGCTAGGGACTTATGAACAGTTGGAGTAAAAGCATTACTGGAAGTTCAGTGACCTGAGAAAATTGAAAATACAGCTTATACATTACAGTAGACAGGCACTTATTGCAAGGCAGCTGCAAAGGTGAACCTCAGGGAAGCTGCCTTGGGGAAACAAGTGTGTGCTCACACAACACTCAGCCTTCTGCCTTTCTCCAGCATAGAAAGAAAAATATCCAAGATGTTCACAAAGATGCATATTCAAGTTTTAACTCTGGCAGACACATGGATATGTTTTCAGATGTTGGTGTCAGTAATGGTTTAAGCACAAACTTGGTTAGAGTAAGTACAGAATTTGGGGTACCATATTCATATTAAAAAAAAAAAAAAAAAAAAAAAAATCACAAAACCCCTACTCTCGTGGTATTTAAATGAGTAACAGATTTAAGTCCTCTCCAAAATTTGTAGTATTAAAAAAATTGCTGGCATTTAATTCTGCATCTTCTTGTCCCCAGTTTATTCTCAAGAATGTAACATTCCTATATGCATGCAAGAAATGCAGTTTTCTCACTAAAGTACATGTCAGAACTGAAGTTCTCAGGGAGCCACAGCAGAAGTCCACACAGAGAATTTCAGTGTTTTACAATTAATAATGCTTTAGGTTGTAGCAACTATTGCCTGCTGGGTCCTGGTCACTCCGTGACACTCTCCTCATACTTACATTGTGAACAGGTACCACTACAATTGAAAAATATGACCTCAGGACTAACAGTTGGGAGCAAATTGGTACCATGAATGGTCGACGACTTCAGTTTGGGGTTGCAGTGATTGACAACAAGCTCTACATTGTGGGAGGACGAGATGGGCTGAAAACTTCCAATATTGTTGAATGCTTCAACCCTATCACCAAAGTTTGGACTATAATGCCTCCTATGTCAACACACAGACATGGCCTAGGTAAGAGGTGTTTTTTTTCTGTGTAAATACCTCAGCTCATACACAAAGTCATGTAGATTATCACAAAAACTGCTTCCACAACTTTCTAAGCATTTAAGAACATGCAGCAATAGTTGTAGAAGATAGTTTTCCAAGATGGAGTTGCCTATTTCCATAATTTGATAACAGTGATGTTTATTAGTATTCACCTAACTTGCACTGATGCTTCAGAGTTAATGGTACTTGTAGAAACTTCCAAAATATAAGCAACAGTTAAAATAATCAGCTCTTCATCTGATGTACTGGGGTCAAGAGATCTGTTTGCAATACAGTAACAAGCTGATTTCCAGGTTTGTTTGTTTTTTTTTAATTATGACTTAAGCCCACAGATGCCAAACACCTCTGAAACTCAGATGAGATAATTACTCGCACTGAAGAAAACATTGCAGTGAGGAAATAAGTACAACCTTGCTGATTTTAATGTTGCGATCACAAGAAGATTTAGAGGGCTCTGCCATAGCTTAGTGTCCATGGGTCTTCATTGCACAATAATCCTTAATATTATACACAGTGAATAATATGAATATGAAATCTAGAATTTATTTCTGGAGCTATAAAAGAAAGTTTATAGTTAAGGAGACTGTAAGGGAGGGAATATGATCATATCTCAGTGATTTTTATAGCATAGTTCTTGTGAAAAAGCTGGCTTCCCTTAAGTTTACAGGCACAAGGGTTGTTTGAAATCACTGGAAAGTTCAAATTATACCATTTTTTTTTTTTAATGAATAACAGAAAAAGTTTGATCCAGACTTATTTGAAAAACCTTTGTGGCCTCCTATATCACCTTCTGCACCGCTTGGTGGAGAAAGTATAATGTAGGATTCTTATCAGCTGGTCTGTCAGATGTAAAGAGGCAAATACTAGTAGGCAGCAAAGGGAAGGAAAACAAAATAGATTAAATAATTCTTATTGAAGTCTTCACAATTATCAGCTGCAGGGGCATAATTGTGCCCAACAAGTAGGTCAGTGGTAAATCTGTGTGCCCAAAGTTAGGCTTCTGTCTGTTCATCAGCATGCTTGGCAGAGCTGCCTTACACTTACAGCCCCTATTAGCTTCAGTGTGGTTTTGTGGAGAGTTAGCACTTTTGAAAAAATCAGGCCATTTATATTTAGGCCTGAAAAGACAGATTTAGAAAACTTCTAAGCCGCCAGATTCAAACATTTTGCCTTTACAACTGAAGCAAAGAGCTGCAGCAGCTCCCCAGAGGGGAGGCACCAAAGCCCTGCTTTGGAGAAGGACAATGACAAAGGCTACATCCACACAGAACTTTGCAGAGACAGCCAAGTTCAGTCTCCTGTACCTCAAGAACAACACCAGCAGCCAGATCTTATCCAGAAGTGTGTTCCCCTTATGGGCAATAAAATGGCCTGGTACTTTAGTACCACCTGAGGCTTCCTGCTGGCAGGATTACAGAGCTTCAGGTGGCTCACAAGAAGGGGAGGAGGTTGGTTCAGGCATATTCTTCATTGCCTGACTCAACCTTTGCCTTTCTTTTAAAGAATTGTATTGTTTCTCATGAGAGGCTGAAATTTGTTTCAGAATAAGGTCAACGGAATTGGAAGAGATAAATGTTCAAGAAGAGAAACATCAGAAGTAAAGCAGCTTTCCTCTAATCTTTTGGCAAAAGATAATACTTGTTCAGAAAAACACTGGATGGGAAGTACTTTGTTTATCTTTGTTTATGCTGCCAAATGACAAGGCAGCTTTTAGCTAGTTTAATACCAGCTGCAATTGCTTATCTGCATACAGGGAATTATAGCAGGGAGTGAAAATATTATTGGTCACTGAAATTATTAGATACTGTAATTTCTCCCTAATTCTTCCTTCTAAGGTGTAGCAATGCTTGAAGGGCCAATGTATGCTGTTGGTGGCCATGATGGATGGAGTTACCTGAACACTGTAGAAAGATGGGACCCACAAGCACGGCAGTGGAACTATGTTGCCAGCATGTCAACCCCTAGAAGCACTGTAGGGGTTGCAGCCTTAAACAGCAAGTATGTCAACAGGAAAAACTCTCTGGTTTTTCATTTGTTTCCTTCCTTGGAAACACAGTTTCTTAACTTTTCTTTTCCACCTGAGAGTAATTAATCACCTCGAGAAAACAAAGAGAAAATAGAAAGCACAAAAATGAGAAAGGAAAGCTTTTCCTCTGGGTGGGAAATGGTTTTCCAACTTGCAGTCGTGTTTCTAAATTGTTTCAGCCCTTTTAAATTATAGCAATTGGAAAACAGTATTACACACATATCAAAATTTTACCTAGAATAGAAGTTACGGGGATGTAGGATCAGCTCCTTTAAAAAGATATTTATTCCAAGTTCATGGTCACATTTTGGAATCACTTTGTCTAAGGAAGCATGATTTGAAAGAACCTGTACAGAAATGAAGTAATTCCTCTGATGTTTTATACCACCTCCTGCATGCACCTACATCTTATCCTACCCAGAATTACTCTGCCCTTCTTCTGTTTCCTAAATACACTGAGATAATGTGTTCTATGTACACTGGTTTTCCCAACAAGGTTTTTAAAACTTAACTAAACATCCTCTGAAGACACTAAAGCCACTCAAGCACTTGTACATGGGAACAAACACATGCATGAATCCACTGTGTAACTTGTAGTTACACCTTGTTGTATGCTCCTATTTGAAAGTAATAGTAATTTCAGAAGGAGGAAGAAGAAATTGTAAATTAATGCCTATCAGAAACAGAATTCTCTTGTCCTTAAGCAACATCCTCTGGTGCTGGAGACACAAAAGCCTTTTAAAGGGCCCCAGGTTATGCTGGAGAGCACAGCTTGAGCCAACCTTTCTTCTTATTTCAATCTCTGGAAAGCTCTTACCAATGACACTTTGTAAGGGCCAGGAATATTACCTGCGTAGACAACTTCATTTCTCCTGGAAATTTATCACTGGCTTCCATGCTCACTTCTTAAATTCCAGAGAAAGAGAAGGATAAATGAAATGCAGAAATAAAGATGTCAGCAAACAGACATTTATTTGCAAATGCAGAACTTTATCACATGCAAGCCAGTGTTTTCCTTCCAAACATGACATGATTTTCATCTTTGGCTTATAAACCCAAGAGGGGCAGAACTACCTATTTAAGTCCCTGTTGTACCTCAGAGGAAATGTTCTCAGCATAAACTTCACCAGAAACTCCTGTTGGTACCTTCCACAGTGATATGCAGGAAACCCCTTTGTCAAAGAGGAAATCCAGCCTGATCCTGACTCTGTTCTCAATCACTACTGATACAAGCTGTCTGCAGCCTGGCTTAAATCACATCTGTTAGTCTAGTGATGTAATTTCTGGCACACCAGGGGAAGTTGAGATCAAACGTCCATCATTCAGTGCTAGTACTGCAGTCTAACCAAAGAGAATGCTTCTCCTTTTCCTTTTCCCCTAGGTCACACCTTGCTTTTTTCTATTCAGCATTGCCAGAAAAGACTTTTAAGTTTCTGTGGAGCAACATGTTTTGACCAACAAATGGTCTATTGAAAACATCAGTCAATAATGGCAGATTTCTTTCAGTTCCTTAGCTAGTGGCAAACATTGCCATGTTTCTAGGCAGGTTACAGAAAACAAAGCCTCCCGACCAATTTGTTTGGATATTCAGCAACTTCCTCTCCTGGTGAAAGCTGTGTAAACAAGGAGTCTGTATCTAATGGCATGATGGGAAAAGAAAGCAAATCAAATCTCAGGTTTTTTGTTAGTCTTCCATTCACAACCATTCATTTTTTAAAATTATTCTAACACCAGTCAAGTATTTTCTGGTCAAATCATACATCAGAGAAATCTAAAAAAATTTCCAGGCACTGGAGGAAAACAGGCATATGCAGAGGGGTTGGAACTGGATGATCTTTAAGGTACCTTCCACACCTTCTATAGTTCTCATTTAAAGAAGCTCATAAACATTTTTTAAGCTTAATTTTCAAATGTGACTGCTTGAAAAATTACACTGCACAAGGAGAACATAACTTCCTTCACACAACATGCAAAACCTTTCCTGTAAAGAAAGCTGAAGAGCAAAGCTGTCAGATAGCAAATAATGGGCAGAATCATAAATTTAAACCAAAGAAAATTCCTATTAAAATGATAAACTAAAGACTAACATTTTTTTTGCCTTCTTGTGGGTAATTATCCCAGGCTGTATGCTGTTGGGGGACGAGATGGGAGCTCCTGCTTAAAATCAATGGAATGTTTTGATCCACACACAAACAAATGGAGTGTCTGTGCTTCCATGTCCAAGAGAAGAGGTGGTGTTGGTGTTGCAACATACAATGGGTTTTTATATGCTGTGGGAGGTCACGATGCCCCTGCTTCCAACCACTGCTCTAGGCTGTCTGACTGTGTGGAGAGGTAAGGAACTTACTTTGGTTTACATTCTGGGAAGGAAATATAAAATAATTTATAGCAGCAAGGAAAATATCTCTTCACAATTAAGAGTGTTGTGCTTGTAAAATGTATTATGATTTTTTAAAAATAATAGTGTGAGCATAATAACCAATTTCCAATGCACTTGTGATAACTAAAAACTCCTCCAAGCCAGGTAAAGACAGCTTAACAAGCAAGAGAAATTCAACATGTGATCTTTCTGCTTTTGAAGTGCCAAACCCCAGGTTTGGGCTACTTGTGTCAAATATTGTAGGGACTAAGTACTTTTCAGTTGTCTTCCTCCAATAATTTGGCTAACATTGACCAAAAGGTTAAGAATGTAATAAATATCCTATTGAAACAGTCAGTAGTTACTACAGAGGTTCTTTCTGATGGAGGAGACTGATAGAAAGAGCCTTGTTCCTGTAAGAAATGATGTTGGTGAAGGAAAATGGGCTAAAACTATGATAGGGGGATGATTTAGCAAGCAAAAAACCCCAAGAAACCATATACCAAAGCAAGCTATTTCAACTTGAATTCACACTTTAAATAGCACATTAATACACTGGCCTAATGATTTTGGAAGCACACACCTGTAGGCAGTGAAATCTTGCTTTTTTTAAAGAGAAAACACTGTTTATCTGATCCTTATTTAACCTCCATTTTTGTATTTTTCACTGATGAATACATTGCTTAAGAAAATGCAAATTCTGGACGTGTATTTTTCAGAAACAGAGGTATTGTGAGTCAAATGTTGCTTAGCCACATGTGGCACCATGTAGGAGGACAAGAGAACACTTGAGCCCTGGGTGAGAAGGGAACATAATGACTGGGGTCAACCCCTCTGGGTGCTTGATGGGCTGTGGGTACTCAGTGACACTCTTGGGTCATTTGGGGACAAGAAAAGAAACCTCCCTGTGGTGAACAACAATGACTTAAGTTTTGTTCTCAGGGACATGGTAGAAAGCTGCAAGTACCTTGTAATTCACTTGAACTTATGACTGAGTACATAACAGAAATAAAATCAAGACCCATGTATAATACTGCCACGCATTTTGTGTTACAAATTTATCAACTACACGAGATATTGAACTTTTTTTACAAGGAAATTTTCTGAAAACATGAGTTCTGTCTGACACGAAAACAAAAACCTTTACGGAGAAAGAAAAAAGAATACATTGAAACTAACTTTGCCGAGTCAACTGATGGCTGTGCTATCATTCCCTCAGGCCTCATTAGTGCTCGAAATGTAGCGATTGTTTAATCTGAGAGAAATGGAGAGACTGTTATCAAATGAGAAAACATGGGCATTTTTCATGGGCTCGAAGACCCCTCTAGTGGCTAAACTAAATATTCAGTCGTGTTACTTGTCTGTACTGCTTCACAGTCTATACTGAACTACAATATAGGAGAAAATGTGCAACCATTTAAACTAATTTAAACTGTATTTAAATACAGCAGTAATTTAAACTGGAAGTGTGTTTTTACATTGTCTTTTTCTAATCTTGATCATAAAACATCCTAGGTATGACCCTAAAACAGATGCTTGGACAACAGTTGCCCCCTTGAGTGTACCTCGTGATGCTGTTGGGATTTGTCCTCTGGGGGACAGACTCTATGCTGTTGGGGGCTATGATGGCCACACCTACCTGGATACTGTGGAGTCCTATGATGCTCAAAATAATGAGTGGACAGAGGTAATAGGAAGAATTAACTACTAAATAAGAGGAATTCTTTCTGAATAATGGACAAACCAAAAATTATTACAGTGCAAAATCATCACTGGTCTTGTGAGAAATTAAATATTAGGATGCAGTAATGCTGTAGTTGGGCTTGTATAAAATACTGTTTGCTTGTCCTGTGAAATAACTATAGAGATTTTTTCAGCCTAAAGGGCAGAGGCAGTGCACAGCAAGTGAAACAGGTTGCACAAATCATTGGGTTGGGTCTGGCCTGCCCTGGTCAGCAATGTCCTCTGCTCCCATAGCTCTCATCATCACCATTGAGGCTAAAAGGAAATATTTAGTACTGTCAAGATATTTTTTTGGAATATGAGATATGAAGGTTTTTTCTGAGAGTTAAGAGCAACACCACCAGCCTACATTCCTCTACCTCTCAGCAACTGCTCAAGTATTTTCCCAAAAAGCCAAAACTGTGTTTTCAGTGCCCCAGTTAGATACCATTTTTTTACCTGTACATTACTTTGCTTTCCTTTTAACCTGTAAGTAATTTCTTCTACTCCTATCTCTAGCAGTCTACTAAAAATAATTTCTCCTTATTTTTCCTTTTTTTTCTTTCTTTTTTTTCCCCCCCATTTTTAGGAAGTTCCTGTCAATATTGGAAGGGCTGGAGCTTGTGTTGTTGTTGTGAAGTTGCCCTGATGACTATAAATAATGTGACACTAAACTGAGAGGAGTTCCATGAAGACTGAGTCAGGAAGAGAAGAAACATTTCCAGAAAGCAGTACAGGCTCCACACACATCTTAGCAGCTCTCCATTTGATCTCTGAGCCATTATACTAATAGAGCACAAAAGTATCTTCCTGCACTACAAAAATCTGAGAACTTTGCATAAGTGAATGATTTGATTATGCCTAATACATAAAAATTCAATAATACATCTAAATGGATGAAGTGTGTTACAAACTGTATCTGCTGTTTATAAAATGCAGTAGTAAAGTGATAAATGGGTGTATAAGATTTCCTTTTATTTTTTTTTTTCTTTTCTGTGTTGGCAGTAATGCTAATGTTTATGAAAAGAGCTTTTTATTTTTAAGTAAAGGAAATGAGTAAGAGAGAAACCTTCAGCAGAGAACTGCACAGAAGGAAATATTTGCCCATAAACATCACTGGCAACCAAATATTCTCTGCCAAAGTAACTTCATTTCTAGATCCAGAAATTAAATTACTAAATTACCTTTAAAATCAAGGCAGAGAAGCATAGCATTTGGTTGCTATTTATACTGTGACAGAATACCCAGTTTTAGCATTACATGAACTGAACAGTTCAAGTCCTGAAAGAGTGGGGCTAAGGTACCCCTATATTATGATGTGCCAACAGAAAGAAATCTCTTTTGTCAAAACACAATTCTGGTATCATTTCCAATCACTTTCCCAGTGCATAGATATCTGATATTTTAATGCTGATGAGTGTATTAGGTTATTCATGTCTCTGCCCACTAACCATCTGTCACTATGTGTTAAACTAACTTTACTACTCTTGGGATAATCACCATGCATTAAATTTTAAACCAATCATATAATAACCTGCCTTGGATATAACTTACAGAAGGAAATTTTTATATCATATTGATATGACAGTCCTTGACCTCAGCTGAAGATCACCAGCTTTCTCTCATGTAAAGTAGGAATATGGTAAGAAAAAACACCACATGCACTGTGTAAATTTATATCCCAGTGATGTAAGCATGTTTTATGTTTTATTTGAAATTAAGGGAATGCTAAGAAGCAAGAACACACAGGAAACAAATCACCTGAAAACAGGACATAATATTCAATATGCATGATCATTTTTTTGTGTGCCAATTTCTAATGGAGGTTTTGATCAGTTTTGCATTAATTTCATTTTTAATAATTTCAAATGCTGAAAATGTATTTTAGAAAAAAAAGAATGTATGTAAGATATCCTATGCTGTAAAGTATAATATTTGGACAGTATCTTCTTTAGTGTTATGTTGTTGTTTTGTTAGTATGAGAAAAATTCAGGACAGAGATGAAAATTCTCTCAATGTGAAGAATAACTTTGCTTATAGAATACTGTGTTTCCAGAATTCAGCAATATGCTATTTTTAAAAATTTATAGTATTAATCCTATTGAGTGCTTCTAAAGACGAAATCTCAAGCATATTTATAAAAGGAAAAAAAAAACCACTTTAAAAAATCAATTATGTTTATTATAGCATGCATTCAAATAAACTTTACTTTCTCTGCTAAGGAAGTTTAGACTGTATTTTAATGACTTTGTGGGGTTTATTTTTTACAGAAAGCACAGTAAGTTTTAAGAACATATCTTTTGGGGCCATTACATGAGGCTGCTCTACAACAGATTTATCAGTGTACAACTACCTTCACTTAGTTAAGAATTTCTAGATAAACACACCCATGGGCCAGGAAACAAACTTGATTTCATTACAATTTTCATTTGCTATCTTTTTTTTGTGCAGGGTAAACAAAACCAAAACCAAACAATGACCAAAAGACCTCCCAGCAACCCTAAAGAAGCTAGTAGGTCATGGGCAAGAGAATACACACCAGAGCAGGAAGGAATTTTTATTTTCCACCAAACCCATAATCTGGAGCCCACACAAGGGGTCAAACCCTGCAGAGTAAGAAACTTCTGAATGTGAAGGGAGTTGTCAATTTTCTCTCTCTCTCCCCTGTCCTATAGGGAACCTCTGACCTCCTACATGGAACAGCTTTTTGCACCAAGTATTAACTTTAAAACATTAATAGTAGGAACTGTTTTTTTCCTATTCATAGTCATCCCTGCTTTGCTCATGTGCACTCTTTTATATAAATATGGACTTGTGTGGATCAGATGGAGAGGGTCACTCCTGCTCATCATTCAGGCTCTATGGCAGGCTTTTCTTATGTTCTGCTATAAGAGCACAACACTGGGTTTTTTCTTTTATTTTACTTGTAGAGTAGTGAAAAATCATGTGAAAGGACACTGGTGACTCACAAAGGGGAACTGGACACCTAACAAGAAGACAGAAACAAAGTGGGGAGAATGTGGAGATGTTTGGACATTATTAAGTGAGAGAAAATGCTAGAGACTGTTCTCTGATGAGGTGTCATCCTCCACATTTCCTCCACTTCTTCAAGCACGAGTAGGTGCAATAGTTATGCTGCATCTTTGCTTACCAGGTACCCTGAGAGCTGCAGGCACAGTCAAGTGTGAGAGGAGCCATCCTGTCCTACCTCTGACCTTCTGCTGCTCTGTGCTTTTTGTCATGACTCTCACTGGCAGAATCATTATTATATGCCCTGTTTGGTTTTTAAGCCAAATAATTGTGCTTTCTTTCCAAGCCCTGGCCCCTAAACCATTTTTTTTAATCTTCAGACTGGGTGATAATCTCTACATCTCATGTATAAATTATCAGCAATTATATTTTATCTGATGTAATGTATGGAAAGCAGAGATGCCACTTACCCCATGAAATCAATTCTGGGAAAGACTGAAGGTTCAGCTTCACCACAACTGTGTCTCTATCTACCAGCAGGAGATAGTTAAGGAAAGTATTTTACCCAGGCAAAGAGCTTAAGAAACAACAAACCCAGAGAAATCCCCTCCATTGCTTTGGCCATGGTGCTTCCAGCAAGATGACTGCATTACTGGAGCATTCATCTTCATAACACCTTGACAAGGTAGGAAAGCAGTACTGGAACTATTTACTGCTGTCACAGAAAAAAAAAAATTATTTCCCTGATGCCATGGTAGAAAAAATTAATTAAGGGAAGGAGTTAGGTCCAATTATTTCAATGCCCAGGCTAGTTAATAGTTTAGTCTGTTCTGAGCAGGACCTCCAGCAAGACAACAAAATTCATAGCAACTGGAAGCTTGTTTAGAGCTACCTGCTCAACTCACCTATGCTACCACCTTCTCTGTTTTTCTGCCTTCTTCATTGAGGAACTTACAGAAGCAGCTTTTCTACAGTGATCAGATGGATTAGAAGTGAAAATCTTCTAATGTGAAAGGAGGCAACTGGTTGCTCAATGCCTAGAAAGACCAAGCAGGGTAATTCCCTCAAAGGGCATCACTGAAGATGTGATGAGGCTTTTTCTACATGGGTATTTCTGTACATGGTTATCATATGATGTAATTTTTTTGCTTCCCACCTGACTCTATATGAATTCAAAGATGGGTTTAGTGACACTACATACCTGGGCTTCAGTATCTGACTCCTCAAAAGCAAAATCCTGCACTGAAATCAGCTCATTTTCTCTGACTCTGGACATAATCAAGATTTCATGCTAAATAAACTGCAATTAACTTATTTGTACCTTTCAGACTGAGTCCTTCCCATAGGAAAATTTCATTTTATTGATTAGAATTAATGCCTGGAGAGATTAAACTGGACTTCTGTAACAGTCACCACTGATATAGTATTTCTAAGCAGCTGTAGGCTAAGAGGATCTACAGTTGTTATTGAGGGCTTCTCTCTTGCTCCCCATCTCCTTTTGCAAGGAAAGGGGAGGAATTTTATCCTAACAGAAATCCTCTTACTGCCCACTTCCCCTCAGAAAGATCAAAGTTTGCTTTTTCACAGTAAAACCATATTCTTCTTATCTCTGAAATCTCTGCTGTTTGACAGTGAACTCCTCAGACAGGGAAGACATGAATCTCTTAAACAGAGAACTATTTCCTAACAATCTCAGCAAACTGGATCCAAGTTTCCACATAATCCAGGGCTTGGAAAGCCTGGTATTGAATCCTGAGGCTGAAAATTTTGCAATGCAGGGCTTGCTCAGGAGATGGTGCTGTGGGACAATTTTTTAGGGAAACCTGGCTCTTGCTTAATGGAATGGGAAGGCATCTCACAGTAATATTTATCTTCCCAATACAAATCATTTCTTCCCTATATCATAGAGTTAAGATCCTACTACATTTTTCAGGGAAGCTGTCATCCATTCCTCCACTTTCACCCCCTGCACAAACACACACTCTGCTCACCTCTGAAGAGGAACTTTGGACGCAAGGTTAGAGCAAAACTCCTGTCAGAATTCCCAGGGCAACAGTTGGTACTGCTGGACCTGTGCCTGTCCTGTGGTTTGGGCACAATGAAAAAATTGATTGGTTTTTTTTGTTTGTTTGCTTTGGGTTTCTTGGTTTTTTTTGTTTTTTTAATTTTTTGCAGATGTTGAAAATCAGTTGAAAACCTTCAGTTGCAAAGGCTCAACATGAAAGGCCAATGATACAGGGTTGGACTGGCAAAGAGAAGCCTGTATGTATCTCCCAGATAGCCCATTAGCCCACCCCAAGTAGCCAGCTAGCCCACACCAAGACACATTTAAGATGCAGTCCCTGAGAGGGTTTCTCCAATAGCCCTGTCCAGTCCCACCTCCCTGGGAAACTACTGAGCAGGAACTTGATTTCACATACACAAATTATTTCTCCCCATCACCTGGAAATATTGCACAATTCAAAGATACTGCTTCTGGGATTCTTGAGGTACAACATTAAAGAAACCATCCTGCTTAGTAATTATTATTTCAGAAAGTACAGACCAGTTTACAATCAGCTTTATACCGTTCTTAAGATAGTTCTTAAGAAGCACTAAAAAAAAACCAAACCAAAACAACACAACCCCCCCCAAAACAACCAACCTAAAAAAAACCAACCAAAAAAAACTTTGCTTTCTGGGGAATGTGAGGTAAAACACCACTAGAAATCTACCCTTTACTCTGGTATACTTTAATCCAAGGGATAACTGTTCAGTACAGACTGAATTGCCCTGTCAACTCAAGTTAAGTCTGATCTCAGAGATTTTTTACTATGCTCTATAAAAGTGAAAACACCAGAAATGTGTTAATGGTCCATTATGAACCACCAGTATTGAAAAGTTTGCTTTTGCTTTTTAGGACACCACAATTCTCTCTCTCCTCCCCTTGACAGTGCCTCTAGAATTGAGCACAAGCAATAAGAACTGCAAAGAGACTAGAAAATCCAAATGGATTTGATGCCTTCAGTCTCCAAGTGGTCTGTTTTAAAGCTAGAGGCAGTGTTTGAATGCAGCTGTTTTTACATTTACAGTCTCTCTCACTCCCCTTCTCCTCATCCCCAACCAGGAGCTTTCTTTCAATTTCTTCCCTGATTCTGCAGCATCACTGCCCCAGAGAATGGGTCCTACTAATCACCTATCCTTCTATTCTCACAGTCCTTAAAAACAAATATTCTGCCCCCAGATCCCCCAGACCTCTACAGGCCAGTTACCCAGCTCCCCTGCCCTGGAGCTTTTCCTTCTAAAGCCTGAGCTCAGTAGTTAGGTGGCAGTGCTTCCATGTGCAATCAAGCAAGATGAAATAATGCCAGTTGTCAAGAGAGCAGTCCAAGTAGGAGCAGTTTTAATTTCAAGCATTCAAATGTATGTTAATCTTTCTGAAAATAAAGATAAAATCAGCACTTCTAGATGGAAAATACAGCCTATGTGTACAGCTACAGAACAACTGATGGTAATTGAAAAACCACATTCTGCCCAAGACATTTCTGATAAGAATTGATTATCAAAGACCTCATTAGTTTCTTTCACTCTACACTGTTTGTATTGAACAACAGTAAATAAAAAGTCTTGTGATGATTGTGTCTTTACAACTTTAAGTATTACACTGATAAAAAACCCCACCACATGTGCTTGTCAGATTCACAATTGGGAAAAACTGTTCGCCATATAAAGAAAAATTCATTTTAATCACACTCAGTAATCAGATCCTTTTGTGAAAAGAGGGGCCTGCAGCTGCTAGATGGAATCAAACACACTTTAAAAATAAATAAAAAAAAAAATAATCACTGTGGCATATTTTTCCTAAGCAACATTGTACACACTTCATTAACAATATTCTATTAAAGTGAGAAAGAGTGGAGAGAATAGGTCAGGAGCCAAAACAGTCTCTAAAGAGCAGGAGAAAAATCAAAAAGGAAACTGTAGGGAATGCATTAGAATAACTTCGAGGAACTTTTCAACCCCCATTTCATCTTTTAAATACAATAAAGTACAATGTAAAATCTCATTTGATGATTTGCTACACTGAAGTAAAAGGAACACAAAGCAAAGCAGAAGGATAGAAGCTGTAAGAATATCGAGTATTCAGTACAGACTTTGCCTGCTTTCTTCCTGCCAACTCAATAATTTTGTCAGATCAGAAAGCAATGTGTCTGGAATCTGCTTCACTCTGTACTTAGGATTTTACAGACAAAAATTGTGCGTGTATTTCTATTTCAATTATCTGGTATGGTGGCATAATGGAGTTAAAATTCATGGTGATTAAATGCCCAGAAGTTTTTATTTCACTTAGCAGCAGATGATTTTAGGCTCTCAAATGATTTTTGGTTAAAAAACATCATAATCCAAAACATGATAATTTTTTCTTTCATTTTAAACATCAGCCTTTGCCTCTGTGCATTTCACTTCACATACACTTTATTTGTCTGTTAGCTCCTTGTATTTGTTCTCTTTTGTTCATAGTCACGGTTGTTTTTTTTTTTTTATCCCTTCACCAGGCTGTCATCATAAAACCCTCAGAATTCTCTCAGGACTGATGAGTTTGTTCAGCCCCAAAGAGAGAGATAGAATCCAAGTTCTGCTCCCTGTGCTGGCATCTTGTCATAAATGTACTCTAGCTAGAGACCAAAGTCAACTTTTGCTACAGTTATTTCAAGAATATTGTTTGGAAACAGAATCAGTAATTGTCACTATCTTGAAAGGTTTAAAAGCTTTATAATACACATACATAATTTTAAAAAATTATTATTTAAAACAAAATCTTCCCAGGGATATGTCTTCATGCAGCCTGAACACTTGTTTTTCCTCATAGTAATTACTGAGGCAGCCAACTTTTTCCATGCAGTACATATTCATATAACAATCTCAAAATGGTTGGTAAAACGCCTTTAAACAGACATCCAAGAGTAGAATTTGTTATGAGCCTCACAATATCTGACATTTAGCCCTGACCAGTGGAACAGGTATTAAAGAAAGATGAAGAAGTTAACTAGGAGTCAAACTGTTGTCTATTTGTTCCTCAATGTACTTCAGTTCCATGCTTCATTCTCAAACCCTCATTTGAGGACAGACCCTTGTAAGAGTATAAACATGGGATTTTGGGGATTTGTGCTTGGATTTGGATTGATAATTACAAGTAACAAGCTGCTGACTTGAGTCTGCAACTGGCTTCTCTTTTTTACACTAGAGGCTTACAGAGGAAACTTCTGAGTACATCAGAATAAAGTACAAAACAAAAACCATCAAAAAGCCAAAACACCCAACCCAAGCAGAGCCCAATAAAATACTTCATTCAAAAATCTTTCCCTGTTATTTCCCAGGTGCACATTTTGGAGATTCAGCATCAGCTACATGAAATACTGCATTTGAGCACAATGACTGAGGAACAGCACGATGCTGGAGATGAGATGCCTCCACATGGAAATACAAAACAACTGCTTAAAAGTACACAGAAGCACTTTTCTTATAGCATCCATATTTCTCAAATCAGGGCTTAAAGGGTCACCGCAAGAATATAAAATTGATTTGTAACTTAAAATACACCTTTTGTGTTAACATCAGTTAACATTTGCCTTTTACCTCTGTTAAAATTCATTTGCTCTTCTACTTTCAGCTGCTGTTAAGTAAAAGAGATTCAAGCTCTACAATTCATAGAGAAAGAAATCTCTATTACATAAATATACCAAGTCTTGTCCTTTGTGGTAAAGGGAATTTATTCTCTAAGTTTCCTGACCAACAATAAGTACAGATGCACTTCATGAAACAATTTTTATACGTTTTGCAGGCTACTGCCAGAGCATCTCTAAACATTGCAGTAGTCAAATAAGAAATTTCTTTATTCAGTTTGTTTATTTCTCAGGTTTTCAAAATGTAAGCCACTAAGAAGCTAAAGTTGTTATTACTATGATTGGAACTGATTACAGACCAAAACTCTGCTCCAATGTCTAAGTAGAGATGTGGCTCATGTTTCCAGGTTTGAGAGACCAGCAGACTGGAATGTTAATTATAAGCAATCCTGTTCTTGTGAAAAAAGTCACCCACCTATTTCTGTATAGATGTGATGGTAAGAACAGGGGAAAGCTGCTTGGTGTCTGTGGTTGTAAATCTGAGTCATGAGGACTAAGGTCTTGTGTTGCCCTTTGTAGGGTGCAGGTTAATTCTTGGTCTAATTCCTGTTATTACACAAGGAAAACACGAAAATTTAGAATCTTACTGAAATTTCTCAACAACTTGGGAAAACTTGAGCTACTTAACTTGAGTGCTTTTGCACTGAAACAAGCAGCACTCAACCAGCACAGAAATTTCTATCTGACCCAAAGCCAGAGATGAAACACTAACAAAAACAAATAATAAGGAAAATCACCTTTCTTTAAAATGGTCATGTACAATACAGTGCCCAAACTGGATTTATTTGGGGGCATTTCCTAGAGTTTGCCTCACAGAACTTGAGCCTTTCAGCCCCTGGCCTTCAGTCTTCCTTCCCACACTGAGAAACTAAGTCAACAAAATTACTCTTCCAGTTGCACTGTTAGAGGAGCTACTCTGCTTAATAGACCCCAGTACCAGTAATGATTTTGTTGAAATAATGATGTCTATGTCACACAAGTCTGATTGAAAGAAAAAGGGAGGAACCAATAAAACAAAATTAATGAACTGAAACAAATGCACTCGAAGTGATAAATTAGCTGTATAATGTATATATAGATACTTATACATATTACAGTGTATATCAGAGATTACATGGCTCTACTCTCATTTCCTCCTCCTCTATTGAATTTTAAACACTCTGTTAAGTTAAACATATCATGTCACAAGTTCCATATGGATATGGAAGAGAAATATACATATATTTTTGACTCGTGAAAAATTAGATCCTATGGCTTAGTTTACTTGTCTTTTTGAAGCTATTTTCTTTGTATTCCATTTAAGAAAATTTATTTAATTTCAGGAATTTCTCCCTCTCTGCAGTTTTGATAGGAAATGAGTAGACATTACCAGAGCTTAAGAGAAGTACATTATTTCTCACAATCAGTCATCAGCTTTTTTACCAATACAAAGAGCTGAAAAAGAATGGTGAGAATAAAACCTGTTTAAAAAAACTGTGGGAACTCCTAAACTAAGATTGGAGGCCTCTGAAACTGTGAGTGCCAGAGCCACACAAAAGTGAAACTCAGTTTCTCACTGTGGAGAACTAACAAGCACCAAACAAGAACCAGTAAGCAAACAAATTATTTGAGAAGGATCAGCAAACACCAAAATATGACATGCCTTTTGATTTCTCATCTTTTATTAGCCAGTGCCAGACTAACCAATCATTCAAGCTAAGATAATGAACTCTATGATTAATCCATTCAATAAAAGCAAGAAAACACTCAGCTTACACTGGAACCCTTCTGAATGAATGACCTTGGGTTTTGCTTGAATTTCCATCTTAGGAAAAGTTTGAATTGCATTAAGCATGAAACCTTTAAAACTCTCTACAACTTGAAATTCCTGGTATTTTATCAACAGTCTTGTAATTCAGTACAGACAAATTTTATTTTTAGTCACCTGCAGGTGATACCTCAGAAAGTCACACAGTCTAGCCAGTATACCTAAAATGGCACTCCAAGCTATTTTTACAAAAGAAATCAATTTTAAGCTATGGTATTGAATTACAATATCAGTAACTTCATTTTGACTTGAAAAAAAAATACTACAAACAGCAGACTGTTTGGCTGAGACCATAAAGAGAGAAGAGAAGAAGAAGAAAAAAACCTATTTGAACAGAAAAGAAACCGAGGTTTGGATTATACAGAAAATTCAAAATAGGTCTGAAGCAGTGTTTTAAATTAAGGAAACAAAGATACACCATATACCTGACTGCAGATGCATTACTTTTATGTTTTTTTAAAGTTTAAAAGCTTGTTATGCGTCTCAACAGTAAAAGATTTAACAGCAGGAAATTATATTCCTGGAAAAAAATGCAGCACTTAGAAAAGGGTGTAACTACTGACTGTGTATGGTAATTTTACAGTGCTCTGATTTCTTTGGGGAGGGGAAGGGCTGAGTATTTCCTCAAAATGCTAACGAGGAAAGGGATTTGGTTGGAAAGATAACTCATATTAAAACTTGATATGCTAATTAGGAGACTGAAATGCATAAGAATTAATGAACAGTGGTTTCTTCTACTGCATATTTATTTATTTGGACAGACTTCCAGTCACTGGATAATGATGATGTAATGGTCTAAATACAAACTGTCGTGAAAACTTTGTCATACTTACTCAGTGAAATTACTTTTCAGTTACCTGTTGTACTACTATGACACTGGCTATGATTCTAAGCATGCTCTTTATTTTTATACCTATTAAAAGCTGAACTGGCCATTGAACTCCTGTAGCCTCTTTGAAAGGAGAAAAGAATAAAGATTAGTGCCACAAGTAGGAACTTCAGGACTTCAAAAGTCTTGAATTCTAAGGCAATTCTTTCCTTGTCTTCACCACCACCATCCTCTTACATGTCACAGTACAAGCTTACAGTATTTATGGTCTTAAACAGAAGGAAGGGATGAAAGAAGATGTTTTTCTGAGCTCTAAATAAGAGGGGAAAAACTACACAATGAATCAAACAGGAAATGAGCCATGGTGGTGTTCTGCACTGTTTCCCAACAATCAAGGTGAGCATTCTGCACCATTCATCTTCCACATTCAGCCTGCATCATAAGATAGACAGCTGCTTAGGAAAGCTAAAACCTCTATTATAAGATGGCTACCTGCTCTAGAATGTCAAATATACATGCAATTTTTAAAGCTCAAAACAATAAATTGTTTCTAGCACAACCCTGTGTTTTAGATATCCCTAGGAAAAAAATCTTCCATCAAATGACTTTATAAATCAACATACCAGTCACCTGGGAAAAAGCAAATAAATCAATGCTCTCATTCTAAAAATGCTTCTGCAAGGTAAAAAATTGAAAAGGTCAGATGCCTCTAAAGTTTATCTTCACGGTCCCAATTAGGGAGTCTCTCAGCACTGTTGGTTATTCAGGCTGAGTGAAGCTCTACCAGATCCCAAGAGCTGAAGTCCTCGTGCAATGATCCCCACAAAGACCACATGTGGTGTGGGAGGCCAGCAAACCACTGCTCCGAAAGAGCTAAATATGCTTCCACATCCAGACTTAGGCAGCACTTAAAAACTGCTTGTATCTTTAAATGCTGTAAAGAATTTGGGGAATATGTAATCCACAGCTTTTACCTATTGCTAGTGCAGAGCACAATGTATCCATCCTGAATACAGATGGATAGCTGGATGTGGATGATCAGTCCTTAGAGGCTCTTGGGAGAAACTGAGAATGTTGGAAAAGGCCACTCTGGTCTTTACATTTGTCTCACTGTCTGCAGTGCCCACAGGCCCACAGGAAAGGTGCTTGGGGGCTGCATTTAGGATTGCTGCATCCCAGTGACACCAGTGGGAATGCAGGAGAACAGGAACCAAACCTGGGCTCTCTGTGAAAAACACCAAAACCCACGTTAAGCTGGCCCAAGGCATCCTGAACCTGAATGAGGCTGGAAGAGTTGGAATTTGCTGCAGCTGGAGCAGGTTGCTGTGACCATCTGCAAGGATGGATATGGCACAGCAACTCTGGTCAACCAGTTCCAGTGCTTGGCCATTCTCTCTGAAGTGTACATGAAAAAACTTCTGTATTGGATGGCCATGGCCATGAGTAACTCAATCTGATTCCAAACTTAGGTCTACTTTGAGAGTCTATGACAAGAAATTTTGGATTTGCATGGTTGGTAGAGATTTTTATTTACTTTTTTCTAACTTCACTTGGCTGAATCTTTCTTCAGTCTTACTCAGAATTAAAAATCTTACAGTCTACAAGGAAAGGTACTCTCACAGTTCAGTGATGTCATATGATGATGTCATGCTGTGATGCTGCAGGGTTTAATACAAGTGACAAAAGTACCAATAAGCTGTACCATTAACGGTAGTAAAATCAGTTAGATGTGACCTCTAATCCCCTAACTTTTTAAGTGGCCCCATATAGGTGACCAGAAAGACTGGAACAAGCCTAGTAGCTAATGGTTAATTAATGCCTCCTCTTCTTTCTGTATTGGGTTTGCTCCTTTTTGTATAAAATAAAATCACAACAGCTTTCAAATAAACCTCTAATTTTTTCTTCAGTACATGACATTGTTAGGTTTTCAAGTATGTCTTAAAAATTACAAGGAAAGGCAAAAATCATTCTGAAATCCCATGAAACAGAAAATGTATTAGCACATGTAGCCTTAAAGAGGGGTTACTGAAGCATTAATTCTTACTCACATAGTGGTATCTGGTTTCTCATACTCTGTGCCTATTATAGAGAAATAATTGCAGCTGAACAGACTTCTTATGAAAAGTGTAAGGTATATAATGTGTAATTTTTAATGCAGACTGAGATTACTTTTAAGGAAAAAGGTAAACTAAACATTTTAAAGAGCAAAGACTGTAAGCAAATGGAAACATAATTTAAAGCTGCAGAAGAATTATGCTACTAGTTGGAAACTGAAAATTACTAATTTGCATTTCTGTAATCATTAATGGGGGTTATGAGGTGTCAATTATGTTCCACGTGTGACCTTTTTAGTTTCTAGGTAATGTACCTCAATTAATTGTCTGTGGCATCATAAAGCACCTTTTTCACTGCACCATGCCTATGAAAAGCAATAAAATTCTTCCTCTGCAGCTGAAGTATGAAATGCACAACTGACCTTAGCACCTTGCAGTAGCTCACTGATGCTAATGCAGACCTTCTATTGGCATAAATTACAACACAGTCAAAATCCGAGTGCTTGGCAATTGCTTTCCCAGTTCATGGCAGATTTTTGTAAAGTCACTGAAATGAATGTGCTTTGAAATGCTTGTTTCAGTCCTCTGTTGAACTGCACAAGAAGAATTCTGCTTTAATGAAACTGAATAAGCTACTTTAAATTTCAATGTAGATGATGCTAGGAAAGGCAAAACTATGATTCAGTTACACCCATCTTTTCTTAGGAATACAGATCAAGCAAAATCTTGCTATTGACAGGCATTACAAACACAGATTGATGAACAAAATCAGATGGGTGTCATGAAACATTTTCTACTCAAGTCTAATGCTGTAGGTATGATCTGTAAATGTAATGTCTGAACTGAAATATGTCATTAATATATTCAGTATTTAGTGAACAGTCATAGAACAAATTTTCACATTAATTTTTTTCATTTTTCAGATATAACCCAAAACCCCTAACTTAAGCTTCTTGAAGCAATAAAAATAGTAAGTTTTTCAGCTTTCAGTTATTCACTAGCAAATCAGCAAAAAGAGAAAGAAGAGAATAAAAGAGGGGATGGAAAAAATATTACAAAATGCTTAGTGTTGAAAAAACTGCAACAGTGGATAGGATGCAAGAAACTTCCACAGTAGATCTGTGTCTGTAGCAAATGTGTTGGTTATTAAAGGGCTGATCTGGACAGAGAGATGACCTCAAGTAAGATCTGCTCTCAACACACTCAAAGTCTTTTTTGTTATTTAAATCCTAAATTGTGATATATTAACATACTCGTTAAATGATAAGGTAATTCAGTAATAATTCAGTCTTTGTGAAGTATTTCTGAGAAGCATAAATTGTAGCTGCACTCTCATTTTTAAAAGGACAATGTGAAGAAATGAATAATTATTAAAAGAACTTCAACTTTCCTCTCCCTGCTCCTCAAACATATACTACAGAAATGAAAATCTGATGACAAATAAAGTGAACTAAATCCAACAACATTTTATCTTTCTCAGCTTTCTAAAGCTTCATATATACTATATGCAAATATATTTCCCAACCTGACAAAACCAAGGTGTAAGAAATCCTCTAGGGCTTCAAGCAAATGTTTTTTTTTGGTGCTAACAAAGACTTACAAATCAATTATGAGATATGTACTGATGCTTATATTTATCTTGAAGATTGCTTTACAAAGACCACCACCTGTCAGTGGGAGTTTTCTTTTGCTTTCATTCATTCTTGACCCACATATCTCTACACAAAGATAGACATGGCAGAGGACTCTTAAGTTCAGAATCACATGAAAAAGAATATATTGTATCTGCAATTTTATGGCTCCCAAAAAAAATGCAGACATATGAAGTCTGAACTTCTGTCTTTCCTTCCCACATAACAGTATTCATTCTGCTATACTACTATAAATGAGGAATTATATTTAGGAAATATACCTCAAGAACTTCCAAAACTAGCAGGTGGCTACCATACTAGTAGCTCTAAGAGGGAGTGAGAATGTCTTAAGATTTTTCCTATTACAACAAGATTTAACAGGAACACACAAAAAGTACTTCATGTACTCAAAGACTACCTGGCATTCCAGCACTTCATACTTATTTTTCTTTCATGTTCACTGCTACATGACAGCTTCAGCCATGCTAGGCACAAGCTCCCTCCTACTGGTAAATCTTTCTCTAGGTAGCAAGTAAAACTGTCTATTTTTTTAGATGAAACAAAGTTTCCATATCTGTCCAGTAATACAGAGTGTGGTTGAAAATAAACTAAATCAATTTTCATGAAAAATTTTTCTGACTAATTGGAGAAGGGAGCCTCCTAATTTAGTGGGCCCAAGAATGATCAAGTTGCTTACTTTGAACAGCTCCAGCAACTTACAGGCTAACTTTTTCTCCAAAACACTGCATGTGACATTGGAAAATGTTCATTTTTAAAAGTAAATCAGAACAGGTACAGTAAATGATGTGGAAAATTGAGTAGAAGGATCTTCACTTTTTCTTCATATTTATTGTTGCCAAGTGTTCTCAGAATGGCAACGGACTGACAGAGCATTCAGTAGAAGTTTCCATCCATCTGAAGCTTGTTTTCATTAAACAGTACAATTTTATGTCAAAGGAATTTATGTTCTGTTCTGACATGCATTGTACTATATGTCTTACATATAATAAAATGGTTTCTGACCACCAAAGTTTGAGAGAGATTCATTAATTTCACTTACCTTATTCAGCATGTGCCCTTCGTTTCCTCTGTAATAATTTCTGAAGGTTTTCTTCTGGGAAACTGTGATTCTGATAGTGGCACATCCATGAATCTTGAACTCCTGGTGATTAAACCAAAAAGTTTATATTAGTATTGCAAATTAAACTTTTGACTTCTTCTAATTACAAGTCCTAAAGGTTTTACTAGATAATAACATCTCAAGTGAAAATACATGCAAATAAACCATGACTTTGCTGCATTATCACTTCATAGACACATATAAGGACATGTATATAAATGTACTTAGAAGATAGTTGTTAAAAAAAAAAAAAAAAAAAAAAAAAGTTCTGTAACACATTTTGCATTTTTAATTTTTCAAGAATTATCCTAAACACCATGAACAGATGAGGAGCCTGACTCAAGAAAATATAAAATCCAGGGCATGGTATGAAGTAATCAGTTGCTCTGAAAAGGAGTTTTAAAGAAAAGCCTATGTAAATAATTCTGGTGAATCAGCAGGGCTACATTTTGAGCTTTACAGGAGTTGAATGCTGACTGAGCCAATTATGAAATTAAGAAAAAGAAATATTAGTTGCAGAGATCACCTAATTACTCCATTTGTCTAAAGCAGGCTGCCTGGTCTCATTATTAACTTGTTTTTAGAAGTCTCCAACAGTAAGTCAATCATGAACACAAACAAAATGAGAGTTCTTGGTGACCATTTCCATGGCACCATGCACATTTGCATTTCCATGTTGATGAGAGCCTCACCAGCACAGTATGTAAGGAACCTCCAAGGCACACAAAGAATTCAGAATAATGTATTTCTGAAAGCTTATAAAAGAGAAGAAAAACAAACAAACAGCCCCCTTCCCTTCATCCTTCCTAGAACCTGGCTATGTTCAGCAAGCCATGCACATAGCATGGTAATCAAAGATCTCCTAGAAGGGAGGGGAAGGAGAGGACTCCTTCCTGAGACAGAGATCTGGAGGAAAGAGGGAGGAAGCTTTTGTAGTTGTTAAGAGAGAGAAACTGGGTGCATTCCAGGGCAGAGCAGCTTAGAAGGGTTTGGAGCAAAAGAAGAACTTTTGCTCCAAACACCTCTTTGCTTTTCTGTGAAAAAAAAGGAAGCAGCAGCCACTTTGAACAGTAGAAATCTGAGAAGAGATTGAAGTTGAATGTGCAGTAAGGGGAGTGCAAATAAACTCAGATGTAAAAGCAGGCACAGAAGGCCTTCAAGAACAACCTGTTCATGTTGATGAATTTTATCTACTGTCACGTTTCATTATTGCAAGTTCCCATTTTAAATAAACCCAAACCTTCAATCTTGAAGCTTGTCAGGTGACAGAGATGTGCACGAATTCTTCTAACAGACACCAAAGCCCTCAGATCTTAACTGGGGGGTAGGGGCAGGGGGGGAGGCATCCTTAAAACATGGCTACAGCACTGCCTAACAGGTTCCTAGGCTTCTGTTTTTAAAAACCAGACACTGGCTAAACCAAAACATGCTTCCAGGTGATCTGCAAAGGCCATTTGGGTAACATGTATCAAAGGGCTCCAAACAGGAGTAGGGCTCTTCAGCAAGCACCCTGTCACCTTCTGGAATGCTGCAAGGGAGCTGGGGAAGCACTCCTGAACTCTGAGGCTCCTGACAGAGTTATGGCACATGACAACAACTAAACAAATACTGGTTCTGCTTCACTGAGCAATCTATTCCTACATGCTGTGAGCCTCTCTGAGGATTCTCAGGATTTTATGCTTTTCTTCTTTCTAGAGTTCCCTCAAGAGAAAAAACGCAGTATAAAAAAAGCAAAGCAAAAATCTTCATGGAATGTTTCTTTATATTTGTATTTGATCACACTATGTATTTACCAATTCATTAGCAACATTTCAAGGTTGTTTGCCTAGCTTGCTTGGTAAATCATTTCATGTCAGTAACAGCCAATGAAAGAAAACAAAATTAAAAGACCAGCTGTGGACATCAAAATATTAATATTTGCTGCTTTTACCTTCAAGTATCATTCTGAATTACAGTCACACACAGTACAAAGATATTGTAAAACCACCTTATGACCTGTAACATTTTTAATTCGCAGCCTATACGAATGATCTATGAGCTATTCTATGATCTGAGAAGGGAAAACTAAGCAGAAAAGGACAGATTTTTTTGCAAGCAGCTAAACTTGCTGCCCATGTTGGTGCCCAGCCCTGGGAGAAGTGGCAGGGCAGTCAATTTCTGCTTCATTGCCTTTTCCAGATGATGCTTCTACATCAGATTTAAACAATTGCTTCCCCTAGGTCTGTGTCCTTTAACTGTAGGATGCCCCAAGTGTCTTCCCAAAGGGCTGAAGATCAATACCTAATGTTTTAGGAGAACCAGGTACATTTACCCATGGCTTCATTGGCATTAAGGCCAAGATGACAGCAAACAAGGACATGTGGAAACAAAGGCAGCAAAACCAGCCAGTTCTACAGGTAAGGTGGTGTTTGAATATTATCCACCAGCTTTTAAACCTCTCATATTTTTAATTGCTTATAATTGCAAATTTCAGTCAACTGTGCTGCCATTCCAAATGATCCACTTGGTGAAAAAATTAAAACTTCAGATTTGATCCTTTTAAACAGGAGGACTTCCCACACCAACCCTACTGAGTCAGCTTCATACTTCAAACTTTACTTATGTGATTACTAATAAATTTAATTCCGAAATTACTAGTGAACAATTATTATTGAATGCCACTTACGTGGAAACAACTCACACATCTTGATCAACTTTAAAGTACATTTTCCTGTCAAGGGTCACTACTGCTATTTTCCCATACTCTGTGCTCTCTCTGTAGCCTTAATGAATGCTTAAATTCACTGATTCACTGTAATCAAGCGAGACTATTTTTTCAGTACATCTTGGTGACTTTCCCAGAAAATATCCTTGGACTTAAGCTAGTAAATCAAAAACCCCTCAGCATTCCATATTCCACATCATTTTTTAAGAAAGGAAGTTAAAAAACCCCATTCTTTTCACGACATGAATCATTGAATATTCCTTTTATTGCATTTTATTTTTGACAAAATATGCTGTACGTGGGGCTGGCAGTTTTGTGCCTGTGAAAATGCCATATCATCATCCACACGAGTAGATCAATGAACTGTTGGATAGAACCACCTCCCTTCCCATTATCATGCTTTCTGGTCTTCCAAGCACAAATTACCCATCAACCTCCTTGACCTAGTTCCAGAAACACTGCCATAAAGAGCACCTGTCAGAGTGATGCATGTGCAAGACAGGAGCAGTGACAAATAGGAAGCAATAGCAGTTATCACAAGGAATAACAATTTAGCTACAGGACTGGCTCAGCAACAGCCTGCTTTGATTTCCCACGGCAAAATCGCCACTGGATAGGACATTATCATGCCAAATCTTGGTGATTCACCACAGGACAAATTGCTAGTGAGATGTGTGACTGGAGGAATTTCCTCCAGTCCCTTAAACACCTGACACCAGATTATTTTCTCCCCTAGAAGACAGCACAGAGGAAATACTCCCCCTCCGCTTATCAGATCGACTTCCAGAGTCCAATTCCCAGCCTGACATCCTAAGGGTACTCACCACTGCAGCCCTTAGTATTTTCTGTCTGTCAAAAAGTAGTGCTTAATTAAAAGCATATGGGCTTCCAAATTGTAATTAGTCATATGAGAAATCTCCAGAGATGTAATGTTTGGCTTAGATTTTATGCTTATCTACTGTTTCTAGGCTAGAGGGACAAACCAGAAGATTTTCCTACTTGACATTTAGTTTTGGCATTAGTAAAGCTATGCAAGGAGAAAGGAGAGACAGGAAATTAATTGGCTGTGTCCATTACCATGGAGCCCTGAAGTTATCACTATAGAAACTATTATGGGGAGTCTGCCACAGTGATAACAGCCTTGTGCACTGTTGTCATGTTATAAATTGCCAGGGCACAGGCCAAGGGATGGGGCTGAGAGAGGAGAGTGAGCTACTCATGCATAGTAGTGAATGGACTCTCACGTCCCCATTTGTGGGTTTAGCAATATGGAAATTAAAGTCAGTAATAAGGGCTTCCATTTCCTTTAATGAATTACTGACTTTAGTTCAAAGGGGTTTTCTGAAGTCAGAGTGGTTCTGTCTATGGTGACAATTTAACCCACTCTTGAACTCAAATGAGGGCTGTGAAGTGGCTCACATCCTCCTAGGCAGAAGGAAGGATTTGTTTCAAACTCAAGCTTAGTGCTTAATTTCTGAGCCTTCAGGAATATCAGAGCCTACAGGAGGAAAGTTCCAGGCTGGGTACAGAGAGATATAGTACCCAGGACTGGTGCCTGGGGAAAAAAGCCATCCCTTGATCACACTGGACTCATGAAAAGGCAGAGCAGGATGGGAATTTTTGTGGAGAAATTCCTGCCAAAATTCCTACCATATCTGGCCAAAATTTTAAAGTGACAAACTGTTTCCATAAAATGATAGAATGGCTGGGGTTGGAAAGAGATCTTTGAGATGATTTAGTCCAACCTCCCTGCCACGGGCAGGGACACCTCTCATCTAGGCTCAAAGGCTCAACCAACCTGGCCTTGAACACCTCCAGGAAAGGGGCAGCCACAGCTTCTCTGGGCAGTCTGTTCACAACCCTTGTACTGAAAACTTTCTCAGATCCAGTATATATCTCTTCTCCTTCAGTTTAAAACCATTTCCCCTTTTCCTACTCTTCTGAAAAGTCCCTCTCCAGCCTTTCTGTAAATTCCCTCTAGGTACTGGAAGGCAGCTCTAAGGTCCCCCTGGAGCCTTCTTCAGGCTGAACAAGATTTTTCCAGAAGGATGATTACTGGTTTCATTCTGCTCCTCTTTCTGAAAAGGAAGGTCTGTCTCTGGAAGGGGGAGGAAAAGGAAAGACAGGAATAGACAGAGCTGGGGATCAAAAGGATGAAGTGACATCACATCACAGGCACTTTTCACTTTGTGGGGAGGGGAGTGTGCGTGTGTGTGTAAGCTGCAGAGCTCACTAGAAATGCATCCATACATCAGCAGCATTTCCTAATTCCCTCTCCAGTCAAGCAGAACTCAGCACTGTATCATCCAGTTTCTCATAGGCAGTGAGTGAAAATGCTTGCCAAAACCCCAAATTCATGGTAAGTCATTGGAAATTCTGCAGAAATTTGTCTAAATGCTTGGCATTTTTAAGCTATAGACTTTGGCAGTACTCTATTTCAATTTAATGAAAAAACAGAAGGAAAGGGTAAAATAGATTGTTAACACTAGAACACTGTTCTTTAGATGTTTCCTGTGTAGTATGTGAATCCACGCCAAAAAATAAATAATTCTATGAATTAGCAACTGATTAAGTGCCACAGTGAACCTGCAACTCAGGACATTAATTAAAACTTTTAACAATTCCATCAAAGTTTCTAGCAACGATTGCCAGCTTCCAAAGTGCATGCACAAGTAGTAGTGGGGGAAGTTTTCAAAAGCATCTGCTTGACTAAGGAACAGTTTTTACCATGATATCCCATTTTCACTTTTATGCCAATGCAGTAAGACATTTAAAAATATATTCCTAAAACAAAGGTCAAGAGGAGATATCTATGTGAAAACCTTGGAAGCATTTCTTAAATAATTTTTAGGGTTTTTAAATTTTAGTAGTGAATCTGCAGAATGAGATGAACACTTCCACCTTGTGTCCAGCAGATGGTGGCATAAGCTAAAATACTGTAATAATTGTGAAAACACTGGCAGCAGTGATGAAATGACAGCTTTTGGTTTTAATAAGACTTCTGATTTTTATATCTGGTACTGGATTCTTTACACTTTCCCTCCTTATTCTGATTGCTGCCTTTGTTTATTTTTAAAAACTAAAGAGAAAGATGTATTTAGTCTTAATACACAGCCTAATTTTCATAGCCTTTGCTATCACTTTATATTTCATAGTATTATCTACCAAATAAACAGGCCTTCACTTTTACCAGTCCTGCTCATTGTGTTTGATACTTGAAGTATTTGATGTAGAGATAATAATAATAATAATAATAATAATAATAATAATAATAATAATAATAATAATAATAATAATAATAATAACAGACCAATCCCACTGTTAGCTTGGCTCACCCAGATCTATGCTTTAGCAGAATGGGGCACAAGAGACCCTCAGCCTATAGAAGCATCACCATTGCCTCTGCACAGGCCACAGAAACAACAACGTGAGGACTCCCCTGCAGGTATTTGCTCCATAGTGTTATACACTGTGCTTCATAAATCATTCCTGTTCCAATATCAAGAAATGGGGAGAGAAACAAAAGCAATTTACTGCTTTCCTTTTCAGACTATTAGCAATTGGGAAGCTCCTGATAGATTTGGTGAGACTGGAACAACAGCAAAGCTCATTCACCAGCCAGCCCAGCAGCTCTCCATTAGGCAAAGAGCACATCTAATCCTCTAACTTTTTCCCCTATTAAGCCAAAATTGGCTCTTGAATAAAATTACTGCTGCCTAGGTGGATCACGGTGAGATGAAAGTAGAGATAAAATGAGCTTTCAGAACTTGCCACTGTCACTGAGTATCTCCCAGCAGCAGAATGATGGAGTAACTGGAGGGCTCTTTTGTACTCTCTCCTATTACTTGGTGGCCAAATACGAACAGGAACAAAACCCATCCATTAGTTCTCACACTCAGACTGAAGATTGTACTAAAGCTTAACCACATGGAGCATTGCACCAAAAAAGCAATATGGACAAGCCCTGAAAAAGTTAGTCCTTTCAGCAAGGCAAGGCACTCTGCAACTACACAAGTGCTAACAGTAAATTCAAGATTTCTTCATATTTCTCTGAAGTTTCAAGTAGTTCCAGTTCCACTTGCCACAGAACTACTTACAAAAATCAGTTACAAACTAAGGGAGGAATTTATCAGACTTACAGTGCAGAATTCACTCCCACAAGAAAGGTGATGGCTGCAAAAATATTCAAACTCTGATTCAGAAGTCTTTATCAATTATGTCTGTAGACACAAATTAAAACCACACACACGTTCACAAACATAAATAAGCATCCCTAAAGGCAAGATTGTTTTACAGTTCCACAAAATAATCTCACAGGAGTGTTGATACTGATTTTTAGGCTATAAAATCTGCAGACAAACCATCACTGGGATTGTTCTCAGCTGGTTCATGCTATGAAGCTGATGCACACACATATGTTTCAAGTTTGCCCTTGTGGTGCAGTCCCATTTTCATGGTCTCTAAACAGACCCTTGCACAGTTAGACAACCTGACTTGTGGTCTTCATCAAGAAATTACCTGTCACAGCCTCCATCATCTGGATTTAAGAGACAGCACCACAACTACAATGGAGTTAAGTCAAGAAGAAGGGTTAAGGCAAATGAAACTATGATGCCATATGGGTAACAATTCACCTGAACAAATGCATTTAAAGAGAAGCTGTGCTGCTCTAATGAGTAAATCAGGTAAAGAAGATATAAGCAAATCAGCAAGAAATGAGCTAGGCAAAGAATCAAAACCCACTGAAATGAAATTGGATTGGTCTCAATGGTACTGAGCAGAGCACCATCCCTACTGGTACTAACCATGGCCACCACTGAGGTAATCTGACAGACAGCTGACAACCAAGTAGAAATAAGACTTAAATTTTTATTTTGAAGACTAACAATGGAAATATTTCCCTCTAAATTGCCTCTATTTTGGGGCTCAAAGCATTTTTTAGCTCAAAGCATTCTTCTTATCTAAATACCTGATAAAAACATGATAGAAATGTCCATTTAAAAGGGACCAGATCAGTGATATTGAATTAGTTCTTACATTTCTTTCCAACACCTGCCTTTACCAGTTTATACGTGTAGCTGAATGCAAGTCTGCATGCCTATGCTGATTACCAAACCTTTAGAGAAATAATTATAATGTTGCTATCACAGGGAAGGACAATGGTGAATAATTTTTTTCAGTAGTTTCAATGGAAATTTGTATTACATATTTGAATAACTAATTGTCATACAGAGGAAAAAATAAAACATGTCCTGGGAAGAACAGCAAAACCATTGTGAGGAAGCAGGAAAGATCATACTGAACTCATTTAAAAAGCTCAGTTTGTTTGGTTGGTTGGTTGGTTTTTTAAGAGTGGAATAAAAAGAAGTGTTTTAAAGGTTTTTGAGGGTGGGAAATATTTATAGCCCCATAGTTCATGTGGTCAGTAACACCAGACAGAAATGAGATCTTAGACTTCCAACAATGTGGAATTCTTCCTCAGAATTTCATAAGGGAAAATGATCCCTTGATAATTTAAGCTATTTAAAGTTAGAGCTAGCAAAACTCTAGCAAGTTTCTAATGAAATACTTGAGTGTTGACAGGGAACTAGACAATGCTATTATCAGTAATTACCTTTTTTCATCTGTGAAGTTTCACTGCTTTTCTGACTCCACTGAAAATCACAGATAGCCACTCTGTACAGCTTTAGGAACTGAAATTTCCTCAAAGCAAGTTACTGAATAATGGCATAACAAGAGGATTTAATCTGTGTTTATTTTTAAATTATTTTTAAAATGGGGATGGACAAGGTCAGCTTAGGCCTTTTTTTACAAAAGCTCAAACCTCCACTTTTTTTTTTTTGTAATAGTTTTACCTTCAACTCCCTTCCTTAGCTGTCACCTGGATATTTAGCCTGTTAGTGCACTTCAACACTTGCCCAAATCTGCCTTTTTCCCTCTGATAAAGCAATACTAAAGAAGCTAATTTAAGGATAGCCCATTACTACTAACCACACTTTTCCAAAAATACAAGTCCTTGTAACAATCAGTAATGGAATAATTTCTCCAGTAGCAACATCTGCTGCCTGACAGATTATTTTTAATTGGGATGTATGTGTCTGTGTGTTAATGCATACACATACACACAAACAAAGGTCTATATTTCATTCTGCTACTTTGTCAATGGACTTTTTTTTATTATTATTTAGGATCTTTCTGCATGACATAAATGCCTCCCAAAATAAAATGGTGTGAATATTTGTTGGCATTAAGACCTTAACAGGTTAAATCCAAAACCTCTGAAGTTATAAAAAATATTTCAAATATGAAATGTTATTTGCCAGTCTCTTCTTCTATTTTAAAGCTCTGTAGTATATAGATTTATTTCTACTTGTCCTGAAATCAGGAGCTTTTGCCTAGTTATATTTTGGGCAGTAAGTTTGCTATTTTACTCTTAGAACAATGAGTTTCCTGTCTTCAGGAAATGATCAATCTCATACTTCTGTTTTGACACCTAATACTTCTCTAAGCTGCAAAAATATCATCTTTGGCTTCCCTAATGCTGCAGCTATTAAACTCTGCCATTCCCATTTAGCTTTCCAGGGGATGCTCTTCCCCCCACACACACACCTGGAATGATGCTTTTTCCCAGGTCTATCTGTATGCTCTGCAGCACCCCTAGGAGTGCCAACAAAAGCACATAATCTGTCGATTTTACTTAAATGCTGGTAGTTTATTATCCCTTAATGTTTTGACACAAGGCCTACAATAAAGTAAAAGGTTGCTAGGTCTCTCTGTATATTCCAATGATCCTCTCCTCCTGAGTGAGTAACTGCTGCAATTTTCTTTCATTCTTCTTTTGTTAGTCAGAGGATAATCACAGCAACTGCTTCTCCCCATTAATTCAAGTGGCACAACAGAGTTTCTGGACAGAGAATGCACAATTCATTTCAAACAGCAATGCTTCCATTTGGCTACTTTAGAAAGAAACATTTCTAATCTTTTGAAGCTCCATCCTGGAAAGCATTATAAAAATTGCTAATGTAGAGGAATAGAGAAACAAGAGGTGACGACAAGAGGTCACCCAGTGAATGCTTTTTGATACACAACTGAATTTTATACTATCTATAACATATACAAAACACTATAGTGAATATATTGTCTGTTAAAAGCAATGTAAATTTGAAACTGCTAAAATAAAGAACTGAAAAAGAGACAAAAAGCAATTAGGAGACCTGGTTATTCTAAATAGAACTGATGGCCAGTTATCCCTTTTCTTAATCCGAATAAAAATTATTATGAAAATCGTGTTAGAGCTTTTACTTGAGTTTCCATTTCAATCTTGCCTAAGCTTTGCATTCATTAAGTTTACTTAGGACATAATTATACATTTTATGGATTCCTCAACACTAAAGCCTACAAAGGAAGTAAGAATCAGCCTCAATTGAGCCCCAGGAGGTAACTGGTACACGTTATCAGACAGGAAAAAGAGGTGGTGGCACAAAAGTTTATGGATTTTTGACTCACCAGAACAGACCATTAGGGTTCAGAAATGAGGAACTCTTGAGACTAGACAGATAGTTCTGCAGACAGAAGGGGATCACTATCATCTGAAATCAAGTCACTGCAGTTTGGGTTAAATAATTCACCACATAATTTGGTTAGAGTAAATGTCCCCAGGATGCAAGTGAGGGATGGCCTTTCACTACATCTGCAGTCTGGATCACCACCAAAACTCCACCTGTCTGCTTGTACAAGTCTTGATGAGAACAAAAATGCAATTCAGGATGGTATAAAAGCTACCAAATAATTAAAACCTGCTTACTGAATAGTTTTTTTGTTTGTTTGTTTATTGATAGGAGGTACTTTTTTCCTAAGGCCCATTTTATTCCAGCATGCTTTGAGCAAGTTTAAACCTAATGAGCATGAGTTTAGGTGCTGGCCTTGAACTCTGTAAGCTGTTGCCCAGAGTACCAGCTGTAGGATGCTGATCAGTATCAATCCCCAGAACAGAAATGCATCCCCATGGTCCAACTGGATCTGCTTCACTCATCCCTGTGCACATTTTGTCAGCAGGTGAGAACACAACTGTGCTCCTGCAACCTGCAGCTGCAGGGTGGAAAAAACACCTGCATGCAATGCTCTCAAATTTTACTGGCTCACCAACCAGCCTTCTACCTGTAGGAATCTTGTTCATTCCAGAGCTGGCAGCAAATTTCATGGAATTGTTAGGAAATGCTAGAGAGAATTTCAGGAATTTGCACTTTGCACAGAGTATCTGTACATTCCTGTGTATTGCATGGAAAGCTGCAGCATGAATGATTTGAAGCTTTGGGGGGAAAAGAAGTCCTTCTAAACTGTCTCATTCTCAGGCTTTACTAGAGGTAGTAACAGCCATTTCCTCTGGATATCTTGTACCTATAGCCATATCTTGGATGATGCCTTTGAAAAATTACTATGAAGAGGTACTTTTTTCCCCAGAATGTATTTTCCCTGACTATTAGACAGTGAATCTTCCAATTATCAAGCAATTTCCTTCCTGACTAAAACATGCTTTACCTCCACATTTTATAACATTTGCATTTATATGCACAGAGCTTCTGCCTATGAGTAAATTCCACTGTTAAAGGTTCTTCTGACCTTTAAAAATTGCTGTAGAAATACTGGCTTGTGCTTCTTTCTCTTCATTTCCTGTACCACATTACTAATTCCTAGTACCTTTTACTGTCAATTATGTAATGGAATTAGAAAAATAAAGCCCTAATTGTGGGGTGCAGCACTCCACAAATAACCACAGCTCCTGGGAGTCTATTCAGGCAGCAGACTGCAGGATGCTGTGCTCCATGCATGTGGAGTGCACTACAATGCTCACTGATTAGGGTAAAATTGACACCAGCCTTTCCCACAGTCTCCAGTTAACATTTGATTTTTATATCACATAAAACAGAACATGAGTACATTCTGCAGATATAAAAGAAACTCAAAGAATAGCAGTCGTTACAATTGTATGTCCCTCAGCACATTAAAACTTTCCCTACTGAGAAATGTGCTGTGAATAAAGGCTTTTGTACTTAAGTCCATTTCCTTCTCCTTCCTCAGCTGTCTTATTTATGGGAGAATCAGAAACTAATTGCAGGAAATATACTTGCACACAGTGTATTTCAGCAAATATTTTTATTTTCAAAACTAGCAAGGAAAGGCCAGACTTGAGTTGAATAATATGAAAATATGGGTAGATAAGAGGATTTTTTTTAAAATTACTTTTTGCAAATTTAGATTTCTATGAACTGTAGATTTCTTAAAACTTAGAATAAACAGCTGATATCCTTAATAAACCATAAAGTTTCATGTGATAATTCTCCAGCAAAGGCTGCCAGGAATCCAAATATTCCCAGGACATGCAACAATTTGTAACAACTAAAAGAAAAGAATATTGAAGGAGAAAATAAGACAGACCTGTCAGATGAAGCGAGTGAGTTCATGATTCAGCAATGGCTCATTGTTAGCCCAAAGGTCAAATATGCAAGAAAAAATATTGGAACACTTTATATTCTAGCACAATCCTAAATACACATTCAAAAAGCCATTAAACTTAAAAGCCATAAATTAAAGCAAGATATCACAGCCTCCTCACATTTCGCTACCTGGCTGCACTCTGACCAAAGGCAGAAGGCTTTTTCTTTCTTTTTTCTTTTTTTAGTTAAATTGACTATGAAAAGCAGCTGGTAGCTCTTAGAGGCATCTGGTAGCCAAATACTGATTTTCACTGCATCTTGGTTTTTGAGCATCATTTGGAGAGTCTTCCTCCTCCCCACCACACCAAGAACATAAAACTACTTCATCATTTTCTCTCAGGATTGTGGAATTCTGATTTATGAGAGGTTAAGGGTTTTATCTTCAAACTGCCATTTGCAGAAGCAATCCCTTGATAGGAACCTAAACAGTCAACACCAGTTTATGCCAAGTCTCTCCTAAAAAAGATGAGCAAGATCCAGGCATTTGATGGCTTTCCTGGAACAGGGTATTTTGTAATTCTCCTGTTGACTCAGTTTCTCTGTTACTGAGTGGAGAGGTCACAACTGACTTTTCAAGTGGTTGGTGAGGGCCTTAAGACTACAACAAGCAGAAAATAGCATTTGGCCCTGTGAGAACTGCATACCTGTGCCTTGCCTTACAGCTGCTGTCCTGCTTAGAAATGAGCTGAGGCACCCAAGAAACTGCAGCAGTATCTGGTGGCTCTGGACAGAGGAGATTCTAAGTTACAAAAGCATCAGGCCATTTAAACATACCAACAGTTTATGATGAGGAAAGGATAAAATAACTCAGTGTAACTACTTGTCTTCATTTAGCCCATATCTGGGGCTAGACCAGAGCAGTTTGCTCTCACCTGACCAGGACACTACTCAAAGCAGATGTACATCTCACATTGCTGGATAACATGAAGTTAAAGAACTGGGAATAATTTTAGGATAGAAAAAACAAAAAAGAAGAAAAAAAGACAAAGGAAAAAAAAGAAAAGATAATGTAACACTGCTTGCTTCTCAATGTTTTTTAAGAGAAATAAATTGCTTGCATGAAAATTTTTTACAAGAAAAACACACTACTTACATGAGGTTTTAACGTTACTGCATAGCAGTCCAGACATTGAGCATTTTAATGTTATTAAGGGCTAATATAGTATAAATAGGCAAGTTTATTGAAACTAATCAGTTTAAAAAATTAAATTAATCATCATAAGAAAATGTAATTTGTGCATGATAAACCAGACAGGAAAAATTATAGGTACAGGACTGATCAGGAAATGGCTTCAGCAGGTTTGGTTTTTTTCATTTTGTTTTGTTTTCAACTAAACCATCTTACTGTAGCATTCTCACTCAAATAATGAGTAATTAAAAGCACCAGGCTTTCAGAACTGTCATTTGAAATTGTCAGGTTGCTACAGACTAATAGTACAGATCAATGCAAAACTAAAAAATCACAGTGTATTTCAGTTTCATTTGGTGACAGCAGGTCTTTTTAGGGATCCCACAAAGGTTGTAAATGATGTTGGTATCAAAGTTGTTTGAATTGGATTCAGATGGATTAATTTTCTTCTAGTTTTACACTAAACAAATTCAATTTCTAAGGCAACGATGTCAACTATCTTTACAATAGAGAGATCTGAAAGACCTTTCAAGTTACTCCCAAGTAATTAAGGGCATTGCTGCTATTGAGTGGCTGGGCAGTGTGGAAGATAGTAGTGAAAAATAACTCTGCATTTAAGTAAACATTATTTTTTGGTGGACATTAGCAACTTTCCATCAATTAATGGGGATTTTTTATTGGTTTTTTCACTTACAATGGGATGTAAACACTAGAGGTTGGAAGGGATCCTCTTTTCACTCAAAGCAAGTACAATTTCACTCTGATCTAAAGTTACATCATGTTTTTCAGGGTCATGCCCAGCTGAGTTTTTAATATCTCCAAGAATGTAGATTCTAGCCATACCTTCAGTGATGGATACTTCTGTAATTGCTCCCAATATTGCATTTGACTTTGAGTGACACAGTATTAGTTACAGCAGAATGTATTTCATACTGTGCAAGTATTTTATCTACTGCAAAACAATATTTGTGAATCTCAAGTAATATTGCTTGTCAGCTTTATGAAGAGCATGGTTGTATACAGTGCCACTGGTTACTTGTGAAACCATGCAGGGAGCAAACTACCATCTTTACAAAACCTTCACCACACTGCACAAAAACTTCTAATCATCTGCTGTGATCACAACTAATAATGTCATTCATTTTGGTTCCATAATATAATCAGGTGACATTCAGATGAGGCATGACCACAAGCAAAGTAATATGAATTTAATAGGGAGACAGAAGACAGGTTCAATTCAGTAGCATCAAAACAGTAAAAAAAATTAAAAAGGCTTCACTAATACTTGATTGCAGAATTTAGCTGTAGGCTATGGCCTCAGAGATAAATACTCATAATGGAACCCTAATAAAAATTGTGTGTAGTTCCGTTCCTTTTGTGCATTTTAAAATTTAAAATCCATTTCAAATGAGTTAGAACATTTAAGCACATGTGGGAAAAATTGCACATTTTTTCCTGAGTTGAAATCCTCTCTTGTGGACCAAAGTAGTGCACAGATTTAGGGTAATAAAGACAAACAGTTCCTCAACTATTATTCACAAATAACTTATCATATATTTGCTTCTCTTTCAAAATTATGAATAATAGCAAAGTGTCCAATACCTGCTGTAATAAAAGTTGTGAACAAAACCTCATTTTCAACTTAACACTGTGGCTCCTCACTTGGCTCAGTAAAACATACAGTCTAGTTTATCTACAAAAGCAAAAAAAACCCTCACATAGTTTTTATGTTTCAGCCCTGAATATATACACTACTTTGCTGTAAAACTTCAGTGCTCATCTCTTTTCATGGGTTTTATTTAGCTTTTCCCTACCATTAAACTGGAATTTAAACTGGAAGTGGTAAGAAGGCCTTGTTCTAGTACAGTCAGCTTTAGAAAATCCTCTATTAATGTCCAATACAAACACAGCACTGCTCATTTCAGCAGAAAATTGTTTTAACACATTTTATTTAAACCTGTGAAAACTAAACAAAATTTAGGTCAGCTCCAGCTTGTGGATATCCAGTTATCAAGCAGTGTGAGCTGAGCCACGGGCAGGGGGGCTGATTGTTCTTAATGAAATATCTGGACATAGAACCTATGCTGTATTAGATACAAAGTAAACGTGTACAAAATATAGGTTTCATTAACTGCTCTACAGAACTGGGGATTTCAGCAACTTCTGTGATTAAACAAATTTCTCTTCAAAGCTACCCTATCATATGGCTTTTTGAGCAAATAAGAATTAAATTCACATCTTCAATTGACTTTAAGAAAGGAAAAGGAGTGGATGTCTTGTAGTTGTGACAGGGAGGGCAGCAAAATTATACTTTTACTTAGTTTTGGCCAAAGATAAATTATCATTCAGTTATTCACTACTTAAAATAGCTCTTCCAGTGATGTGACACATTTTTAACTGTATAGTCATGAATAGCAACACTGTTATTACATATAAGAATTCACTGAAGTAAACATCTAATTTCTGAAGTGTCAGACAACAGGCAGCATTATGCAGGCTACAGCTCCACACTTCAGTAGTAATCAATTCAACTAACAATAGAGCTGATTGACAGGAAGCTCTATGCTATTAAAAGCCAAACATAACAAAAATCAGATTTTGTCTAAGCAATGAAAAGATGTATGGACCATCTACACTTTCTCCTCATGGCATCTTCCTGCAGGAAAAAAATAGTAGCACAGCTGAAAGCTGAAGCATCTTGAACAAACCTCCAAGTCTGAACTATTGCCCAAAAGAGAATAACCAGCAGCCAATTTTTCTTCCACTTTTTTTCTGAGCTAATATTCCCGGGCCCAGCAGAAAAGGAATCTTCACATACAGAATGTCTTACTCAGTTAATACTGGCTAATAATTACTATTAGTTTGATTTCTAGAGGTCAGAAGGTGGCTTCAGTCATCACCTAGAATGTGCAACTTTGGGAACAGCAGCAGAAGTAGGAATTAACTGTTACTACCACCACAAATGCTATTCTTGCAAAAAAATACCTATGGCTTTGCTGTGATTCTGGCACCCAAAGGTGAGAAAACAGCAAACAGAAAAACTGCTATGGAAACACAGTTAAATTAAACCATAAGCTCCTTTTCCATCTGAGTTATGAGGTGTGTTTTCCCCCACTCACTATGTATTCACACATTGAGAAGTAAACCAAACAAAATGTACTACAGCAGCATGAGGATCAGCTCTAGGAAAACAATTGTAATAACCTGTAACTATTGTCTTCTCCTCTTCACCTGAAAGGTTCACTGCTCTTTCTCCATGCAGCAAGAATAACCTGAGATATTCCATCTTTCTGTGACATGATGAACGAGCTTCGATTAAAAGTAGCTAAAAGAAGAAAAGCTCCTAATGTGTTTTATACAGTCACTGATCAGTTCCTGACATGTAATATTTCATTTGCTTTAGGACATTAAGAAACGTTGTGTACCTAAAAACAACAGCTTGTATGATAGTACATCTATCATTACATGCATCATAAAAACAAGAGGGACATAAATTTGTTTCTGCCTGTTCAAGTCTAATTACCTGTAAAATCATTACTTGGCGCTTTAGCAAATTGACACAATCAACTAAATGAACCTTAACATATTAAAATTTGCAATGTGTTTCTGCTTGCTGCCTTCTCCAAACCATAGTAAATGTTTGCTGCCTCAGATGAAATCATAACAAGGGTCAGAACTTAAATTTTTGTGCTAAATACAACTAATTGCAATATTGCCACTTGCTGTAGTACCTCTATTATCCTTCCTACAGCTTGGGATAAAGCTTCAGAGACAACTTTGACTCATTCTCTGTTTACAGTGATGCTGAACACTGCTGTAATGTTCTTCCCTAACAGCTGGAACAACACACAACACTCATGTTCAGAACATGGCCTTCAGGTAATGCTCTGTGTGACAGGATCACCCAATAGTTTACCATCATTTCTTAATACCCAAGATATCCATGAACACCCAACTTCAGCTGATTTATTTCTTCCCAGCAGTCCAAGAAACATGACTAGACATACAGTTGTTTGGGTTTTCTTCCAATAAATTGAAAAAATTTCTCATCTGTGAAAACTGCACAGATACATGGGAGAAAACCAAATAAAAAAATATTGTACTGTATGTGAAAAGTGATATGAAAATTTGACCTGAAAAAAGCACAAATTAATGCAAACAATATCAAAACCATATAGGTAAAATTATTAGTAAATCCACCTTTCCTGATAATTTACACATGTCCTTTTGTCAGGTCTTAAATGGATACTGGATGTTTCTTTCTCATAGTCATTTTCTTTTATACTTCTATGGATTCTATACTTCAATCTGTGCTCTCTTTTAGAAGAACTTTAACTTCTGAGTAAAACCTTGGCCCAGATTCCAGAAGGAGGCAAAAAACTCCCAAAACACCAACCAAACAGAACTGCCTTACTAGGTAGTAACACAGAATAAACAGGAGAGTTTCAGTAACAGAAATCAGCTGTCCAGACTTCAATATAGGAGTTGAAGTGCTTCCAGAGGAAGCAACAACAGATAGCTGAGTACCTTCACTGTGCTGAACTGTTTTATAGGCATTAGCAGTATCTGTTCAGGGCTAATGCTGAAAACACCTTCAGGGAAACCAATTGCAGGCTGGAACTCACCTTCAGGCTGACCAATGACAGAAAAATAGTCTGTATTTCTTATCCCAGCATAAATTTCTAATTACCCTCAAAAGATACACCTAAGGAGGCACCAGCATTTCATGGTTTCACAGTGTGGATTTACAGTAGTCTTTTATACATTACATTTCAAAAGGACAACATAAAGCATGAAGGAAAAAAGAGTCCTTAGTCCCAGGCTGTGTTGTAAGCAAGAGCTCTCTCAGTGAGAGAGGTGAAAAAAGAAAATTAAAAAAAATCTACTAAAAAATCCAGGTACCAAGTATTCCAAGAGATCAGTCCTCCTCTGTGCACTACTACAGTTTGAAAGAGGAGAAAGAATAATGCTGTGTACATGAGTGCAGGCACTTCTCTTTACAGTTTTCTGGCTACTAAAAGCACTCCATTTAAATTACAGACTAGGAGGAGAATGATGGTGCAGAGCAGACAGCTCTGAAATTCTTTTTATTTACTTTCCACATTCCTTACCAAGTGGCAGTGATTACAGCTTTGAAAATAAGGTTTGGATCTCCACAGCAGAGACCTTGATTCTGTTTTCAAGTCTCTCTTAAATGAGATATTGCACTGAGCCAGAGTTCTGGAGAAGGGAGCTGATTTCTAAATTGGGATAGTGTAATTATTGCTGATAAACAAACATGTCTTCAGAAAAAAAAAAATCTTTGAATGTATTAGAAGCTACATGCAGAGAACCAGTACTTGACTCCAGGGAGATTCTCTGTGGTAGTGATTACCAGCATAGGGATTATACAATTTAGCAGCCTTATTTAGCCCCCTTTCAAGAGTATTAAAGCTACATTCCCAGTATTGTTATTCCACTCACAGTTTAATTTTCTTCTTATGTTACTGTAATGCTCCTTTTCCTCGTATTTAGAAACTAAAACAGAACCCAAAATTTTTCATTTCTTTTGCTCATCTGTTTGTAGTACTTCCTTTCCATTTGCACAATGATTCTCTAAATCTTAGTTATTTCTACTGTGTTTTTATATCAAAAGACAATTAAAACCAAAATCAGTGGAAGATACTGAAGATTAACTAGCTGCTTAATGAAGGCACCAGAGAAACCCTTTAACATTTACAACAGTAAAAGATGGCAATATACCATATAACTTTCTAAGGTTTTTGAGATCTTTGGTCATAAACAAAAGAAAGGGAGAGAGGAATTGTGCTATATTGGCTTGAATAACATTTTTTTAGTTATTTTGAAGCTATTGCACTAGAACAGTAATCTTGAAATTAGAAAACATGAAATATTTTGAAAGACTGAGTTTAAGACAGTAGTTTTGGTATTTAATCAATCCTTACACTGACATATTACCAACTTATCTTCTAATTAAAACAGGACAGTATCTTGATCAACAATTAATCACAGGCAGAAACATCAATATAAGAGGGTCATTATGTGATTGGATTTGTAACCTTCATAATTTTAATTTCTTTATCTTCTCTCTGAGTCATTTAATGGATTATGCAATTGGACTACAATATTAACATATTTTTACCCTTTCCACACTAATTATATTCTTTCTACTTCTGTAATACTGGAAATACCTCTACAAAATTCTGAAGTCAGGAAAGTTTCCTGTTTACCAAGTTCATCCTTAAAAGAACATCCCAGGTGCACTGGCATGCTTCCCATGCTGTAGCCTTTCCTGGAAGATGAACTACAATGAAATTTGGACTTCTACCACTAACTACAGTATTCACAGGACTAGAGACAGACACGAGTAAAGTCCTCTGAAACAGACATAGTGACATAAACTTTCCCCCCGCCTATTCCCACTACAACACCAGTCAAAATACTTTTATTAATGGGCCAGTTTACAGCCAATTGTTCTTAACCTAACATCGTATTTAATAAATCTCTCCCCCATTTCTACTAATCATCTTCATTGCATTTTGAATTGTATTTTTTGTCAGAAGAGCTTTTTCACATTGTGCTTTTTGTTTCATTTGTGTGGCAGTTTGCATTGTGTCTTAGGAACTGTGATTTTGCACCAAATATATTTCTAGACAGGGTAGAGCACTTGTTCCTAGGGCTGTACACATTCATCTTAGAATTAGGACAAAATAATTTAAATTCAGTGAAGAGACAGACATTTTTCTTGGAGCATTCTACTTTAATCCTATTTGCACTTTCATAAGAAGCCACTTCCTGCTGAACAACGAGATGAGTTTGGAACAGGGTCTCCTAAGGGGCTCTTTCTGTATCCACTCACAGAAAAACTCACTCATGGGAGAAGCAAAACATTCTAATGGGTTTGAAACACTCAAAATAGGAAAGCAACAAATGTGCATGTACTGCTTAAGGAGATAGTGTACTTTATGAAAATTTCAGAAAGAGAAGTAATTTGTCCTCGTTCCTGCCTGAACTGTAAAAACAGTTTTAGAGGTGAATCCCAGGAGCAGTGCAAGTTCTGGCACTATTTCTTAACATGAGAGGAACCTGGACTTTGGAAGACCTAAACATGAGAGTAAGGAAGAGATTTCCTGCCTGGGAATTCATTTGCCACTGGGAGAAGCTCTATCCTCTCTTATGCATAGATACATCTTAATACAAGCATTCAAAAGCAACACAGTAAATTTAAATTCATTATTTGTTTATTATTAAGCACATAAGTCATTACTGACTGATTTAGAAATTACTGGATAGTTTGCAAAAATAAAATCTCCTCAGCCATTTTGAAGAGGAAGCACTGTTAGGTATGTTAAGAAGTATCATGAAACTAATCTGAGGTCTGTCTTCTAAATGTTAATAAGGCACATGAACTAAATGAAGGAGAAACAGCCTTTCATAGTGATAGGAGAATAAATACATCCAATACAACAAACATTTAGAGAAAGTAAAAAAAAAAAACAACAAAAAACCCAAACAACTCACAACCAGAATTTTGCTGCCTCAGTTAGGGTCAGGGATAGATCTAAGGAACAGGACTAATAATTTACTTCCCAGAAAAAACATAGGGCTGGTAAAATTGCTGTCCAAGCACACGGGCACAGTTCCTTGCTGTTTTGTTGTAAGAATGAGTTGAGGGCTGAAGGCTTTAAAACATTTACCAAAGAAGGTGAAATTTGGAAGTCGCATTGCTTCCTATTGGGCAATCTGGCAAAGAAAGACATGAAGAAGCAAAAGGATGAGGATGAAGCCATACTAAGCCTGTGCTAAAAGCTATAAGCAGGCTTTTTCTGCTTGAATTTTGAGTCAGACAGGTCCTATTGCTATCATTTCTGTGATTGCCCATGTTTTTCTCTAGTAGTTCAGTGCTAAGATGATAGATCAATGACTGGGTATTTTTCCTTAATTTAATTCAGTTCCACTGAGATGATGTCTCTGCTTCCCTTCTCATTCACTGTTTTTTATCCTGTATCCAGAATTCCTCTCCACAGAGCATTTCACAGGATATTAAAATCCAATCATTGTTTCTCCAACATTTATCCACAATGTTGAGAACAGCAGAGCATGCATTAAACCAGACAGGCCTGAATGTGCATTTGAGCTTGCATTTGACCTTGCTTTCACCTAACTAGGATTTGAGATTAGAGAGTCATGAGGAACTTACACAACCAAGAGAGGCTGTGGCTCCTGCAACTAGAAATGGAAGCTTCAGGTTGCTTCTAGAGAAGAAAAAAATAAAAAATATTAATCTTTAATGACTGATTTTCCTAATGCACTAAATGTTGCTACACCACTGACTGTAGGACTGTTGCCAGTGATGGAGAAGAACACAGAACAACAGCTCTGACCTTCAGTGGGTCTCAAAGGTATGATGTAAGAGCAGAGTCATTGTGCAGGACATTTTTCAAAAGAAAAAGTAGAAAGCAGATGGAAAAGGAAAGAGCTGTGTTGTCACAACCACTTTCAGTAGCTTGGAAGAATACTGTAGATATCAGGAACAATCACAATGGAGGAGAAAAAGGAAGCAGGGGGAAAATCCACCCCAAAAGTGGTAACAAGATGACAGATGGTACTGGGAAAGGAGCACAGAGCCAAGGAGTATGGCCTCTGTTTTCTAAAAAGTACTTGAGTGAATGACACATTTCAGTCTTTTTTTGACATTGCTGCAGTGATTATCATAACCTGCATCCCTACCATAAGAGCTCCATATGTGACATTTCTTAATAATGCATAAATTTACATTGAGGTTTCAGCTCATATGTCTCCTCAAAGTTGGCTCAGTGAGCTGTGATGTTACAGGGGCTCCTCCACATGTAATAACTATTTCATTCACAGCAAATACTTGGTTTCTTTTCAGGCTTTCCCATCTTGCCACCCAGCTTCCACTAGATGCCTAAGGAGAAGCTCAGGCAGTGTAAGTAGTGCTGCGTTTAATTTTCCACCTTTTTGTTCACCATTATTACTTGTTAGTAAAATAAACAAGCTGTACAGTTCTAGAACAGACTAATTTGTTCTGATTTTAAATACATTAGCAGGAAAAAAAAAGTAATTAAGTCCTCAAACCATTACTAATTTGAATTAGTTCAACATTAATTTTACTTACCACGTATTCCCATTTTTTATATCTTTGGAAAAAAATAATAATTGGAATCTGAAATTCCCATATTCATCTGGAAGTGTTCAAGGCCAGGCTGGATGCAACTTTGAGGGTCTAGGGGAGGTCTGGCACAAGATGATCTTTCAAGTCCCTTCCAACCCAAACCATGCAATGATTTTACAATATGTATGAATGTGTGTACAAATCTTGTGAGCACATCTTGACTACAAATCTCCATCTGTGTGTGAAATGCTATCTTTGGCCATGCTGGCTGCACCTAACTGGAAATTGCATTTGAATTTACACATTTAGAACTGTATTCTCAAAGAACTGCTGCTTCCCCTTCATTTGCTGTCTGTACAGTGAATTCCTACCTCCCATTCCTCTTAGCTCTCTCATTTTCTCAGTGACAAACCAAGGAAAAGTTGCATTTCTTTTGCACTGGCATAGAAAGGTACATTAGACATGTGCAGCTCAACTAGAATTTGTAGTTCAAGAAAAGAAAAAAAAAAATCTACATCTCCACTATGTCAGATGTACTGAAAGCTTCACATTCACTAAAACAGGTACTGTAGATCAAAAAAGAAAAATAAAGCCAGCAAGAAATATGATGCCTTTTACAAAAAAAATACCACTTCACAAAACACACCTTTAAATATGGATATATACACATTAAGCAAATTATGTACTATCAGCTCTTTTTGAGTAAATGTTCTTTTGAAGGAAAGACTATGTGAGAAGCAAATAATACGATCAGATAAAATATTTAACATAATTTTAACAAGGCAAGCTGGACCTCCAAGAGCAAGATTCCTAGATTATATCACAGAAATTGCAGCAGACTTCTTTCAGAATTTGATTATGTGAAGAGATAAATCATAATCAGTGCTTGTTATCCCTGTAGTCTATTTTTATTAACAATAACCTTCCCAACATGAGCAGTAAGCCAAAAATCTGAATAGAAGTTCAATTATTTTTAATCTAATGCAAATACTGCCTTTTAAAGCATCATGACTCAATTTAGCAGGTTTTCTATTTCTTTTTGGTTTAGACTGAACTCCTCATTTCTCAGTGGACATATTCTTGTAACTATGCTTTATTCTACAAAGTACTCCAGGTGATAATGATCTGTACAGAGTTTATTTTTGCTTTTCAAACAAAACCAATGAAGTAGATTTTCAAATCCAGATCTTTAGTGTTACTGATAAACTGCAAATACCACAATAAGGTTAAATCCACATTTCAGTGTAACAATTTTGTTGCCTATTACATGTAACAACAAAAACCCAAGATTTGTTTTGGAAAAAATTTCCTCTTTTTTCACTAATAATGAATAATAACTAAATAAAATAATAACCACCACCACCCCTCCCCAGTCAGTCAGTTAAAATGTACCAGATTTGTAGTACTGGAATTTGTTGACTCTGCCCTTTCTCTAAATACAGAATTGAAAACTATTAACAAAAAGAGAAATCATACCTATTAAATTAAAAAGAATTACCTAGCTAATGTAAGTTTAATTAAGCATACACTCCTGACATAGTATTGTAATGTTTTACCTTGTTTGTTCTGGTCTAGAGAGACTTTGTTTTAATAAATTGACAGAGATTTCTCTTGTCATGAGTTCTGCTAGTCCTTAATTAGAAATCATTTATTATACTTACCAGAAGTTGCAGTAATAAAGGGGAGAACCACCAAGTAGCTCACTAATCATGATCATTAATAACCACTGGAGCTCAAGGCTGTAGAGTTGTTTTTTGGGGTTTTATACATGCTATTTTTACATTATTTTCTTTCTTTAAAATAAAAGCTTGTAGAAGAGGATTAAAATAGACAACGATAAAAAAAGAAAACATGACACATGGCCAAAGATTCTATTCTAGTACCCTTTGGAGTACACAACTCCACATCTGGTTTCATGAAGAGAAAATATGTGTTTCAGTCAAGAAAAGCAAAATACCAGGTGAATTTCAGATGAGTTTATCAAAAGAGACAAATGAAGACAAAACACCTAGGACAGCTCTCCAGACCTCAGAGTATTCCTGTTGCCCTACTCTGCCAACATTTTCTTCTGCTTCTACCATCCAAGACTGGAACTTCATGTGCTTTTTGGGACAAACCGGAGTTCTTGTCAGGACACAATGTCTCTGGTTACACTCTCCATTTCTGGTTTGGTTTTTTTGGTTTTGTTTTTGTTTGGCTTTTTTGTGGTTTTGGGTTTTTTTGACTGCTATTCAGGTTTGAGCTGAATGACTGCTCTCCACAGGTTCTAAGAATTTTTCCCTGTGCATCTTTTTGTATCTACCTACACTCTGTTCCTCTGCCACTGTCTTACTTTGTCACTGGGAAACTTGCACAGTCCTTTTGCAGTTCTTCCCACCTGGCCCTTGATGATGCTGCACTGGGAAAAAGCTTGGAAAAGCTCCTGGTTGCATCAGGCTGGCTTAAGCATGTTTGTTTCTGGACATTATTGGGGAGGTAAACATCAATTAGATGCTCTATCTTCTTGGGGAAGCATTCCTTGTCTCCTTCTGTAAGCCAGGCCATCCAGCCACTGCTTTCAGATACATAGATATAAAATAATTTTGTTTAATATTTTTGGTGGCTGTCTCTATGTAATCTGTTGAGTTGTGATTTTATGAGATGTAGAGATTTTATTACTGAATTACATTAATGCCATGTGGTGCTAGTCAGGAAACTGAAGAGAAGTAAGTTAAGAACAATAAGAAATAATTGATCTGGAATTTTAATGCAGTTACTTTAAATCTTTATACATTATTAATTGCTACATGTAGTAACTGCAGCATCAGCTGTGACATCTGGAACTTGATATTGAATAGCCATGTTTAAACATCCAAATACAATGCTTTTTTCTCATAATCAAACAAGCTACAGGGGGAAAAAAAAAACAACAAATGAAAAAACCAGCACACAACTATCACCCTTACAGGAAAAAATTAATTAGTTAAATTAATACTTAACTCTTCCTGTACTGATCATCCTGGTAACAAGTAGCTGCTTGCTGTTTGTTCTTTGTGTTAAAAAAAGGAAAAAAAAAAGGAAAAAAAAAAGGAAAAAAAAAGGAAAAAAAAAAGGAAAAAAAAAGGAAAAAAAAAAAGGAAAAAAAAAAGGAAAAAAAAAGGAAAAAAAAAAGGAAAAAAAAAAGGAAAAAAAAAAGGAAAAAAAAAAGGAAAAAAAAAAGGAAAAAAAAAAGGAAAAAAAAAAGGAAAAAAAAAAGGAAAAAAAAAGGAAAAAAAAAAGGAAAAAAGGAAAAAAAAAGGAAAAAAAAAAGGAAAAAAAAAGGAAAAAAAAAAGGAAAAAAGGAAAAAAAAAGGAAAAAAAAAGGAAAAAAAAAGGAAAAAAAAGGAAAAAAAAAGGAAAAAAAAAAAAGGAAAAAAAAAGGAAAAAAAAAAAGGAAAAAAAGGAAAAGGAAAAAAAAAAGGAAAAAAAAGGAAAAAAAGAAAAAAGGAAAAAAAAATAAGGAAAAAAAGGAAAAAAAAAGGAAAAAAAAGGAAAAAAAAGGAAAAAAAAAAAAAAGGAAAAAAAAAGGAAAAAAAAAAAAAGGAAAAAAAAAAGGAAAAAAAAAAGGAAAAAAAAAAAAAAGGAAAAAAAAAAAAAGGAAAAAAAAAAAAAAGGAAAAAAAAAAAAAAAAAAAAGGAAAAAAAAAAAAAAGGAAAAAAAAAAGGAAAAAAAGGAAAAAAGAAAAAAGGAAAAAAAAGGGAAAAAAAAAAGGAAAAGGAAAAAAGGAAAAAAAAGGAAAAAAAAAAGGAAAAAAAAAAAGGAAAAAAAAAAGGAAAAAAAAAAGGAAAAAAAAAAGGAAAAAAAAAAAATTGGACAAAATGCCTGAAGTTCTGTATCTCCTCACACCAGAATGAAGAATCTACTTTGGTTTTAAACTACAGTCCAGTGTTTCTGCTCCTGCCTCTTTTGCTGGTCATTAGGATTTCAATACATGTGATATTTTAGAATAGCACACGGAAGATTCTACTGAGGAAAAACAATTCAAAAAAAGATAATCACCAGTTGGATAATCTGGGTAGCCAGTCCTCCTTTTATCTTAAAGCCACAGCTCTTGGCAACTTATTCTAATAATTACTAACTTGAAAGGAAGTTCTAATCCTGACTACATGTCTCCAGTTTAGCCCATGAATGTGAACTTTTCATACCCCTGCCCAGGCCTAAGGGCTCAACTGCAAGTTCATATCCAACTCTTTGCAAAGGCACCCAAAAGAGAACCACCATTCATGGCACAACACTTACATCTGCCATATCCATAAACTTTGTCTCATGACATAACTGTCTCTTAATATTCAAAAAAATTAACTGATCATTTTGATAAATAATGCAGGACAAAACTCAGCCTTGTTAAGAAAAGAAACATGGCACTGAATTTGTATATCAAATAGAAAACATTTTTCTTTATTGGTCACACTTGGTCCAAGCCCCAACATGCAGATCAGTGCCCCAAGCCCTAAGTTATTTGACATTCCAGAACACAAATCCAACTGGAGAGAACTACAGCTAACAGCACCCTTCCATCAGTTCACTTCTAGGGTAATTATAGGAAATTCAGTACATTTTAATCCAGCAGTGCTCCACTGAATCCATTTGCAACATGTTTTCTCTTAGTTATGCAGGGACTCAGTATCTTAGGAATGCTTTCAAAGAAGGCTCCAGAAAAGCATTAACTGCTGAGATTTAATAGGGAACATGATTTATGTTAAATCCTTTTGATAATTGCTCTGTCTGAATTAAAAGCTCAATTTCCTGTCTTTATTTTGTGAATTACTGGAGTGTTTTATATTGTATCATTATACTATTTTTCTGCTGAAATTAGAAAGGATGACTGGACCATATCTTCATTTTTTGGGTATGCTTCATTATATTATGACTGCAGTCTCTTTTTTTAATTTTAATTTGAGGATATACTGCATTTTTCTCTTAATACATTTTCTTCCAGACTACAGCCAAAGTTATGCATTTTAGCATGAAGTACTTGTCTTGCAGATAGAGACTGGGTTCAGCATTCCCGGGTTAAGGCAAGACTCTGAGAAGATGGGGTCAGGTATAGTAAAAAGAGCTGAAAACCAAGATCCCTTGATCAAGTACTGCAAGTAAATTAAAATAAAGCTTTTTAATGGAAAAGGCAGGAAAGCAGGAGTGGTGCTCAGTCTTCCTCCTCTGATCATTTATTTGATTTTCATTACTACCATTCTGATTCAGTATCTTCCAGTCAGAGATCTCTCTGTAGCTTTAACTCCAAGTTTCTATGGCAAGGTAAGTTACAGGGCAAATGTGCTGCTTTCACTTGTGAACACAGAAAGTAATAGAAAGCCACTATTTTTCTTGTGAAGGTGTCACTCTCCACATCAGCTCCAGGCAAATTTCCTAAATGTGGGATGCTTAAATTTAGCAGAGACACACGAAGAACTATTATTTCCTCTTGAACTAAATAAAAAAGTTTGCAAGCTGATTTGCATCTAAGTGTGAAAGATACTTTTTTTTTTTTTTTTTTTTTTTTTTTTTTAACTATTCAACAAGCCACTACCTGTGGAGCTGCTGGGCCCTTTGTAGGTTGGGTCAAACTAACCTTGAAATACTGAATAGATAAGATTAATAATGTATTTGCTCTGGTAATCCTAGTTTTTCATACTTTAATGTAGGAAAGGCCATCTTCAGTGTTTTTATAGACTCACCAAGAACACGTATCAGCACAGCAGTATGTCTGGCTGCAGCAGAAATACAATTATGTAAATTAGATATGTGTTCCCTTAAGACTGCTAATAGAATGATTGACCTATATACTGTTTAATTTGTTCTCACACTTTCTCTTTATTGTCTTCCAGCTGCATCAGAAATTAGAACTTGCTAAACTGCATCACTCCCCAATTATATATCAAAGGTGCTTGTGTCACTTTGTGTCAAAAGCAATTAATAGTTTGCATGCTCATCATCAGCAATACACCAAACCCAACCAATCAGTGCCTCTATAAACCCTGTACATTAACTACCCAGGACAAGATCTCCATTTGTAGCTGCTTTGGTGGCTGTTAATAATAACCCAAATAAAACTGTTTTTACAAATATCCTGTTCCTGGGAATAGAAAAAGAAAAGGCAAGTTGTTTCAACATTTCATTAACTAAACTGGATGCAGGATTATTGTTTTAATTTAAGAGCTAGGTTCCAATAAACATTCTCTGTTAGTCCACTGGGCGTACTATAACATTACCTATTTTGTATATTGTCCTTAATCAAAGCCCAAGTAATGGAAAAAAATTCAACAGGTGTCAGTGAGCCATCAGTTAAGCCCTCACTAACTGTGAGCAGTGGTCTTATTTTCTTATTGTTGCTACACCTTTGCAATCTTTTTTTTTTTTTTTTTTTTTTTTTTTTTTTTTATCAGTGAATATTTGTAGCCACATGCAATGCAAGTACTAAATGAAACACTGCTTTGATTCTAGGTCCTGGCCAGAACACAGATTTGTCATTACAATTAGGTCACATTATCACCTCAGCAGTGGGTGTTTGCATATTCCAAGTGTGAATCAGGGGTGAGTTTCTTCAGGAATGCATTGGGGTAATTTTCAACTGGAGTATCTGTCAGTCTGAACTGTCAGCAAACCTTCTAAAGGAAAGAATGCTTGTAGTTTTTCTCAGAAAAGTACAACACATTTTCCACAAAGCCAGCAGTTCCATGAGGACTGTAGTGCTAAGCAGAATAAGTAACTGGCAGCTTTTTGATGTGCTTTGCACCCCCTCCCAGCAGACTGGGGACAGAGCAGGATCACTCAATCAAATCAAATGCAGCCCTAAGCATGCACAAGGTGGGGTTCTGAGTACAAGTTTATGCTGGATGCAACCACAGATTCTCCAAGAAGAGGTAAAAGACAGCAGAAATACTATGCACTTTTTTCTGATAACTTTGCTTAGCATGAAATAACAAATTCTGGGTAAAAATGAACACTACTTGACTGTGGAAAGTTGGTAAGGTATATGATAGGTAAGGTATACGACAAGATATATGAGAATATAAGAGCAAAAGCATATTTCTACTACTTCATCATTTCCCACGTCCATAGCAGCAATATTTAGGACCTCATTTCTTTCGAGAGCTCTCCAACCACATTTATCCCTTCAGAATCCTAAATAAGGCTGCAAAAAGTTGCTCCAGTTACACCTTTCATTTTAGGTTGAATAGGTCAAGAAACAAAAGCAGCAAAATAGGTGGAAAAATCTCTTCTAGCCTGGGAGCTCTAACAATCAGCACCCAATTAGTTTTCAAAAGGTGTTTGCACTTTGACATTTAAAATCTGCTCTCACTGAAATTAGTACCCGAGATCAATGGCCAGTTCTTGCATCCCATATGTTGTGGGATTATTTGCTGAAAGTATTTTTTAGCAGCTTTATTTTTGTGTGTTTTTTTACAGTAAATGTGCTTTTCTTAAGCTGTAAACATTTGATAGTGAACAAAGCAAAAAGGGGAAAGGACATGTAAAGGCTTCTACTAAACTGTAACATACAGCATACATCAGAAGGGGAAGAAACATGGCACTTAGGTCTGACAGCAATGCACATTTGAACATACTATTTGGAATTCTAATTTCTCTATTTAATCTGAATGTACTTTTAAATCTGTGTACTTACTAGAACAAAACAGTCCAAACACATCCAACAGATGGTTGGTGCAGAGGTATAGTTCCTCTTATTCTGAAATATTTAATGAAATGCACCAAAAAAAAAGTAGACATATGTAAAACAGGAAAAGGAGATTGAACCTCAGAGTCAGTAACAGATACCCATACAGCTATCCCAACTATTAACTTTAGCTACTTCAGAAAGAATTTAGTGTTCTAACCATGCAGATTTGCCAGGGGAAAGATGAGATCCTCTGCTGGGCACCTACATTCAAGGGCACATGTTTCTACTTGCCCTCTAGAAGAGGCTACTGCTTTCTCTTCTCTCCATCTCCCCAACTGAACTATGACATTTAATTCTTTCTCTCTCACATTTTGGAAAAACAGTCTTGATAAGAACTCCAGCTCAGAGTAAAAAATGTATTTGTACTGGGAGAGAAGCATTTCAGACATTGAAATTGTAAATGGAGATAAACAGAAGAAAATGTCAGATGTATCTGAAATAAAAATCATTTGACAAGATAGATTCATTAACTCTTCATTCTTCAATAAAATGATTTTCTGCTCTATTTTCAGGCATTCACACCCTTCAATCTGTCAAACATACAGTTTTCAAATATTTGCACTTATTAAGGGCTTTTCTACGCCCCAAGAAAACAGCACTGACAGAAAGGCAGCTGTTGACTCACAAGATGTATCTCAGGCATCCTGAGACACCTGGCAGGAAAAACGTGTTCATATTGCCCTGTTCTGGTGTCATGTTTGTGACATGTCACCAGCATGCTGACAGAAGCAAATACTACAGGCATGATGGTGATCTACATGTAAGATTTCTAACAGAAATATCAGAACTGGTGTGACTCAAGTATGAGTGGAAATTCATGGTTAAGCACCAGAAGAAAACAGCAGAAGAAGGAGTTACAAGACCAGCTCATAACAAGAATGCAGGACAAGGCTCTTAGGACACCAGTTCCATGACACCATTCTCAGAAGTAATACTAAAGTTGCTTCTGCATCATGGCCTCAATTCTGGGACCAGCACCTGAATGGCAGGGAGAGGAGGATTTCAGGAAAAAGCCTCCTGAGCAGGAAATCAGATGAGATGCATCACTCACACACCTGCTCAAACCAGGGGAAACCAGAGAGCAGCTTGCTCTGACATTCCCAGGAGGTGAAGTAAACAAGCTTCTGAGGCAAAGGACCACCCAGCACAACTGACAGCTCCAATGGTACATAAATGATCTGTTCAAACATGACTTTGTTGTTGTCAGCAAAAAAGAACCAAAAAGACAGAGGCAGAGTTTGTGAGCTGACACCCCTTGTCACCTGTGCTGTGAACAAACTATCCCTGCCAGACTGCTCATAGCCAAACACCACCCTGATACCTGTGGGTAAAACCAGCTTGCCTCAAGATTTTGTGTAAAAAGATCAGCATCCTCTTTTGGAACATTTTGCATTGAATGCATGAGAGTAATTTCCCTGCAAAGATGTTCAAAATATATTTTTGCTGTATTTTTCTCACTTCCTAAGCATATCATTGCAATTGAGAGTTATTAGTGGCAATACTTGTAAAAAGTGAAATTCAGGCTAAATAGATAAGTTTATTAACTACCATGTCATATTAGTGGAGCTACACAACTGTCTGAACTGTCAATGTGTAATTCAAACCATTCTTACAGTAAAAGTCTTAAGAATGAGAATCAATCCCACATGATTTATGCAATTCATACTGAAAGTTTTGAATATTCATAACACAATCTGTAGGCATAATATAACCACAATAATTCACAAATCATTTAAAATAATTAGTACGTTGGAGAATTTTCATTCTGTGATCAATAATTGAAGAGTTAAAGGGGTAAAATCTGTCCAATGAATTATTCATGATAAATGGTTCACCCAGTGCAAGCACAAACTTCAAAGAACAGAGTCCCATTCTGTGCCTTCAGAAAACCAAGAGTGGATTAAGAGCACCAGTGTTCCAGAGCCCCTGACAAGAAGCTAATGTTTTGTGTGTTTTGGGAAGTAATGTGGGGCTCAGCATAAGCCACAGAGCCAGGGTTAAATTGGCAAGTGCTACTTTATCAATAAGCTTGATTTTGATATCTTCAGTGCTAATATTCTGCTTTTCCACTAATTAAATTGGAGTCAACTCTATTAATGCCACTTAACAGCAGACATGAAAAATGCTGCACACACACACACTCAAACACAGGACAGACAAACCATGAGGTACAGATCAGTTTCTGATGCTCACTTGAAAAGGGGAAAAAAGGCAGTATAAAGTGGGATGGCTTCAGACAAGAGAACTGAGGTTATTTTCAGTAACAGACAACCTCTCTTTTGTCAAAGACCTTTTTGCTATTGAGATGTAGCAAATTTTTAATTATTACTTTTTAAAAAATCAATAAACTGATGCATTTCGGGGGGTTTTCCCCTACGTTTTCCCCCTCTTCTAAATGCCCCTAAGTGTCATGATCTACTGATTAGATGAAGAGCACAGAAGTCTGGAACCCTATGCTGGGGCTCAATGTTGTTTTTTTTTAAACTGATCTCAACAATAGTTGCAAATATCACCATTTATCAACTTAAAATTACATTTCAAAATAATATTATTGATAGAAAAAAACAAACCCTTGTCAATTAAGATTAATAGAATCTTGCTAGAATGCATGGATTTTCTAGCTTTATTAAATCAGTCTCCTAGAAGCAAACTGCATTAGGAGATCATCTCACAGAATATTTCTAGGCATGTGCTGAAGATTTTTTTATTAGCTCTAGATATTAGGGTTACAGTAATATGTGAGAATTACTATCCTGATTTCTTATCACAAGAAGTACAGAGCTCTCAAGCCCTACTCTTTAATGAGTGCTCTGCTAAGAAATACCTTTTTCATGGTTTAGAGAAGAGGAAAGATGATTACACTTTCTCATTCGATAAAACCATTTTAGAAAAGAAACAACTCAGAACAGGAAGACAGATAGAAAAACATGGAAGACTTGTATAGTATAGCACAAACTACAAATAAATCACTACACTTCTAAGAGCAGAGAAATTTCTCCTCACTTGACCTCCATCTAGTCACTCTGATGAGCAGGAGATAGAAGAAAATGATGGACTTTTTCTCATCCTTACTAATTTCTGGATCTAAAAGATGAAAATCTCATGTGATGAGATCTTAATGTCATGAATTATGAAAGACAGTTGGGATAGAAATCCTGATCTTCTGTGAATCTGAAAACAGTAAAGCACAACACTATTCTCCAAAATTCACTGTAACTTAAGATTTAAAAATGTTTGTACATAATCTGCACCTGTATTTTTGTTTTGGAGGGAATAGTGCTTGCTCTTGGTTTAATAAATTCACTTACAGGGTAAAAGTAAGATCTAAGAACAGAACTTCAAAGGAGTGTAGGGAATAGCTGCTCAGAACAATACAGCTAAAATAAAACCACTGTGAGGTGCTGAAATGCAGACTATTTTCTCAGGGCTTAACCAATACTTAAGAGCTGGCACCTGTGACAAATTGGTTCTGGATTATTAGTCAGACTTCAGGCTATCTTTGAGGCATCAATCTCACTCCCTGGCATCTGCTCCTTCACTAACTTGTGTAGCTTTGTGTCAGATAGTCAATTTTTGTCTAAGGATTTGATAGATGTTAATGCAATTGTTTCAGCTACCATCCTTTTGTTCTAGTGATGACAGTTGAAGCTTTACTTATTGAATCTTTTAAGCCTGAAGCCTGATTGGATAATAAGACAGAAGTTTTGAATTCATCTACCCCTCTCTTCTGCCAAAGAGCAAAAGTCCCTGCTTCAGGTATATTCAGTTACTCTGGGTTTATTTGCCTGACCAGTAATGTTTCTGTATTCAAGTTTTTTAATCCCCTATTCAAGTTTTTCTTCCAACAGCAGATACATAACTGCTCTGAATTTTTGTTTACAGAAAACTGCTCCCACACCATTTTCTTCTTCCTGCCCAATTCTGCACTGAACAGAGCTTTCTGAAATGGAGAACATTTCTAGATTTAACTATAAATAGCAGTCAACTATCTAACTGAATGACTAACCAAGCCTTAATGACAATTTATATTACTCTCAAAAATTTTCATTACATCAGATAAATGATATGTTAATATAAAGTTGTTTCATCCTAACTGATCCCCTTTTAAAAAACACAAAATCTGCCATAATATTTTTTAAATCAGCACGGTAAATAATAACTGATTTTAATGACCATATTCAGCATTGTGAAATCCAACTCAAAAATACCTAGTGGAAAAAGAAACCAGACGTAAGATAAAGATTAGATTTGAATAATCAGATAAACCCTGTGCCTGATGGAATTCTTTTCTAAATCCTAAGAATTGATCTTGCGTTCTTAAGGAGATGAAACATATTTCATAGAAAATGATTTTCACTGCAAAACTATACAGGTTTTTTTCAAAATATCCCAGAGAGGGTTATGTGCCTCCTGTGGAATTGTGTGGTGCCAAACTGTAGTTCCAACATAAAACTCGTATCTATTTGATGCCATGATTTCTCTAATTAGTATTGCTGCTATTACATATCTGTCAAACATAGGATGGACCAACAAAACCTAATTAGCTGTTTAAACGCATTTACGTGCCACATTTAATCTTGTGCTTGTCACATTTAAATTTCTTTAAACCTTAATAATATTCAAGATCATGCACTTCTATTAAAGGCAACATGTGTTTGAGCCATAATGAATGGCTAATATTAAAATATTCATTATGGCTCAGACAACTATTTTTTTATTTCTTTATCTAGGTGATTCATTTATCTTTTCCATGAGATTTATGAGGTGATTTTAGTCAAGGCAGTGAAAACTAAAATTTAATAGTTTGTTTTGCTTTTCCTATGTTGTTAATTCAGCCATATTCGTGATAAATAGGCCTTTAATATAGAACATGACTCCAGCTGTAAACAACGCTTAATTTAATACAAATAATTGATTTGTATTTTACATAAACATATACTAGCTTTACTGCATTCAGGGATTCTAATATCTGAGTAAAACTTCCTGGACTTTAACTTCTTTAAAAATATGGAGAGATATGGAGATAGTTCAGCTGTCAAAATCAACACACAATATTTTCCTGTCATAAAAAGAGATTTTAAGAAAGGTCATAATTTGACCTCTGTATCTTTGAGTTCATATTCTGAAAAACAGCAGCATATGTTCACCGAGATGTCCTACCAGTTTATTTTAGGAGTCCTACCAGTTTATTTTATTACATTAGTAATGTAATAAATACATGTTATTAGAAAGTAAAAATAAAGCAGTGGATGGTGTATAATGCTCATATTAATGTTTTATCCATAAAGAGGATGTAGGACTTCCTACAGGAGCACAATTAAGCAATGAGTTTTTAAGGCTTAATGCTTTTGTCCAAGTCAGCTACAGAAAAGAGGTAACAAGGGCCTGCACAGAGCTTTCTGCAGGAAACTAACAGTAAGTACAACATAGAGATCTAACCCAGTATCTGACACAAGAAGAATCCAAGTCAAGAAGAATCTAAGTCAATGATTAAATCTCTCACCTAGAAAGAGGAGGAAATCTGTTTCCAATTTCATACTGTAAATACTGCTACAGTATTTCAAAACAAAAGCATTCAGAAGCTAAAATACCATACTTTCAACTACAGCATTATTTATTTTTAATCTACTATCTTTACACTGTGCATCTGATCTATAAAGCCTGGATAAATCTGTATGAACCCGAAAGTAATTAACGTCCAGCATTGAAACATAACCAATAAATTTTTCACATATTAATATGAAGAGGAACAATATAACCCTGATCTTGGTAAGAGTAACAGTGCAATAGTTTTAATATGCAGACTGTACATACTGTATGGCAGTGCTAATGCCAGGAAATAGCCCCAATACAATGCAAAAAGGCTGTTTCCTTTTTTCCTAGGCAGCTCCCAACAATAAATAGCATTAGCACCTAGAGGGAAAACTGTGCAAACAGAAATAAATTCTAGGTAAACACTTCTGTATCCACCAGCCTTACACATCTGTCAGCTTGCATTAAAAGACAGAAATGGCCATCTATAAGGAGTTCTTTTTTTCTGTTTCTCATCAGGTAATATTATTGTACATAATTTTGGATGAGGATATCTACAGAAGGAAGTCAATATTTATGTCCTACATGTATATAAATATTTGAGTACATGTGTTGACAAGGGATGGTGAGAAATTAATGGTATTGCACTAATTGAAATCAACTGGTAGAGATTCCTGCTTTACTGAAATTACTTCATATATCCTACTTCAAGATCTTCAAGGAAAGAAACAGAATATGAAATGCAAAGACAGGCAAGGAGCATCACAAGAAAGGAGAGAAGCATGCAGTAAGATTTCCTCCAATAAGTTAAGAATAGGTAATCCAAATGAGAAATCAGGGAGTATATCTACCTTGGCATACTATTATTAACCATTTGGCTTTACTGAAAACAAGCAGGTTTTTTTTCAGGTTTAATTAATTTTTTAAAATGAGAAACCTAAGGCAACTGTTGAAATATTTTTTCCCCTCTTCAGTTCTCTCTGACCTGAATGGGAATTTGCCAAAGTGTCACCATAAAAGTCCAAGACAAAGTTTTCCTGATACATCTAATACTGTGAATTGAACAACACCAATTTACACTCAGTGTTACTCATATTTATATTATAACAAATGCCTAATTTTCTTTTATGAATTTTCTTTTATGAACTACTAGACTTCTGTCAGGGAGGAAGACACTTCCATGCCTGAATAAACTTCTTTGCTTGGATTTTTCCTCTCCTTTTCATTATCTACCCTGATTAAAGAGATTAACTCTTCTTCTGTGTTTGGTGAGCAAAGAATAAATTCATAATTGGCTTTCTCAATACAGTCCTTTGCAAGCAGCAAGTCCTTTAGCACTGTTCTACTGTCCAGGCTAAGGTAGCCTGATTTATTCAGGTTGTCACATTTTCTAAGCTGTTACTCCTCTGGCTGTTATCACTCTATCATTCTCCATCAGAATCAGAGGCCTAAACAAGCACCTTATTTTTTCTCTATCTTTAGACAAATGTCCCTGTGATACAGTTGCAAATGAGACTTAAACAGAAACCCAGTATTGATTCATTCACCTTTATGATCTATTAATCAGCAGGAAACAGCTATCAGGTAGTCCCAATTTATTTTAATGTGGACGGACTAGCTCAGCCCATGGCTCTCTTCACTGAAAACAATAAAAACCTAGTTGAATAGATTTCCTAGATTTGTACCACAGCAGCATTTCAGCACTTAGAGGCAGATGAAGTGAAGGCTTTAAATATGCTTTTAAAAGTCTATACTAAATACCTGGAGACACTTCTCCAGTTTACTTCTAAGATTGCTATAAATTCTGCTATAAATTAGAATTCTGATTACAATACAAAATAAAGTAATTGGAAAGTTTATATTATGTCACACACTGTCGTGTCTTTTTTTAGTAAGGAACAGCCTATGTAACCCTCATTATAACATTTTCCATAAATGTTTTTCTGAACTTTCATTCATTCATGTATCTGTCTTCTGCCATTTGAACTATAAAACCTGTATACTAACTGTAAAAACTGCTATATTTAGAGAAGAAAATGTTAAAAAATAGTCTGTTTCCCCTAGATGTAGTGAGCTCATACCCACTGATGCTGAGCTGAAAGCTTGGCTGGTTTAATCAATAGAAATATATTGGAGAAAGCAACTACAATGGTACCACATGACTTGTATTTACAGCTTGTGCAGATGCTCTGAGGAGAATGCAGTTTTTCCAACTTCTGTGTGGTGGGATGACTAACAGGCCAGACAAGTGTTTCAGAGATATAAAAACCTGGAAAATGCAACTGGAGGAAAAAAAAAAAAAAAAAAAAAAAAAAAAAAAAAAAAAAAAAAAAAAAAAAAAAGAGAGAGAGACAGAGAACAGGTAGACACAAGTATGAGAAAGAAGAAAACAAGGGCATGCGAATTCTTTGGAACCAGACTAAAGATGATTTTGTACCAATACCCTGCCTTAAATCAGATAAAACAGGCTTTTAGTGCAGTCCCTCTATAAAATAGCTTGCTGATTTTTTTTATAAATTGCCTTTTTTCTCAAGTACTGCTTAGAAACCAAGCAACAGCAACCTAAGCAGAAGAGCTGTGATGATCATGGGTCATTTGTCACCTTGAGCAAATGCAAGCCTGGCTCCTAACATGCTCCTGCAGGAATGCAGCTTTAATATCACATCTTGTATTTATCTTATCTGCACAGACCAGTGGCATGATGCTGCACTGCACGTGGAACAAAGAAACAGCAGAGTAAATCTGCATAGCAATGTTCTGTTCCCACATTTAGGCTTCCAAAATTGTCATAATCTGAAATAGGGTGAGCAGTAGAATACAACATACTTCTTTGACAATTTCATCATAATTTGTCATTCATTCTGAGATATTCATTTGTCTAAAAGCAATTAAAGCTTAATTGCTGCATAACCTGAATAATTTAGAAATGCAAATTAGAATAGCAGGCAACCAAGAGTGTGTTCATTAATTTCTTTGTTATCACCATCTGTTTAATTAAAAAAATGAGTTTTACTGAATGACAGCTTGCTAACTATATAAACGTTTTCCTTAATTGAAAATATCTTTTGCAATTGAGGTCAGCATCTCAAAAAATTTGTTTGAGCTTGTGCAAAAAAAATCCCAAAACATTTTATCTAAACAAACTGTGGTATTTTTAAATCCACATTACGAAACATTGCCAACAGAAGCAATGCAATTCAGGAAATGACATCTTCACTTCTTCCACCGAGGTCATAATTTCAGAAAAAATCATAGCTCTGGAAACATGATGGGTATTAGAGTTGATTTGTCTTTTCTCACAGTAAGTATATGCAATTTATCTACTTATGGGTTATTTAGAAAACTTCTATAAAATCTGGACTCAAAATGTGAGTACCTCTGGCAAAAAAAAAAAAAAAAAATCATCTTAAGAAAGAAGGAATGCTTGAAAACATGGATGACATGTTATGGTCTGTGTTAAGGAAGTAATACAGATTCTTTAAGGAGTATCTTATTCATAAAGACACTAATTATTTACATAAATATACAACTCTTTATATCTGGTATATATTAGACTCCCTTTATTCATCTGTGGAAAAAAAAATCCACTACATTAATGGACTTTTCTATGTCCTATGAACATTGGATCTTAAATTTACTTTGTCTTTTTAGCCCAGCTCAAAACTGTGTATTTGTGAGACAGATCAAATAAATAATTATCCTGCCTGCAAGCCCACTATGTTTCTACTGAGTTTGAAGCTAACAGTGACAATGCTTAAGCTGCATTAAGGGTCTGTAAAGAACCAATGGGAAGGTAATATACCCTTACAGAAGAACGTTTTAATCCTTTTGTTTGGTCAGCATGCCTGATCATTAAGTAGCATAATTTGAGTTTTTCATTCCTCCTGTAGCAGCCAGTACCAGGAATATAATCATGGGCCATGACACAAACTGATCAGTATCTCAGCAGTACGAGATGCCACGGGAACATAGTATTTTCACCCTGACTTCTACTGACTCCCAGCTCCTGCTTCCGTGCAAGCTCTGGGATAATTTACATGGTAAACAGCTTTAAAAAAACCAACCAAAAAAAAAAACAAAAAACCCCAATGAAACCAAACCACAAGTTACAAGTTCCTATCAGCACTATTTTCTCAAAGTTTCACACTTCTGATGCTTAGAAGTGTTCATTTGATAGTACCATGTTTATGTTTTTATGCATCAAATGATCACTGTGGCTGGATATTTTCGATTCTTTCACTAGATGGCAATATTGCATTACAATCCAGTATATAAGTAACATGTTCAAATAAACAAGCCACAGAAAAAGTTAAGTGAACTGTATCAGTGCATTGGAAAAAAAAAATAAATATTATCTTCATTGTCTTGTATTCCTATGGATTCTCTCACTAAGAAAAAGTCTTTTTCTCCCCAGTTTTTTGGCTATACAGTAAGGTTCTACTCCCCTCCTGTCCTGAAAATTATATCAACATTACCTTTGCTAGTTCTCATGGAGAAGGTTTGTCAATTCCTATTTCTATATACACGATAACTAAAGGGCAACTGAGCTCTACTTTTACTATTCAAGATCAATAGCACGCTTTCTTCATGACTCCTGCTTATGTGGTGGGATTGTTTGGGATCCTGAACATGTGACCTTTCTAATCCAATTTTTCCCAACCCTCAATCAGAAATCACATTAAAATAATCCTCTTGCTCCTCAGTTTAAAAATCTGTTTGTTGGTACTCCTGTCTGTATCTTCACAGCAAGAAATAAGTGAAGCAGGAATTAGACAAGGTAGAATGATTTAACGGTTAAAGGGAAGGAAAATGTATTTAGAGAAGAATGAGAAAGTTGCAGTGACAGGACCTGCTTCTGAGGTGTGTTCTTAGCATTAACTGGACCAGGAAACTGAGCCTCAGTCAAGCCTGCATGCTCAGGTGATTAGGCAAAAGATTTATTTTTAGTTTTTTTCAGACTCACTAGCTGTGTAACCTACACAGGGAAGACTGCGAGAGTTTGATTTCAGATGACTGAACACCCATATGCTTCAGGCGTATTTCTGCTTGGTAAGAAATAAGAAACTTAAGATTCAGTTTTTGAGAGCTGGTAAGAACTAGTGCTTGTGCACACAACTTGCAGAGTCTAGAGAAATTGTTTTAATGATGAAGGGTGATTAACAACCAGTCCTGATGACAGTAGCCTTATTTTCCTGACACAAAGCTACTCTTTACTGCTGGCAAATCTTCACAGGTTGGCAAATCAAAGAAGTCTGAAGAACAATTCTCTACCAGCCGGGCCTCTGGCTATGAAAAGGATGTGATAATTCTCTCTTTGGCTTTTAAAAAGTCAACTTGCCTGATCCGGATAGGATTGAGTGCTGGGTGTCCCAGCTGTAGCATTTACTGTAACAAGATACCTGACTTCTTACAAGAGGGGAGCACTTGCTCAGAATTATCAGAAGACAGTTAGAAAAAAACAACCCAAGACACAGACATCTCCCTGGGGCATATTTAGGAGAGAGCCAACCAGGTAATTCCAGTAGGCATCCAAGAACTTACAGTCCAGCATTGACTTACTAATGACTGTGCATGTAACAGCTGTAAACCAAGGCAATAAACCTTGTATTAGAGCTTATTACAAGCTATTCATTTCCTGACTGAACTAGAAAATCATTATGCTCTAACAGAGATGTAATTTCAGATGGGGATTTTTTAGGACTGTAAGGAGCTCCTTCTAGATAAATATCATTGAAAGCAGTCTCTCATTGGAGGCAACTGCACCATATCATCTGTTTCATCTCTTTTATTGATCTTTCCTCCTATTTGAGTCTTAGATCATAACCGTTTTCAAGATACTTACTGTAATGAATTTTAGAATTCTGATTTACAAACTAAGCATTTCTTTTTCACTTTAAGCTCTTCAGCAACACAGATGCATTGGTTCTTTTTATTCTGCCATATTTAAATTCTGAATATATATTTTGAACCAACAAATGAATCCACTTTAACTAAAATTCTGTCTCTGCTTTTTTTTTTTTTTTTTTTTTTTTTCCCCCCCAGCATAACATCTAATCATGTTGCTTCAGAATGACTTCCCCAGGAAAGAAATTAGGAAGTATGAAGAATTAACTGACTTCACCACATTATCATGCATGTAAAATATACACAAATTTCTTCACCTAGACTGGAAATAAACTTTTACTGGTCAGGACCCCTCCAAATATCTTTAATCATAGGTGGTTCTCTTTATTTGATTTTGGAAAACTAGTTTGGGCAACTAAAAATATGAGAGCCTACAAACTGTAATTTTTCTCATCTATTAACAATCACAACTGCCTTCATTATAGCATCTAAAATACACCATCAAAATTGCAACAAGTTTTCAGGATCTTCCTTTGAGAAAAAAGTTGTTATGCAAACTGGTACCACATAACATGTTCACACAACTACTACACTCTTTTGGGAGGAGGGAGGACTTTTTTGAAAGAGCCATAATGCAATTTCATTTCAAAAAAGAATATTAAAATTATTTGACATTCTTTATTTCCACACAGCCTCGGACTTGCACAGATCAATACAGAAAATAAATAAAAAAAAATTTAAAAGTTAGTGAACAGTTAGTAAAGGAAGATCATACCTTCAAAGAAATCTCTCAGTTACCTATACTGGTTTTCAAAAAGCCCCTCAAATGTACATTTCTCCCCTTTTCCCAGTAACCAATACAATTTCCTTAGGTTCATCAGGTCTTACTGCTTTTCTTTCCTGTGTATTCTATCATTCCATCTCAGCTTACATTTAGCACTGGAGTATGCACTTGTAGTGCCAGTTAAAATCCAACAGAGTGCCACTTATGCTGGAGAGGTCTTCATTTAGTTTTAGTGGGTTTTTCTCCCCCCATCCAACTACATCAGTTGGTATAATAAAAGACAATGCTCTACCTACAAACTTTATCCTATTCAAGACTTTCATAACAGCAAAATGCCACTGGTATCTTTCCCAGGAAAGTGATATAGTGAAAATTCATGGAAATAGAATACACCTAATCTAGTTCCTTACTGCCTTACTCAATATCATCATCCATTTGACCATAGTCCAACACAAAGGTAATTGGATTTTTTCCCCTTTTATTCAGTGGAAGGTTGTAGAACCTTACTACTAATCAATTAGAAACATCTTTTGGCTCCCAGTAAAATTTTACACATGGGCAATGCCCTTATTTTTCTTATTTCATCAGTAAAATTTCTTCTGAGTTTGTGGTATTCAGAAAAAGCACTTGTCTCTTACAAGGCTGAAGAAATTCTTGGTTTCTAGACAGTTGGCTTGAGATTGCTCCATCCTATTTTTTATATGTTCCAGTTTGCATTCATCTGTGTCAAGCATGGGGAAGAAGTCATAAACTGTGTTCAAGGTCCTCTTTGCAGCTACTGTGCAATGAAATTGGCTCTTCCATATTTCTGGTAAAACTATTTGAGATGGCTCCACATCCTCATGATACACTGAAGAAACAGTGTTGATGTGAATATTTTTAGGAACTACTTGTTTGTATCAGAGACCTTGGCCATATTACAAACTACTGGATTGTACCTCTGTGACAAGCACCAAGCATAACAAATAGTTACATATTTCAAGAAATAGTTCAGTGACTGTATTCCAGTTCAGGGTTCTAATTTATCATCACATCTGCTTCAGTCATAAAGGGTTATTTCATTTTAACATTTTCCTCACTGCTTATTTTCATATAGGAGGGGAAGAAAAAAAGAAAAAAAAGTCTCATGAATTTAATGGCTAAGGATATGTTTTGCACTTTTGGAGAGGTTGGAAGAAGGTGAGGTTAAGAACTAAGCTTAATATATCATTTATAGTATTCTATTTGAATAAAATTTTAATTAGATAAGATGTATACCAGAGTATTTTTGAAGTGCAAGATGCAGGACACCATTGAACTTCTCCCTTTGCTTACTAAATTGGTAATAGAATAACAAAGGACAAATGTATCCTTATTTAAAACCATATTTAGTATGCAAATCACTAATAAGGAGGGTTTGTAAAAGCTCTGATGCAAACTGTGTATCAACTTAAAAGGTAAAGTAGTCAGAGGAAAAATGGTTTGGGTTTTAAGTACTTCAAAGCCTTTTACCAAACTTCTACATGCTATTTATTACAGCTATATAACTTCATCTTTGCACCTACAAGAGCTTTTAGTGAATACTGAAAATGTTTTCTGCATATCAAACATTTATGCCTCAAATAGAAATGGTGAATGGGCATTCCAGTTGCAATATACATCAAGAAAGCACTGCACAACTCTAACAGCAGCCTCATTATTTCAGACTCCTGACTTGTGGCTCAGAAGACTAAAGGAATTGAGAAAGCACCCGACAGCTTTTATTGTTATAGATGGAGATTTGGTTTTACTAAGTTACAGTAATTCAAAGCAGGCTCTAAGCAGAGTTCTCAAACATGTCTTGTTAGCTGTAAATAAAGAGAAGGTAGTGGACCAAACAACACACATCTTGCTGATGTAAAAGAAGCATTCTAATATTCTCTGGAGAGCCTGTGGTGACCAGGTGGCTGAGGTACAATCTGACAGCATTTCTCTTTCCTCTGCACCAGGAGATAAGGGACAACTCCTTTTTCTTGATGGTAATGCCAACTGTACTGCAAGGCACAGTTTTATGCACAGCCTCATAGGCAAATCAAAAGAAGGAACTGAAAAGCCTCACATTTCAAAGAACAGTCTAACTACCCTCTCAATATTTAACAATTACCTGTCAGAAAATAACTAAAAGGAACTATTTTTTTTTAATCACAGGTTGGATTTGTAATAAATTATTGAGAACTCTCTGTAATCCACAATAAGAGGGGTGGGGAAAGAAAAATAGTTTGGCAGTTAGCTGGTCTCATAACTTTTTTCAGTTAAGGTCAAGTTTTCACTTTTTCAATATAAGGAAATCAAACTATACACTGGTTTTGATTTGTCTCTAAATTAAAACTTAGCTTTGAACATAAAATGAGGTCACAGCTTAATAGCTATACACCATACAGATGTCAGAAAAACTTGGATGACCAGGGAAGTTAATGCAATAGCTGATGTTTGAATTCTCTGATACTATTTCACAGATTCTGAATTGTTTGATTTATTCTGGTAAATTCAGCCACATTAGTTCCCTCACTACAGTGATCACTGCTGTTCACAAGCTGCTCATAAGTTTTATGCACGCAGCAAACCCTCGAAGAGTTGAGACAGAAAGTTCTGTATCATGATTTTTTCTCATTAGAGAAACTACTACAAAATTGCAATTAAAAAGTAATTATATAGATTCATAAATCTTAGAGAGATAATATTTATTAACCATTTTCAGTAACGGATACTTAATAGACATGATTGTTTTTTAACTACTTCTAATATAAATGAAGAATAAACTAATATTGTATTTCCCAATGTCTTTTACTTAATAATTAGCTTCCACTCAGGAGTGGCAACAGATAACCCACAGGCCTGATGGCATAATGACATAAGAGACACTTGAACTTTTTTCTTCTGGTGGCTGAGGAGGATCATAGCATTTATGAACTCTTTCAGGCCACCTGGGAAATATGTACTTATTTAAAAAAGAAAAACGAACAACCACAACTCAAAGCTTACATCTGGTAGTCTTTTTTAACAGAAGAATCCTTTTGGTGGAGCCAGTCAGGCTTTTCATTCCTTACCATAGAGAAATAGGAATTTCTGCAAGAGGGTAATGAATCTAATAGAGCTGCTCGTCTTTTAAAGCCTTTATTGACAAAGATTATTTAAATAATGCTTCAACTTTGTGCATGCTAAAAATGACTTCTTCGGCCCAGTTATTCAGTTAATTTACTAGTGGCAAAGGGACAGTTCAAGAAACCACCAACTACTCTGTTTAGTGTCCCAGAGCCCCCTCTCTTCTTTTTTCCCTTGGTCTTTGGCCAATATATCCCCTCAGCCCATGCTGCTGCTGCTTATTGTGAGCCTCATAAAAAGGCTTCAGACAATCACTGTGTTCCTGAGCTCCCTGGGAAGAGTGGTACAAGAGAGCTAACGGAGCCAAGGAGACAGAGTTCACAAACTAAATTAAGAGGCATTTAAACCAGCAAGGTAAGGATGTAAGGAGTTTGGTGTGTGGCATTTTCTTTGTAGCATTTCCAGCAATAGCAAGGTTTTCCAGATGGAAAAATACTACAAAAACCAGCACATATTTGTCTCCATGAATTTCCATGAAAAGTTATGTCTCTGGCTGAATATTCATTATGAATTGATCAGTGCATTTTATTGGTATGTCTGACAGATGAGCTCTGGCTCTTGCTGCCTATCAACAACTTGATTCACCAACTGGTAGACCATTTTATTTATCTGTTTATGCTTGAGCTTTTTTCAGGGCTAATATTTAGGGTGGAAAAAAGGCCCAAAATAAAACATGAAAATAGCTTAAAAAAAAAGGAAAATGAGAAAATAAAAGCACAGCCCTTATCCTATGGGATTCCATCCAGTTCTATTTAGTAACTGAAAAGAAGTGAATCACTGTCCAAGCTTGTCCTAATCAGTACCTAATTGTGTTGCACCAAGAGAGATTTAGATTAGATACTAGGAAAAAAAATTCCACTGAAAGGGTTGTCAGGCCCTGGAACAGGCTGCCTGGGGAAGTACTTGACTCACAATCCCTGGAGGTGTTGAAAAGATGTGTAGATGTGGTGCTCAGGGTTAGTGGTGGACTTGGCAGTAGTAATGGTTGGAACTGATAATACCAAAGATCTTTTCCATCCAAAACCACTCTGTGATATTATGAGCAGGGGACCCCAAAACAAACTTGGGATTGCAGCCTGCAGTTCCAACAGACTTCAGATGTATTAAGACATCAGAGGAACTTGTCAGAGCAAGTGAAGATTTTACCATTCTGGTCCAAATTACAAAGTTCCATAGAAATCTTTGCATTAATCTTTTCCAGCTGGAAAAAATAAAATATTAAGGAGAAAAAAAATGGAATGAGTTTAGCCCTGTGCCTAGTAAAGTTGTTATCTCACTTTTTATCACAAACCCAGAAGAAGTCTGGGGAGATGCCTAATTGACAACCAGTGTAAGCTCCCATCTGACTGCACTTAACCTGGCTGATTTACATTAGTTCAGCAGCCAGACCCTCACATATTTTCTTGGGCATAATGAGATATAAAGAAGTGCTATATGGAATCACTAGTCACATATTTTGAGTACAGGCAGTTCTCATTTTCACAGAATACAGTGAAAAAACATACAGAGAACAGAATTGATAGCTGCTCTTACAGTACCAGCTAAATGCTACAGTCTGAACCCTATTTTACCCTGGGATTAATTAGTGAAACATTTAATTCATACTGGAGAGCCTTTGCCAATTTGAAGGAAGGGGGTAGGGGCCCTGTATAATGAAAACGAGACATTTAAGAGAGTTGTGATGTGTGACTTAAATTTTAGGAACTATTCTTCCTTTTTGGTGAAGCACACCAAAATTGATTAGCATTTGCCATGTGGATAACCCTCGAGGAAAAGAATATGAAATTGATAAAGGGAAGATTCAGGCCACTGTCAAGAAAAATGCCAGTTCTACACTGATGAATGTGGTACTGAAGGATGTATACATAAAATTAAACAGAGTCAATACACCTTCCTATGGATGAAACAAAATTTGAATAATCAATTAGAAAAACTGGAAAGGCACTTCCATGAGAGAACAAGCAGCTCCTTATTTTAAGTTTGTGCTTTTCCTTGAAAAAAGCTGAAGGACAGAAGGCAATTCTAAAACTTACTAGTGCTGGCACAGCAAATAACCACATTCACCTGGAAAGTGGGCTTCAGTAATGCAGGAGGTAAGCCCAGCCACTCACTGTCTAATGACAGAAATTTTATGAAGATCAGATTTCACACACTGCAGTGACTTTGTGGCATCAGCAATACTTCTACCAGCCTTTCCCCCCCTTCTTTTAAAGCAGCATATTTTAGAAGTGTATTTCACTGTCATGAGTATGATGACCACTTCAAATCCCCATTGAGCACATCATTTCAGCAGAGTGAAGTTGTGAAATAAACTTCATATTGAAATACTTGGCTAGAGAACCCACTCAAACAGCACAGTCAAAGACAGCTTTTGGTTTAAAATCTTGAAGTCTGATCCTGAGGATGTTCCTTTCATCAACAGTGCTCACTATTATAAAAATGTACAGAGTAACTCAAACATTAAAGGGAAATTCAGTGACTTTCCAGAAGTGAGCTTTGCAAATACTTTTAAGCAGTCTCATCCATCACCACTCCTATCTTACCAAACTGGTAGGTCACACAGGAGCTCCTTGTAATATAACCAACAGAATTAATTTAATACCCTAATTAACATGTAACATATTTCTTACTGTACCAGTAGTGTCTATCTGTTCCAACTCAACATACATATCAAGTCAGTCAAATGCTTCTAAGATAACAGAAGTATAGAACAAATATTAAAGCTCCTTATGTTTTATTTCATTTTTTTTTGAAAAAGAAATTGTCTTTTCTTTTATTCTAACTGAAGTTGACAACAGCTGAGTTGATTTTATTAGAAATAAAACCCCATCATCCCTAAGATGTTTTATAAGAGATTGTCTAGATTTTATTTCATAGGTGTGAAAATACCATGTCATAAATTAAGTGGTTTTGTACCATTTAAGCAGCAAAGTAATAACATGGTGTAGTGGCCTTATCTAGGAAGTGGTGATGACATTTTAACTTAAATCAGTAAATAATTTGGGTTTGCTTCCTGAAGTGCTGACATATCATCCTCTCAGCACAACTATGAATCCCTTCAGATTAGTTTAATTTAATTTATTCTAACAGTTATGGGGCTATTTCCTTGCCTGACAGCAGCTAACCAAATGACTTAATTTCATCTATCACTATAAAAGTGAAATTCGGGAAGAAGAAACAGTTTGTTTTGTATCACTTACAGTAAGGAAGCACTAAGAGTTAGAGAATAGATTTTCCTAGATGAGTTAAATATATAATACAGTCCTTGTGTTGATACTAAAAAAATTAAACAGGGGAAGTGAACTCTTTGGGAGGTCTTAAAATTCAGATTAACAATTATGTGGATAAATCTGCATTACTAATTGGAAGATTATTCCTTCAGTAGAACTGAAGCATAGCATACATCACTTGTGTCAAATGACTTCACAGTTTTCCAGTTTAAATGCACCTTGCAGGTTAATTAAGTACATTCTTGGGATACTCTGCAAACTGGAAAGTAAATATTCACTGCTAAATTTGGTGTGTGTGTGCATATTTATATATATAAATAAATTAAAGGGCTCTCTAAGACTTCCATTTCAACTAGATTTACCCACAGGACCTGACGATGTCTTCCCTCAGCTTGTCTCTACTAAAGATTCCATAAGAACATTAAATAACAGTACATCATGTCTCTGCAGCTAAAATACATGACATTTTGCACATACTTAATCTGCTCTGGAGTAGAACTTAGACAATCACTATCAGAAACCTGACTTGTTGCCTCAAGATAGGTTCCAAGCAACGAGGTGATCACCAGGTAGTGAGAGACATGAATACCTGGTGCCAACTCAACTAGACATATGGCTAACATCTGGCAGTGTTAGGGAAAAGAAACACTGACTGCTTTATTCATTATTTCATTGGCAGAAATATTCAAAATGCCAACTGTACAAGTTACATTTTACTAATACTTCCATTATGTATCTAAAAATCAAATAAACTGGGCAGAGCAAGCTTTCAAAACTGGATGAACTCGATCACATAATTCTGGAAATGTAATTTCTAGACACTTGAGATGATTTTCACCATAAACACAGACATAAAAATTTAATACCTTGCAGCACTTGTTTCTGTACAGAAAAATGCAGGATCTGCTGTAGGTAAACATAAGATACTTTTGTAATAATACAACCACTACACCATAGCTTTAAATGTCAGTACTGATATTCAGCATGATTTCCTATGTATGATGGCTCAAGTCAATTATAATGACAGATAGCATCCTACTGGCTTATCTGATTACCTCTGACCTTTTAACAGCTGCAGAAAGCCAAAACAGCCTGAAAGAGGAACTCATGCATATATGACACAAAGCTGGAATTTCAGAGCTGAGCCACAGTCAAGAACACATTGAATGTCAGCAGATTTCTGACAAAGCCCAGAGCAAATAATTTCTTGGATGGTTTGGCACCACAACAGCCTGTCATTTATTATAGCTGAGTACTGACAGGAGACATAAACTTGATTAATTTTATATCAATACATGATATAAAAGTCATTACAACACATAGTTCCTTTTAAAAACTTGGAATCCACTAGTCAAAGTAACCATTCATTTTTATTATTATTTCTTTTATCAGAAGCTGGGTTAGATGATTTAAGGCTGCACAGGCTTCAGAGGGAAACAAAAATCAATATTAAGTGCAATTGTGTATATTCAAAAGCAAAGCATATCCTTTTTGTACAGGAGATTACTAGCCAACTGCTCAGGGAAGTCTCACTGCTCAGGTGTCCTTGCTCATGCCTCAAAGTTAGCTCTGCAAAGTGTTAGTCTGATAAAGAATGAAAAGCTTATCTTTGTGTTGCTAAGAAAACCAAAGCCATAGAACACAAATCCTATTACTTTTAGGAATTACAAAAAAAAAAAAAAAAAAAAAATACAGTCAACTATTTCCCTCTCTTTTTACCAACAGTAAAAAGGTAAAAGAAGAACGAAACAAAGGGAGTTTTCTTTTGCATTTCCAAGTAAATAATATCTTCTGTATCTTATCACTTGGAAGAAGCAACAGTGTCTTGATGTGTGTATTTATAACAGGGCCTTCTCTTTACACCCTAGCATTTTATGACAAAATCAGAGAACATTTTCAAGGTAAGGAAGATTTACAGCACTGTTTCATCCACATCACCCATGCTCCAAAATATTATTCTGAAAAAGCCACCCAGAATGAACATGCATTCTACTAATAACCTTAGTAACCTTCAATTGATCTTCAAGGAATTCTTCCTGGTAATATTGGTTAGGAATGGTTTTAAATCCTCTCTACAAAATACCTATGAACTCACCACCGGTAAGAAAACAATAAAATAACACTTCCACATTACCACAGTTAAAATGAATTCTCAGATGTACTTCTACAAACACTAAACCTGCCATTTTCTTTATCTGGACCACAGTTTCACCCTTAGAATCAGTGACACCATAAGTTACCTCTATTGGGAATAAGCGGAGAGAATTAACAGTGCAACATAACTCAATGATTTTTTGATTTTTTTTTTTTTTTTTTTGGACATACAAACTTCAAAGATGATAAAGCAAAACCCAAGATCAAATAACTCTATAAATTTTACTTACAGCTACATTCCTAATATCTAGGTAACTGAGAACAGTAAAGAGAAAAAGAAAATAACTAGAGATTTTGGAAGGAGATTCTGTGGTTTTATCTACACAGAAACTACTACAGAAGACATTTTATGCTGCTATGGCAAAGTTAATGAAGAAGACATGGCTTTAGACAGAAGTGAGGAAAGGACAGATACTGCACTTCTCCATCATCTGTGGTAAAAAGTGTCAATGTGATGAACAGCATGTTTGATGTCTCTTGTCCAGTGTGCGTGTCTGTTGAAGGAAAGTGAGAGCAAGGTGGGGCTGCCTACAGCTTGAAGCAAAAGACTATTAAAGAAGGGAGCCTCAAAAGAAAAGAGAAGAAAAAGCTTTCTTGAGCTCAGAAGTGGTTATGCAGCATGAGCCAGAAAGCCACTGAACTGAGTGAACTTGAGCTGAGGGCAAAGACTGGGATAAATTAGAATTCAAAACCTTTTACTTTTTTTATCTTGACTCCTAGTTGCCCATAAAAAATAATTATGCTAGCTCATATTCAAAACCAAAAGCTGTTATTTAGTGGTTGATTTTAATTTAAAATCTTTCTGATCTCTTTGAGAGCTCATTTTTAAAAGTGTCTTCCCAGGTCCTCTTCAAGGTCCCATCACACCCACACCCATCATGATCTCACCCTCAGCAGCACCAGCTCCACATTTCCTAGGGTTTTGGCAGCACAAGTGCAGTCTCATTCCCTTACCCAAAGACCCTGCCCTGGCCTGCAACATTCCCACAGTAAAAATAATGACACCTGGTTCAATGGAATGGGGACCTTCTCTCCAGTGAGCTTCAGAAAACAAATATTTAAGACATGAAAGAATGCAATTAGGAGAGTAATACATATCAAACAATGTTAATAACCTTTATAAGCAGAGAGAATACCCAGTTTATTCAGCTATCATAAAACAAATATTAAACATACTCTGGGAAAAAGAAAAGACATGTTATTTCTGTTCAGAAAAGTAATTAAAAAGTGAACAGAATGGCTTGGCAGCTGCACAGTAATCCCCTCCAGTATCTCAAGCAGCCCATACTGGTGCAAGATGCTCTTCCCAGCATCACCAGATTAGAATAGTGCTGCAATCAAGGGAACGCATCCCGTTTACCTGAGGTGTTCCTGCTTCAGAGGAATCAAGGCAGTAGTAAGTGTCGAGTTAAAATTTGAAATACTCACACATTACTCCTAAAAATGGAACTGAGAGGAACGTGCCAGAACACATTGTTATATCCCTTCAATGAGCAACACAAGAACTTGCTGATTCCAAGACACAATGTAGTCTATATATGTCAGCAAGAGTACAGCAGTTTCTCCTCTGAATTATGCTACAGGAACAGACTGCTATTTGTACAGCTCTGTGTATATACCCTAACATCTTATACAATGGAATAATAAATTAATGTGCAACCCAAACCTTGCTTTGGAGTATTATCAGCATGCAGAAAGAAGCCAGTAGCAGTAAGAGCATGCTGTTTCCATGAACAGTGGAGAAAATGAGGATGGTTTAATCAATACTATGACAATTTAAGTTCTGCTATCCTACTACTCAACTCAGTTAGCATTTATTGTGCAGGAAGCTAATGCACTGGAAACAGGGTAATCAGAGGAAAAAAGACAAGTTAGTGGCTTCCTAGGAAGCTGATGATATGGAACGTTCCAAAAGATGCTTTACAAAAGCAAGACTCCTTGAAAGCTTGGCTCTCTGATACCCTCTATTGCACAGTAGTTATGCTTATGTTTACCTGAGAGCTTACATTTTAAGCCCTCATATTTTCAAGATCCAAGAGCTTTTCCCCTTGCATTCTGTATGTGCTACACCTCTCATCCCATGACTGCCTAACCACTGGGTGTTTTCCCAGTCTTTCATACAAATGGAAAACGGAGACATAAAAGAGAAACTCACACAGTGCAGCTGACTGCTTCACTACTTTATGCAAGGAGAAGCTCACTGACAGAGTCTGAGAGCAAACCTGCTTTGTATTTGCTGGGGTGCAATGCGCTGGACTCCAGTACGGAGGCCAAATTTGTCTATTAGATATCTTCTATGAAACATTTGGGATCCAGCTTTCTTTTTGGGGACAGCTCAAACAAGGAATTGAGCATACAAGTCTTGAACTGTAATGCCTGTGCCTACCAGCTTCATTTTCATGACAAATGCTGACATGTTCACAACAGGATAAATCCTAAAACTACATCTAAGGTGGAAACCAGAAAATGGGCCCCTAAATATCTCAATTAACCTAACTCTCTGCAATAAGCTGGCCTCAGCTGCCCATAAAATCTAAGCTTCCACAGAAGATAACTCACTGTACGCTTTTAAACCAGAAAACACAAGCCAATTAATGCATTGTGAAAAAAATATTGTTAAGGTTCGTTTTTTTTCAAACTCAGACGGTGATACTTTACAGTAAGTGGACTTTATTTAATGCTCAATTACATTTTAATTGCTTGGTGACACTATTCATAATCATCAAACTAGCTAATGTTTATTAATAGCTGTTTCTGATAGAGTATAGCACCTCAGATTTCTACAGGAGCTTGAAACTACAAAAAAAAATTGATACAATTGCCACCTAAACACCCACATTAAACCCATCTCCCTTGCTTTAATGCTCAGGTGACTTTAAGACAGTTGATATTTTAAACCATATAAAGTACATGCAACATACTGCAGAGATTAAGGTAGAAATACCCCACAGAACTGGAAGTCTCTGACACAGCATTATGGCTACATGGTCTCACCTTAGTTATTGGTATCTCAAGAGCAAGCCATAAGTCACCAGATACACAGGATTTTGGTTCCCTTAGAGAAGGGCAGAGATCAGTCCTCAGATACTAGATTTCTTTTTCAACCAGACCTTCTTAATTTTTAAAATCAGATATGTGGCTACCTAAATGATCCACTGGAACATAAATGAACATTTGATCTTTACAGAAAACTTGTTATTTCATTTTGCCTTTTTAAAGAAACAGGTATCATACAAATTGTCAATAGGGAAAGAACACTGGAAGCCACTTCAGTGCAAAAGCCATAAATCATCAGGCAATTAATACCTCACAGTAACTTCTTAAGATTACCAGACATTTATAGCAACCCCATCAAAAGTTAACAAAGTTATTCTCTGCCAATCAGACATTTTAATGCTCACCTCACTCTCAGGAGTCTTTCCTCATGCATCTCTCCTGTAGCAAACCCAAATCCTCCAAAATAACCTCTCCCCTTGCTGCCTTCTGGGTATTAGGGCTTCACAGCAGCTGTTTCTAATTGGTAGTTTGATGCTAACTCAGGGATGTAATTAAGCCCTTCATCATTCCCTCTTGACCTCCTGCCTTGCAGGTCAGGCATTTCCCACTATGGAGATCAGGTGTTATTAGAAAATCAGAATTTAGTGTATAAACACTTGAAAGATGGATGTAATACGTGAACATAATCAACACAGAAAATTCAATCTACTGCCACACAGAACAAGTTTTAATTCTAAGCAATAAGAGTGTGCTGGTTTTTTTCAGTTTTTCATTTTGGCTGGGGGGACTGAGGGGATGACCTTCCTGTCTTCAACTATCAGAACCACACAGAAAGCTCATTGTGGCTATGAGTAATTCCGTTTTCTAGGAGTGCATATATTTATAATGGAGAGGTATGAGGGGAGGTAATGAATTGCTCTCTGGAGAGAAAACATAGAACTCAACAGAGCAGCAAAAGGAAACCCTAGGGAAAGTCTTTTTCTGTCACCAGCTTTTCAGGTTTACACAAACATCAGCTGCTCTATTTATTCTAAACATACCTTTGTCAGGAGCAAAGCTCTTTTCCATTCCTATTTCAAATCACTTCCAAAGGGCAAAATTGTACGAAATATTTTATGTAATAAATGAATGATTTTATACAATTCACAACTAAACCAGTAAAAAAATCTTCAAACTTTTCCAGAATTCATTTGGTAAAGTTTACTCATGAAATACTATTCTCATTCCTTGCCGTGAACACTTAATTTTGCACACTTGAGCACTTGTATCAAGTCTACTTCTTATGCATTATTTATACCACCATGTAAGATAGGGCTCACCATGAAAATGTCAGCTAAATCTTCATTCCCAGATGTAATGTTTTAATTGTTTAGTATGAGCTAATTCTCTTAAAATTGCTTTTTTAATAATTAAAAATAATTTTGGAAATGTAATATTTTCCAGTCCTTGCCATACAATTTAAAGAGCTTGAAACTTTTTTTTCCTTCAACATAGCATGCTACTCAGAAGCCTGGACTCCATGTCTGGACAGGAATTAGAGGGGCGCCATCCTCTTGACTGCAGACCCAGTGCACATCATACTGGAGGCACAGAGGAAGGCACAAGATTGAGTACTTCACCACAAAGTCTACCTGCTGTGCTCTCTAGATCTATCTTGAGTCATTGTTGCATTAACTTGATTAAAACACACAAGTTGCAAAGGGAATGGAAATGCCTGAGTCCTCATTTTCAGCTGACTTACCTGGGAGTTCCCTCCATGCCCCTGGAGAGTGCAGTAATACCACAAATACTTTGATACCCAAGACACTGTCACAAGAACTCAACAGCACGTAGCATAGTTCCCAGCTACAGTTAATTAGTAAAGCAAGTATAACTTTATTTATTTTATTTTTTTTTTCCATTTTGTTAATACATTATGATTGTCAACCTACAACACATTTTTAACAGTGACTACAGGTTACTGCTGTAACATAACAAATTATATGATAGGCTTCCACAGAGCTTGTTAACATTATCAGAATTACTGGTGAAGAGGAAATGTTAGCCCTTGGTTATAGGACAAAGGAGGATAAAATGTATTACCTTCCTTTTGGTAGCTCTTTCAATAATAAAGCACTTTTAAAATCAAGTCAAGAAGACAACACAGCTTTTTTTCAGGTTTCCCAAGAAGTAATTATGGCTGTACATCCTTTACTTTCATGTAATTTCAAAAGAAAACTAAACTAGTATTAAATATTGATTGCTTTCCTCAATCATTAGTCTTAATGAACTCAGCATTCCTACTACCAAAAATGGCATCTTTTTATTTAAAAGATGCTATCAAGTGTCATAAGTTACTAAAAGGGCTGCTTTATATAAAATTCATTAAAAATGTGATACAGTTTTAAAATACTGGATTATTTTCAAACCCAGCCTCTTTCTAACTTTTTATACTGAAATAATAGCTTGCTCTTTTTTTGAAAATTAAGAATTTAATCTGCAGGTGGCAGTGTTTCTCTTCAGGAAAAAAGACACATACACGAGGGAGATGAGACAGACACATCCTGATGAAACTGCAGCTCTTAAGGAATATAATTAAAAAAAACATATGTATAATATAGACTCTAAATTTTCTTATATATATATAGTCTCTCTATGGAGTCTAGTAAAGTACAGTGAATGCCATAGCATTTTTGCTTGGGCTGCAAATAATTTATGAATTTGAAGATCAAGAATCTTCAACAGATTTACATACAGTAAGGTTTTAATGAACGAATGAGTTGAACAAACTTCACTGGCAAAAACAAGTTTATAAGATACAAGGGTGTAGAATTCAGCAAACAATACTTCCTAAACCCAACTAAAGGGTTCATGTGGGTAGCTGGATTTATGATATGCCATATAATTCAGCATATTTCTATTGTCCTGGCACATCATTCCAGTTTACATTTACATTTACATCATCCTTACCTCAGCCCAGGTTTTGAGATAATTGGTGATTCAATAGCATTTCTTGGTCTGATAATGCAGATATTGTAGATGTAACAAAGTATCTAAGAGGGGGAATTCTGATAAAGTATTTATTGTTGGCAAGTGTGTACCATCAATGTAAACATAGATTTTCAGCTGGTGACAACACAAAGTGAAGGCCAAGTAATCAGTTTTTCATCTTGAAATTGCTATGCATTTGAAATTGCAGAATTGTGAATTAATTTGCTGTCTAACAACAAGTAAACAGAACACAACAACCTTTTTACTGAGGAACAGATAAGCTTAATCTATTGTTGCTTATAAAGTCCTCCTACCTCTTCACAAGAAGAGGAGATACTCAAAAAGGCACATTTCTAACATCAGACCTGCAAATCACACAGCAATGCAATAAAATATATAAGGACATGAATGAAGTGTACCCACCTTTATTTTGTTACTCCGACAGCACTGAGCACTTGGGTGATGACAAGCTCCCCTGGTCCAAGAAACATCAGCTTCTGACTCCTAAATTTTGATACATCTCATGTTGTTAGTCTGAAATATAAACCACAGTCTTAGTCATAGCTATAGATATATCTTTGGAACAATACTTTGTATAAACATACTATATATTAAATGATTGAGCACCATCTCCTGCATATAAAAGCCATGCATGCAGTACATGACAATATTTATGAGGTCCTGAAAACATTTCCTAGAATTCTGTTCTCAGGGAATCTGCATTTCAATGCTAAATGTAGAAGGATTTATTGGGATGTAAGTATCACACTCAGAAGCACGTGGTTCTATGCAAACCTGGAGATAGGGTAGGCAAAAAGTGTCATCAACAACCAAATTATTATTTGCCTCAAAAAAAAGTCAAAAGCTCATCCAGAACAAATACTACTTAAATATTTTTTATTTCTTTGTATTATAAAAGATACCACATAAACATGCCTGTATTGCAAATACCCATTTATTATAAAAATTCTTTATCATAAGAATTATATATTTTATCAAAATATTTTATCACCTATCACTGAAGCCTTTCAGCACCTATATGAGTAATAAATTCACTACATTTTCTACTTTTCAAAATAGATAGCACAATTTCTCTACCACCAGGCAATGGACAAACTAAGTCCTAGGAGATTTCATCCTGTTCTCTGGAAACAAGACCCTCAGAGCATAAATAACCATTTCTGTGTATGAATATAAGTATTTTTACTTTAAGTTCCCCTCTTGGTTGTTTCTCTGTTCCTTTCTCCAAGTATTTATATGTGGTTTACATGAAAGATAATAGTTTTCTGCATATTGAAAGTAGAGGCTGACTATGGATTTGCATAACTTAAGCAGTTCAAATTTCATGTGGAAACTTAAAAATGTGGGGTTTGTTTTGTTTTTTTTTTCTATAGTATCCAAAAGGAAGCCATGTTCTTCTTGATGCCACAAGAGCATCACTCAGCAAATGCAAAATTAGATAAATAGAAACAGCAGCAGTAGAAGAAGAAAAGGAGTGTTAGCCTCAGGGGAAATTAAAGGAGACGTGCTATTCTCTGGCTGCACAGATCCTCATTAAAGACACTGAAAAATGCGTTTAAGGACCTGTCTCAGTCTGATACTTTTTCAATGTCTATCTCTTGCCTGTTGTTGTTGTTGTTTTTCTAGAGGCCCCAGTGAAAAGTATCCTGCAGCTTAAAATACTTTGGGGCTATTTCCTCCTTTGTTCCATTCCTGAGTGAGTAATTTTGTTTCAGTGCTCCTGTGAATAAGATTCCATTTTACACATTTCACTTCGCCGGTTTTGTAAGTAGCCACCAAAGAAAAGGAGAGCAGAGTAACAGAACTAGGACAATGGGAGCCTTCACTTCCATTGTTCTGTAAGGATACAGAGAGTGCTCGAAGGGGCAGGCTGGGAGACAGAAACAAGTTCCAACCACTCCAGCAAGAGCCTACTATTAAATCATTTATATCTTGTTAAAAGTTCCATGGGATTATAAAATCTGCAAAAGACTGTTCCCCACCTGTATCACACCATAGAGGTAAGAATTTGGTCCATTAGGTAAGCACTTCAGTGTGATTGAAGCCTACAGGAGCTGGAGCAGAGGGCTCAGGGTTTCACCTGTCATTTCACAGACTCTGTGTGGCTTTCCTGGGATCAGACAGTGGTAAATCTATCCCTCTCTTCTTATCAGGCAATTTGCTACCCTCACATCTGCAGAGTAAAGTAAAAATATAGATTATTTTCATTACACAAACACAACAGGTAAATATTTTGTGTAGATGGAGTCAAAGGGTCACTTAAAAAAAGCACCCATTTCAAATTAAAAGGATGGAAAGTAAAAGCATTTCAATGTTACTTACTGTGCTTTCATCTAGTGGGAAAGGTCTCAAACTTTCTTAACAGCTGTTTTAGTTGTGTTTCTTGATGCAGTTTATTGAGCGAATGCATTCTGAGAGCTTTAAATTGAGATTTATTTGTCCTTTTTGCTAATCATGAATCAACTTTCTTTTAGATCAATTAACTAAATCACTTCAGAGGCAGCTCAGTGAATTCTTTATGGATGAAAACCTTTGTTCTTTATTGCCCATAATATCTCTCCACCCCAATAAATACAATTAATAACCTAGTTGTTCACTAGTGTTTGTAACTTCCAATGTTTCAAAGCAATTCATTTCTTATGACTTGCTAACAAAAATAGATTTGAGTAAAACATCAATATTAATATGTGCTTACATTCTCCCTTCTGTTCTTTCAAAAGTACTTAGTTTTCACAAATAACTTTATAACAGCATTACTCATGTCATTATAAAACCTCAAGGCCTTTTTTTTTTAAACTATAGGTAATAATATGTTACTGCTGCAATACATACTAGTTCTTTCCTGTAGCATACATAAAAGCAAAATAAATTTCAAGTTTCCACTCCGAAATTTCCAACTAGAGAACCTATTTCATGACAGTATTTATTAGCACAGGAAAGTATTGGTCCTAATTTCTTCCGCATTTTTCAGCAGGACGGGGCTCTTGATATATTATGTTTCCTGTAATAGTACCTATATCCTTCCTTTTGTTAAAAATCATTCTGAGATGATAAGTATTCTAACTGAGGGCCAGGGATTCAACAGCAGCTGAGACAAAGCACAACTTGCCAAGAACTGGACTGCTTTGCTCAGAGTGCATTTGAGCCAATTTACATTGAACAAAGCAGACCAAAGCCTCTCTGGCCACCTCAGAATGGGATCCAGCAGCCCTACGATCCATTCTGTCATGTTAGCTCAGTTTGGAACTCATCTGTGAGCCCCAAATCCCTCGTTTCACATACTGTGTGGATTTGTACTTGAGTTTGGCTCTGGGAAGGAGCCAGCCCTGCCCTGGCAGGGAAGCTGTGGCTGTTGAAGAACCATCTGGCTGCCCTGCCCCACTAACCCACCTGGGCTGATGGATAATTCTGGAAGCTACAGCCTCCCAAAAAGCCACCTCAGCCTTCTCCCCAGACCCCACACCCTTCCCAGCATTGCTGCAGATGGCAGAGCCCCATGTTCTTGCCTTGCTGGCCTTGGTCTTGGGGTCTTGGTGGTGTCAGCAAGATGGGTCCCTCAGCTCTGTCAGGAATGGCGTCCATTTTGGAGACTGCATTTGCAGCACGTCAGGGGGGAAGCTGGTGATGGCTGAAGATCCGGGCAGGTTTCTGGGTGACTCTGGAGAGCTTCACCCACCCCCTCACACCTTCAGCAGGAGCCACCGGGTGTTGATGCTGTCAGGAACAACATGGAGGGTGCCATTGGGTCAAGGCTCCCGGTTTTGGCGGGCTGGGGTGCTGCAGGTTCCCTCCCGACGGCACTGCTGTGAGGAGACGTCAGGACTCAACCGGTCCCAGCCGGTTCCGGCCAGTTCCAGTCAGCTCTGCGAGGGGCGTCCTCACACCAGCACCAGTGAAGTTGGCAGCACCTTGGGAAATCACGTTTGAGGAAAGACAAAACACTGGCTGGCAGTGAGTTGTGAGGGAAAAAAAGTCTCAAAAAAATGGCCCTGGGAAGAGCAAAGCAGGGGAGGAGGCTCCAGGTCTGGAGGAGATTCCTGTGAAGACACCACGGAGGTGCGGTTCATTCCAGTCGCTCAAGAAGGGAATATTTTTTTTGCCTTTAAGAGTCACTGATATGGCTTTTTTTTGACCTTTAAAGAGTCTCCTCATCTGTACCTTGACTGAGAAGCCTTTTGACAGTATTTTTTCCCTTTGCACTGTTGAGAAGGGTGAGTGTGAAGGTGGGCAGCTGGCCAGGGACAGCCCACCACAAAGGAGACTGAAACTGCGAGCCTGCCTGTGTTCCATGGTGGGAGATGATCAGGAATCTGAGACACACACAAAAACCTCTCTGTTGAGACCTGTTGGTCTCTCTGCTCTACACCAGCACCGAAGGGGGATGCTAGAACATCTCTTCCTGGTCCACACACCAGTTTCACCAGATGAGGTGTCTCCCAGGTGTCCTTTGCTCGTCTTGTTGATGAGACACAGCACATCTGTGAACAAAGCCAAAGTATTTGTATTTATTCTATAAATCTCATTGTAGAGGGATGGGCTGACAATGGTAGGCTGTCTGACAGCCTGCAAGTCCAATTTATTTCATTCCTGCTAAAATGCCACTCAAACATGGCTTGGTCTGTCAGCTGGTGCAGGTAAAGGGCTGGAAAAATAAGGCAGATCTGTTGCAGTATGAAACAGAGAAATTGCTCACTTCAAATATTGAAAATATAATTTTGCCAGGCTAAGTGTTCACATGCATTAGTCCACATCATCATTGCTGCCCAAATTCTTTCTTCATCTGAAGTTAAATGCCTTTCTTACCGTCTTATCAGCACACTTCAAACAGCAATACTCAAAAGATAGTAGTAGTGTAAAAACAAAATTGCCTACATATTTCTGGATAGGACAGACTGCAAAACTGCTCCTATGCATAACCTAAGTGCATGTTTAAACATGCTGTGAATTAAAATCTGAATGAAGTAGTTGAGGGGCTGTTTCCTACATCACCACCATAATCTATAATAATAATATAAAAACAAAAAACCCAACAATAATAGCAGGCAGCATTGGAGAAACACCAAGCACAGAATTTTGCCTGTTTGCTCCATTGAGACATCTTTAGTAATAGCAAACTTTAGTTTTTTCAGATTTTTTTTGTTGTTTTCTCCCTTCCCCAAAATTATAGGGCTCCGGAGATTACTAACTTTTCCACTTAATTAACCTAATTCATCATGCAATTTTAATGTCAATGTTACACTATTCTTAACTCCCATTTCAAAGAATCATCCAGGAATTTATTAATTTTCTCATTTAACTTATGTATTTTACAGTTTTAACACTTCCTGGTATTCTTAGGCTTATTTTTTTCATGTGGTTAAAATATTAACATTATCTAAAATATAACAGATCACTTTATTGATTCTCACATGAACAAAGAAGCTTTATATATTTATGCACTGGTCATTGCCCCAGATTGTACTTAATGTTGGCCCTTATTATGTTGCATACAGAGTTGTTCCCAACATCAATGAAAATTTTCCCTTTTTTTTTTTTTTTTAATTGATAATGATAGAATCAATTTAATGTAAATATCCTACTTTAATATAATGCCTTCATAAAACACCATAACCAACAAAAAATTTCAATTTGAATTAGTCTATTTACTTCAGTGGCTTTACTTAAAAATGGATCCTGTGTATTTTTTTAAATAATTTATTTTCTAGAGTTTTTATTATCAAGAAGGAAGGGTATTATCTCAAGCTAACTGCACTGGGCACTGCTTAGCTGAATAACACTGAAAGAAATACAGGAAAACAAAACATGCATCTCTTGCTTCATTGCTTTGTACTAACACTACACAAAGAAATATCAAAGGTAACATAAGACAGATTTCAAAGTGCTCATGCAATTGGAAAGTTCAGTAGTATTCTATAAACTTTTAAGATGGCTCTAGGGCACCACTACAGAAGGAAGATAAAAGAACAAGATGATTATCTATTCTCCTAAAAGAATACTGTACAGAATACTGTAAGATGTGAGAAGCTTTTGACCATGATCAGTGTTTTGCAGCTGAGATGTCTATCAATAGCAGGTAAGGCAATTTTGTTTTAAATGACACTTCTGTCTTTTGTTATTTTTGTGCAATTTCTTTTTAACTCAATTGGTACTTACAACATTGATATAATTTGTAAACTATTTGTATTCAGCAGCTGTTAATTTGTTTAAAATTCTACGAAGCAATCACCTATTGATTTTTCTTACCAAAAGCACTCATTTTCTCAATACTTTTTTTCCCTACATCTCTTTTGGTGTTTTTTTTCCCCTTCTTAGATATTTTCTCTTAAATACAAGAGAGATCTCACTGAATAGACTGGACAGTAGTTGAAAGCAGGACTCTTTTGTGAGTAAGAATGATATATAGGTTCACCAGGTGATGTGGTATTAAACACGCTGGTACCACACGTTCAGCCCTTAGAGAGCTTTCCAGGTTATAAACTTGAACATGATAAAAGCACAATGTTCTCAGACTCAGGGAGGAATTTTCTTCTTCCCTGAAGACCTACCTCCTAGTTAAGCAGTCCTGTGATACCTGTCTGGTGGAAAATTTGCCTTTTCACCTGCTTCTAATTGACTGCTTCCCACTGAAGAGCAGCAGCAGGAAGCTCCCCAAGGGAGGTAATGCAGGAAGTGCTGTCTGGATGCTGATGGAGGCTCAGAGAGAGCCCACATCTCTCTCTAGGCACCTTTCCTAGAGTTTTTAATGCTGACAGGAGATAGATAGTTCTATTTGCAGGAAAACACTTCTGGAGAGAGAAGCAGTGTTTAATCACCCTTTAATCTGTGGATCTCATAATTGTTTACAGTAAGTTTTCTGTCCCTGACAAACCCCAAGAGCGTGGCATTGTCACTTAATTTGTACTGAAAGCTGTGCACAAGGCTGTTAACAGGGATTTTTAAAATTCAGATCATTATGACCTAATGATCAAGCCATTACAGCAAAGTGCTAAAAGCAGACACATACCAAAAGTAAATATATCTTGTGCCTATTGCCAGATTTGGTTATCTCCTGCTTTCTGTGTTATTGCTACAGAGAGCAATAATGTGAATTATCTGATTAGAGCCACTAACAAAATTCTCAATATTGAAACTGATGAAGTCAGTAAAAGCTGTGCCAGGATTTTACCTGCTGCATACAGCATTTTGTATTTGCATTTAAACAATGCAAGAAGAAATACTTGCTTTTTATCTCTATGTTTTTAAAAATCAAGCAAGCACCTTTTTGAATGTACCTAAGGTTCAGCTTGAGTTTCTTTACTTGGGAAATATGTTCCCTGCTATCAGTTACTAATATTTACATCTATTTTTTTTACATAAAAAGTTTGAACAATAATTGTATACCTTGAACTAAGGTGGATGCATTCAAAGTGCTTCTAAGTTAAAGCTTCATTGGGGAACCAAGCACAGAAACATTAAATGGAGCTTTTTATTTGTACTTAATTTTTATTTCTGTATTTTACAATTACGCTTGTTCAACCACATCAGCAATTATGCAACATCAGATATCTGTGGTTTTATTGTCATTCACCCAGTGTTTTCCCTCTTGTGGAAGGCTCTGGCTCTGACACTGATAAATATCACAGGATAAACTGTTTCTATATTTAAATCTATAAGCACTACATGGTTAGCAATAACTGTTACAAGTATTGATTTTATTTTTCTCAGTTCAGGATAGTAATTCCTTTTTTGGATTGTAACTTTGCTCAAACATAAAATTAGAAGAGGTATTACTGTTGCAGAAGTAAAAGTATGCTTTTAGGTGCTTGGGTCTTTTTCATTTGAGAACTCCAAGTAATACAACTACTTGCTTGGTGCCTGTTAACCAGCAGCCACACTGAAAAGCAAAATAACTTCTATGATGGAAACAGAAACAAGAGATTACTATTAAACTGATTCCATGTTGGCCTTCTTACCTGAGCAAAACTGGTTCCTAAATAAGATTGTAGCAGAATTAGCAGCTCCTCAAAGCCAACGAATGGGAGCCAAGATTCCCACATTTGTCACACCCAGAGTCTGACTTTAAGCTTCCAAAACTTACTTGCCATAAATATATGTCAGAAGAACTTTGAGTAGAAGATGCTCTGAAAGTGCATATCTTGGAAGCAATGTACAAAGGAGCAGCTGAAATAATCTTGCAAGATATAACCAAATATATCCAACTAATGGTGATATATTGAGAGAGTTGGAAATATTTATAGTCACCAGAAAAAACATTCTTATAATCTTAATGTGAATATAGTATTTCCAGTTAAAGTACCATAGGCCACACTCATATAAGCCCTTAAATGACAATGAGCAATCTAAAAGCTTATTACCCTACAGCAGTAATGTCTTTAATTTTAATAAAAATACAAGTATGACATGTCTGACCTTATAAATAATATTGATGTAATAATTTAAAATATTATTTGAATGTCATAGTGGTAATAACAGCCTAACTGGACTCGTAATTAATACAAACTATGAAAACAGTATTTTACACAATGCCTGGAAGAGTATTAGCAGAAAGAGTAAGGAAAGTGTCCTCTTTGACCCTACCTCTACACCAGCCTATGACAAATTCAAGATGTAAAAATGTTTAAATAATAGGAATCACTAGTTGCTCACAGAAACTCAGGACTTATAAACCCAGAGAAAGAAATCTACTTACTCTGCTCACTTGTGCTTGCCCCTTTCTCTCATTTAACCACACTTCCTTTTCTGCTTCATTTCTTCTTTCTGGGGTTTAACTTTTTTGAATAGAGAAATTATATAATTAAAAAGACTCAAAATATTCACTCCAGCAAAAGCTGTGTGCAAATCTCACATGTTGTAGGTTTTATTAAGATGAAAAAAGAGGGGTACCCTGGTTTGCATGTTCCTATTCCCTTTTCATTGATCAAGTCCCAGAACATCCCTGTTGTAATAACTGTCCATTCTGGAAACACAAAAAGCCACAAGCTGTGTGGCACTGCTCAGAGAACTCCATATTGAGTGTTATATTTACTGTAAAATTCAGTTTTCATCTCTTATCAGATAACAGAATGGGGAAAAAAATCAAATAAATAACATTTATCAGAAATAAAAAGGTAAAGGCACTCTACATTTTCAAATTTAGAAGAATGAAAGAGATCTATCCTGTCTGATACATTGCACTTTAAAGGTGATGGAAGAATAGCAGCAATGAAAGGCAATAAATTAGGAAAGATGTATTTTCATCAGTGTACAATACACATCCTTTGACAAAGAGCTTGCCAGTCTAAGAGCTTGTAAGGTTGTATGGTAAATGTTTCAATGAATTCAAGGTACTGCACTTGGGAATCACACAAAGCATTGCTATCTGACACACTTTGTCCCACCCTTAAGAACAAAATTTACAACACAGCCTTTGCAGACAAGCTTTGCAGCACAGGTCTACAGTCCCTTCTCGCTTTTTGTTAGTAGTATCATTTAATAATAAAAACCATCTGTACATGCATTGACTATAGTAGTGCAAATGAGACACTCAGATGTCCGAAACATCCCCAGTGTCCTGATCCAGGATCTTGGTGTGTGGACAACCTACATGGCACTAGGTGAGACTGGTTTGGGTTTATCAGTTGAGCCTCTGAGCTGCCAAAGTCCAGTTATTATTATTTCCATGCTGTAAAGCCTGTTGGTTGTGCTTTATGAATCACAAGCATTTCCCTGTACCTTCAATAATTCAATAATAGTTCTAAAGAACCAGTATAGGTTGGGTCCAGAAAAGGGGAAGCAGGGACACTGCAGCTTGCTCTTTGCAGCTAATGAGATACACACACGTTTTTCCCTCAGTGATCTGACTAATACCTAGCAGCATGGCACTGTCAAATCCTAGTGAAGACATCAGCCTTTTTTGCCTCTGTAGAGTCAGTCACAACTGCCCTTGCTTAAATTATCTCATGTTTAAGCTGTTTCTCCTTAATATTTACCTCTGTACTTTATATTTAAAGAATAGCTTTCTGTAAGCAGTCACAACAAAGCTCACCCATCAGGAAACAAAAACTTATTTTATGCAAATCGCCTTTAATGCAAAGATATTTGGAGACTGTTGATTTGCTCAAGTAAATTGGTTGAGAAGAATTACATAAAAAAGTGCCAAAGGTTCTTTAAGTACTCAGGCTTAAAATTTGACTTTTCAATTAGCATGACAATAGTGTCAGTGTTAATAATCTCTAACCAGAATTAAAAAGGACAACCTGAGGCTCTGGGAAAACAACATGTCTTGATGCATAAGGGTTTCATGAATAGCATATACACATCTAAAACCCTAAAAAATAAACAAGGAAACAAAAGCCTAAAATAAACCAGCTTTTCCAAATATTTTGATCTAGCCTTTTACTCTGATTATCCACTTTTCTTCTTCTTCTTTCTGAGCTATTATCTGTCTTCCCTCCATTACCTATTCTTCCTCTTTCTCCACTGCCTTGGCTGCCTAACTCCCTTCTTTTTAATTCAATCACCAGCCCTTGGTGTTTGGAATTTTTCACTGTAGGGCTGTCCAGATAGAAGATGTTCTCCAATGTTCTCTAAATATTTAATTAGATCTTAATTAGTAAATGTTTTCACTGCTATTTTCTGCATGAACTGCTTCCCCATCTCCAACATTTGCTAAGAATGAACACCTTTCATCTTTTCTTTTCCCCCCTTATTTTTCCCCAACTGATCCCCTGCTCTCTGCTTTTCTATTGCTTCTGTTGATCTTCTATTGTACTCATTCAACATGTTAATTCAGTTCTTTTTCAGATTGCCAATATCTCTACACATCACATAATAAAGAATCTTTGGGAAAAAATGAGTGCTTCTTGGCATATTTCCTTATCTACTTTCATTTTACCTTCCTCAGAAAACAAGAGAACTGCATTTATCAGATCTGTCCTCTAAACAGTTTTGAAATTATTCACCAATATCAAGCAAACAAAATGTTTGCAAAGAAGATATCTCAAAGACAAAATGGTTCTGTGAGATTTCTAGAAATCACCAGCTAAAAGCAGTAGGACACATTAATTAATTAGACTTTGCAGTGAAGGAGGACAAGGGGATCCACCTCAGGATACTGGTCACCCAAGTCACACATCCTCCACCCCAGTCATAGCACCTGCTGTCATTTTGCCAGTGGGAAGATGGAAGAACTGAGGATATTTCAATGGGCAGATTGGAAAGTTAAGAATTTTTGGGTAGAGGTCACCTACTGTCTAGAGTTTTGTTTTGAGGGCTGTTCATACATGTGTATATGTCCATCTGTCTACCCATCTGCCTAACAGTTAAAAAGTTATTCCAGGAAAAAAGATTATCTGATCAAAACAAAATGAAATGAATTTTAAGAAGGTAACACACAAAAGACTGTGTGCAAAACTTATAAAGAATCCCTGAGTTAAGCCAAACAATTCCCAGCTGATAACTTCATTGATTTTAGGAGATGAAAGGCTTTTCATAAGGTGGAAAGAGAGAAAAAAAAAACCCAAAAAACCAAAACAAAAATATTTCACACAAAAGCAATAGGGAGATAGTGATAAATAGGTATTTTTCCCACAGCCATGACTGAATTAATTTGAACTGAGTCCAGGTACCTGAACTCCTAGGGTGATAAAACAAATTACTCAGACCTCCTTCTCCAATTAATTGCCGTGTTGTTTTAGGAGCAATGCTTAGTTTTGCTGTTCTGTTGTGAAATTAGGTATTTTTTAACTAAATATATAATTATAGTATTAGTGTTCCACTTATTTTGAATTAAGCCTCTTGGATGGATTTGTATGTAGAACTCTGTAAAATACCATCTAACTGTACCAAGATACTTCTCTTGGAGGGAAAAATGTACTTTTTGACAAATAAGGTATGTGTGGACACTGTCACTGTATTATAACTACCTATTGGAATTAATAAGGATTGGAGAGGGTCAAGACATTTACTTTTGCCTCTAAAAGTCTAACTTGATTTCACTGCATTCCAAAATTCAAAATGGAGCTACAGGAATCTTTGCTGCCCTTTTTGCAGTGATAATTGTAGACTTAGCAGTACAAATTCAAGTTCCCTCCCTACAAGTCTACCTTGACATTTTCTTTCTTGTCAAAAGAGTAGAAGTGTAGAAGCATGAAGGGTAATTTATTAGAACAGAAGAAATTGCTAATTCACTCATGTTACAACAATTCTGTATTTTATCTAGTGGCAGCAATGTACCTTAGGAAGATCTATGGAAGGCCATGTTCCTATCGATGTCTAGAAGAACTGTTTCATACCCAAATACCCGCTCTTGAATTTCTTTTTTCCTCTAAAATTTCTGCCAAAAACATTCCCTCACTTTGATAATTTTGACTACAATTAGACAACAACTATCAGCAGCTGAAATAACCTTTCACATCTATACATTGCCTGAAATTTATATTTATGCAGTACTAGGTACATTAGCCCTGACTTTTCACCAAGTGTTGGGACTGAGAAATAAATTAATTTTGTTACAAAGATTGTTTTTCAAGTCATATGAATATTTGCTCAATAGCTGGATCACTGAAACACTTGTGCCTCTTTTGGAACACAGAAGAGCTGGAAGGAAACGAAATTGCCAATCCTGTAGAATCTTTATTTAATCCCACTGTGCAATTTGGTGACACTGCATAGCTAAAATGCTTTGCCTGGAAGCTGACATTTTGCTTGTGCCAGCTGAGAAGAAATGGGAATTTTCTTGGTGAAGGGATGTACCAAAAGGTCATAGCTCAGTATGAAAATCATATAGAAACACCAACTAGGGAAGAGATACAGGAAAACTGAAACTGAACCGCAGGACATATAAAATAGCTTTAAGGAAAGAGTATGAAATTGGATGGGGAAAATACATATTCAAATATGGGCTTTACAGAGTTGTTTCCTGTAAGCATTTCTAGCATATAAATAATTTACAGTCTATTTTTGTCCATCTTACTGAGTTCATAATCCAACCTTTTCTTTATTTACCATTTCCCAAGCTGTGTACCAAGAAATTTCAATAGTGATATCTTCAGTTCTGTGTAACATAAACACGTTACAGAAGAGACAGCCCCCTTGGGACCTATGAAGCACACCTGCTCAGCAACTTCTTTTCATATCCAGACTTGTCAGTTGTCTCCTTTCCAATCCATTCGATATGTGTCATGTTAATTTTATATCATTTCAGTGTCTCAAAATCTCAAGCGGTATCAAGCCAATACATACTTCACAGAATACATGCATTATAGCATCACAGGTGTAGTGATTGCCAATGGAAACTTTTGCTTAAAAACTTCCTAAAAGTTGAAAATCTGTGGGGCATGGGATTTAACACTCATGATTTAAGTCTGGTCCATATTCAAGTATTAAATAGAATATGACAATTCAGAAGCCCAAAGGAATTCACATTTTGAACTTTAAAATATGCAAGACTAATTTTGAAAACTTGCAGTTTCCTCTACTCATAGGGTTTTCCATAATGTTAAGATAAATAAAATCATGGTTAAAAAACCAGAAAAATGTCAATTTAATCATTTAAACGTGAACTGAAATGTTAAGCTAGTTGTTTGACAATCTTACCTTCTGTGATTGTCGTAGAGCATGACTTCTGCTTTATCCAGCTCAAACAGAAGAAGGAAAGTAAGTCTGAAAAAGGTATATAGGATTTTCACTGTTCATGTGAAATAGATGCATGAGGTTAGTCTATGAATCCACACTTTTGTTTTTAAACTTAATGACATTTCACCACTGACTTGCTGAAAGAGTAGCACTTAATGCCATTAAAGTGCTACTCTACCTCCTAGTGGGATTTCAAGTTTCAGTCTATTGTCTGCTTTTGTCTCAAGGGAAAAAGAAAACGGAGGAGGCTTCAGGGAAACTTATTTTCAAATAAACGTCATTCTGAGGACTTCCCACTTAAAACATAAGGTGAAAATGTCACAATTAGCTGCAGCTCTTTTTATATTTTCTTCAAAGGGGAAAAGTCTGCAACACCATTAAGTCAGGAAAAAACTTTTGCATTTTGGGTAAAAACTCTGTACATTTCTTAGAGCTATCTTTAATGGAAATTACATTTAAACAGTCAACAAAAATTACTGCACTATCTGTTCATTCAGCAGGCAGTAGTACTGTGGCATACGCAGAAATATCACTGCTAATTTGCCCATCTGTCCAACAGATGTAATGTGCCATCTCTGCCTCTTTTTTTTCCTTTAACTGCCTACCTACATACAGTGCATAACTGAGAAAAAGATACCTTATGAAATGGCATTTTTTATATATACACTTCATTCTAGAACTACCATTAGTAGCAGCCATACAGTACTATTTCTCTCTTGCCCTTCTCAAGGTCTGCAGAGAAATGTTCTCCCAGGCACATGCTGCTTGCAGTTGCATCTGTCTCCCTTTTGAAGCTTTTGCTATGAGGTCCAATCCATTATAGGAAGTTCAGAGCAGCATTTTTTTGCTAACAGTGCTGTCAAGGGAACAATAAGACAAGTAATAAGACCTCACAAGCTATGTTAGAGAGATTCCAGCTGAATGGAATATTATCAGAAAACCGTGTTTCTGGAGGAAGAGTTTTGAGCAGGTGATACTTTGCTGATTCCTGATTCTATACCTAATAGGCCTAGGAATTAGACAGTCAAATCTAAGCACTTAGATTAATTTCTAGTGTAGGGAGAACATTGTAAAATTTAACACCATCTTCACATCTGGATCACAATGTGACAGTTTAGAAAGAGAATGAAAGAGGAAGCAAAGGCCATTTTTCATACATTACATTTTATCCATACTCATTCTTGTGTCCTCAGAGTACCACAGAAGCTAATGAGATATGAAACATTATCACTCTTGAGTCATCTTTTCAAAGCAGGCATGAATAATTTTTCCCAAGGACTACTGTTTCAGGAAAAGGTTGAGATTTTCACCAGCATTCAGAGTTTCCTGTTAGTTGTACCATATAGCTCCCAAAATAAACTCTTGTGAGTACTTTAGTCCTCCTAGCTAACAGCAATTTGTATTTTCCAGACACTTCAAGAACTTCAGAAGATTCATAATTCCACTCCTACCTACGACTCAGATATAGGTAAGATGATGCATTGTCTGACACTATTTTTGTTCTCAGGAGGGATGTTGAATCGAATACTGAACCATCATAATCACAAAATGATTTAACTCACATGTGACAGATTCTACGCAATTAAAAAAGAATGTGTAGAACTGAACAAAAGGGGAGCCAGGAAAACATGCTAAACCAAATATTTTTAATGGTTCTTCATTATGGAAAATCTTGCTTTGCTACACCAGCATGATTGCTAAGATGAAACAGATTAGAACTCACAACTCTAATGCAGGTAGTTTTATCAAGGTCATTAGGTGTTCAACAGTGTTCAGTAAAGCCGTACAAGAATTGCACCTGGATGACTGTAATGGTTTGTGTAGCAGGAAATGGGAAATGTTGTGCAGATTGGTTACAGATTATTTTAGGGGATTAGTTACAGTGCTTACAGATGCATTTGCTAGGGGTAAAACTAGGCAGACAACAGGTTCAGAATCATCTGTTATAAATTCCAATTTTGTACCAGGCACAGGCCTATCAATTTGTGTCTAATTATATCCTTCCATGTGAGATATAAAATACCTCAGGGTCTCTATAATAAAGGCTCATTAATGCGGACGAGAAATAATTCTGAAACTCTTTCTGCCAGGGCTAATGTTAATACAGATTTTAATTGCTCTTACAGGATATTAAAACACAGATTTTTTTTTTTTTTTTAAATCAGTTTTAATCTAGTCATTAAATGGAGCCATTTTCGTAACCCTATATTTTCAAGTATTGCATCCTACACAGCTAGGTAATTGTGTCATTACCAGTCATGTTGAACCAAAGAATGAAAGATGATTAATGCATAAAATATAAAAGACAATATTATCAAAGATATATGAGAGTAAATGCTCTTCAATTCTTTGTAATTTCCTTTTCTACCACTACAGTATCCTCTTGTTGCTTAGATAAGTATATATTCTAACATATACTTACAAAAATAAAATTTTAAGTATTGCGAATAAAAAAGGATTAGTATCAAATTACAACTTAAAGGCAGTCAAGACTTTTTGCCAAGGTAAAAGCCAAATGTAAAATCCCTCCAAAAAGAACTTTTACTTTAAGACCTCAGATTGCTGACCTTTGATCTGGAGGATGTAATTCTTCTGAAGTTAGTCTGCTCAGGTCACTAGAGGGTGAAAACCCAGAGCAGAAGAGCATTCCAGACTGCTATTACTTGACTTCAAGGCCAGAAAACTTAACATCTTTGTCCTCAGATTCCCATTTCTTATGGATGAAGGCAAGAAGCTATTTTTACCCACATTACAAAGCAAATTATCAATTTTCAGATTTCAAAAATACCACTGTATTTCACTAGCTTTGTGGCAATACCATTCAAATAAATATTCTGTATTGAAAAAGAGTAATAATTATGGACTTTGTGTTGATGAGACACTTTTATGCACACCTTGTAAAACTGTACCACTAGCCTCAGGGCTGCTATCACTTGAGCAGATGACAGGTGCATTTGTCACAGGATGCACAGTATATAGCCACACAGATAAATAAAATACATGATGAGCAAAAGGGCCTTCATGTTTTAAGTTTTGTCAGGAGAGGGGGGGAAAGACAAAAAATGAAACCTTCTCCCTTGGCATTCTAAAATGCTAGCAGATTGAAAAATAAAGCTGATTTTGAGAAGTTCTTGTGATACAACTGACAGTTCCTTTATAAAAGGGAGCTGAGCTAACAATAAACTGATAAATAGATTCATAATCCCAGCATGTGTGTTCAGGAAAGTGAGAAAGGGACTTACAAATGTACTGAGGTTTGATAAGAAGTAGCTGCAGAGAAATACAAGAGTTTTCGGTACATTCCTGTGCTTAGCAACATGAGGACTATATCAAGGTATCTTAAGAGACTGTTCAACTTAAAAACTTATTATCAGAATATCTTACATTTTCTTCCTCCCTTGGCAGCTGCATGGAAATATGCTAAGAATGCTATTTATAAAAAATCACCAGGGAAAATCTACTAGGAAAATTCCTCTTTTGGGAATTTACTGTATATTCTTGCAGTTTACAATAGAAAAACACAAATCCAACAATAGATCTGAGTAATGCCGATTCAACATCAAATAGATCAAATAGGATAAACAAACAAACCAACAAATATTGTAAAAGCAATTGGCCAGCTATTTCACAAACCAGAATTAGTAATCAATAGCCTTTTTGTTCAGGGGCTATATGCTTCAAGATTTAGCAGTGCATTTTTGAGAGAAGACTCAGCGATGCCATAAACTGACTCCACTTAAAAACTGTAAAGCTTGTATTTGTCCTAGTAAGAGAAATAATAATGCTGAGTTTTTTTCCCTTCAGGAAATGGTTGCAGACTATTGTTAGAGAACTAGTTGCTACCCACAAATGTCAGTGCCTTAATTACCAGTTAAATTCATTTCATCATTAACACGCCATTTAGTGGTACACACCATTAGCTTTCCAGGTTTCAGTTTAGAAATAAATTGTGACTGAAAATTGGATGACTTCAATATCCTCCACAGAAATAGAAATTACCAGTACTGGGAAGTAACAGGCCGCAAGTAAAAACTGAAAAGGGTGGTTCTCCAGTGCTACCAGAAATGTCTTAGGACAGACTGACTGCAGCAAGAGTCTGATAGAAAGTTCATGGCAGACCAAAAGCCTTCCTTCAGAAACTAGCTGCTTTCCATTTGTTGCTAAATTTTAACCTTAGATTTATACTTACTAATCTCTGGAGACCTTGAGACATACAGAAAAGAGTATTTATTTTATATTGTTTCTCCAAAAATAAAAGCAGCTTTCTAGAAATTTCCTACCTGAACTGCATGTACATGATAAACTTATAAGCATCTGCCACATATATATAGCAAAAAAAAGTAGGCAAATTAGGTCTACGTAGTACTACAAATCTCAAGCACAGAACAATCTCTAATTTCACAGGAAACAGAAGTAGGCAGCATGGTAGAAGTATTGACATGAAAAGAGGGCTTGCTGTAGATACGTATTAAAATTGTATTAATAATGTGAAAATAAGAACAGCAACTGCTGTAAAGCATTGATTGTGAAACTTCCTCATTTAATAGCAAAAGGAAGAGTAAAAGCTCTCACTTCTTAATATCAATGAGAAAAGATGGCTTAATTAAAGTGAAACACTTAAAAGTAACAAAGTAATATTTTATTTTACAACTTTGTTTCAATGAAAGAGGAAAGGAAGGGAAAGGAAGGGAAAGGAAAGGAAAGGAAAGGAAAGGAAAGGAAAGGAAAGGGAAGAGGGAAAAGGGAAAAGGGAAAAGGGAAAAGGGAAAAGGGAAAAGGGAAAAGGGAAAAGGGAAAAGGGAAAAGGGAGAGGGAAAGGTATTTTTTTTATCCTGCTTTCACCACATGTACATATTCATTATAGAAGGGCTGAAACAAGTAGTTATCTATTTTTCTCTCTTAAAAAACCCCAGAATGCATGATTTAACAGACACCAGCCACAAGCTAGAGAGATTTGTAAACCTTCAGGGTAAAATATTATATAGAACAGCTATGATAATACAAAGTTTTATACTTAATGACATTAAACTGAATTATATGAGCTGCAACATCTTTTGTACAACATGAAGGGTAAACAATGAGGCAAAAAGTACTTGCTTACTGCCTACGTCGATGTATTTATGTAACTGTCATCTGGTTTATAATTCACATGGGAAATATTTTGAATTTTTACTAGATTTTAAGTTCTTAAACAGCTGTCCAACAATCCAGTGAAATTGTCTATATTGTCATAAGTGCTTTATAACAAGATATAGGCTAGATGTGAAGCACTGAACACCACTCTGTAATACAGACTGTTCAAAATAAATGCTGGTTTTTTATTTAGACACAATTTCCTTCCTAAATATTTTCATTTTAATTTGAGAAACCAATAGTCAATTAGAAGTGATTTAAATTTATGCACACACTAAATGGGTGCATTTCAGCTTTTGCTTTTTTGTTTCTGTTTTTTGTTTGTTTGTTTTGTTTAGTTTGAGGGGTTTTTTTTGGAGACTGCTCAGTGCACATAAAGATAGGAGGACTGCTCAGGCCTTAGACTGTTTTTAAATTAAACAGCTATGATTAGCTTAAAGATACTTTTCTAGTCTCTTGTGACCAGAAAATGCGTTGAATTAGCATAGATTTTTTCTTGAAGGAAAAAAAGGAATAAAGCACCGAAATGTGATTCAGAAAAAAAGAACTGAAATTATGACTATTAAAAAATACTTGTGATCGAGAAGGTCCTACAGGTAAATATCTAAATGACCAAAATAAATTTTTCCAAATTAAGATTATGTTTGTTCATACTTCATTCTGCAACAATTTAATATTTATTTCTCTTTTGGAAGACTTTTATTAAACAATTAGTACATGTGGTAGGTACATGTCACTTCTGTTGCTTCTAAAACTTTCAGAGTCACAATGATATGCCTGTTAATAATATGGATTTTGTTTAGCTATTATATTAGACACATGAAGGACATAAGTGGATCATTTGTAGTTTCTTAATTCTCTGTGATGGATTCAGGTCATGTTTTCTGTTATATCAAATCTGATTGCCAAATTGTCATCTCTAATGCAAATCTCCAATATAATCTCCCCTGCAGCCCAATTACAAAATTACTTTTTGACCAAGTTCCTAGATTTTTATCTTTTCATTATAAGTTGAAAAACTGATGTTTAAACTTGGTTTTCATTATGTAAAAAATAATAAAGAAACACTTTGTGGACTATTATTAAAATTGCAACTTATACCTATAAGTTAAACAAAAAACATCCTATGTACAGAATTTGAAGATTAGAAAGTTACAGAGCACATGTAAGGAAAGGATGAAATAAAACCTTCAGTAATCTTCCAGAAAGTGATCTTATTGAAGCAGTGAATACACCATACACCAAGAGTACTGTTACAACTTTTTTTTTTTTTTTTGTGGATACTGTCTGGACATGGCATATACTTTTATAGAAAATGAAGCTGTTCATTTCAGTGAACAGATCTGGAAAGGAATTAGGTTTCCTTCCTCCAGGTAAAACCCCTGTTATTAACACAGTTTTTTAAACCAAGCAAGATTTTAAGTCTAAGTTCAGAAAACCCACATTTTCATGTTATACACATCATTACAGCAATACAAATCACAGCTGTATGACTGCCTGCATTTCTTGTGAGACTGCATACAAGTAGGCCAGAATTTCAGTTGATAATGCCAACATCTTTTTTTCCATTATAGCAACACATCAAAATAATAAAAAAAAACAAACCCAAAACTTATAAATTCTAAAGCCAAGTTTAATTCAAGTTCAGTATAGAACAATGAACTTTATTTATAAAGAAGCTCATTTCTGCTGGTAATGGCAGAATCAATCTTTTGCAATCAAATCTCACTTGCCCACTTCATCCTTTTAGATTTCCTTTCCAGCTGACAAATTTGGACAATAAATAACCTGTGCTGCTGCAAATCTCACAAGTCTCCCTCTCTAACTGGGTCCTTTTAAGTGTCTTTCTTTCTATTTTTCACCCTGGGAGCCAGTTGTTTGTCCAGGAGTGGAGAGAGTAACATGGACCCATGCTGTCAGCTTGCTACTGCCCATGCAGCCCAGCACTTTGTCAGCTCATGCCCTGAATGCAGCAGCAGCAGCTTGTGAACTTCAAATCCATTGCACTGCACCAAACCAGAATATAAAATCCATTGAATGTCAGCATCTTTTATTCAGGATGACCCTTAGGAGACAAGTTCTCTTTCCCTCTCTTAACCACATATGCAACCACATTCCAACAGCTGATTGCAGAGAACACAACATTTGGGTATTAGAAAATCAACAGCAACGGATGCAGAGAGCCCAAAAATGAAATAAGTGCATTTGTTAATCACACCACTCCTCTGGCAAACCATCCTGTCTGAAAGGTGTGTGAGAGGAACACAAAAAATGTAGAGGAAAGCCTCAACACTCACAAGGAAGGTGGTATTCCTTTTGAAAAGCTACATACTCTCATGCAACCCCCAGAGAATTAGAAGACACCGGAATATCAAGTTGTCCAACAACAGCAGATAACATCACCATTTTTTTATTCATAACACCATTTAGTTTTATCACTAACATTGATTCATAATGTGCTTCTCCACGCCCTAGCACAGCCTGTCATCCATACACCAACCAACTCCCCATTTATTTTATCTATGTCACTGTCAAAAACTGGTTGACAGTAGGATGGGGCCAATTTGTGTGTGTGCTTTGCAAACCCTGTGGTTGCTCACAGATCCCCAATGGATTTACACAGTTTACATAATGCAATCTATTCTGTTTCTATGTAATCAATGACCCTGTCAAGAACGTTAGAAGTAGAAAGCATTCACACTGCATAATGAAACAATAAATAAAAAATGTAAACCAAACTGGCAAGAAATTTTTAAATTAGACTCCTATTAAAAGTTGAGATCTATTTCAGAAATGAGTTATCTGATGAACAAAGAAATGGAGGCATGCTTCACAAATCTTCAAAATACTAGAAATACATTAATCACATTTTGCCTCTCAGTTGTTATAACAATGATGAATGATACACTCCTCAAGAAATGTTGCTGAATCATCCAGTAAATTGCTTGCTCTACAGTAGGTCTCATCCACAGATCTGCTGACCTTCAGGGTGTTCCTGACAGGCTCAGTTATCAAAATCTGTTTTTCTGGCACAAATTCCACTTTTCCATAACTGTAACTTGTTCATTTGTAAAAAAGGCTGCCGGGAACTGTGCCTGTTTATAACCTTTCTGTCAATTTTTTCTTTCAAATAACTGACTCACAAACCAGAAATGTTACACTGAATCGTACTGATGTGTTTAGTGAAGTAACCCATTCTCAATGTCATAAACACACTAATAACTTAATTAAAAATGAGGGCACTCTGCAATTCTATTCAGCTTACTGAAAGCTGATAATTCAGGAGGGTTCAGCTCTTCATCATTTACATAACTGACTAAAACTGAACAAAAAATAAAAATTAATACTGTTTACTATCCAATATGGAATTTTTTCCTGACTTTGTGTCAGACTTACCAGCAGTACAACTTCAGGAAGCATGACAGTCACTTTGGGTCAGGACTTCACAGAAATGACCACACAAATGTTGTCCTATGGCATAGTTCTGCAGTTCCACAGGAGAATGGTTCCTATTGAGGTGAGCATTCAAATATTCATTTATTTTTTTAAGCATATCAACAGTCCCACTACATTCAGAAAATTCACTTGTTTTTTAGCTCCCACTGCACACTCCCTCTTTACCACTATTGTCCCTGGATCCTTGTGGAGAAATGTGGATTGTGGACAGCACTGGGATGCATTATTGCCTGCACACTGAGCAACCTCAAATTCTTTTGGTCCCACTTGTAGGTGAGCCAATCCTGGCTATCCCAGCGTGATTTGTGTCAAGGGAATGAACAAAGAGTTGAATATGTAGTAACATCCTACAGCTTGAAAGAGCTTAGACATTTTAATTTTACCTGAAGTAGTGTTCCTGACATGCCCGTAATTACTATAAGCTGGTCTTTAGTTTTAATTTAGACTGGTGCAGAACTCAACAGGCAGTGCAGGACAAGATGGGCAAAGCTTCCAGGAAACGGCTCAACCTGACATACAACATTTTAATTTGCTGTAACTCCCAGAGGGAGAGTTTATTCTACTCAGGTGGGAAAACCGTGATCTAGGGAGAAATTGTATCATATGTGCTAGCTCTAAACAAGCCAAAGAGAATTTATATCAAAGTACAATGGATCAAAGATGTCAGTTTGGTTTAGTGCTTGTCTGCATCAGCACAAGCAAGCAGCACCACAACCCAAAGGCTAACTGAAAATGTATTAAAAAAAACCTTCCTAAAAGAAAAAATTCCCAAGAAAATACTGAAATAACACTGAAATTATCTGAAATCATGATTCAGCAAATGCAGGATTAACAGTTTGGAGTAACCTCAGAATTTATCAGTGCAGGTTATGTGTCTTAGAACACATTACTTTTACAGCGTAGACAGATGTATTAATTGCAGGGTGGTAATAGAAAACACACTTCCCACATGTGGAAAGAAGTTATAAGTGCAATGGATGTTTCACTAATTTATATACTTACAATATAAATTAAACAAAGTCCTTATCATTTTTCATTGCTTATCATCAGTCCCACATTATAATTTACAGACAATTCTTTCCTTTTTTTTTCCACAACCACTTTTAATGGTACGACAAATTAACAAGTTTTTCAGAGCATTAACTCCATAATTATTTCCTTTTTTTGTGTAGTAACAGATGGGCACATATCTCTTGGGAGAAGAGAATCAAGACTTCTTTATTTGCAAAGCGATTTTCTCTCTTTGTAATCAATATATTTTATTATGTATGTATAAAAACCTAGTTAAAGAGAAAAAAAGAATCCACCTCTGTACACAAACATACAAATTAAAGAAAAGAGGTGAAACAGTCAACTGAACTTTTTTCTTTAATGCAAGGTGTGATTTTTATTTAGCTAGGTTGTTTTACGTGCTGAGAAAAATTCCTTTTCATGTGAATATTTTTATATAAGTGAATATTTTCATGTGTATATTTTTATATAAGTAATTATAAAATCTTGTATACTATTATATGATACTATGGGACAGGAGTTATTTTCCCAGGAGAGCAGGATAAATTTCCTTTCTCTATCCTCTTTTAAAACTGAAGTGATGAAATAGATAATTGTCCTAATGGCAAACATCACTGCTCCAAGAAAACAGCCAATCCTCTTCTGCCTCAAAAACAGTTGTCAGCACAAAAGAGACATTTCAAATTGGCAGTTTTGCTTTAAAACCTTTTCCCCTACATGGGACAAACTCCAAAACACTCTCCAGGTGTAGCTGGCTCTATTCCAATAGTCACTAAATGTGACTTAGTCTTTGGACCAATTCTCAATGCAACAGAAATCGTTCTAGTTGTGTTTTACAGGCAAGCAGCATAAACTGTTGGAAGGAAGTAAAGACCAACAAAGATGGTAAGTAAAGTACTTATTCCCTTTTCTTTATTAAAACCACTCTAAACCCACCAGTCATATCTGATGTTATCTCCTGTGTACTGGGTTATCTCCTGGAGTTCATTCTCTACTTTTTTTCTGTGCTTTGACCATTTCACCTCTGAGTAACTGGCGAAACTATCCAAATTTAAGCAAACATTCTTCTCAAAGTAAATTATATCCTGTCAGCTTATTAATTCCTGGTGCATATTGAATAATGCAGGTTTACTGTTTTTTTTTATTTCTTAATAGAAAAAACAGATTTATTTCCAATAAAAATAGGTTTTAAAAAGAAATCACCTCATAAATTTTAATAGATCTTTAACAAAGTCTTTTTCCTTAGGAAAACGTTGCTTTCCAACCCTCGTGGATTTAGGAAAACACTAACTTGTACACACTTACTATCAGATATTTTATTATCCTTAATACAGAGAATAAAAAGATGGCTATATTGCTCAATAAAGACTGCAATTATATAAAGACTTATTTTTGCTTAAGTATATTTCTATACTGACATTTAATTCACTGTTACCAAATATTTCTATGAATACTTGTGCAAGTTACACTAACTTTAAAGATAAAATGTGGAAATTACTTACACTTAGGTTCACTTTTGCCTTTGCAGCCTCAGAGGGGTTGCCTATGAGCAATAGGATACCTGTCTGAAAGACACTGAGCAATCAATATCCCAGGTAAGATTGTTTTACTGAAGAAATTAATCCTTATTCAACACACGGTCCACTGCAATGATGTCCCCCTCTCGCTATGGCTGTATTCAGGTAATTATTAGCTCAAAACTCAAATAAACTTTTGTAATGGCAAAACAACAGCTATAAGAGCAGTCCCTTACAAGGCAAATATTTCTGATAAAATTATAGCTGCCTACCTAATAGTTTTAGAAGTCTCTCTTAGCTGAGCACACGCACGCTGGTGCTGCCAGGCGTTTCTGCAGCGAGTAACAACGAGCTCATATTCTTTATTTAAGAGGTCATATTGATTTTTGAAACACCTGTAGTTAAGTAGCTACATTAAGAATGCATGCATCTTAATTACAACCAACTCGAATGTGCAATAGTTTTTAATGATGGTAAATAAATCAATCTGCATAAATTAACAATGACAGAGGCTCAGAACGAGAGATGCTGTACCTGACCCTTTCAGTCAGTGGGTAATAAACTAATAACAACTTGTACCTGTTAACTGGAAGTTACATATTCCTATGATATCCACATAAAATATAACCATGTTTATTGCTAGGATGATTTTGCCTCTCTTTTGTTAGAATGAGCTTTGACAAAAGTTAACTTAATGTACTTCTCCTAATTCAATTTAAGTTACAAATGTTACTTGTCTCACTGCTACCTGATCTGACTAGGACAGAAAGAAAAATGCTTTAAACATGAATTAGGAAAGTATGAGTGAAATAGCACATACACTTATCCCTTGGGGACTATACAAAGCACAATTACCATTCTTATAAAGAGAATATTTGACTAAAAGTACCGTTGCTTTGTTAGAAATGACAGGTCTTATATCAATGATCTGTAATTCAAGATTCTGTAATAACAGCTGATATTTTGAGGAGAACTATGAAGAAAATTTCTAGTTCTGTCTCATTTTAGCACTTCCTGCCAAGATGTTTTGTTCTGTAAATCAGATCTAATTTTGTTTTCATTTCAGCAGCAGCACCGGTTATATTAAAATAAGGTTTCAATGATTTTACCAAACCTTCTTGAAATGAATTCCTATTTATTCAATTAACATTCATACATGATCATTTTTCTTGATCTAACAACTTCCTCAGCAACCATAGTGCCTTGATTCAAAAGGTTAGTGAGAGGAGCAGGTACTACATTTCACTTAAATGAGGAGTGTTTTCAACTTCTCTATTATAATGCTAGACTATAAACCACACCAGAAAAAAACATATTTGGAAAGACTCCCTTTTCTCCATCTGCATTTGTCTTATCTTAAATGATAAGGCAGTGGTGTACCAAATGTCCAGACTGGATGCCAGCTGTGCTTACACAACAGTAAGCAAGTTTCATAAAGTCTAAATTATTTCCATGGCCAGTTCATAAATCTTGTGGCATCAGAAGCCCTTAAACCAGATATTGTGTGAAAAATAAGGTACACTGACAGTCCAAAGTAATTGCACCTCTTTAATCAGCTAATTGCCTGCACTATTAATCCTGTTACTCAAGACATTGGTGTTAGAGCCATACATAGGAAGAAATTATGTGCATCACAAATTCTTGTTGTCTTTGTTAGATTTCACTCTAAGCCAGACTGAGTAGAACAGTCCAACCCATACCTTTGTATAAACAGGTGTGATGAGACAAAAATCCTGAAACACACACACACAAATGCCAAACAAAAAAAAAAGCCTTTTTTCTGTAATCATACCTCATGGACTGACACGGGCTCCAGGGGATGGGTGAGTCCCCTGGGGAGGCTGCTCTGGGCCACTGAGGTCCATAAATCATAGAATCATAGAATTTTCAGGGTTGGAAGGGACCTTTAAGACCATCCACTTCCAACCCCCCTGCCATGGAGAGGGACCCCTCCCACCAGATTAGGCTGCTCAGAGCCCCATCCAGCCTGGCCTTAAAAACTTCCAGGGATGGGGCTTCCAAAATAAATGCTCTCCGGACTTGGACATTTTCTGTCTCAACAGTGTACTGACAGTTAATGCTATCAGAACTTGACCATATAAATACCTTGTCAAATGAAGTAACTAATCCAATTTACTGATGCATTCAGCTTGATTGTTATGCCATGATTTGAAGGCACAGGTCGTAGAGTCTGGCTGTACAGAATCAGGGAGTGCAACTGATTGCCAGCAAGTTTACACCCTCACTTTGCTTGCCCTGCCTTTTTCTTCTCAGAGTTGCTCTACAAATTCTCAACAGTCTGCATGTTTGTTCAGCCCCGAGATCCCCTTTAGAGCAAACCAGCTGGAGCCTGGCTAACCACAACAGAGAAACCTCAGCATTCAGGGATAAAGAGTATTTTTAAAAATGAAAATCCTTCCTTGCACTGAGAAATGAGTGTTAGCAGAAATGTATTCTTTACTGTAGACATATTGTGATTTAAACATTTTTAATATGCTTGGGTGCTCTGTTTTTCATTAATAGCTTTTATTTGGAACAAATGTATGGCACAATTATAACTGCATCAAGAGAGAATTTCTTAGTTGGATTACAGAAATCAACTGCCAGCTGGTAAAATGAGAAATACACTTCAAGTCAGTCTGAATTATAAATAGTTATGATTTTGGATCCACCTAGACTTGTTTAAAATAGCAGGATTGAGCCAATAAACAATGCCAAGGTGGGCAGAGTAGAAAGCTGCTACACAAATAAATCTGCTTCCATTTCTTGCTATGTTTTCAATACATTTAAATTAAACATTAAGTTCCTTCCAAGAATACATTCTTTGAGATTTATATACAAAATCCATTTGAAACAGCTCCACTCTCAGGGTATTTAACAATAAGTTTGATTCCATAAAAGCTTCCAGAAAGTGTTAATGTGAGGAGGATTTTGTAAAAATAGCAGTAAAAAATAAGAACAGAAGTTAACATTAAGGAAAGTAAAATGGGACATGTAAGGGAAATAAGCAATTATGCAGAAACATTCAATACTTGGACACAATTGTCACACACATGACAATGCTATTAAGGGATAATCAAGGCAAGAATGTTGTTATATAACAATATGTTAGCCTTTTGGCAATGCCTGCAATTATTTTCAAGCAGAGAAAAAAATCTCAATGTATACTTTGCAAGAACATGGTATTATCCTTCACTTCAGAAGAAACACAAAATAAGTTTCATGCTGTAACAAGTGTAATATCCAAAATTCCCTTATACCAACATCAATATGAAATAGGTTCACTGTCCATGTAGAATGAAAAGCTTAATAGTACTTATCAAACTTTTTTAATTGAAGGACTATTCAAGTTTTTTAGAAAAACAAACAAAACAAACCCATACCCCAAAAATCCTACATACTATTAACTATAAAAGGAAACATTGCAAATAAAAGTGATCATTAATAAATTAATAGGTAAATTGTACCTTATTTTCATGCTCCCAGTTTATTTTTCCTTTGTGTGTGTGACAATGTGCTATTGCAGTTTACCATCAAAATTCACTTCTCATCCATTTCCTGATGCTTCACAATCATGAAGAGGATGAAACTACAAAATGTGAAAAAAATAAGCCGCAAATTTTTATAACAAAAGGAAGTTTAAATCCTAAAGTAAAATTCAGAAGAACAAATGTTTTTACTAATAGTTCTGTCTTTTATTCTTTAACTGAACTTGCTAAAATATAAACATTAAATTCTAGACCAACAAGGCTCTTGGTGGTGTGAGCAAAACTTCCTTTAAGTGACCTTAGAATGAATAGAAGTAAAACAAATAAGGAGGTGAACTGAATAATTAAATCACCTTAAACAACACCAAAATAGAAAAGGAATGTAAGAGATGAGGGAAGATGAACTAATGAAATAAGCTATCCTCAAACAAAACCAGGAACAGAAAATGAACAGGGTTAAAGCAGAGATTTTTGGAACAAGCAGTCCCTCAGCGTTGCCCCTGAGAGTTAGAAAGGTCAAAAGGACAGACAGGTATTAACAGTTCATTGATCACAACTGTGCATTAATTTGAAATTCATATGGTATTATAAGCCCTACTGCTGAAAATTGTTCCTTTGTCACAAGATACTGTGCTTTAGTAGACTGTGTTTAGGCTGTTACCAAAACAGGCAGGATTTGCTTTCTGTCTTCAATATTTTCTTTTTTTATGTGAGATTAATTGGATGAGAAATGGAAAGCAATTCTGACTACAATCCAAAAATACTAATTTCATAGATGAGAAGATAGGATTTGTTCAGCTGTTTCTTTCCAGAAACTTATGCAGAAAAAGGCTTCACTTCATTCATAATCCTTACAATACTCATCAGCCATCAATTTATGTCCAGATTTCATTGTTTTGAAAGAAACAGCAGGGCTTTATAGGAATATGGCTCAAACTGATTTTACAGATGTTGTCCCTCATGTTCAAATGTGAACATTACTGAAATTTTAGCAATTTTAAAGGACATTGCAACAAATTGAATTTGCCTAATAAGTGCTGTTCCAAGAATAGAAAACATAAAAGCTTGCTTACGCTCTTGAGATAACACAACAATCTTCATCTTTAAGTCTATACTTATAGAATTAAATCCAGGCAAGCAAGTTACTTAAGGTTTCCATCTCCCTTTTTCCCAAAGGTATATGGGATAGTGGACCATGACTACCCAAAGGCAAAGCATTCAGCACTAATAGCCACAGAAAAAGGACAGCATCAAAGCCAGAGTTCTGTGCACTGACATTTTGACTTGGAGATTCATCTTTTAGGTAACATGTCTTACATTCTATAAAAAAAACCAGAAAAAGCCTGGAAAAGAAAACCAAATAATTTTTTATATATCTATTCACATATGTATGTGTATATATACAGACTATCAAATTTTTTGTGAAGTGAAGATTATTTCAAAATGTCTCAACTGAACATCCAGCCTTCATTAAGGAATAATTTTCTTTCTAAGAAAAAAACAGAATAGCCACCAAATATTTTGGTATCATTAATTCATATATGTAAAATGAGAAATTAATTTTCCCTTTTTATGAGATGAACATTCCCCTTGAATTTAAGAGAACTGAATACTTGATACTTGAGCACCTTCTGAACACATTGCTGGGCAATGAAGATGTCCAATTGCACTGGCACCTTAGCTATAGAACAGATTTCTTATTTTGGTTTGGTTTGGGTTTTTTTGTTGTTGTTCTGGAAGTACTGGAGCCCTTAATATTTATTATCATGTGCTCCCACTTACTGTACAGGCTGGGGGAAAAAAAGAACTGTACCCTATAGATGGCAGTGTGAGCATACTGAAGAAACACCACGTATAAGCACTTCAAAACCTTTATGATTAACAATATATTCATAAAAGCAATTATTACAAAGGAAATTTACAAAATGGCACAAACTGCTCAGATGAGATCAGCCAACAGCACTTTTAAAACGTGTTTCAGTCAATTTAATCATCTCAGTGGCCTTTTATTGATACTGGTAACAAGCTATGGGCTAGCCTGCCATCAGGAGGATTCACTATTCTACAGCTGCTCTAACAGGGCTTGCACATTGTTAGGAAAGACTGAGAGAGACTTCTCCCAGTTAACTGAGAGTTTCAGCATCTTGTACTTTCAGGCTGGACTCCTGCTAAATGCATTTTAATATTTTGATGCCTCAGAAAAAGCTGAAGTACTTTAGCAGCTGAAGAGACAAAATAGAATGATTTGATGGCTTTACACTGAAATCAGCTGAATATCATATTTTAACAGAGAAGTCTTTTTAGAGTTGCTTGCATCCAGTACACACATATCTGAAAATCTCATATGTAGACAGAGAAGTTTGTGCAAATATATCCAGGCAGAGCAGCCAAGGTTACTTATTGAGGAGTTATATCATTTGCATAAAGTTTTAAGCATCTCCAAACATCTTCCTTTAAGACATACAGTAATCCTAAATTCCACTTAAAGTGAATTAATGAAGATTACAGTATAAGGAAGTGTCTGACACTTGGGGATATGGTGCTAGGAAGGTTTAGGGGGTATTTTTACACATATTTTATAATCCCACTGAGGAAATCTTGGACTTCAACCATTGTTTTTAGACATGAAAGAGTTTGAAAATCCTATTAACAGCTTTGTGGAAGTGGTCTAGCAGTACTGCTGCTACAGTATAATGTATTTTGCATTATCAGTTATTATAGCAAAATCCTAACTTGTGAATCCAAGGGAGTTCCTGAAATCACATCTGCAAAATCACTCTCCTTTTCTTGCAATATTTCCAATCGTATGTATTACCATGTTGTAAAAATATAATGGAGTGCATGACATCTGCCTATCTTTCTTAAAATAGCATACTTTTGTGAAGATAAGGCAGTGTCAAATTTAGTTTTCTTTAGTTGTTCTGCAAGCTTCCTGATATTTTTTTTTCCTGAAGTCATTTAGCATGTCCACTTTAAATGAAATCTGGCCTTTGAGAAAGTTAGAGGTTTAGTCTCCATTACCAAAAGACTTTACTACTAGAAGTAAAGGGTTTAGAGAGCAGTTTCTACGATTTTCCTATGTACCCCATTATTTTTTTCCAGCATAGTAATTTAACAAAGTAAATCTCAAGCCTGTACGTAGATAGAAGACAGCACAGAAGACAGCAGGTTTATGATTTTCAGATTTAAATCCTCCTATCCATTCTGAGGTGCCTGTCTGCAAGGAAGACTAAACCACTTCTAATCCTAATCAGAGTAGAAACAAAGGCTCTATTAGAAAATAAACTAGGAAGAATTTTTTTTTTTTTTGAAACTTTGAAAATTCAGAGAGAAACCACGTAGGTAGAAAGGACACGCACAAAGTTCTCAGTGCCCCTTGTGTCCCTGCAGGTGATTTCTGCTTTCAGGTTTGGCTGCAGACAATTCAGTGACTCTCTGAGATGCAGGTAAAACCTGAACAGTCCCCAGGAAATTCTTCTCATTACTTCTGCCCTGGCTGCCTTTTCCCAGCTCCTCAAGCACTCTCAGTCTCAGCATGAGCTGCATGCAGGCTCCCAGCTCTCTACTGTGAGTATTTGCCTGCCCAAGCCTGTAGTCTCTTAATTTTTCTCTCCCTTGAGCTTGTTCCCTGGCTCCCGCAGACATATGAGCAGCCTTTCCTCCCTCTAGAGATTTCCACCTAGCCAGATTTCTTAGAAGAACATAATAATAGAGAACAAAGGGGGGGAAAGCACCATGCCTGTCGTGGTTTAACCCCAGCTGGCAACTAAGCAGCACGCAGAGGCTGCCTCTCTCCCCCGCTGCCATCGGGGAGAGAATCAGAAGGGTAAAAGTGAGAAAATTCCAGATAAAGACTTTAATAAGTAAAACAAAAGCTGGGCACACAACCAAAGCAAAACAAGGACTTAATTTGCTACTCCCCATGGGCAGGAAGGTGTTGAGCCACCTCCAGGGAAGCAGGGCTCCATCACAAGTGATGGGTACTTCATCATTTCAAATGTCCCTCACTTCATAGGATCATAGAAATCATGGAAAGTGAGGGGTTGGAAGGGACCTCGAAAGATCATCTCATCCAACCCCCTCCTTCCTTCTTTTCCCAGTTTTATACATTACAGAATATCCCTGGGGTCAGCTGAGGTCACCTGTCCTGGATGGGCCCCTTCCCAGCCTCTTGTGTCCCCCCAGCCCACTTGCTGGTGTGAGAAGCAGAAAGGGCCTGGATGCTGTGCAAGAACTGCTCATCAGTAAGGAAATCTCTGCATTATCAACACTGTTGCCAGCACAACACCAAAACCTGGCTTCACAGGAGCTACTGCAAATACAATTAACTATCTGAGCCCAAACCAGCACCATGGCACAGATATATTTCCATATTTAAATACTGTGTGATATTTATGCATATGTAATATTTGTCCTTCAAGTTACAGGAATCTTCTGTTCTGTTCAGACCAAACTTCATTTCTGGTAATCCCTGGATGCTGCAGGCATCTAAAATTCAAAAGGAAAAACCCTCTCCAGAGCAGCTTACCACTCCTTCAAGAGAAGTTGATTGCCCTCTGCACCCCAAAGAGGTGGCTCATGTATTTCCTGCACACAGAAAATTCTCTGTGGCAGCACAAATTCGTTATGTGTTGAGCAGAGGCAGGATGATTGGGTTAAATTACAGGAATACATAAAATCCAGCAGGATTTTCACAAGCAGCATAATGTTTTCTGCTAAACCTAGGAAAATCTCAGAGAAGAATCCACTCCACTGAAACACGGAGCATCAAAGAGACCCAAGTTTCAGGAGGCAGAGCAGAAGCTTCTGTTTCCCTGAAGCTCCAGGGATAACTTAACTTAAACTAAGATATCATAATTGAGTCCCCAAATTTGGAATTAATTTTAATTTACCTTCCGCAAACACTTACCCTGGATATGAGCAGAGAGCAATGCAGGCCAGCCCAAGGGCTCACCACACTGATGCAATTCAGGCTTTTCCAACAGGGCTGAAGAGATCAGGGTGTTCTGAATATAAATGTACATAACTTGTATAAATTGAGAAAAGGAATCTTAAATCTCCATTCTTGGGTACCTTCTTTCATGTTTAAAATAGTGATATCACTTCAGCCTAAACAAAAAGAGAAAAGAGGGGAAAAAAAGCCACTTAAAAAGCATCATACTTTGGAAACATTAACTGTACCTGTGTTATTACAATGAGCAACCTTTATTTATGTAAATGCAAGCAACAATGAATATGAATTAACTTTCACAAAGGAAATCTGTCATACCATTTAATTTTAATCTTATGCTTCTGTTTTGTTTTCTTCCTCCCAGATAAGCAATTAACTTTTACATTTCAGTGCCAGCAATAATAAATTTCAAATTTTTAAATTGTAGAAAATTATGTAGAAATTTGAATGTTAAAAGCAGATTAGGACTAGAAAAGATTTAATATCAGGTTGGAAGAGTAAAACACAGCTGGAGAGTAAGATCTTTTAAAAAATAATCTACAAACTCATGTAGTATAAGCAAAACATAATTAGGATGATGATACTTTACAGTGTAGCTGGTTCAGTTCCAACTCTGAATTCAGCAAATATATTCTTGAAGGGTTTTGGTGGCTTCCAGTTCTTCAAAAATCTTTCCTTGAGACAGGTGGAGAAAGGGGGGTAAAAATACAGGAAACACTTCAGCAGCCAAAGTGATACTTGAAATGTCTGTCCTGAGCATGAAAACAACAACAATTTAAAAATAAAATTAATTAACTAATTTCAATCAAGGCATCTCTTTTATGGACATCGTTTGATCTCAATGGTGGGTTTTGGGTTTTTTTTGTTGCTGCTTACTTAGATTTCATTTTAATTTTTTTTAGTGGAGAAAGAAAAACAGTTTGTATGCTGAAAAATTGTGCTGTGGCTTAATAGACAAATCAGATGATGAAAGGCAAGAGTTTCACTGGTTTTGTAACAGAAGATAGGAAATCACTTGCTAATACATGCTTTGCTAATTTGCAGTAATTGAATGTCAAAAACCTTTCCCATCTCTGCCATCACTCCAGCTGAACGGCTGTCATATTTGTTGAGGAAGAAGTGAAAAGCTTCACAAAGTTGCTGATACCAAATAGTGTATTTTTTTTAGATCTTTCTGAATTAAGAAAGGAAAGTAGTTGACAACCTGTAGGAGTAGAAATTACGGTTCACTTGCAAAGTTATTCTGTGTTGTTCAATAGCTGCTGATTTTCTCATGTTGTTCAGCAAAAGGAGTTGTTCCACAGACCAAAGAAGGAAAAACGAACAACAGCATGGCCTACACGCAGTTTTATTTGATGAACTACAATAAACTATCTGTGACACTCAGCCCCAAAGCCAGTCTTAAGCAAAATGTAGATGTTGCCAATGCTCCTAGGCAATGCTGCTGGAGTGACCCATAGTTCTTCCTGTGGCCTTACCATAAAGCTCTGAGAAGCAGGACAACCTACAGCTACCTGCACACAGACACAGAGTGGTTTTGAACAATGTGTGGTAGATTGAGGCAATCAAGATTCATTGATATCCAGTGTGGCCACAGTGGACCATCTGGTCCTGTTCTCTTTCTGCCTCATGAACTAGGAAAATGAGTGTTGCATTTCCAAATCACAAGCCACAAGATTTAAATATTCTGTGATGAATTACTACAGAAAAAAAAAAATAATTAATAGAACATCTGCCTGCCAAGAAGATAGAGTGCAAGTAACTTATACGTTACAGTTACTGGGCCAGATTCTCCCATTATTCTGGCAGCTAACAAAGAGCAGAAGGCAGATGGGTCAATCTGGCCAACAATTTTTTCATTTTGGTGTAAGTCACCTGGCAAATCTAGCTCAAGTAAAAAACTCTTCCTCTCTGTGCCTAGCCTACAGCAAGCTGGATGCTCTTCAGAATCCTTCTCAGCATCTATCACTGTCTTTAGGAGATTACGTGACTTTGAAAGTCTGGTACTAAGCTGCAGAAGTACACAAGGTCCATTATGTTCTCATGGGCTTGGAATGAACAAGCTGCCATTGGAAGAAGTTCTCACACACCCTAAATTGGTAATTCTGGTGGCAGGCTAAAATGACTATCTTAACATATGTGGTATGGAGTCTGCAGCAGAATAATTTACAAAAGTAAAGTGAATGTTATTCCGAAGAATAATTACCTTCAAATTACTTTTTTAAAAAAATTGAATATTTGGAATTCTTTTATTCAAATTCAGTATGCGATGTTTTTATTTCACTTCATCTTTGCATTTGCTTTGAGATGTCAAATGTCATTTTTGCTTTAGCAAGAGGTCTTTTGATTATCAAGATGAAAGAAAATGTTTGTTCTGAATAAATTCTTATTTTTTATTTTACAAATGAAGTGAATGGAAAGCTTCTACTAATGATACGCTTCTCCTTTGCAAACAGATCCCTTTACTGTGGTAATCAAATAAACCCTTTCTTCAAGTCAGTCTTCACCCATTTTTATAATTATCATCACTGGTCCCCCCCCTTTTTTTTTCCTCCTCTGAAGTATAACTTGAAATATTTGCTGTGAAAGCTTTTCAATTGGTTCACTATAAAGAAATTGATGTAGAAGACTCCTAGTGGGGTAATAAACTTTCTTCCAACCACAGAAACCCAGCCCGCGAGCAGACAAAGAATTATGCAAAACTGCTTTCTCTCTCTGACTTCTTAATTTATGAGTAATTAAAATGTGATACTCCTGTACAAGACACAGTGTACCAGAGCTGCTGTTCTGACACAGGGCCTGCAAATCAAGCCCACTGCCAGAAGGGAAGACAAAATAAACTACTGATCAGTAGTCAGCAATAGCTGCTGCTTTGTGCCTTGTTACATTCAAGTAATTCACTATTGACATCATATAAGCATTGCTCAATCACTGTAAATGAATGCTCACAAGTGTTCTTGAGGGCACAGCCTCAAGACAATTCAATGGCAAAAGTGTGTATGAGGTCATAATTTGGCCTATTATGTAGAAAATGAAAAGAAACAGCTTAAATGTGAGTGCCCACAGTGAAAGAGAAATATTCTGCAAAGTGAAATGGCACCAGAAATCAATATGACACAATGAATATGAAATCTCAAAGTGCTATTTCTACAAAATTGTAAAGAATAACGATTGGGGAGTAACATTTTCTGTTCTGTTCTGTAACCCTTTTAAAATGTCTCATTCAGCTATACTTGAGGGGTGAGCTTTTTAGAAGACTGGATTTTTAAACACAAAAGTTCCAGCATCTCAGCTGAGACATAATGTCAAATCTCTTTCTGCAATTATTCAGAAGAAATTTGCACTGAAAAATTAAACAAATTACAGCATGAAATACTCTGATATGACTCTTGCAATAAAATTGGTAACTCGGGTTCTGTCCAAGATCAGTTCTTATTTCAATGACTTCTGTGTTTTTCACCTACCATTGATCTACAAACTAAAGCATACCTAGCAGTAAACTACCAAGCTCAGGGGTGCAAACAGTAATCCTCTCCCTTCATTTCTAGTAATTAATTTTGCTATTAAAAATATTGCTATCTTGAAAAAAAAGCTGAGGATTTTCACCAGTCCACCAAGGAGGCATTTAACCTCCCAAGAAGAGGACAGTCAGAATGCAAACACTCTGAGCAAGCTCCAAATAAATCAGTGCAAAAGATCAAAAAAGACCTAGAAGGCAATTTAGTGCTTTGTTTACAAATAAGTTAATGCTTTTTTGTTGTTGTTGTGCAGAGAACAGCTTTCTTATTCTTAATAACATTTTTCATATCAGTGAACAGAACCAATTCAAGAAGTTTGTAAGATAAACACTACGTTTTCTCCATTGCAGAGGTTGCAGTTTTTTTTATTTAGCTTTCCTTATAAAATTCTTAAATCTCATATATTGGTAGTCCCCAGAAAATAATTGTTACAGCAGACTCCCTTTATTTACTTCGTGAAAGTAGCCTCGCTCTTGTCATGGGAAACATGGATGTTTTAGTTTTAATTTAATTTGATAAACAAATGAAGCTACATATCCCCTACATTTGTGCCACCTCTTGCCCACCTACCAAGATATATTTTTGTTATGTACCAACAAGAAGCAACAGCAAGATATCTGAAAATGTCAGGTCCTTTTTAGCTTAACCTTGCAAAACCCAAATATGTTTAAGAATTCTCCTTTGGCTTATTTGTAATAATAATGATGGGATACTTGTAATAGTAATGATGGAAAAGCAGTAAATCTTTTCTCCTCTCCATTTCTTGAAAGGAACCCTTAAAACTTTAGGTTCAGGAGTCAGAACACATCGTGCTCATTGACCTTTCACTACAGCATGTCATTTCAGTCTCCTGTGCAGAGTTTTTTTTTTTGTTTGTTTTTTCCCTGTGAATTCTGGAGACAAAGTTTTTCTTATAATGAGAGTTGTAACTCGTGATTCTACACAAGCTAGATTGAGTTAACAGAAAAAAGTCATTAAAAATTTCCTTTCACTCCCTCTGAAATAATGGGCCTGGCCAGCTGAATAAAAGAAGGTAATTTCAGTAGAAATTTGTGGCAAATAAAGAAAGAATGATTTTCTCATGCTGAAGAAGCATTTTGTTAAACAGGGATTAGGTTGTTGTTACCACATAGATGAGTTATTCCTATAAGGAACTGTTCAAACCATGTTAGAAAATGTCATGAAATTAAAGAGGGAAGAAGAAATTATCCCAACAGTTCTCACTTTGCATGTTGAAGTTCTCACTGTTGATGCTGCAGGTGAACTGTACAGAAAGCAGAAGTTCTTATTGCAGGGAATCATGGCCCAGTGACCCAGAGAAGGCAGCACACAAAGGGATGAAGAAAAGAACTTTAGTGTTTAGAGAATCACAGGCAAAACATGAAACCAAGGGGAGAAGACAAGGAGTGCTATGTGGTCTGCTACATTTTTTAGTATCTCCCATTTCAAAAGGATACCAAAGGATTCAGTTACCTGTGATGTGCAGTAACTTGTTGCCCAAGGTCTAAAACACAGAAGACAATTTAAGTGGTAATCCATAATTTTTCTTACTTGAGCAACTGTTTATTGGAATTTTTAAACACCAAGAAAATGTCATCTCTGCTAAAAAGTGCTGGATAAAAAAAGGTGGTCACCTACATAGATTTCAGGTATCAATAAGGTGCAACAGATCAGCTTAAAAAAATAAATTTTCACAGCCTGATACAGACAGAGGGTACTCAGCTGATGCTGATTAGAATTCTGTGGGCAACATAATTAAATACCTCCTCTGTTCACTGAATTACTTGTTTTTTCAAGTGTTCTAAAAGGGAACAACAACAGTTTGTCAGGACCTGTTGGAAAACTCTTCAGAACAATAGCTTGTGCCAATTGTTTACCATTCCTCTTCACATATAATTGTACATCTATTATCATATTCTACCAACATAATCACACAAGCAGTTTGCTAACAGAAACAATTTTAGAATATATTAGCTTGTGCACATACAAAAGCACCTTGTACCCTATTAGTGTGCTTATGAAAAGTATTGTTATTAGAGAGTAAATCCTGGAATCAGTAGATAAAAATTCTGTTCTTCTCTTTGCCATGCACTTTTTAGGACATTATACAAATTGCATTACATCTTCATGTCTTGCTTTATTCACAAGTACAGCACGATAATGATAATTTCCAGCTCACTGACATGGACAATCTGAAGTATTTCACAGGCATTAGGGAGTTTAAGAATCTGGAGAGAACCGTTACAGAGGTGTAAATTACTGTTACACCATGCATATATTCCCATTTTCTACAGTGCTATCTGATACATTGCATATTTTGAGCTAAATTCCATGTTAAAGGATATTTTTAATGCCATACTTTTCATTCTGCATATGAGCTATAAATGTTATTTTCAAAGGAAATATTTTTTTTTCTTTTATAGCTATCTCATTTACATTCTTTAGCAAATGATATTTTGGGATGCAGAGCTGTCCATTTCTCTCCCTGCTTACAGGATTTCCTCATTCATGATGCCCAGAATATATTCCAGCTTTACCTAAAGCCCTCTGAAGCCACAGGATGATAAAGAGTGGTTTATCTCCAGTGTTTGTCACTGCCTTGCCACATACCTCAAAAAAAACCCAAAACCAAAATACAACAACTACAGAAAAGAGGGAAAGTCGAGCATACCACTCTCAAAATCAGAAGATATGGATAACTGGATGCAGATGTGCTACAAAGCCTTAAATAAGAAGTTTCTACATGCCACTATGTTAAGTTGCCTCCTTCTTTATATCCTGTAGAGGCTGTCAGTTACCAATGTTAAATCAAACTATACAAAAAAAGCTAGAAAAGTAGATGCTGGAAAGATTGACTTCATTAAATGGCATCTGCATTCAACACTGACTGCTGTTTGGGTTTGAAAGCAACACACAAAGGGATCTTTGTATACTGCTGGTATTTCACTGACATGTGAAGAGACTTGTAAGGTGTGCTAGGTTGGCAGCTATTGTAGCAGAAAGTATGTTTTTCTAAGTTAAACCATGCCAACCCTAAACCTTTTCCTGCTTAGAAAAGGAGGTATGTGAAACTGGAAAAAAAGCACATCCACGAGGGAATAACCATCACTCGGGGCAGCTCCCTTCCTTCTGCAACTCCACTTAAAAACAAAAAAGAAAAAAATCATTTAGAGAAGCTTGTCTAAGCATATTCTCTCAGCAAACAATTGATTCTTGTCCTTGGTCAGTCTGAGATACATCTAACAGACAGCAATATTCTGTTCAGTGACAATAGCTCAGATCTTGGCATATGAGAGGCCACAAACATTGTCCCAGCCCAGCAGAAAGGAATCAGCTTGGGACATGTGACCAATCTGTCCTAAAGCACTTGGGCTTTCTGAGCCTTCAGATTCCATCTCATTTTCCAAACTCCCACCACTTTCAGGAGTGTGAATGGAGACTTTTCTTAGATTCAGGTCACACAGCTGAAAGAAAAAGATTGCTGTAACTTGGATACACACAGGTCATGGAAAATGAAAAATTCAGTCAAAGAAGTTTCAGAGGCAGAACTTTTGAGTGATCTGAAAAATACCAGGTCTTTTGATCTTTCTAACAAGGTGATTCTGTGAAAATGCAAGTCTTTTGTTTTTCCAAAGTGTCAAGTACAGATGATGACAGGTAACACACCCAGAACAAGCAGCCAAACTCTGCTCCCAGGAAGGAGAGTTAAAATATTCTGTTGTTTAGTAAAACTAATAAATATAGAGGTGCCTGGAAATGGAAAGTAAACCCACTTTCTGTCATCATATCACACCTTTTTCAAAATATTAAAGGTCTTGTAGCAGGCATTTTAATATGTAGACTCAATTCACAGTCATCTCGGATGGGCTAGGGTTACTTCTACCTTGAGACTACTAAATTTAATTTCTGTGAGAATAAAATGCCCTTTTCTTTGAAAGCAGATGTCACTGGGTACCTAATGATTCAAAGAGAAGGCCTGTAGGAACATCCAGCAGTACCATTATCACAGTAATGGTGCACACACCCAAAAACTGTTACAGGAGTGAAGTGAATAGCATTTCTAGTTTGGTTTTTTTGCTTACAGCCCTATGGAAAATCAAACCCAGGAATATAAAAATGCAGCTCTTATCTTTACTGCGTATATGTTATCTGTACAAAAGTGTACAATTCTTCTTTTTAAATAAATTATTTAAAAGAGGACATGTTAACAGGCTGCTTTCTAACATCAGGGATTCTCCATGGGTATGAAGAAAACATAATCACACATATGGTGGAACTAAAGTGTACTATTTTTCTTGAATGAAATTCTCTTGTTAACACAGCATGCACTACATGAGCCCACATATAATTTTTCAACCATCTGCACATCTCACAGTATTATGGACAGAAAATTTCTATTATTCAGCCACTAAGACTTTATATTGGGTGACTTGGACGTGAGGATTCACTGTAATATCTTTAATCATTGGTAGTAATTTTGGAATCTATGCAGGTACTACTTGTAGATCTGTAGATTTCAATTCAAAGAATAAACTTCAAGTCTCTCCTCTCCCACCCTTGTGCCTAATACCTTATGGAAGACACATTCCAGGGAACCTGGACACAAAAGCTGTTTTATTATAGACTAAGTCAGGAAAATACCATGCTCAAAATTCAGAGTTTAAGACACTTCAGCAAACATCAAGAATCCTTGAATGGGATTAGCTATTTGATAAAAGAAAAACAAAACCAACCAAACAAAATCACAAGCCCAGCACCCTCCCACAGCAATGTTTTTGCTGTCAAAAGATCAGAAGCAAACATGCTAATGAGTCCTTTTTTTATGAAATGAAAGCACTGCTATTAGTGTTTACTGAGTTCTGTTTAATTCATAGATAGCTTATCACAAGATAATGTGTCATGAATTACCAAATTTGAAAAATGTATTCAGAATTTTAGATCATGCCCCTTTCTCAACACTGCTGACTATCACAGGGAATCCAATCACAAGGCACTCTGATACTTTCCAATTTATGACAGCCTCTATTTTCAAGTTAGAAGTCTCAATCTAGACACCAATGATGGTTTTCAGGAATCCCTGACATGATATTCGTGCTTATAAAAGATATTGTGGAGATTAAGTTCATTTTAATTTCCTGAGTTTGTACAGATCTGCTTTCTATTTGAGATGTAACACATCAAGTTGGAACATCCTGAAACTAATTAAGAATGAGTTACAAGAAAGATTGCTTTTAACCTGTTCCTTAGCTTTCATTGTTTTAACCTGTTCCTTACCATCCACAGCTCACCAGTTTGAGGATAATTAAAAAAAACCAAAAACCAAACTTATTACAAAAATTCTGTTTAAGAAGGAATATTCATATCTAGCTGTAGCTAAGTAATTGCCCAAATTAAAATTGGGAATAGAGTTAAATTGATAATATTTTTTTTTTCATTATAAATTAACTACAGGGCTTTGCAAATAGCCCTACAAATTTCCCTTTGTATTTTGACTGTATATGCATATACAGCCTATTTTTATTTCACTTTCACCCAGCCAGTAGTGTTCTTTCCAAGTTTCCCTAGACTTTGGCCTCATCTGCTCATGGAAGATGCTATCAGGTGTTACTCTGCAGAGGTCTTCATTCTTGCTCCAGTGCTGTCCTGAGTTTGTATCTATTTCATATATAATGTCATCTGCATCTTGGAAAAGGGCCTTTGCCACTCCTTTGTCTGCCTCTTTCATAGCTCTGGAGAGACTTAATTATCAATGCAGAGCAGCCAGGGGCTTTTCCTCTGTGGTAACAGATTGTGCTATTTTGATGATCTTTAAACTGAGCCACCACTGAACTTCCTACAAAGCACAGCTTGGGTTATGCAAGCCAGAGACCTCTTTTACTAGAGTCTGTTATTAATTATTACATCATTGGTAATCAGTATAGGAAACTATAATGGCTAATCCTTTGAAAACCTAATTTGATGACTTGATACTGTCAGGAACCATGTTTATTATTATTTTTCATTAGCCAGCAACTGCAGCTGGTGGTGTTAACTTTGGGCTCTACCTGCAGAAAGAAGAATGCAGAAGTAAATGCCTGTGCAGAATCACATTTGGCTGCTGGATGATTCCCATTCTTTGAGTACAGTGAGATTCATTCCTTAATTATTATGCAGGAAGACTCCCTGAAGAATTATGCCCTTGGTTTCCAAATTAATTTCCTGTTTTGGTCTTTCCCAAATAGCTTACTTTTAAAGCACTGGCTAATTTTTGTGAAAGGTGACTGTGCATGGTTTCCATAAGCAGAGAAAGGTTGTGTGTAGAGGTTTTGCAGGTCAGCTAAAGGTCCTGAGCATTACAAAATTCCAGCTATATCACTTGTTAATCTTTCTGCACTTTGCTGCCATCCATAATAAGGAAGCTGTGGAGCTTTTCAGTGGTTCTCAACAGTAAGCCAAAAATAGCTGTAGCATTTGTAGAATCAACTTGACTAATGTTTTGCTTTATAAGAGCATGTACTACTTTCTGCAGTTTATATATTTAATTAAGTTCATTTGGGGATGAAATTATGAATCAGAAATGAGGATAAAGTCAAAACTAAACACAACTTTGAACTACACTAAAATCTGAACTTATATTTATAATACACTCTGCTGGTAATGATGCACTGCTATAAATTTTTGTGTGGCTGCCTTGATATATAAACATTCAGGTACCTGAATAATGTTCTTTAAATTCATGTTTATACTAATTTGCCTATCCTCTGGTGTTTAATAATGCAGCAACCCTTGCTTAGCATTAATAAAATAATTTAAGTAAGTGTTTTGCAATGTTCCATGAAGTGCATTAAAGCAATAATACATTCTAAGTACCTCAAAAAAAGAAACCAATGTTACAGCTAAAAGCTCCATTAGATGAATGTACAAGTATCAGCCAGCAGAGATAACTTGCCATCATGTTTTTAAATTAAAGTTCCTTTCTCTGAAATGAAATTATCATGAGTCAAACCAGTAAAAACACAGAACCACCTCTATCATTCATCATTAGAATTCTGGGATTTTCCTTTTTTCAATACAACTGAAGGGACATAGCAGCTTACTTGCATATTACACCTGAGTTTAGTAACAAATAATGAGAACATTGATCTATCATAATGCTGCATCTGGAGATAAAACAGTTTTGCCATCAAAACCCTCGACAACCTGATTCATAATTGCTGTTCCTGTGGATTTAAAAGAGCACTAGGATATCATGAATGTTGTGGTACAATTAGAAGTTTCCTCTAATTTATTATATTTATGAGAAAGCACTAACATATTTCAAATTAGACACACCAAGGCACATGACAAAGTTAGGCCTTGTACCCTTGAATCTCAAGGAATGTGTAGGTTCCTAACTTAATTTGCTTTCAGATTGGCAGGGACTGTTGTACAAGACACTCTTCCTTTCACACAAGGCAGATCAATAATTTGGAAGGAGATCAATATAATTCTCATACCTTTGTCATCAAAATACTTGAATTCAAGGCAAATCCCTATTAGCATTGGCAGCTTCTGATGCACTTCCATACACTAAACAGTCACCATCAAACAAAGTCAGAAGTTCAGCCAGAAAAAAGGAGGATTTGATTTTTCTTTCCAGTTATAGAATCACAATTAATAAGTAGTGACTATTTTTTTCTGTGTCTTGTGTCCAGTAACACTCCCTCCTTAGCAGCAGGGCTCAAAATGAAACAAATGAGGCAATCACTGTATGTGTGAGACACAGTAATATCTTCATATTTTCTGTGGTCTACTGGAACTTCCTCTTTCTTACTGACACCCATTTCCATGATATGGGTACACACACTTTGTCATCTACACTTCCAGTATGAATAAATCATTATTCTCTACCACTGTGTTGCTCAAAGAAACTGCAAACCCCATTATATTGAGAAGCCAAAAGAATTGTGTGAGTGTATTAAGGGAAAGGAAAGGCTGGAGTAGGAATTGAGCACAGAAGGAAGAAAAGAGAGAAGTAGAAATAGCTGAGGAGGTAATGGAAGTAGTAATGAAGAAAGTGAATTACCTGGAATGTAATAGGTTAAGAAAGAGGGAAATGAGAAAAGCATGCAGCAGAGAACATTAAGTTCTGTACAAGACTGAGTAATAATGACACAGGGTATGATGCTCTAGATACCAAAAAATAATATTTTTCCAGAGGAGAAATAGAGAGAATATATAAAAAAAACCAAAAAAAACAAAAACCAAAACAAACCCTAAAATCTATTTTAGTAGAATTTTCATTTTCAGCAGTGCCAAATATAAGGACCATGACAGAAAGAAAAGAACCAAACAGCATTTGTACTGTGAAAATATAAATGAATTAATCTGTGAAGTTTAAAAAAGAAAAGAAAAAAAAAAAAAGAAAAAATAATAAAAAAGGAAAATTAACAAGAGATATGCAGTGTTCGAGAATTTAGGCAGAATTTCTTTAGGAGAATCTATTCAAGACAGTAACGTGCAATGGAAACATTTCTATTTTTAATCTATAGACAAATTCACCTTCAAAATTGGGAGCAGCCTGGGAGACTTCATCAGCATTAATTGTTTCTGTTCCATAATATGGCAAGAGCTTTCAAATTTTCTTGACATTTTCAGATATAAAGGATTTTCCTTCCATAAAGTTTAATGAGATAGTTTTAACAGTTGAAGTGTTGCTGCAATGCCCCCACAATTACCTTCATTCAGATGGCTGGACAAATATCCTTTGACTAACTAACTAGCAATTTTGTATGGTATAATATTTCTAGATGGCTTATTATGAATATTTCTTGTATAAAATCCTGTGTGAATGTTAGGCTACTACAAAAACGTAAACTTGAGGAAAAATGCAAGTCACAAATTTAAGCACTTAAGTCATGTAAACTCAACAGAAGAGGTTACACTTAGTTCTTTTGGCCAGATAGTTCCTTGTGACAATGAGATCTCAGTGTCAGTACCTGTGTTCAAAGACCAAGTTTTCTACTTGTTCAAATTGAGTAAGAATCAGAACATGGACCATGTTGGTAAGGAAGCAACCAAAACAAAATACTACTCTAAAGCCAGAAGAAACAGGAACATTTTTCAACTCTTCAGCCTGTAAATACAAGCTTTGTGAGGCTAACAAGAACACTCTACTAGAATAGATTATATTATTTAAAATAGCTTGATTAAATTGTCTTGTTTAGTAACATTTTAAGGAGTAAGCACAGTAGTCATGTGAATTCTAACAGAAACTTAGACCAATCGTTGTGCAAAGTGTAGGAAAACAGTGAAGGAGGATGAAACTAACCACTGCAAGTATCATGTCTCCAGTAAATAAATCAAGATATTCACATCCACACAAAAGAAGTAAAAAATTAAACTCCATTGTGATTAAAGAAATGTGAAAGGGACAATAAATCAAGGAGGACATGCCTCTAAAAGCAAAGCCATCATAAAGGGAAGAAAACTGAAAAGAAAAGCTCTGGCATGTTAAATGGAAGCAGGGAACACCTTCCTTAAAAAAACAATCTGGTAGAAAAGGCTGGGGAGCAAAGTCAGCAGAATTTTGAAGAGTAATCTCCAACACTGCACAGTATTTTACCCAAGAGTTCTAAAAGTATTAAAGCATGAAACAGTTGAATTATTCAATGCAATTTAACTCAAACTGTCTTAAGAACAGACAAAGATACTTCAGTGCCAGGGGCAAATATGAAACCAATTTTCCACAAAGACACCTGTGGCAGAGATATGGAAAATTACAGCAAATAATCCTGGGTTCCTTATCACACAAGCTAGCAGAATTTGTAATAATCCCCTATGTATTAGAAGAAACGTGAATAAGTAATATATCTTTAAGGTAACTCTTGTTAAGACAAGTCATGCTTTTTTTGAAAAATTCAGTATGTATGCAGATAAAAAAGATAGACTGATATCCCATGCTCCAAAATCCTTGTCCAGAAATGTCTCTAACACCTGGAAATACTGATAGCTGTCAGTAGGTATTGAAAACCATGGCTCTGGGGAAAGTGGTCTTTTGAGTAGAGAAAAGAATACAGTCTGTCATGAAAAATACTATTTAAAATTAGAAGGCACCATGTTAATACATGATACACAGTGGCAGTTGCACTTTTTAAGCAGAATATTTCTTTCATGCACTAAACAGCATAATTTGTGTGTAGTGTCCCAAAAATTTTAGAGAGTGGAAATATTTATAAAAAAAATTAAATTAATAAAATTATTTAATTGGACATGCAATAATTGTATTTTGAAAGTTATATGTTGGTTTCCATAATTTCTGGAGAAAAGGAGGAGAGATATCTTACATACATATGCATATATAAATACATATATCTGCACAGCATTATTTTTGTAGATAACCACAAGAGAGTAAAAAATCAACTTTGTCTCGTTATCTTTTTATGTACATTCATGAGAATATGTATAATTGTGCAGTGTTTTAAACTAGATTTGGCAAATTCTCCATAAACTACACCCTCAAATGGATTTCTTCACAAATCATAGCTTCAACCTCAGTGAGCCACAGAATGCGTTTAAAGAGCTGCTGATATTAAAAAAAATAGTACTTAAAAGAAACTGAAAATACGTTGTGGTCATTTAAAAATAAAAAGGGAAAATTGAAAACTAATTTGTGGCCAAGTCCCAGAATATAGGTACAGACATCATGAGCAGTTTCTGCACCAGAGAGGTTCAGATTCTCCTCACTTACCACGTGCCTACGGCCAGGTTTAGTTCCTTGGTCCTGGAGGCCTTGGCAGCTTCATTTTCCAGACAAAGCAGCTCTGGATCCTCCTCTCCATATGGCAGGCTGTTGTTTTCACCTACACTTAAAACAGCCCAGAGAGAGGTTCAGCACCTGCACAGTAAATGTCACCAACATTTCTCCCCAGTGCTATGGGCTGCTGTGCTGACAAGTTGATAATCATTGTGTTTAAACTCTTCTCACTCTTCAGTGATTGTGGTTACTGACAGAGTACCTACAGTTTTATTTGGTAAGAGCTTACTATTTTTTTGCTAAACTCCAAATGAGACTACAAAAATGTGGCATGTGGCCAAAGGAAGACTATTTCCTGCTGCTCTGAAAGCCCCTAAGAACAACTTCCAGCAGAGCTGTGCTCAGGCTGCCTCAGGTTTGCTACATGAAGTCCAAATACCTGCTGAATCTTTTACAACCAACCTTTCATCTGCGCTGGAAATGGCAGACCCAGAGGGGAATCCTGGCAGCTGCTCACTGACCTGTTGGTTGGGAAAGAGAATCACAAAAATGAAACTGGGTATGGCCTAGAACCAAAACACAACAAAACCAAACAAACCTTAAAAATATGGATGATAATATTCAGGATACTTTTGAGATGCTATTTGTTTCATCTATAGGGCTGATCTTGAGCTACACCTGATTTTGCTCAAATTGTGTTCCCACACACTACATGCACACACGCACCCCCCCATTTCAAGAGTGACTTTTTGCTTTTCAATCAGAACCTTGCCATATGCCAAGGCTTTCAGGTTAGGGCTGAATTAGGTTGGAGTCAACAGAAATTGCAACATGGATAATTTTCAGCTCTTCCTAACAATAAAAGGAATCAAGTATTTCATTAACATTATTTTCTTTCTGATTATAAAGATCTGGATATGTTTATGTTTGTATTTAAATCTATTTCAAATAAATATATAGTTGTATATGAGGCAATTTAAATACATATAATGATAATTAAGTGCCATTAATGTGCTATTCTTTAGTTTCTGCAATAACAATCTACCAACACTGTTATCCCTTTTATCTTAATTGGTAATGTATTTTCCTCAAAACTACTGCTTGGGAAAAAAAAAAAAAAAAAAAGGTTTCTTTTATACAGAAGTTGCTAATCTATCTAGCAGGTATGCTGCATATTTGCCTCCACCATTTTCCAAAGATTTTATTATTGTGCCATACAATTATCATTTTAATATGTGGAATATACCATCACGATTTCATCTGCTGCAGCAATATTTCCTCTTTACTTCTGATAAGTAGTAAACAAAATGGACGTCCAGAAAACAAAGGGAAGACTGAAGTTTGCCTATTTTAGGGAATTTCTCTCTACTCCTCCTTCCTTACAGCTCATGTGTGCTAAGGTTTGATGAACAACAGTGGATGAAATATTTATGGTATCAGAAAAGGTAAAAAGATTCCAAAAACGCAAAAGTTACTTGAACATGATCTGGTTTGTGCAAGCACAGAAACAGGGCTCAAGGGGCTGGAAAGCAAGACAGAAAATAAGCAATGCACAAGCATCTGGGAAGTTCAACGTCTCCGTGGCCTCTTGCTTCTTCTCATACTACTCAGTTCCTGCACGTTGCTCTTACAAAAGGTCTCAGGCTTCTATTAAGTGTTGTCTTTACTTTTTTTTTTTTTTGCCACAAACACAGTGGTACTTTTAATAAAGGGAATCTTTAGAGGGGTAAACTACAAAAGGGAGGACAGGGATGGGTGCACCACTGGCACTCCTGGCACTGCAGTGGAGGGGCAGTGGTCCTTGGTGCCTTTTGATCCCCTGCCCAGCTGAGCTGAATTCACTTTCAGAAGCTGTGGTTTCCCCAAAAATGAAGTGTGCATGCCCAGGGGGAGAGCCAACAATTCCAGTGCCAGGACAGGTCAGGCTTTATAGACAGATGTCTGGAAAAGTTAAAGAACTGTACGTTACAGTTTCTATCAGAGTCTCTGTAAAACTGCATGTGGAAATTTTTGGCCTTTCTCTAAGGCCAAAAAAGGTCTTAGCAACAACTTGAAGCATCTGGAGATTCTTTTCTAAATAGCAGGTAGACTAAAATTTAGTTCTTTTATTTGCCAAACAGTGATAAATGAAGTCACCTATATAATCTTCCCAAACTCCTGTTGGGCTGCCTAAACAATGTGTTATTCTTCAGAAAGATTTTGTCTGATGAAAATTGGATTGGATTTAATGCAAGCCAATGTAAACAATAGAAACAGAAACAAATAAAGAGCTGAGAGACAGCCAGATAGGGAATACAGAACAGTCTTATGCCTAGAAACACCATACATACATCTAAGTTTTCCAGGTGTACCTTCACAGAGCACTGAAGATCTTTGACATTACAGTGGGGAAAAAAAAACAAAACAACAAAACCCAACAAAAAACCTAAACAAACCAACAAATTCCATTTGTCTATTTTAATGCAATATTTAATTTGTTTTATAAAATACCTCCTAGGGTAATGAGGACTAAGATCAAGTTTAAGTGAAAAGGATATAAAATGCCATGTATAAATGACAAATGACTGGAGCAGAAGCTGGATAGGAATGGATGTTTTATGTTTTGGGTCAGTGACCTAGGTGCAAAGTCAGCCAAGCCTAAAATCAAAGTAGGTTTTTCAAGCTGAATATTATAAATGTTAGATGAAAAGATTTACATTCTCAATGCTATCTAAATAATTACTCCAGAGAGAATTATTTATCATTGCTAATTAGTTAGACAACTACAAATGATATAGAATGGATTTATATATCAGTTCTCTTCTAAAATCTTGTGAGCTAATGTAATTGTGTTCCATTAGTGTAAATCCCTTTACAATGAAGATTAAAATAAATGGGACTGAAACTTCCTTGGGTTTTGTTTTCAGGACTGGTATAATGTATATTTGAAATGCAAACCCACAAAGAAAATGATGCTATCCAGCCGAGACTGATGGAACTCACAGACTGTTATTAAAGTTCATGCTCTTTTCAACGTTAGTTATTTACTTCTATTTCTTCTAACATTTAAGTCTTTTGTTTACTTTTTTCTTACAAGTGGAAGGAAGCCTAGGGACCTATACTTTACACAGATACATGAATAAAATCCACAACAAGCAATAAGACACTGAAAATGAGATCCAACCAAACTTTCACTGTCCACAGAAGCAGTAAAACGATATTTGTAAGTTCTGCTGTTTCTTTCCATACACTTGGCCATCCTAAACTCCATCTCTAGAAATGTATTCTCCAGCTTTCCTTATTCATTTCACCTCTTTTGTCTCCCTTCCTTTGTGACTGCTGTACCATTCTGACAAGTTTGCTTAGGGAGATGAATCCCTCTCAAGATACTATAGGCAAGAAAAGGAAAACTTGTGAAAGAAGTGAGCATTATCCTCAAACACTTGTCTAATATGCAGTATCTGGCATTTCACAGCTTCTTCTACATGTGTGATCTCTTTGGAGACAGTGCAGCAGACCTCTTCCTCTGTGATTTACATCTACAGCACACAATCTTAACAGTAATAAAACAGCACCATATAGTTCCAATTCTGAAATATTATTTCCGTAAGACAACTCTTTCTGCTAGGTTACCTAGCAGATAAACCCTCCATAAGGAAACCCAGGACTCTGTTTATTCTTTAATTGCACACCCACCTTCCTCTTTCCAGTTGAACAGGATGAGGATTTTTCAAAGAACACTGCTGCTTTCCTCTAGGTCCACTCAAAACTCCATGCTTTTGCAGTTCCTAAAAAAAGTAGATACAGACAAGGGGGTCAAATAAAAAACTTGGTAACCACTATTAGCTCATTGATTTGTTTCTCCAATTAATTTTAAACCTTTCTGCCATGTGACTGATCTCTGACAAATTAACAGTCCAGAGCTAATGTGAGCACTTACACACAATGGATACCAACAAAGCAGGTTTTACATTTGTTTAATTAGGATTTCAACAAAATTAAATCAAAAAAGAAGGTCAAAGTAAATGAGTTCTGTTTATTGATAAAAATTTCTTGTTGGCTCAGGAAGCTAAAGAAGCAATTTATTTCAATCTAAAGCTGTGATTCATTGTTAGATATTTAATTATGTTTATTTTTAGAGGCTTCACAAATACTTCAATCTTCATGTGAATAATACGGAGGCTACTAAGATTCTTTCATGTAGTTGAAGGAGAAAATGTGGTTTCCAAATCCATCTGTTACATGAGTGCTAATCAAAAATAACTTCCATATTCTCTTACAGATTTATTAAAATGTAAATGGGATCAGAATCTGGCCTTGTAGCATAGTTACTGAGATAAAATTGTCATCCAATACATTTATTCAATGCAAATATTCTCCATTATCATATAAACTAAGTCATCATTATGCATCTAGTTCTATATGTAACTACAAAGCTAACAGCAGGCAATAAATTTGTCCAGAAATCTTACATGACAGAAGAGACACTGCCACAGACAGTACACTCTGACATCCTTATGGACTGTCCAGTGAAGTTTTTTTAACTTCCTACATTTATGACGTATTTTAAACCTTGGTGTTACAGAAAGGAGAGAAATAACTTTTTTTTTCTTGTCAAATGTATGGAATAGACTATGCCTTCACTCCATGAGGATTCCTTGAAAGGATTTAATGCTTTAGATCATCAATGGATTTTCTAGCTATCATAGCTAGCTGTAGAAGTACACCAAAAATCAAGTGCACAAAGAGAAAAAGGAGTGTAGAAATGAGATGATGCCTGGATGTCATGAATCAATGAGTAAAAAAAAAAAAAAAAATCAAATACAATAGCTGGTGGATTAAGACAAAGCATTTCCTAAAGCATATCATATTATCATCATTTAAAAACAAAACAAAAAAACCCAAACCAAACCCAAACCAAACCAAAGGGAAAATGCGTTGTGTTCAGAACAGTTGCAGCTGTAAATCAAGATCCACAAGACAAAAAGATCAAACAGCAAATAGACAGAGACACAAATGGATCTTAAACTACAAAAATGTCTCCATGGCTCTGGGAGAGCAGCAAGCAGAGGCACAACCCAGCAGAACTGTTTCCCTTCCTTTCTGTACCCCTGGTGTGAGTGGCACTGCCCCAGAGCAGATAACACTTGGTGCTGGCTCTGTGCAGAGCAGAGATGGGGTGATACATCTCAGGGACTGCAACACACAGTGTGTCCTGTTAGAAGACAGCTTGTACAAATCAGCCAGCTCAGCAAGGCTGTGATGTCTGGAAAGATCAAAAAGCATCAGAAGGTGATTTCAGGTAGCACTTTGCAAGAGGTGATAGCACACAGCCACCTGAACAACAGTGCAGTGTGAACACTGATTTATTTTGCCCTTTTCCTTGACCAAGATTTAAACAAGTATAGTGGTGAAATGCTACCTCAGTTACAGAAAAGTTTCCACAAAAAAGTCCTATAGTTATGCTTTGGATTTACCTATGTTCCTTTGGGATCCTATTCTACTATTTCTTTTCTACTCTTCTTTCTGTAACCACTGTTCAAATTGAAGACATTTTCAAAATCTGGAAAATTAGAACTTAATTCCCATCCTCAGTTGGCTGGGAACTAATTAAATCTCAAAGATGAAACTCCCTATCCCTCAGTAGGTCCAGACCTATCCACAGCATTAAGACATCCCCGTGCTGTGAGAGATGCATCTCCCCAAATTCACTGTAACCCAAATGAAGACCTGAAAGCCAAAGTGAGCTACATACATATCTCTACCTCCTGTCTTTAGACACTTATATTGTGTATATTTAGCTAGATATATAAATTCTCTTTTCCACACAGTAAAAGATTACTCACAAAACCAAACCTGTTGCACCCAATTTATTGATGAAATTCACCAAAAGAAAGTGCAAGAGTTTTGTTCCCGTTGAGGCAAATTAAGCTGAGGTTGAGATTAATTAAGCAGGAAAGTACAGCACATGACACCTAGTCTAATAAAGACATTTGAATATTTAAAGAAAGTGAAACAATATCTGTCTCAATTAAGTAGGCTGCTCCTCCAGGTTAATGCATTCAGGGGAAAAATTAAATCTGTCTAAAATCCCTGGAAGAAATGGAGATTGGCTGTAGGAAATTGGCCTCCTGAAATGTGATTAATGGACTTGGATGATGAGGACTGACTCCTGCTAAACCATCAGGACTTGCTATGAAACAGGTTCTGACATTTGGAGTGGGAGTTTTGCATTCTCTGGGCAAAACTCAATATGTTCTCTGTGAAGAATCCCTGCAACTACAAATCAGAGTCTCTAGAGTCACCTGCACACAGAGGTTTTTCTCTAGCTATCTCATGTACTGATGTCAAAATATTTGACATCTAATTTGCTCCAACAGCCTAAGAATTTTATATTTCCTTGGTTTTCTTGTATACATCAGAAGCAAATGCTTATGCAGCATTTTGCACAGCATCTTGCCAAAAGGATGGGTATTTATTGCTGCTGTGCAGGTTAGGACTGCCCACTATCTGTTGGGCAGACCTTTTTCTTTTGTTCAGTGCCAGAGATCAGTAGAAGCAATTAAAATTACCTTCTACATTTCCATAACTGCTGATTAAAGGATTAATTTTCTAATGCTTTCTCTCTGTAAATGGCTTTACATTCTCTGACTTCCTCATGTGGCTCCTGGAGTAGTGAGAAGAAACCTGTAGAAGCAACCAGAAACTCCACTCTCAGGAGTGTTGCAATGCAAGGAGCTAAGTTCCTTTATGTTCTGGCAGAAAAACACAGAGCAAGAACAGAAAGCTGCTTTTCTATACCAAGCTGTCTTCCTGTGGAGCACCACAACAGCCTTAAGAAAGAGTGTCAGACAGTAGGAAAAGGGAAAAGGAAGTTTTAAGCTGAGATTCCCAGAGAAAAACAGAGAAAGTAGAGAGAAGCTCCAGCAAGTTCAAAAGGTAATTAAATACCTGTTCTAGAGACACAAATGTATGCATTTCCCATGTTTTCCAAGATGCAATTTGATGTCACTTTGTGTCTGGCATTTTATGTAAATATTTTCTACAGAAATCTGGCATTTCCATGTTTTGTCTCATGCATAATCTGACCAAGGGATAAAGTACAAGTCCATCTTGCCAAAAAGCTCTGAAGACATCACTGTAAGGCACAGTGATTTTTGTAGTGAAAAGAGTTCTGGATGTTGAAGCTTCATACAATAAATTTACAAACATTAACAGCTCTGCAGACTTCTTGAACTTTCAAATGAGAATCAAGAAATGATGGGTACAAAAGCCTAACTGAATAGTATCTAGAACAGTAGAAGTTGCCACAAAGAATAAATATAAGGGCTGGATAAATCAATATTAAATCCAAGCTCATTAAGTGAGTCATGCTTGATAGAAGCACAGCCTGCAACTTTGTATTGCCTGGCATTGTTCAAGATGCATCTTACAATTAAAAACATGACTGCTGTACAGCAACAATTGCCAAAGCTGTTAAACAATAATATAAATGAAAACTTTTACTCCTAGCACTTTCCATCATAGTAATACATTCAGTGTACAGCCAACGTGCTTCAGCTGCTTAACGTTTCCAGTAATTCACAATCATTACATATTTGCTTTTTGTAAGTCAACACAATTAAAGAAAAAAGATAAAAAAGCCCCAAATAATCCCTCATGCAATACAGCCTATGGCTCATGTTCTTCCAAAGGACTTGCACTGGAACCAAACAGGCAAAAATGAGATCAGTTATAAGAGTTCCTATATTGTTTCAGGCTGGGAAATACTGAGGTATTAACATTTTCCTTCAAAATCACAAAAATGTACTTTAGATTGTTTGCACTGATTTCCAAGAAAAGTATTCTTTTTCTGGTATCCCTTTTTTTTTTCTTTTTTTCAAAATGAGACTACAAACAAGAGCCTGACTCAGAGCTAAACATGTAGTTCCAAAAAGTAAAAGTGCTGCTTCATTTGGGAGACTACACACAGTTACCACACTGCCTTGCAAAGTGAAAAGTTTAAAGTACTTAGTGTAACCATACTACATAGGGCCCATGAAAGTTAGAAGGTGGAATCCTGTGTTTCATTTTTGGTGCCATGTTTGTTAGATACTTTGATTTTTGTGATCTTATGTTATTTTATGCATTGTGTATGTGCTCTGGATTTTTCACTGTTCCCTATATCAGGTTATTGTTCAGGACTAGGGCTAAGATATCAATAATATATTCAATCATATATAATATATAATTCAATAATATAAAGAAACAAATGTTCTTCAGATAAATTGATACTGGTTTAAATCTAAAGTACCAGGTATGTATGTTAGGACAGTTAAGCATGTTATGACAGGAAAGAGGAGAGCACAGAACAGCACAAAAATAAAACATATAATAAATCCTTTTTCATCTATGACAAGTCTCTTGTTGAAGTGAAACACCTGACATAGTTTGATTTCTGACAAGAGAGCTCAGCAGAACTGGCAGGCTCTGAAGCATTTTTGTTCACTGGAAGGCAGCCTACATGTCAAGATAGTGCTGAAAAGTTGTCTGATATGAAAATATATGCCCTTAAAACTTCTTTTGCATTTACATAGATGAAACTTGCATACATTTTACAGAGAGAAAATCCTCAATTTGTTATATCTACACTATTACAAATGGCTACTGCCCTATACTTACAAGCCATGCTTTAATGTTCTGAGCAGTCACTACCTCTAAATTAAAGTCTGAAATGTTCTTGCCAGTCTAATTTATTGCTTTGGTTTGGCTTGGTTTTGGTTTTTCCTTGCCAAAAATAATTGCCTGAGAAGTGGGAAAAGAGAACTGAGGGGGGGGGACAGGAACAGCCACCACCACCTCCAGAGGGATATTCAAAAAACACTGCTCACACCTGTGAAGCTGACAGCCAGATACCATCTGTACCCTGATTTATATCTCTAGGTCTGTCCAAGTAATTAATGTAAAAAGTTAAGGTGTGCTCACTGCTTGAAGATACTCATCACCATACTGCAACTTTTTTTTTTATTGAAGCAAAATAAAAATTGAGCCTTTAAACCACCACAGCTGTTGCACTGCATATGGTTTCAAAAGAGGATGAAACAGCAACATGAAACACAAGGGCAGGGATATGGCCCAGAAGTGGAAAAGCAGACTCAAAGCTCTTTGTGTGCACTTTACCTCCACAGTGACCCTAGAGCAGCTGTGGGGGTAAGTGAAAATTTCATTATGAATACTGCTGGAATTAAAACTTGTTGCAATCAACATCACTCCAGAACATTGTGCTAAAATATCTCCCTCACATAATACAAAATACAGTACCTCCTGCTCCATTTTGCTCACACTCATTTGGCTACAACAACTGGAAAACACCAAGATGAAGAACAAGAAATAAAGCAGTTTTCTTCATCCCAAGGTCACACACAAACAAACAACGTGAACATTGAAAAAGTTCGGTTTTTTCCTAAATCATTACATCACCTGCTTCAATTTTTTGTGTTTTGGGGGTATACATGCAATTCAATCAATCAATCAATCAACTAAGTATCCCACTCCTAATCTTTGCTTTTTAATTCCTCCACACTTCTATAAAGTGGCAATATCTGCCATAAGTTATGCTAAAATGTGAATTTACATAACCTACCAGAGAGCTGTCATCTAGTTGCAACTTGCAAATGGCCTATGAGGCAGGATTGTAGAACACAGAAAGATGTGCATATTTAAAAAACAGATAATAAAATATTGTTGTATACACTCACTGAAGTTTTCATACTTATTATGTTTCTGCCTATAAGGGTCATTTTTATGTACTCAAAAAAACCCAAAAAAACCCCCAAAAAGCCACAGGTACCTTCCAGCCTTCAATATCAACACCCATATATTCTTTCATCTCTACTCCTTTAGACTCTATGATCTTTCCTACTCACATATTTTTCAAAAGTCATTATACAATAATGCAGCCAAAATTGCCTGATATAATTCCAAATTATTTTAGTTATTCAGAAGCAGTACCTTTTTATCCTCATGTGTATCTGATATATATTCTAATGTAGCAGTGTAAAAGACAAATGTAGTGTTATAAAACACCATTAGATTGCATGTTTATTTTAAAGATTAAAATGGGGGAGAGATTAGTGTCTTCTAAAGTGCTCATTCAGTATAATTATACACATTTTAAACCATATTTATTTCATCTTCCACATGTATAAATCCAATGAGACATTAGTTTTTCTATTAAAAAAACCCCACATGTAATTGGAAGACAGGGATTATCATCCACACTCATGAAATTAGATTCGATAGTTTGGGTTTTGATAACAAATATTTGAACAATCAGGTCTTAGCTTTGTTACCAAGATCTAAAATGTGGATAATACCTTTCATCTGATAAAAAGTTATCCTAGAATATCCTGGATATTCTAGGATATTAATTTCCCCTGTACTTAATTTCAAGGGAAATTAAATACAAACATTACTGTTAAGGTAATTTTTTTCCTAAAGCATTATCCTTAAAATAAGCCATAATGCAAATTGCTCCTATACTAAATAAAATATATGAGTTAATGGTTTGTACATTTTTTTGAGCATATATAGAGAAAAGAAATGTAAAAACCCATTATGGATTCATAAATATATTCTTGGAAAAAAATGAGCAGCTTACCCTGCAGTCTGACTGGCCAATTACAGTGATTTGCTCTAATAGCAGGATGATAAGGGTAAAGAAAGAAACCCTTAAAATTAGTGTTGCCATTTATTCAGTCAGATTTTTAAAGCTGTTTGAACCCAAGAGTTAATTTGTTATTTTTCTCTGTATCCAGTTTTGCTCCAGCACAATGTTTATGTGTGATGAATATAAATACAGCCTGATGTAGATAAGATACAGAAGGTAGATAAAAAGGGAAACAAATTTTTAGAAGAGAAAATCTAAGGTCTAAATATAGAACTGCTTTCTTGAGGAAACTTTCTAGGATAGGCACAGAATCCATTTTTAAGACATCTAGATGGTACCAATAAAACAAATAAGAGTAAACATGTTTGGGGTTTTTTTTCCCAGAAAAAAATATTTTTAACTTGCCTTTTATTTTTTTTTTTCTTGCTGTACAGTGACAGGTCTTGGGGATAAGAGAAAACCAGACTGTATAATTCATCACAACCTTACTGTTTAACAGTCTCACATGATACTCTCCAGAGGGAACACAGAGAAGATTGTCTAGATGAAGTTCACCCTATGTGGGATGATTATTAATCATTGTCAATCTAAAAAGGATAAATAAAAAGCACTTCACATATGTCTTTCCTAGGAGTGACATTTCACTATTTTGTAGTATCATCATGGGTGAGAGATGAAAAGTATCCTTATTAAACTGGCAGACAATACAGCTGTGGGAGGTAGTACAGCTACAGAGTAAGAAAAAATAGAATTAAATGTGATGTAGACTAACATTACTAAATGATTACCAAACCATGTATACGAACTTCAGTGATACAAAGTGTAGGAAGCTTTGCTACTTTTAAAGTCAGTATTCTGCTGTCTTTTTCTCCCTTCAGAAAACATCCATAGCCATGAGGAAGATCCTACTTTTCCTTTGTCCTTGGGAGTACTCTGTAACCCTTGTTTTATTCAGACAGAAGATAAGCTCATCACATCTGGTAATAATCCTTCTGCTCTGATCAGATCTACCAAGTCACAGCAGCCAATTATTTTGAAATGTGCAATCTTGTGAGTTGATTCTTTCTCAAGAAATGTGAAGTAAGAAAAAGAGAAATATTATTACTTTTACCTGTATTTGGCATAAACTGACAATCCTGCATCATTGTCTCCAAATTCTTTATCCCTATTTTTAATAGGAAATTTAGTACTTATCCATATAGTGGAAGAGATAAAAAAAATTTGCAAGGATGACATGCATATTTTTTTAAATGTTTTTGTCACCTATTTGAGAACTGGGTAGACATTGCCATGTATAGAGGCAACATGAGACAAGAAATCACCCACCAAAGAGATGTACATGAGCTAAGGAAAGTGGCAACTCAAACGTCAATAAAACTACAGCTGTATTTTATCTGCTGAGTACAGTTTCTACTCCCCAAGAATTATGAAAAACTTTTTAATCTATTTTGTCTTTGACTTTCTAGTGCATTTTCAACAAACCTATACCAAAGAGCTTTCCCTATTGGTCTCTAATTCTTAGCATAGAACAGCACAGTCAATAATACTTCTGTCAATGAAAATGCATCACCTCAGGCAGTCCAGGAGGCAGATGTTACCTTTTTCTCCCCAAGCATTCCTGAATCCTTAATGCTGCTAGAAATTTTTCCATATATCCTTCCACAAATCACAGTGTAGTGCTGGCAATTAGGGGAGTTTAAGGGAAAAGCACACAGTCTATTCTATGTTTTTCTGTTTTACATTTTAAATGCTTACCTCAAATGCTAATTTCAGTAATTTAACTCTGCCATGATTGATCAGGGGACGAGAACAAAATTTAGCACACATGCAGTTAAACCCCAACTCAACAGCTAACTCAGTGCAGCTGAACTATGTACTTTCCATAACTTGCATTAAGCTAACCTTAAAAATAAAATAATAAGTCAACCTTGTGTTGACCTCGCTCTTTACTGAACAGTTCCTTTTCCATGAAAAACAAAGAGTGTTTGGAACAAATCCAGTAACTTTCAGGACTGTGAGAAACAGTTAATGGCTGCACTTGAAAGAAAGCTCGGAAGACAGAGCAGGTAGGTAAGCAGTGCTATGCAGCAACTAAAATGTTTTCTTTTTCTTTAAGAACCAGATGGCATTGTCAAATTCATTTGAACCTTGAAAAGCAGAATAACTTTTACTCCCTATTTCTGGTTTTAAATGGAGCTGGATACCTAATTTGCTTTGAGAATCTAGCAACTATGTCCTTAGTTCCTGAAGGAATGAGGACAAGCTTGTTAAAACCTGTTCAACTAATTTGACACATATTTGCTAGAAGAAAATATGTTACAAGTTGTCTACTTCTATATGATGTTAAAATACATTTAAAATACTTTTCTCTAATGAACTGTGCTATTATTTTACACCACAGAATTTCAACCTGAAATTTTCTTCAAGAAACTGAAGTGTCTGATGTTAACAGTTGTTTATGTTCTATAGAGAAAAAAAAAAAAATAAAGAGCCATATTTGCTGGCACACAAGTAATCTAGTTTTGGGGCTACAGAGAGAAACCTCATCTGTATCATTTTAACAGAAACAATCTTTCTTTTCAACTGTCTACAGGGATTACCTATCTGTGAATTTCTAATCCCCGGGTCTCTGTTTTACTGACAGGTAAACAAAATGAACTCCTCTTGAATTAAGAACTGAACAAGTGCAATTAGTGGGCAGGATGTGACCCATACACCCATGACCTCACTCCAGCTTGAATCAAAGCATGTAAATGCTTTGTGGAAAGACTCCTTTTTCATTTGTCCAGTACACAGAGCCAAAATATTTGGCTTTTAGCAGCATTAATGAGTTTCTTCCTCCTCATACAGCATTAATTCTGTCTCCTAAAGTACATTTTCCCCCACTAGATGTTCACTGGATCCTGACCATGATCTAGATTAATTTATACACATAAACAAAATTGATATTTTTTGTCTGGGTGTCATTCAGGATCTGGCTGAAAGGTTACAGAAGGCAGACTGTGCAGCTGACAGGAAGGTGTTAGCACAAGCCCCAGCCCTGTTCTGTCACTGAATCCATGAAGTTGGAGTCTAACTTTCCTTGTCATGGTTTATGGTGCTGCAGTGAACCACAACCTCCCTCCCCCCAAGTGGACAAGGGACAAAAATACTCTTATTTAATTACTGAAGGGAAATACTGACACTTTTAATTACTTTTTATTTCCTTTCATGTCAGTACCTTTCCTTTCTTTACTATTGCTTTTGTGTGCATTTGCAAATCTTTTCAGGAGAATCACTAGAGAGACTTCTTCTCTTCTAACATATATTTCTTTTTTTTTCCTTTTTCCTTACTGGCCTTGAAAACAAACAGCATCCTGCTTCTTAAAAAGCCTACCTTTACAACAACTTTTGAAAGTAATTACTCTGTAAAAGCCTCCCCTTGCTCAAGCTGTCTCTCTCACTCTTGACCCAGTGCTTTATTTGACCAAATACAGAAAAAGATCTCCCCAGTACTGTTATCTCTGTGACAGTGGATTTTCTCCCTCCTGAACCAAAATTCAGAAGAGGAACCTGCTGAGAAACCTGGCTAATTCCCAGACCTCCAGCTTTCAGCAGGCATTAGAAGTGATGTGCTCCTTTCCACCTGAGCTGTCAGTGAGCAGTAATCACATTAACTTCATTGCCAGACACCACCCCTACCTCTGCCTCCAGCCTGCAGCTCAGAGCCATGCATCTTCTTCAATGATTTTAAACATCAGCAGAAGGCACAGCACTAACTGGGATCCACTGCTGGGATCATGGAGTAACCCTCATTGATTTTCTTAATAATAATGTACTTATGAAATTAATTATGCTAATAAAAACTCTGCAACAGTCAATTAATACAACCATTTTAGGGCAAAAAAAGTGGTGTGCCCTGCTCAGAGCATCTTACCTTAAATCTCGTGCTGAAAAAGAAAAAAAAAAAAAAAGAATTTTGCTCTTAAAGAATGCTGACCTCTGAAAATTCTCTCTAAATTAAGAGACCTTTGTTACAAAATTAAAAAAAACCAAACAAAACTAAAAAACCCAACCCAAACCAAAAAAGCTAAGCTTTAAAATGTATTGCATAGAATGTTAAAATCTGGAGAAGAAAGGAAAATGATCCTGGGATGATATCCTTCCCTGAAGAGTCACCTGGCTGGCTGGGTGACACTATACTAATTAGGCATTATGGAGAGAGGATTTCTTTGTTCACTGCACTGCAGTCCTGATGACTTGGATGGACAGTGCCCTTTCCATTCAATAGAGGAAAATTCAATTCAAAAGAGGAAAACACATCAGTTTTATGCACTGGTTAGATATTTCTGGATTTACCTATGTAAAGGGTACATTAAATCTTTAAGCCACTGATCTAATTCAGTGACTTCACAATAATTCATAAAGACTTTTAAGTGACATTGCTGTCTAGAAATGCTAATAAAGAAATGCTGGTTTGAAAATGAATGCCAGGTGATTTTTCAAAGTTTTTTTCTAGCAGCTGCCACAACAGTTATAGCTTTCTTCCCTGATTTATTTTCTTTATACGTTCCAATGAAAGGGCCTGCTCTGGTAAATTGTTTTCTAAGAGTTAGCATGAAACAACAGTCATACAGAGTTTCCACTCCTCACTCAACGCTGGGACTTGATTTTTATTTTGTACTAAGAACACCAAATTCAGTGTAGTGAGAGGCTGTGGAACAGTAACTGACTGGAACTGTCGAAACCTAATGCCAGGTTTCCAGAAACAATTTCCATTTGCAATACTCTGCTACAAATATTCCTATTTTCATTGAGTGTATGCTGGCATTAAAAAGAAAATCAGAGTTTGTAAGTGTAAAAAGCCACTAACACATGAACTGGATTCCCCTTTTACAGTGGGCAAGGTGAAGCAAAATTCAGGCTATTAGGAAAGAATTACATTGCCTTTCAGGAATTACAAATATTTATATCAAATTTTTGTATAATACTGCAGACCTAATGAATAACCCCAAGCCAAAAAGCCTTATGGAAGGCATAAACAGCCACGTGTACACTGATACCTACATGCAACACCAGTACTGGCTTCAGCCTTAACTAAACAAGAACCACAATTTACTAAAGCAAATGCAAATGAATGTAGGTGAGTTCTGTTGTTACATTCCATCACAACAATGGGCTAAAATTCAATTTCTGTAGCTTGTAGGCCACTAGTATAACATCCAATACATAGCCTTGGCTTTATTGGGTAGTGGAGGAAAGGATGGTGAACCTTAAAATTACTTCTAGGAACGGACACAGCTTTTCATAAATGATGACAAATTCTGCTGCACACATACAGTATGTGAAGTCCAAACATGCAATTCCTTACTGTGTTTTTTTAGAGAGCAGTTGAGCTGCAAATTCTAAAATCTATCTAGCCATGCAAATAAAAGAGTTAAATAATATGCATTTAAGTAAACATGTTAACTGAACCAGGAAAGAAGTTTTAGACTTACATAGCAACATGAAATATTTTGATCAACATAGAACAAAACCATTCTCTTGATCTGGGTTTATTTAACCACATCATAACTTCTCTTCTAATATGCATCCATTTTAAGATGAAAGCACTCAATGTGCACCTGTAAAACAGTCCATTGATTTCTTAGCTTTCCTGAAATATTTTTTTTATTCCAAGAAATATGTATACCAAAATGAAAATATTTCTTCTGGACTTCATTAAATTCATGAACAGAAAGTTTATATGTCAGTATAGTTCTTGATATTCAAATAAGAGTTATTTAAAATTATTTGTACTTCCTAAAAAGTTTTAAGTTGTTAAAGCTCTGAACAAAGCTCTTCAAGCTCTTCTATCATCAAGATATGTGCTACTCTATCACAAAACTATAAAATATTTTGAAAAAAAATGTTACTTGCCTAAAATTATGCTGGGAAATCATAAGTCAGATGCAGCTGTCATTTTCATACCAGTTTCAATTAACACAGCTTCAGGAAAAGGGCTGTTTAACTCATTGCAAATTCTTAAACTAGGAAACTGGGAAAGTGTAGTCAGTTTTGATTAAGATAATATATATTCATATATTTCTACAACTAATTTGTTCCTGGGAATCCTAAGTCAAACATCTGAAGTTCCCATACCAACAGATTTGCAATTAATGATGATTGCACAGTACTAGTCAGTAGCTAATGAGCTTTATTGCATTTTTTAACCTCCTCTAAATATCTAATCCACAGGCCCATTTAAATAATAACTACTTGCAAAACATGCTGCTCTTTAAGCTCTCTATATTGGGCAAAAATTGCAGGTTTTACTGCATTCACCCATGAGCACTCAATTACTTTACCTCACAGTGCTCACTCAGCTGATGCATCAGGGCTCTTGGGCATAAATTGCAGGGATTTAGTAGCTGAGGCTGCAACCACGTCTTTGTGGGTCAAGATCATGGAATGTCTGGATGACCCAGACTGGATCAGGGATACTCCCAAAGTGTCTGTTTCTTTTGGGTATGAATTTGTTAAGATGAAATCAAAATTAGAGCTTTTTACTTTCAATGACAAGAAATCACAGTGATGAAGCTGCGCTGAAATTTGGACCCTAAATGGTTGGATGTGCAAGGTTGGGGCTGTTCTCTTTAGGGGTACTAGGGACTCAAAAGTCTGATAGCAATGCAGGTATGATATGAGATATGAGATACAGTGACTTGGGGAGACTTAGATACTCTTTAAAAAACAGTATAAGCCTGGCTGGGCTGAATCCTGAATTTCTAACAATTCATCCAGCGGTTTTCCTTGATATCACCAATTTTCATCAAACCTTGAAGCATACATTGAAGCTGCAGTGAATACAGAAAAATTACTTTTTTTTACATGTGTTTTTTTTAATTTCTAGGAAAGTCCATGACTGCAATGCAGTTTTAAAATTTATGCTGGCACCTTAAAAAGCATTTTTCTGAAGTTTGTAAACTACTTCAAAATATGTTAGAAGTCTGTCAGAAAAAGGAACTAACTTTGCAGAGCAAAATGGCCATTGTCAAATTCTGTGACATGTGGTAGAATAAACAGGTAACCTTTCTTTGGTTATTTTGTCAACTTCAGTAAAATGTTTTCTGCATTGGTTTTGAACAAAATAAAGCAGCTAAGCATGCAGGAACGTGCAACAAATACATCACAGATCAGAGGGGCAGGTTCAGTGCCACTCTGGTCCCTGGCTGTACCTTCTGCACTTCTACAGCACAATAAAGAGGATACAGCTATCAATAATGCTGATTTCTTATACTTGCTTTCTTTTAATCACTTCATAATTAAGTATACTAAGAATATTTTTTTCCTCCTAGATTATTTGCTTTTTCACCAAAACTACCTATTTTTCTAAAGGGGATGTGACTAATTTCTGAGCTTACAAAATCTCATTTGATTCTTATAAAGCAGAAGAAGTCTACAGAGTCTACACTCTAGTGATTAAAAGGGTATTTTTGGATTTTACCTTTAATCATATTAATAGCTGTACACGTGTAAATTATTTTAATTAGAAAAGTAATAATTGTACGTAAACTCTTTTAAATGTCCTGCCCCTATATCCTCCTGAGATTTTAAAAAAGAATTATAGAGAAAATGAGAGAATTGGTATGAGTGTAGTATGTAGGTCAAAACCAGAACATTTATGCCATAAAAAAAATAATCCAAATTTCTGATGTATCAGTGCAGAGACTTCTATCTCAGTTTAGAGCATGTATAGATTAGTGGATCTAATTCAAACTCCATTATTCCTCTTTTAGTTTGGATTCAAAACAAAACCAGACATAAAAGATAAAAATCCCAACAATTTGATTAATTCTGGCCCTTTTTGAACTCTGACCTGAAGATGAAGTTCTCAGAGGCACCTCCTTTACCAGCTCTGGGGCTGAGAACCACACAAAGCACATTTGTAGCACTTCACAGCTTGGTGCTTCTGAGTATCACCAGGTTTGGCATTTCACAGGTTGCTAATACTGTCTCCTATCAAAGTAGAAATACTCAGGAAATCTCTGTTGTCAAGCTTGAGTCCTGTGAAGCTGAGATTTGGGGGATGCTAATAACACTGAGGATTCCATGCATACATTTTAAAGGGGTCTGTTTAACACGGGCTACAGAGACAGGAGTGACATTCACTGAGCTTTACTTTAATCAACTTGGTGACAGTAAGACATATTTCTGTTTCAGAACAAGGACCACAACCAAACACTTCAAAGCACCTTTTTTTTTTTTTTTTTTTTTTTTGTCTCTCACTCTCTGAAAACTAATCCGAACTTAAAATATGGCTTATGATTTGTAACCTATCCAGATTAAAGCAGATCCTTTGTTCTTCTCTCAAGTCTCACACACCTCAGGATAATTCTGAGGGATACTACCTGGACAGGCATCTCTATGAAAAAATACCCAACTTCTGGGAAAATCTAACTCCAACAGAAATATAAATTGTCAATTTAGAGAACATAATCTAAACACTGACCTGGGATGGATTTCAATTGTCTTGATGATGATAATGTAACTATGATAAACAAACCATTTCTGGGTTATGATTTCCCAGTAGACAAAGCAATCTTAGAGAGACATACAGATATTCAGAACAATGTCTCTAGATTCTCTTACACTTTAATATATTATATGAAACAAGTATATAAATATATAAAACCAGAAATTGATGTTTATTTGAAATACAGCAAATCTAACATTCCATTATAAAATCAAAGACTCTGAAGTCCATGGTTTGTTCAATTTTATATCAGTATACAAAAGATAATCCACTGAGATCAGAGCTACCCCTGCTTCTGCTTCATTCACTCATGTTTGTATGTTCTAATGTGACTTTAAAGGTTGTTAACATTGCCAGACTGGAGAGAGTACAAATTATTAATAGATTGCATTGTTACATCAAGTGATGACCTGACATCCTGCTAAACTAACAAAATTGACAGATAAACAATACTTCTGTATGCTTCTTGCTTATCACTCGAGGGGTATTTTCAGCTTTATAAAGGAAAACAGCCTTCCTTTTCTGACATTAACAAGCAATGCCTAAACCTTGTAACTGAGGTCCAAGAACTGTTAGTTTTCACCCAGAGAGTTATGAAGGGCTGGCCTGAACTAGATTAAGTTTTTATATGTTTATTTGCTTTGTTTAAGATGCATGACTGTTAACACTTAGCAACTGTCAGTAAGCCCAGGAAAGAAACAACAGTTTCAACTGTATTAAAGTGTGCAAAAGTCAGAAACCAGGAATTGCTTTTTGTTATGCATCTGGAATGGGGCTCCCTAAGTAGGCTGGTTTAGGATGCAAAAGTCATAGCCCAGAAAACAAAAAAAGGAAGGCAGGAAGGTCTTCTGTCTGATGCTGAAGACACTGTTTATAGTCAATAAGATTTGCATGAGAGTTTATCAAATTCTTTAGCACAGAAAGTGTAAGGAAAGGTTCAGTAGTGAGCTGAAGAGGTCAGCAGAGGAAGGAACAGGGGGGAAGAGAAGCAGCTCAAAACACAAAATGGTGAAAGAACACCCAGGCACACCCATGCTGTCATGGTTTTGGGAACACACTGTCCTTTCTCATCCAGGGTCTGATTTATCATTCTCACGTGCAGTTTTAAAGATGAGTGTTGAATTAGATAAAATAGGGCAAGAAGGGACCAAAACAAATACCCTGGTGTCACACATACCTGCAAATACAGCAAGGTGGGAATTACAACTCTTTTGAAAAATCCATGGCCGTATATCTCACAAAAGGCTTGAGAAACTGAAGGGAAGCCAGCAGAAGGACATGAGAAAATTGCTGTACAGATCTGATTTAAGTCCCTTAGAGAAACTTGGTTCAGGCAGGAATCTTGACTAAAAAGCCCAAACCTGTCATGCCTGCCCAAGTCAATTAGATCTGATCAATGGCCTTTACCCTAAGCTGGCTCAACCTGTGGTTTCTTTAAAGATACAGACTACACTTTAATCACGTCTGCTCCATAATCAGAGTCCCCTGTCTAAGTTCAGAGAATTGTGCTATTAAATCCATATCACCACACTTTCAGCCCTGTGATTATGGAGAGTTGTGAACTGATTTAAACATTCCTAAAGTGCATGTAGAATAAGTTGAATTAAGCTATGTGTGTCACTAATTAAAATCACTGCAGCTTGAGTGGGCCTTAAGGGCAAAAATCTGTTCCTTTTAAAAGAAATGCATATAAATACTCTGGGAACACTTAAGTATAATTATTACAGCCCTCAGGATTCTGGTCTAAAAGTATCAGAGAGTTGCTGCACTCCTTATAGCAAAGCTTATTAGCATTGCTTATTTTTATTTTCATGCAGTTAACTACCTGAATGCCTGGAAGTGACATTACCATTGGAGATCTGTTCAAATATCCTGTATCAACACAAGGATTACTTTTGCCCATCTAATTTCATCCAAGTCAGTTTCAATGATGGAAAAAATTAGGGTTTCAGAAATTTTAATTCTCTGTCCAGAGAACAGGCAGTGCTGTGGGACTGCATTTTTTTGTCAGCTCTTATGCAGTTTGGAAGTAGCCAAAGTTTTCTCGTTAGAAGATTGGCAGGAACCTGAACCCATGCCCAGAATGCAAAAAACATATGGGAAATTTCCATAACTCGTGCAATCCCATCTTTGAGCTACTGAGGAACATAATCAGCAAAGATCCTGGTACTGGATACATCAGGCAAAAAAGACCTAAGGTGACAGTAATGAAGAATTACTGAGGCAACCAACTTGAACTGCAGCATAGTAGTAAACAATATTGCTGCAAGGTAATTTTGATAATGCAACATTGATAGGACTGTAGCTAACAGGTATTAGAACCAAGCAGTTATCACACATTTTATGGCTATACATGTAACTCTATATTTTAATGGACTATTACTTCGTGGAGAGGACTATTCAATGAGCCTAGGATAAGAATGTATGTATGACCAGGCTGTTTTAATAATACTGCATATTATCAGATCTCAAAGCCTCTTGAAGGAAATCAGAAGCTGTAGTTGAGGTTTCCAAAAATCCCAGCACTTTAGAGGAATGCAGAGAAGGTACAAGCACAGCTGAACACCAAAATCCCCAACCAAATAAGCACAAATTGCAGATTGTCAATTACTGATCACTAAAGAAATGCAGCCCTGACAGCAAGGTAGAACCAGTTACAGAGCTTAAGCAGAGCACATCAGAAGTTCTGAAATACATTCTGCTGCTGCTGCTGATGGAGAGCACAAACAGAACCATCTTTTCCTGTATGCAGGACTTCAGTGAATTTTTACTGTTAATGTACCTTAGTTCATAATAAAGTATCAATTATTCTATAGCCTGTAATACTACAAATTAAGTATTTATTATCACCAAAAGGAAATGTAACTCTTTTCTGCTTATCTTTTATTCTGTTCTCTACCATTAACTTCCATCTCTGATTTTACTGAACCACAAGATCACCGAAGCACCAGGAGTGACAGAATCTGACCCGGCTCATTTGTGCTCATCCAGAACTGCTCCTTCCCCAAGTAGAAGACTGGATCAGATAATCTTCAGCTCTTTACTAGTGAGGGGGCAGATAAGGAGAAGACGGAGAAGGACTCTACAGCTATCATTCCTGTGCATTCACACATTCATTTGTAGTAAAAGAAAGTATGTGAAAATTCTAAGTATACTAAAACCAAGTATTAACTATCTATTAAATCTGAAGAGACCTAAGTTTGCCTTGTGGTACTGCCATGCAGTCACTGTGTAAGTACATGCAGACATTAGTGGCATTACATCCATTTTGGACTTTTCCAAAATGGAGGCAAAATCTGTTCCCTTTTTCAGTTTTATCAGCATATACTAAGGAACCACTGTCTTGATTTACTTAACCAGCTACAATTAAGGACAGACATGCATACTGACCTTTAAAAGAACTCTAAAGCTGGTTGAAAAATATGGAGTTTCTGAACCTACATTTAAAAAAAAAAAGTTGAAATGGATTTTTTTTTCTCCAATTAGATACTCCCAGGCAACCATAGATGATCTCCTCCATTCTTTCAATGATTTCTATGGCAACTTGAAAGTATTTTAAACTTCTCTGTATATTTACTCTTCCTCCATTTTTCTACCTTGTGTATTTAACTAGCTTCAGGGTAACCATCCATACAGAAAGGCAGAAATAACCTCTCATTCTGCAATGATGCTTTAAGTTCCATTCTAAATTACTGAAAATTAAAACCCAGTAATAAAGTAGCTGATAATCAGACAAGAGCTGGCAGTATAGTGGACTGGGTTCTGCACAGACATTGCACATAAGTGCAGAAAATAATGGCAACAGGCTGTGCTATTTGGGACATGAATGACTTAAAATAATACAACAGATTTGAGCAGAGCTTCATACACATGTATCTTCTCAAGGGGATTAAACTGGGCTCTCTCTGGGCCGAGAAAGCACAAGGATGCGTGTTAAATATCTACGTGCCTAAGACAGAAGCTACACTCCCATCTGGGGTTTTTTTTTCCCTTTGTGGAAAAATGCCTGCAGTCCCCAGTTTTCTGCACCAGAATGAAGATGTTCTCCTTCATCACAAGGTTCTGTCTCATATCAGGTGGGATCTGGCCCAGTGAACACAGGTGCTCTGTGCCTGCCCTATTTTGTTCTCAGAGATTATCAGGATGGCATCTGCCTCCTTGCTGCTGATCTTTGCTAATAATTTTTATTTTTTCTACAAACCATTTGTAAAGACTCTTTATTTGACTTTAGTGGTATAAAATAGATGTCTGATGTGAATTTTTCTGTAATGAACATTTGCTGGCTTTGGACATCTGCCTGTATCACACTATCTTTAAATCCAGAGCGGATCATTACTGCAGGCTCCCTTGTACTACAGGCATCTCATATTTAATCTCTATGTTCTTTAAATGCAAAGCATGTTATATTTAGTGTTCAAACTGCAGCATTAGTAAACTGAGCCCTCATTTCTGTGTGCATGTGGGTGAACTGGGTGTCTCACAAAGGATTCAAACAGATGCTTTAGCTTTAATGATATTTCTAATCATCTCACTTTTGCCCTAAGGATATTTTCTTATACTTTATTCTCCTGTCATGATTTCTACTCATTTCAGCAAAGTGTTACTTTAGATCTGCTTCTCATATTTGAACTTATTTCAGCATCAGCTCCTAAAAAACTTCATTTTTTTAAAAAAAAACACACACTTTTCTTGTTCTGTCTGATTACAGATACTGTCTTCAAAGGCATAGGCAGTGTATATAAAAACAATCACACAATTCAGTGGTGATTTGTGATCTTTAAGTGGGGACAGCAGTGGTGATTATTATGGGCTTTCCTAACAGTTACAGTCAGGTAATTTCTGAACTCTAAACCTCCTTTCTGCTGCCTATTCTTTTCCCCCTGGAACCTGAAGCCTTATAATCCTGTCTACTAAATAAGCACTTGCTTTAAAAGCAGACTAACATTAATATTTTATAAAACATAAATAAGAACAGCAATAACTTTGCAGCAAGTAAACATGGCTTACATTGTTTGGCTTTTCATGTGATTCAAGTCTGATTATTGAAAAATCACTTCTCATGTGTACACATACCTGCATATTCAACTCCTTGCTATCACAAAGACTGTTAAGTCTTTTCTGTTAAGAAGAAAACAAAAAGAGGAAAATGCTCAAATTCATGGTGGAAAGCCTGATCCCAGAAAAACACTGGGCAGTGCCAGAATTCCTGCCCTGTGAAAGCTCATCTTGCACTCATGAAAACAATAGCTTAAAGAATATGTTGGAGAAAAGGAAATGAGGGAAAACTAGAGGAAGGTGAAGTCTGTCAGGGGGAAAAGAAGCCGTATGCAAAGTAAGTATTTTGCCTCTGTCTGCATTTTAATTCACAGAAAAGTCAGACATCTATCTGTTAGAAAAAAAGGAAATGTAAAGCCACAGCAGAACTGTTTCTTTCATAGGAACATAACTAATCTGAAAATATTTTTCAGAATCCTGAGAGGTGCATGGGTAAATATCAAAGCTTCAGCAATTTCACTTCTAAAATCTGTTCAAAAATGCACTGTAAATTATGGGCTTAATCACTGGTCAAATTCACATTTAAGTAAAAGTGTAATTAAAATAATTAGAATCAGTGAGTTTATATTAAGTAAACACAATTTGTTCAATTATTTGGTATGGACAGTGATTCACAGTAAGGAAAAAGCTAAGATTTGTGATTTAAAAGTTTGTTTAAATTTTAATTAAAAAATAAATAAAACTCTGGCAGAAATACAGCACAAATGACTGCCAAAATTAATTAGGGAAGCAAAAATTGACAGTTTCATTATCTAAAATAATTACCACTAGGTACTGATTATCCAAAACTAATAAAAAAAACCCTGAAAAAATATTCCCACTAATTTGAAATCTGAAATTAATCATCCATAGCCATTTGTATTTGCTTTCTATGAACATATGACACATGAATCTTGGTAGAATTAATGCATAGAGAGCATGCTTTCTAAATAATATTTTCAGTCATTGTGTTTGAAAGTCAAGTGTTTGTATCCCATCAATAAAAATAACACTAATATATGACAAAATTATAGCTGATTAAATAATCTGGAATAGAAACATGATAGTTTTGAAGGGTTCTAGAGAACTATTCTCAGTACATAGAGGGACACTAAAAATGGTGTTACCACCAAACAAAAAATGGCTTATAAATGTTCTATCAAAATAAATACAGAATACATTTAGAATAGGGACTCGTGGGTTTTCCATTCACAGAGTAGTTTGGTGTAAAATTTTCATATAGAAATCAGAGGTCTTGCCCACACAGATGACTTTCATATGGTATTTTTAGCTTCTGTTAAAGGTGATTAAAAAAACAAACACATTTGCATTAGAATTAAAAAGGGAAAAAAAATTCTCAAAACCTTTTCCAGTTCCTTAGTTTTACAAAGGTTTTAACTGTTATTATGCAGAACAATTCCCCATTGTCTCTTTTCTTACATCTTAACAACACATTTGTATAGAGGAGACTTTTGCTGTAGCTTAAAAGCCACTATTTACCACTTATTTATTTCTTGCTTTTACAGTCATGATTTGTCAAGATGAAGAGTATGCACATGCAGATGTATGTTAAATAAAACCAAAGCTTTTAGCTGGCTACACTTTTCCAACCAAATGCAGGTAATTGGAATCTACAGATAATTTAATTTTATTTAGTTAGTTTATTTAGACTGGACTGCAATCTGTCTAAATTTTGATCTTGGGTCTAACTAGAAACCTGGCAAATCCAGCATTCTGATTCTCCTTTGTGGGGACAGGGGAAAACAGGAGTCTGCTAGTCTGATTCACATTGGAAGAGCCCCTGGAGGGAAAGATTGATATTATGAAATCTATCTACTGAAGACACAAACAGGTGCTCACACACTCCCAGGAGCACATACACAAATCAATCCTGTTTCCTGTAAATATTATAAATTCTGACACTTTAAAAGCCTCTAGCAGATAATTTAGAAAATTCCAGTTGCATACGGGTTACAAAACCTTAATTTGTGAAGTTATTTTATTGTAATTAAGAAAATGTAAGACTCAGTGCCCCCGGAGTGTGTGCTGGAATACCTTTCCTTCAGCCTTTTCTTTAAAAGAGTGAATTTGCCAGAAGTTAATTCAGGGAGGCTGTGAGAGGTTAAGACTCAGAAATCTGGCCAGGAGAAGTCTGTACACTGGCACATGGCTGCCTGGCTCCTGGTGTTTGTTTCTGCTAGGAGGACTGATGTGGTCCCCTGCCCATGAGCAATTTTTGCTTCAAGGCACAGCAGGGAAAGGTCAGCATCCAGCAGGTGAAGAAGTCTGCAAGGCAGGTTAGAGATCAGCTCACAGAAAAGATGGTTACAGTGCAGCTGTGCAAATTAGGCCACTTTTCTTCCCCAGTCACTGTGATGCCAGCTATCATTTTCTCAGTGACATCCCTCCGGAATCGCATCCTTGTTTTCAAAAAGACCCAGACAATGAAACCTTTTTGTCTCAAACATTGCTGTGATTAGATAAATTTAACAATACCTCATTTGCCTATTTTGCCTCTTACTTAAGGGAGAGACTTGTGCACTCATATTTTTCTAACTTGGGGGTTTAATATAATACCAAATCAAAGATTTTTTTTCATATTGAGAATTTCTGCAACAGAAATGTTGCTGATTTAATAATTAGAGTACTTAAAGGATAATTTCTACTTTAACCATCTAAGAAGACTTGCAGAAGGCATTCACATTTACAGAGTTTATTATTATTATATTGATATTTGTGCTTCTGACAGCTGAATGCATGAACATCTTCGTTTCAGATTGTATTTGAAAATTACTCCAAGCATCCTAAAGCTTTTATTCAGATAATTAATCTTTTTATATAATAATTTATTCTTCACTATTCATGAAAACCCTACAGAGAAATATTCTTTAATTCTTAAAGTAGAAGTCTCCAGTCTTAGAAACAACTATACTCAATAAGAAAGTGAATTTCCAAACTTTCCAACATACTAAATTAAACTAAATATACTGAATTTTTCTTTAGGAGGACATCATTACCTATAGGTTATGCTAAAGTGCAGTTAAATGGAGGAGAGGGGGAGCTTGGCTTGGCCTAGGTCTTGTAAGGACAAGCCACAATATCACCAAGAAATTGTGCAAAAACTTGCTGCTCAAAAGTACATTTTTAGTATTTAGGATCTATACTTTTAATACCTCAAAATCACAATTAGCTACTTGGATAACTGAATTCTAAAGAATAAAATTTGTAATCTGCTAGAAATGGAAGCCACACTAGAAATAATAAAAAAATGTATATTCTCTAATAATTCTGTGTCATGAAAATTCTACCAGGAATATCTTTTATCTTTCTTTGTGTATTCCCTTTACGCAGCATGGCAGCCCATTATGTACATGAGCAAGCATCACAGCACTTGCTAAAGTATCATTAAAATTTATATTATTTATTCCATTCTAAAGGGGTAACAGTATCCCCACGGAGCACTATGAGTTGTTTATTATAATAATGCTATATATTTGCAGATATGTACCAAGGAAAACTGCTGGAAGGATTAAAGAAGTAATTACTGTAACATTTGGGAGGTTATTCTTAAAGCTACAACTCTTCTATGACCATGACTCCACATTATGTTTAAATTTCTGATAACTGGGGAGATCTCCAACAGGAAATGATCTACTTTGGAACAAAACACCAAAAATGTCTCCCAAAAAACCTACTCTCACACACATCTCCCAGTCAAAGAAACACTATGTGCAAGAATGGACAATAAGTTCTCAGAAAATACTACATAAAGAGTTCAGTTTTCATTATATTAAGAAATATCACTCTATTTTGACTTAACTAAGAGTCATCTTGAGTTTTTTATTCTAAGACATTTCAGGGCTTTTCCTTTTAATTGTAAATGTAATAAGCCACCCCACATAACAACTACACTGGAAGAGTACTGTTATACTACTCAGAATTATCATGGCTTTTTAATTTTTTCCTTTATTCAGGCATATAATGCTAAAATTAAATATACTGCATAATCCCAGATAATTGGATTGTAATCTCATTTCAGTTCTTATTTCTAGAGAAAGAAGAAATACTAGCTACCTTGTTTAACCTGTGCTCATTGCAACCCAAATGCTGACTACACACAAAATGGATGTCTCCATTCATTATATTTCATTAACATATAAAATATTATATGTATAAACCATATCAGTCATGGTAAGAAGTTAAGATAATTCCTAAACTAGAAATTATCTTATTCTTAATTATTATTGTTCATAGTGACTAGTTTATCTTTTGATAGTCAATTTAATGCTGTTTCTTCAGAAAATCCTCATCATCTGTGTATTCCAAACAACACTAACAGTCAGTATTACTGCTATGAGATCTTTTTATAAATTAGTACTTACCAGTAAACTGCAACACTAATTATTAAATGCTTATTGGATGACACTTCTCTAAAAAAAAGTTTTAAATCCCTCCCTTTTCCATATTATTTACATAAGGTGCTTTCACAGCAAGACAAATTAATGACCTTTGTGATCTCAGGTTAAACTTACTGTAAACACACAAAACATTACACAAGGTGAAAGGAGAGGAGTTATCAAAAGGGGTACAAGTAAAATATTATTGCTTTTCAACAATTTGGAGCAGAAAATTTCTTTTAAATGTTTACGGAGTGCTAAAATTATTTAAAATGTTAACATTAAGGGCCTCTCATGTCCCTGTGTGTTGTTATGCTTACACTCACCACCAGCTTTCTACTTCTTATACATAAGCAAAAAAGTTTCTGCTTTTGAGTTAAATCCCAAAGGGACATCTTCTAGTTTGCTACAAAGTACCACTGCCGTTCTTCAAAGAAAACTCTAAATTTTAAACAGTCTAAATCCTAACATGTTCCCAAAACTTCTTTATCACTAGCAGAGTTATGGTAAAAGAAGGAAGTCTGGGACTACCCCACCATCATTTTGCAGTATGAGCTCCAGGTGAATCAGAACACGTTTGGGATGTCCTGCACCTTCACACTCACCTACCCTTGGCCCTCTCTGCTTTGCAGGATGACACATTACACAGAATCACAGAATCAACCAGGTGAGAAGGGATCTCTGAGATCAAGTCCAACCCTCAATCCACAACTTTGCAGGATGTCACACTGCACCCCTCCCCAGCAGTTCAGAACATAACTCTTTTCCTAGTCTCGTGTCTAAGCAGACCTGACCCACATCATGAAGTCCTGGCATTTGTTCTCTGACCTGTTTAAGTTTACAGCTTGCTTGCTTACCTGGAATAACTGAAATAACTCTGTCCTTTGAAAGGCCATTGAGATGAAGAGAAAAAAATGTCAGAAATTGCAGGAGTACAGATGAAAAAATTGTGTCAGCTGTTTGGGATTCATAATTCCAAAGGGAGGCAGAGTTGTAGCCTGGCAGAGGGGGCTTAACACAAGGGTCCTTCCTGAAACACAGAAGGGAACATGAGAATTTTGACAGAATTTGACACAAATACATTTTTGTGAGGTGGATAGACCTGAAAGAGATAGAAGCTGAGTGCTCTTGTGGTCCCCAAAACAATTAAAGTGGCAATAATTCTACTAAGAGATTTTATAATAAGAATTACTGAATAACTGAAAAGGAAAACAAGTGCAACAAAGAAGTACTTATTTTCAGTTTAGCACATTGTTTGATGCTACTATCTCTTTGTTATATAATAAATAAAGATAAATCTGTTTAGAATTTGATGAACTGATCTCTGGAAGTGCAGATCTTCCTCTTTAATGCCAGAGGAAAAGCTCCTAATTACCTGCTCTGATTTAAAAAAAAAATAGAGCTTGAAGGAGCTTTTGCATGTCAGTGAGAAGAGTCCTGAATCCATGGAAACACATTAAAAATCTTATCATAGCCTTTCTTTAAGCAAGTTCAGCTTTATGCCCCCTGCTACTACCATGAGAAAGGAATTAATTTGATAATGCTGTTATTTAATTTGTAGTCTGAAAACTGATAAAATTACAAATGGGGGGGGAAGTGCAATGATCAAAAGTGACATCCAAACATAGAGTAGGTCTTGTATGTTAAAGAAAAGAAGAAGTGAGTTTAAATGAGTCAACACAAAGTGAAAGCAGAATGACAAAGGGGGCACAAACATGTCAGAGTACAATAAGCAGGAAGACTCACATGCAGAAAATTTCCCAACAGCAGTGTGTGGAGGGAAGTAAATATATGTTAAATTCATGGGGGTTTGGGCACAATTTTTGAAATTCCATTAAAAGTGTAAGTGTAATATCTGCCATCATATATTCATGGTGCAGACCTCTGAGCCCACCTGGAAACCCAACACAAGGCAGCTTAGCTAATGAGGGTGATGTGGATGAGAAAGGGCAAAACCTGAGAGCATCACCAACACTTAAGCATTCAACACATTATATAAAGACTCCATAATGCATAGTGCAGCATACCACCACCACCACCACTACCATAATTTTTTTTCTTTTCAGCATGAACCTTGAACACATTATGTATGAAAAGAAGTCAAATGAATAATATTTTATAACTGAGAAAGTAGAAACAAAAGTTGGGATACAGAAACACCATCTTTAATCACTCATTTTTATTTTGCAAGACAAACCAGACATCATTTGAAATGGCTCAGTGAGCTGTAAAAAATTGACAGTAGATGTATGTGAGAAGACTTAAAAAGCAATTATCTGAAACTAATTTGCGAGTTTATCAGGCAGAAATTAGACTTTTATGGGCAAAGTTAGAGTATTGTATTAAAAGCAATACATTAAAATACATAAAATTTCAAGGGTAATATAGTTAAAACTTCCTTGGCAAATAACTGATTTTATATCTGTACAGCTTCTGCATGCTCAATAGCATTTATTCAAGTAGGAAACATTCTAAAATAACAAATAATAAAAAAATACCATAATACATATAAAGGGTGGGAAGCTGGTTTTGGCTTTCAGGAGATTTTGTATCTGACTTGCCAACATTATGGATGCCAAAAAAATATTGTCTGTCTCTGAAGATGCTGGGTAGAGTTTACATCAGAGAGGCTGCTCTTGCAGGTTTATGTTTTTGGGAAAGGTACATTAGAATAAAGGCAGCATGTCTTTCATTGAATCCAGAGATAATTTTTTATAATTGTTTGGAGTGATTTTTAGAAGGTAATAGTTGCTATGCTAGGGCAAAGTCTAATTATACTATGTAATTATATCAAATTTCTACATATTAAAATCAGCAAGAAAGATGTATTTTAGAGCTCAGATTTCTAGGAGCTCTCCTGTCAGTCTAGGAGGTACCAATCCTGCAATCCTGTCCAGAAATTAATTTTTAGTGGACAACCTCCTATTTATGCAATTTAGATCTTCCAATTAATTGTCTGCTTACGTTCACATGAAATAAAATCCTATCAGGCTGCAAAATGAAGGTTCTGAAAGTCAGGAAATAATGGAATCAGGGTGAAACCTTAAGCCTATGGATAAAGGAGTCAAGCTACCTGATAGATGCTTTATTAACTGCATGTATTAAATGCACTGTATATAGTTCAATGCATTCAAATAAACACTAGAATGAATTAATTTGTACAAGTAATCTTCATGTTAGCATTTCCCCAGCTCTCAGTCATTAGCCTTGTAGTCTTTTTTTTACTGTAACTTACATATGAGCTATATGCATAATGACTTTACAATTAAATTATTTTTCTTGAAATTATATTGAAGGTTTCAGAAAAATTGCTTTTTCAAGAGGATTAGAAACTTCTGTAGTATCCTCATGAAATCTTCTGTCTTGACAAACTATTCATGCCGTGATTTAATTCAGCTGATAAGATACAAAAGAGAATTTCAAAAGGAAAACAAGAAATCAAACCTAAGTAGTCTTTCACTAAATAGGGTAAAATTTAGATTCCTGGCAGGAATTCTTTCATTTTAAAGATTCATATCATAATGAACACTGGAGCAACCATTATTGTCTCTCTGGTGAAGAACAGTAGTTCTCTAGCTCATGATTGCTCATTTGGTAGATAACTGAATCTATTATCTTCCCAGAAACTACAGAGCTCATACTACCAGTGAAAGATGCTGGTGCAATGTGCATGAAGAGCACACTTTGCAAAACATGGGCAAACCTCTCTGATGTAAATTTAACAACAAGTTCTGATGGCTGAAACAACCAGAAAGAAACAAAATAAATTCCTTGTTTTTTCAGTAAGAATTCAACGTATTCAAGGAAAAAAATGTGCATAAAATTACTGCATTAAATTAGATAATGACATTGGGTTTATATTTAATGAACACTTACAACACCCCGAAAAGTTTTGTTTGAAATTAATTGTCAGAGAAATACTTTCATTACTACATTTGTCCTTTATAATTTCCAGACTTTCCTCTAACTAGATGTCCTGGTCTATTTCTCAAAAACCCTGATGATAATATTCCATTGCTCTAGTACAGTACAGGTTATATTTATGAAATATGGAGAAAACATAAGCTCTCAACTATACTTTTTATGAGGAAGCAGGCATTCCTTGAACTTGTTCCAATATTACCATTTACCAGTATTATTCTAACGTCTGAATATCTTGGGGTTTATTTTGTGATCAGTCCAGTCTTCCAAACACAAAAGTAAAAAAGCAAGTTCAAGACTGCACAAAATGTTTTCTTCCTTTCCAGAACCAAAATGCTCACCACTGAAAAATGGAAAACAAAGATTTTGTTCTGGTGGTAGCCAAGGGGATTTATCTGCTGGAATTCTGGCTGAAGTCAATGGGATACTGCTGGTTGTGCCCTTTGGCAAAGCTCCTTTCAGGGTTCCCTGTGTTAAGCACAGATGTCCTGAAGGTCCCAGAGCTGCCCCGTGACAGCCCAGTGAACAAGGTGATCTGAATTAACAGGAGCTTTGGGAGATGGGGTAAGACTTGTGTGTGGGGACTGGAAAGGGAGGCTGCAAACCTGGAAAAGAACACCCATCTTGTTTCAGCATTATACCCTATAGCTATGTATCTTACAGGCCAAATCATAATCAGTGAGTACAGTATAATATATAACTACAAAAGTGAGGAAGCTGTAAAATGCTAACATTTTTTTTTTTTTTCTATGCATCAGAATGTTTGTTTGATATGAAAGCATACATATTATGAGGATGTATCCCTTAATTTATAGTTAATTGGCTGGGGGGACCAGGAGTGATTCTTTTAAAAATGAGCATTTTGATAGTACTGTCCTCCACAAATGATGTCAAGTGATTCTTAAGGGGTTTATTTCCCCTTTCCAGGACAGCATTTTAAATGAGAATGGAGGCTAACTTCAATCATTGAAGTTCTGAGTACATTGCTGCAAACAGGCTAAAGGGGGGTCTCTTTTCCTAAAGAGTCCTTGATCATTCCCAGATTTGTCCCCGAAGGACAGTTTCCAATTTTGTTTTTAGCCAACCCTCGTTCTTTTTTTTTCATCTTCTAATTAAAATGATAATATTCAATCCATATTCCTTTGAGAAGAGCTTAGTCTTTACATTGCCATTATTTGATATCCTACCTGTCATTACATGATTGTATTTCAAACACATATGTCCTTCTCAACACTTCCTTCCATACTACTCTACCCTTAAACATCCAGCCTTTCTTCTTTCACAGAAACATTATTACCTTTCTTCTTCTTTTACATAAACATCATTACCAGATTGTTCCCAATATCTCAGCCTTGCTTCACCTGTTAGTTTTAATACAAGTAATCTTGTTCTTGTCAACTCTGAGTCTACACAACAGGAACAGAATCAGGAACTTACTGGTAAATCATTACATTTCTGTGTCAGCCTCAGCTCACACTGAGCAGAGCTCCACAGTTGCAAAACCCACCCTTGGCTGTTCCTTAACCATTACTTTCACAGGTCATACTTATTTCATTAAACTTATTTCATTTTTCAGACCACCATGAGTGAGTAAACATATATTTATATTTCAGTATATAACAGTGATGAAACTGTGTGCATTTACTATATAATAACTACAAAGAACTTCAGTTTGTCTTTATTACAGAATTATTCTATCACAAAAATCAGGTATTGCCTTTTTTGAATTTAGGTGTTAAACTATGTTTAATGGAGCTTGCTAAATCTGACACATGGTATATCTAGATACTACACAGTGACAGATACATTAGAAATACCAAAATAGATATATTAGACAGACAGAATTAGCACCGTATGTGCTAAGGTTGATGGATTACTTGATGAGTATTATATTCCCTTTACTGTTCTCTAAACCCCAGCTTTATTAACTCTAACCAATTTTCTCCAACTTTCAATTTGTAGAACTAATTGTGCCTCATTTCAGCTTCCTCCATTTAGCTGACGAAGACTTAAGAGACAGAAAACTTCTAGAGATGCATAGAAGTCAACTACACATATAAAAACCAGACTGGTATAAAGTGAAACTTGTTTAAACATACACATATATTAATTGTAACCTCTATTTGCAGGCAAATGCCCACATATGAATATTTAATAAATCTAAGACTAGATTTTATTTTTTCTTGCAGAATAATATGGATCTTGGTTGAGTTTTAGTTTGTGTTATTCTACAAAACCTTTACAGGTTTTCTTTACTAATAACAACAAAAAAATGGCAGAGAGATTTGGTTTGTTTTCATTTTTTCTGTATTGAATTTATAGCACTAAAGTCTATACTTGTGATTTATAGAGGAGAGTGTCTATTCTCCTACTTGGAGCATTGATTTTCTATACCAATTTAAAGGAGACACTGCATCTAGAGAAGAGGTAATGAGTAACATCTTCATAGTCTGAGAGGCACTCTAAATAAACATTTGCAAGAATTGATCTCATTTTCATTTTGTCCTCTATCTTGGGAAAATTTTGTGTGTAAATTGTTATTAATATGAATCTAATATTCATAGCAATAACTCTGTCCTCTACCTGGATGCAGATTCAAAACTAGAAATTAAAATTAATTTGATAATAGCTGTATATTTAGAACCATGCATAAATTCATAATTTAAACTACTACTGATACCTAATGCTTCAGTCAAAAGGTTTGTTGGGGAACATCAGATGTAGGAAATAGTTTGGAACAGGAGCTGGACCCTTAGAAACCAATTAAATCATTACAGGGGCACAGAATTGACCATTAGGGTTTATTGTAGTATTGCACAAATAAAAAACGTTTTCACAATTACGAAAATTATTAGCTGTGGGAATTTAAAGACAGCTGTTATTTATTTGTTTATTTTAGTGACAAGAAGTCAGAGTTAAGCTAGGCTGACTGTAAATTCAACGTTTAGTAGGTATTTATGGTTTAATCTGACATAATTGATTTTGCTGTATTCGTTACTTTTATTTCAGCAGAAAATACGCTGTCATAATTTCCTTTTATTTTGGCATTGTAAGTGAGCCTCTGCAGAAAGTGCTCTCCTGTTAAACAATCCTCTCAAGCAGCAATGGCAATATAATTAGGTCTCTGTAGACTTATTCTGAAACCATTTAGTGCAAAGGCGTAATCTCCTATCATGACATAATAATGTGGTCTCCATGGACTAGCCCAGAGATTGCTTTGACATTGTAATGGCAATATAATAACTTCATATGAGGCTCCACATAGATTTCTGCTAAAGCAACTGCTGCCCTGTAATAGCTGCACTGTAATGCCCACTTAATGCAATATTCTGACTTGCTCTGTCCTCATTACATGATTTATAAGTGCTACCATATGAAAGCAGAGTACAGCAAACCTAGACCTTGGTCTCCAACGAGCACCAGTAAAGGAGCCTTACAGAAACAAAAGGAGAACAGGAAGTAACCTTGGTATAGTCTCACAAGTAAAAAGCATTCAAACAGTAAAGAAAGGCTTGAACAATGTAATGATTTTTACTTAACATAGAATTAGAAGATTTAGATAATATTGCTGCTAGCAGTAGATTACTCCCATTCCAAATATCTAGAGTCCAGAACACCTCACACTCTTCCGTGCATAACCCCCTCTTCTCTCCTTTTACTTTCCCTCCATCTCACTGACGAATCTAAATTAAGCCTGGAAAAAGTTGTTGGAAGCCTCACATTCATGTTTTGAGTTCAACTGGTATCTCTCTTGCAAGGAAATATTTTAATGCAAGCAAGTTTGAGATTCTTGGGGAACCTGTGAGAACTGTCTGGAAAGGTCATTTTTTGCTTGCCCTAGACTCAAGAACTCTATGACTGGAAAACTTCTGGATCTGATCCCTGTTATTCCAAAAATGCCTGTACCCCAAATTCACCTGAATAAAACTTTGGACCAATCTTACATTAGCAAAACAACACTAAAACCCTTATAAAAACGAAAAAAAAGTAACTAACAAGCAAGAAAAGAAAGAACTGAATGTGACCTAGTTTTCTAGTTTTCTCATTCTTCTGAGGAACACAGAGAAACATGGCAGAGATTAATTAGGAGATGATGAAGATAACAGATACATGTGAATCACCTTGTATTGGAGCTATGAGACTTCTGTGGCATCACCCAGATGTGAAGTTCTTAGCATGTTCTTTTTGTCTTGCCACACTACAGAACACGTATAAGGAAAACTAAAAAAAAATGGAAACTATAAAAATGGAAATTATGTCTTCAAAATTTTACTTTGTGTGATTGCATGTACACAAGCATTTTGCTTTACCTACATACTTCTAAATGTGTCACTCAGGTCCAACAAAAAAAGACATAGCCACACTGGCAAAGACACTAAAATCTTATTTGCTCCACTAAGTGGAAATAGTTACTGTAATAGGAAAGATGGACAGCATTTGTATCTCCCTTGGAGAAGGTTAAGGCCAGGCCTTTGAAACACCAGAGTATCAACACAGGAAAGGAATTTGGGGAAAAACTGTAGTCATAGCTGTTAGCTAGTAAAAAACTGGACTATGAGAGACTGGATGTTATGAGCTCTCTGCTGCTCAATAAACTGTTTGTTTCTAAATAGGGCATGCTTGTAAAATTCCCTTGTCTCAAATACAACAACAGTAGGACTAAAGTCCCAGAACACCTCCATCAAGTCTATCAACTCATAAAATTTTATACTCAAGTTTTATATTGAAAGATGAAATAGGATATCACTCATTGGACACTTCTCCTCTCAAACTGAACTCAGATTCATTTATTTTTGGACTTCAGTAAAACAGATTTATTAAAAATATTACAAACTAATAGTGTCATAAAAGTAGTTCTCATCCCATCCATGCTAGCAGCAGGCTTTGGTTTTTTTATTCCATGTTTAATTTTTCAAGACTTCAGAAAGTATTTAGTATGAATGTTTTAATTGCTTATTGCAGATGCAGGAAGCAAGCTGGCTTCACATCAGCAAAACTGGAATGCTGAAGAACCTTACTGAAAATTGAAACAAATTAATTTTACAACAGTAAACTGAAAATTAAAATCTCTGCAACACAAACACCCTGCTGAGGAGAACTTTACTATCCAAAGTATCTAACAGCTCCTTTTGATTTACCTTGAACACATTTTTATTACCTTAATTGGAAAACAGTTAAAACATGTCTTATAATAAGAGCTATACAAATATTCAGCTTTCTTTAAATGGCCTCAGGAAAGAATGAAGAAATTCTGGAATAAAATTCTTTCCAGGCTACTTCTTATGATGCAAAACCAAAAAGGATCTTACAAAGATAATTGTGTTGTTACCATCAGGTAACATGGGTCACAGCAATTTTTTCACATAAGATGTAAAAATTATAAATGTTAACTGAACTTCTATTTTGTGATTACTTGAAATGACAGTAAAAAGAACTGAAGGGGAAGATTTTCATAATGGGGATACATGTTCTGACCCTTATCAGAACAAGTTTCGACAATGGTAATTCAAGGAGAGAAATGAAAAGGAGCTGCTTCCATGAACTATATTGGAATCATAAAATAGGATGGACACTGAGGAACAGCTTCCTTATTAAGTGTAGATCTTAAAGAAATTGTCATTCTCCTTTCACAGGAAGTCAATTGATACTTACATATAAATAAGACTTTTTCTTATGGTAACTTGAAAACTGTGTTTTAAACAATTAATATAGACAAAAATAAAGCTGTATGTTAATCACTGAATAGAACAGCAAGTCCAGATGTACTGTCAGTTTTTGACACATGCATGTATTATTGTCATGCAATAAGCAGTAAACATAGTGGACCTTAGAGACATCTCAATAGGTAGCCTATGAATGCTGTCACCATAATACATAGAGCATATTTACATTTATAGCTTTCTTGTGTGTTTTTTAATTACTGCAATTAAGGCTACACATAACTGTCAACCACAAACACAACTCCATCAGTCTCTTTGACATATTTCTTTCTCCAAATGCTCTCACATACCCTACATCAAAAAATCTGCAGATTGTGCCTTCAAGTCATCAAAGATTTGGTCTTTTCTTTCCTAACATTAAAGCGACCTGGCTGTCAGCACTTTGAGTACCGGGACATCTTTTGCCTTATTCACTAAGAATATTTTTTACAAAGACTATTTTTCTAGCCTGCTGATCTGCCTGTATCATTAACCTCTTGGCATTAATTCACAATCATCCCTTTTCCTTCCCAAAACTATTTATTGTTTGCTTTCATTTTTCAAGGTCACCTCCCCACTCTACCAAACCACTTCTGACAGGCTTATTCCTGACTCACACTGAATTGCTCCATTATTATATTTCCAGTCAAGAGTTTTCACACATTTTCATATGGAATCTTCTCTGTGGGTCTGTGAGAATCTCATGCAGACAACTCTAATGATTTTTCCTTTCTTTGTTTTTCCCTCACAGTGTCAAATACCTGACAACGATTCAGCTGCTGCTATGGTAAAGACATCACATATTATGGCAAATAAATGCTTTAACATCACTACCAGGTACTACCATCTCTCTTTTTTCCATCTAGTATCACTAGTCCTCTAGCTCATAAGCTTATAAAGGCACAAACCATCTACACTTTTGTTCCACACAAATCCAGCATTTAGTGTAATGTGTCCTCATCCGTGAGCAGACATAGCATATGTCTGGTCATATGGACCACGCTGGACAGAGCATATGGCCACACAACATCTCAAGAGTCTAAGAAAAGTGGAATCACCCTGCCTGAAGGAGAAGGCTGGGATGAGATCCTTCTTATTACAACTATCCACTGGAAAGACATGCAGAAGTAACCAAGGTGTACGGCAGGATGACAAAGGCAACAGGAAAACACAGGGAATTCTGATTAGATATCAGGATTTTTTTATTACCATGAGTGTGCCCAAACACTAGCATGTGAACCAAGGATGCTGAGGAACTCCCATGCCTTAAAGACATTGAAAACTTGCTGGAGTAGCCTGGCACAATTTGCCTGACACAGGGCCCCTGTGAGGGGCAGAAAAGGTTGGAAAAGAGCAGCTCTAGGGTACCTCCCAACCCAGAATTAATGTGATACTCTGCTGATGCAAAAAATAAAATTTTAGTCATGCATGCCATAAATACCTCTGTTACAAACTGTAACAAATACAAAATTATTGGACAAAGCCCCATAATATCATTATTTTTATACACCAGTTCAATTTTCACTCATATACTGCTTACATTATAAGCAGTAACTAAACCCCATGTACTGCCAAGGATATAGATCATTTTTTTCATAATTTTCTCTTGGGTCATCAGTTTTTCTCGCACACAAAATGCAAGCAAATACCTTTACAGCTTTATAACAAAAGGAATTATTCCAGCTATAGTGGAGTTCATCATCTCTGTTATAGCTTTTCTTTCTTTCAATCAGTGACATACAGTGCACATTTCATGAAAATAAATAGTATTTACTATGATGTAAATCAAGAAGGTATTTCCTAGGCATAGTATGAACATGAGCCAGAACTCTTCCATTTTTATGCATCTTTAAAATTTTTTTATATAAGTGCTTTTCTCATTCTGACCATCTCTGCCAGGGTTCAATTTATAATGTTCTTTTTTATATTCTCTACACAGCAATCAAATCTTTAGACCTTGAGGAGAAGGAGGAAATTAAGGCCATTAACATGTTAGAGAATTGTTTGATTTACTCATTATAATTTATTCTGAATCTGAGCAGCTCATAAGACATGCCCAAAGGGAAGACAAATTTTGATTGGCAGTGTCAAAAAAGTCAAGGACATAGAGAGGTTTTGTTAATAATCGCTAAGTACCACTAAGAAATGCTGCTTGCTATCTGTCCAAAATCATGGTGAATTCTGACCCAGAACTTCCCAGCTATCAAACGTAGCAAGATCTCAGTTTATAGTTCACATATTAAGAATATTTGTTCACCTGCTGTAAACAGTCTCTTAATAACTATAAAAGAGAAAAATACTTCAAAAACTAGTCTTGCTAGAAAAACAAACAGCAAAAAAAACCCCCTTAGATTAAAATTCAAAGGCAACTGTAGGGAGTTCTCTACATCATGGTTTCCTAAATATCCTCTATCTCCTTTCTTCTCACAAAATCATAAACAAAAGATCATTTTATACAGCCATACCTATAAAAATATAATCGGCTGAGTTTTCAAACTAGGCAGCTTATGCTTCTGTTTTGGGGACAAATACCTCAATCATAACTGATAGCCTGGCACAAAAGTGAGGTTGGATGGCACTTCCACACATCTCCGCACACACACTATTCACAGGGGAAGAACCTTCCCTATTTTACCTTTGTTATTCCAATGCCTGTGGCCTAGATACAGAATTCTACTCATGGAACATCAATACGTTTGCTATAAAAGAGATAAACTCCCCGAAGTCCAAAGGCTGTCACCAGGTCACCTCTGTAGAGCTCTTCAAGTGCCAGAGGTGCCAGGTCCCAGCCTTCACTCACCCATGTTCCTACAGAGAGATGGCTTCTAGAATTCACCTTGCTGTTGAAGAAACCTGTGTCTATTATCACAAACAAAACAGAAGTTCTGAAGGACATTACATACAACTTTGCATCAATTAGCAAAAGTACTTGTGACAAAGAACACCAGTTCAACAGCAGCCAATATCTGAACCTTATATCAGAACCCCAACTTTAACCTGTAACTCCTTGTTATTAGATAATTAATAGCATAAAACCACTCTAACTGTTCAATGTCAAGCATGGGAGGTTCACAGTCTCAATATATGCTAAGTAAACGTGTAAGCTTCCAGAAAATTGTTTTGCTAATACAAGCAAATTCTGCAAAAAAACCCCCAAACCAATCAGTTTTAAGGAAAGGAAATCAAATGAACAGCTGTGACTAAATACTTGGGCCTTCCCCAGTTTTGGAAGAGGTTCTTGTCCTTTGTAGCAACCAAGGATAAGAGTCCAGACAAACCCAGAAGCCACAGGACTGACACGTGGTGTGCTCTTGGACCACAGCATTGACACTTCCTCAAGTGTTCATTACACAAACTTTAAAGCATTGGCTGTGATGGAAGACAGAGGGACAAAAAGATCACCAGAATATGATTTCTTTCACTAATATTACCAAAACTGCTCACTACAGTGAAGATGGACACAAGGATGTGCACATTTGTGTAACAACTTTTTATTGCTTGTAGAAACTCTACCAGGGCAGTCAGCTAAAAAGTCAGGTGGGAATTTTTTTAATATTGCTTCAGCACTCCCCCTCCCAGGCAGCGTTCCCCTCTAATAACTTTAGAGCCCTGCTTAGTTTTTGAAGCCACCTTGATGGCTGTGTGTCTGTCTGAAACAAGTAAGGCAGTCCAGCAATGCTCTTGGGCATATTGTCTCAGTTACATTCTCTGAACAACTAAGACTATTTTTCAGCTTTCAGAAATAGCAGTTCAGTGGTCTGTATTTAGAATTAAATGCAATTTACAGGGAATTCCCAGTATACTGACATTTATATCCAGTACATCCCAGTATACTGACAGCAAGATCAAAATTTTCTTTTGGCAGTAATAATTTTTTTAAAAATTGTATTAGAAATGTTATACTGTTGAGGCTTTTTTACCACTGTAGTTTTATTATTGCAGACCACTAAAGTTACAAAGCAGATGCAACCACTGCATCAAGTTTTTTTGTTCCATTTTTACAAGATCACAGATAATTAACTTTTTATTTTGAAATCTTTTTTTCTTTAAAAAACAATCCAGTAATCATTCATTTTTAATGTACTGAGCTAAGGATTTGTCTTTGATATCATTATTACAGACAATGCACATCTGTAAATTTGAAATGATAGGACAGCAAACACCTTCATAAGGACAAAGATTGCCTTTGAAGTCAGTATATATATGGCTTAACATAAACGTAATTTCACAGCAAACTGCCTTTAATGTTCACTGTTGTCTTGTCCTGACACTCAGTGTCTTGTAAAAATCATTCTGAACTTAGGTATAAATAAGTAATGTAATATTTTCCTTTAAGCTCTTCTGAAAACAAGCTAAATGGAGACAGGAAATTAGGATAATGAACTCATTCCCTTGTACACAGACCTGCTAGAATTCCAGTGTCCAACACATACTAAGAAGCACCCTGCCTGCATCTGATGACCTGTTTAAGGTAATGGACCAGATTTCCAGGCATTATTAAGGCTGCTATGCTAACTTCAATCAACGTTATAAAAGAAATAAACATCCTGATGACTGGAGCTTTCTTTGAAACTTGAGCATGGCTAAATTCTTATAACCACTTAATATAGATGAAATCATTAGCAGGAGGTAGTAGCATCATTTCGTGAAACTTTTATTTTCACCTTTTTACAAAAAATAAATGCTTCTAGGCTCACAGAATAATATTCTAGGTGGAAAACCTGGATGCAAGTCAAATATACACTGCTAATGTGGGAAAAAAACCTGTAGGACAGATTTACTACCTCCTTCTATCACTTGATGATGAATCGTTATTTAATTGCACTTCTGAAAGCCAACTCAGTAACCAAACACTTCATACAGGTTTATAGCAAAGGGTTTTCTAAGATCTCTCCCTCTCCACTTATTGAAGATATTAATTTTAAAAACACTTCTTGAGTGAAGTTTGTGACTGGAGTTAGGAGTAGGAAACTATAAAAACATAGACAGGCTTCTATTGAACGTGTGATTTGGAACTAAATGTTACAAGCCAGGATCTCCTACTGGTTTCAGCTTTGCTACCTTTGACCAGCAAAGGTTGATAAGTGCCTCCAACTTGTGATCAACCTGAGAAAATACAGGGTTTCCCCTGCAAAGTGCTAAAGATGATGCCACTCCACCAACTTCTACTGCTGCTGAAAACATTTAACAACTTTCAGAGATACTTTCCCATTCTCACTTTCCTATAAAGTTCTTGTTCTGCAGAGCCCTAACATCATTAAGGCTGATGATCAAAGCATCCAATTTACACCCTATATACCTCAGTTCCAATGATCCAAGAAATTTCCTAGGAGTTATTTTTCTGTGGAAACACTGTCTATTTCCCTTTCATTCAAGTAAATAGTCACAGATCTAAAAAAAAGGAATTGAAGTTTTATGTCTTTAAAAGACTCATCTGAAAGAGAAATACTATTTTCAATCTTCAGAACCAGACATAAACCTGTTTTCAAATGTTAAATTTTTATATACATAACAATTTATGCTTATAAATCATGTAGCTCCTTTCAAAAAGGGACAGAATTCTGTAATATAAAAGATGAGTTTTCATCTAATGAACAATAAACTACCATTTCAGCAACACAGACAGGAACAATCTTCATGGAAAATTATCATGTTAAAGTACTGAAAAAAACCCTATAGAAATGAAGTCACAAGGTTAACTTAAGCTACCTCTTCACTGTTTAAGAAAGCAGTTTCTTAAGAAAGAGATGCAGAAATACAAAGAGCAGAGTAGCAAACAAAACATATTTGATGCTTTCGTACATGAACCAGTAAAGTTTTTTCATGGTTTCAGTATAAAAAAAGTACTTCTGATATATATTTGATATGGACTTTTAAAACAATAATAAATTTCTATCCAGCATATTATGGATATAATATGAATCTATATTGATTCCATATAGAAAAAAACAACCAAACAAAAACCAAAAAACAAAACAAAAAAAAAAAACAACCAAAAAAACCCAACCAACACAGAACTGCTGCACCTCTGAAAACTCCTTTAAATAAAAAGCAACCAAACCATTACTAAGATCCAGCAGCACATGTGACTGCCCAGAAATGAGCAAATAGAACAGAAAGTTGCACTCTTACTGACTTATAGCGATAACATCCATGGGTAGCATAACTCATACAATTTTGCAAACCTACCAGGTGGTAATATGAAAGTTCAGCACCACAGGGGTAAGCACAAGACCTGTGCGTTCAAAAATGGAAGCAAGATTTAGACTTCCACTTCTTGCAACCCACAGTATTAGTCTGAAGGCAAGATCCCTTCTCCTTTCTCTGCCAGATGATTAAAGCTACACTCAAATATGTTTGTTCCTGTGATTGTAAAATGATGCATGTCTAAGAGTACCCTCTGATATATAAAAGCTTTTATATTTTCTTCTGAAAGCTGACTTCTGCTGTATGTCATTAACACTTTTGCTGCACACTTCTCTTTTTTGCAAAATAAGAAGCATAACACACAGTTTCTAACTGCAGCTTCTACTCATTCTCGTAGAGAACCTTACTTATTATTGCTATGGCCCGCTGACTAGGAATTGAAAAATAAAATGTTTAGCCATTAATTCTCCCTGTGATTTTTCTTGTTGTTGTTCTGAAAAAGTGTCTTTTCAGTATGCTGGAGATTGTGCAATTTTTTTTTCCTCCTTTTCTCCACCTGTTATACTGACTATCAAAATGGTATTTGTAATAGGGAATTTATATAGGAGAATCTAAACAAGTAAAAATACCCCCACCCCCTCCAAACTATAAATCTTTCTTTTAAAGATCTAGGGCAGTAGAAATATGCTAAAACAATTAACATGATCATCAGCTAATGAACTGAATCAAATATATTTCTTAACTTGTCACAAAGGTAAAATATTGTAATCATATATTCTTATGTAAATGTTTTTCCATGAGACTCTCAACCATAAATTAAAATGTTATTCACATTAGAAGAGCTTTCCACATAAAAATAAGTAAAAGAGGAATAAGGAATTGGCTTAAATCATTGCCAGTTCTCCTCATATGAAAAGCAAAGAAAAGCTTCATAGACAAATCAATTACAGGAGCAACGTGTCTGCACTGTACATGCAAGATACCTTTTGATCTAAAATCACAGTGGAAGAAAGGGGCAGAGCTGAGAAAACTCAAATTTTCCCTACAGATAACATATACTTTTGGAAGTTGCATGGAACAACAGAAGAGAATAAGGAGAATAAAAAAGGTTGGGGTCCAGTGTCAACACTATCCTCATCTTGGAGAATGTGTTTTAGACTGAATGGCCAGAGAACACTAGGAATGCTCCTGGAGCAAATCTTCCCCTAAACTGAGAGAAAGCACCTGGTGATACTATCGAATTGCCATAAAGGGACACGACCAGGTTCACTTCAATAGCAGATTCCCAGTCTTAACTAAAAGAAGATCCCAGATTCCAGATGCATGGTTCAGTTATCCCTCTTCTACTTTGTATTCACTCAGTGAGCACAACACAGTGACTTTCCTTCAGGAAAGCAACCTTATAGACAAGCACAATGGTATCTTTCTTCAATAAAAGGACAGCAAAAGTCTCTAAAGGTTGCCTCAAATTAAAGCCAGTGGGGTTTTTACTATTATTATAGTTTTTGAGTTTTCTAAAATTTTATTTTAGCAAACTCACATCTGGGGGTTCTATTTCCAGTTTTACTTGCAATGCCATATTGTCTAATTCTCACTTAATTTCCTTTTCAAGGTGACTGTTTATATTTGCCTGTCTCAAGAGACTAAATACATAAGTTGTTATGCATTTCAAAGGACACTGAAGGTTTGTAATGGATTTACTGCATCATAAAATAACTCCATGCTTTGAAGGAAAGGTATAATAATGCACATTGAGCTGTTCCAAGGAAAGAATTATTACAGTGCAAAGTATGCTAATCAGTGCAACTTTATATTAATTTTTATTAGCCAAAACCTAGATTGTATATATGCAGCTTGGGATTGATGAGGATAATAAAAGATTTGTTGAAAGCTCCTGCAACAGCAGGTCACATTTTAATACTTTAATGGGCAAGTATAGCGTTCCCTAACCTCATATGCTCTTTTTTGTAAACTTTATGCTGACCTTCGAAACTAAAGATGGATCAATACCATTTTATAAGACTATAAGACTGTATGAAACACTAAGTCAATACTGTATTTTTATCACACTTGTAATATAATGCAATTCTGTACATCAAATAACCCTGAAAGTACCAGTGAAGGCTGGGAATTTTGTTTAGAAGCATTAATTTAGCCAAGCACTGGCCAATACCAGAGTCACTGAATGCCAAAAATTTTCACCAGCCCCATGACACTCAGTGTCCTTACAATTGCTAAACTTTCAAAGCCCACCCACTTCCCCACCCCTTTCTCCTCCCTCCAAGACAAAGGATGAAGCTAATGTAAATTTAAATTGCTCAAATGAGAAACTTCAAATTCAGAAGCCATGGAACTTCAGATTCTGTTTGTGTATGATCTTAAAATTAACCAGAGGTGAACAGGGGAAATACAAATCCCCACAGGGAAGTTGCTCACACAATGTCATTACTATTGAAAAGTTTGAACATCATGTGAGAATATGATGAGATCTTTAATTTTCTAAAGGAAAAAACCCACCCATTTCTTACCCTAGATGTCAGAAAAAAAAATCTGCAGTGGTACAGTTACTGGGGATCTGAACTGGTTACCTTCCAAATGCCTTCAAGTTCATGAACAGGCCAAATGTCATTGAAGAAATCATAAATCCAGGAGACAGAAGGCACTGTTATTGGGACCCTTTATACAGATTATTTTAAGTGTATTGATTACTCACTTACTCTTCCTGGGATCTAAACATCTAAAATCTTACCCAAAACAAGAATGAGTAACTGGAATCAACTAATGAAGTGGCATTTTGTGTGCAGGCTTTAATGCTTGCCTCTAGTCTAATGCTGGTAAGAATTCTCACATGAACAGCAAGAGCTTTATTTCCTGATAATGCTCTACAGAACAGATTAATGACAAATTGTGTTTTCTCTGCTCTTGCATCACAGTTTTCAGTTCACAGAAGCTCAATGTATGTATTTATGAAACACATGCACATCTAAACATAATTGTGCTTCAACATACGTACATGACTGGTAAAAAAATATAACAATGAAGCAGAGGAAAAAAGAAATAGGAATGTGAGATTATTTGCCTTTCCTTGAAAGAAAAAATAAAGAGAAACATGGTGTAAGCAGGTAGAATTTGCATTTGTAGGTATTTCTGCAAAACCTCTTAGATTTCAGGTGCAAGCACAAATAAACTCTTTTGGACAGGAACATTTATGACCTCTCTGTCAGGAGCATAGCTGCTCTGCAATTAGGCCAATTCCTATCACCTCCCAGAATGAAAAGTTTCTTCACCTCAGGCTTCCTTGGTCCCAGAAGTCAAGCCTTTCAGTCCTGAATTCTTTCCAACACTGGTTTGATCACAGGGAGCCTGATACAGAAGCAGGGTAGCCTGTTCGGTAGATCTTTCATCAGAACTATTTTCCTCTAGTAGCCAAGGCATTCATCTTTTCAACTGTGAGCTACTCTCCCTTCTTTTTGTAATTAACACACATCCAAGCTGTGCAACCTGGAGGTGTAAGACTCAGCTTCAAGGGCAAAAACATTTTATTGCCCTCAGCATGAGAAATCTGTATACAGGAAATGTGTCCCTCATAAGTGAAATCCCTGCACACCCTATCTCTAAAGAGAAAAGTGTTTCTTCTGTTCAAATAAAGCTGCAAAGGCAATCTCCAAACAAGCATTCAGTTGGATCAATAGCTAGAAATTGAATAGAACAATGTCTCATGCTGCTTTATAGAATTTTCAGAAGATTTCAACCACACAAATCCAATTTTTCAAGTTCCACCACTGGGATTTATAGTCTTGTTTTCTGACTCTAAGAGAAAAACAGCAAAGAACATATTCACATACTAAAACTGAGAAGTACTGTATGGTCAAAAACTTAAACCCAGAAAAGCAAGGTCATCAGGTGTTTAGGGATACTGTAAAGATCTTCAGACAAGGAAAGAGATTTTATGTGCCTACCTTCTAAATGTTGAAGTGCAACAGACACAGTTCAAATTTACCAAAATCTGATAACATTCCCTTCAAAAGGAAAATTAGCAGGCACACATATATGAAAACAGTAGTCCCATAATTTTTAGGGGACTACTGTTGATTTCTTTCATGATTTCTTTCCTCGCTTCAATATCAAAGTATTATAGTTTTTCTCTATACAAATGCTATCAACTATTTCAATTTCTATGGCAGAAAATCAGGAATCAGGTATTTTAAATATTGACTCCTGGCCTACAAGATTTATTTTACTTCTGACTTAGCCTATGGATAAAAGTAAATTTGCTCCATGCCAGGAAAAAGAGCATCGCAAAGAAGATGACATTCAAATTGCAATTCACACACACACACAAAGGAAATACACATTTTGAGTGTTCTACTTCTGTTTATGGAAAGTATCCTCAGGCCTCAATTTTGTTGTTTGGTGGGGATTTTTTTGTTTTTTTGTTTTTTGTTTTTGTATTTGCTTTGGTCAGGAGCACTCTCCCAGCCATGTGATCTGGGAGAGTTCCTAAGGCAAGATGACAACAGAAGTTAAAAGAGCAATTTCACACATACCCAGGAGTCCACAGTTCCTCCCAGGTCTGATTGGGTTCTGGTGTAATCTGTCTGGTTATGCAAAGTATCCTGCTGTTTTCCAGAGCAAACCCAGATGTTCCAGAGAGCACATAATTCCCACAACATATAATTTCTGCTGAAAACAGATTTTCAGAAGAGAATGTAGGAATACATGGCAGACCCAGCAGGCCTGGATCCAACCACATACCTGTCCAGCATTCTCTGTATTTCTCTTTCATCATCCTAAGAAGTATTTTAAATACAACCAAAAACTGCAATCTTCTCAGAGAAGACGAGTGAGAAATTTTACCTTCTTTGAAGTAACAGTGAAAATATTTATTTATAACATATTTTAAGGAAAAAAAGGATGAAAAATTTACCATTTTTAATAATCCAAAATGAAGAACGTCATTCATATATTGCAGGTATCCCCAGAAGTACTGGTCATCCAGAATCTCAATCTCTGTATCTTCTCAAGAAGACACATACCAGACACAGCTTGGAGAGTGTTTATTCTCACCAGGAAATATGCAGTGCAAAGATTTAGTAATAGAACACTGAGCTGGTTAAACAAATGGGTACTATAAGACTTTATAAAGAATAAAGAGAAGAATTGGCAAAATGACAGGTTGGATTATATTTAATTACTTTAAATGGCATTTTTTTTCCTTTCTTTCACACAAATTTTCCAGGGTTTTCTGGAAAAAACCAAGAACCAAACCACCAAACCAAACAAACAAGAAAAAGAGAGCACGTTATTTTGTTGCCAGTAACAATGCAAGGTTTTTTTTTTCTGGGTTCTTTTTCCCCACTTAGTTTAACTTAAACTATGTTTGTAGTCATTGCTAATAAGCTGAAAACACAGTAATTTCTTGGCATCTTTTTTGCCATGAATGTCTCAGGGATTCTACATTATATAGAAAATGTGAACAAATAAGTTATCAGAAAATATGTGAAACTTGAAAGTCTCAGGCTCCAACAGCAGAAACACGTACAACCTACTCATCTCCTATTGATTTATGTGTTTTGTTTACTTGCATTTCATACAAGTATAAACAGATGAGAAGGTAGTAAGGGAGAATAAAAAGAAAGCAAATGAAGGGTTTTAGCATAAATAGAAAACCTAGGAAAAGTGAAATTCATTACTATGATATAATATAGTCTACTTCTTTCTAACTTGTTTTACCCAAAGACCTTACTCCTCAAGTAAGTCCAAGGCTGCATACTTTTAATTTCTCAACCGTATCTACATATACATGAAAGCCCCTTCCTTCCCTCTTGTATTCACCCCTCTGTGTCACTGCAGGAGACTTCAGATTTTGTCTCTCCTACAGCTGCAATGACTGCAGGTTTAGTGTGGATTAAGTCAAAAAAGTCTGGTGACTGACTCAGTTGCAGGAAAGTCACTGGAAGACTGGGCCAGTCAAGGCAGGAATCATTCTGAGACACAGATCTGTATTCATGACCCCAAAAAGATGGGAGAGAAGGTGTCCATGTCAGAGTATTAAACAGGGCTTGTTGTTATCCTACCAAACACCATCTCTGTCTCATTTTCTCACTGCATTCAAAACCAGAATACTGGGAAGAATAATTCCTTAATGCTTCCTCTCTCTGTTCCTTAATTTTTATCCTACCTGACTTTAGTCAAGGAAATACCACAGACTTCAAGATCTCCAAGGTGATCCATCAAAAATAGCTTTGCTTCTTGATTGATGGACTACACACTGAAGTCATAACATTGTACCTCTACTTGCCTGAAGTAGAGACAATCTTCTCTAATGGAAGGCTTGTTCTATGTCTTGAAGAAGGACCCACCTGGAAGTGATAAGCCAAAGTTCTTGCAGAACTTTTACTCTTCAGCGAGTGAACCCAGCTGGCATTCAAGTATTTTATCCTTGCCTATCAAAGAGAAAATCAGAAATCAGTGTGACAGAATTTTTATATATTCTAATTATTGTTACCTGATGCAATCTAAATAAACAGGAAATCAAGACAAAAGTTCCACAGTTTCTGCTGGAGAAAAATCTTATTCCACAGCTTGGAGAGTAGTAGTTTTTTCTAGTTTGAGTTCATTCAAGGAAACACGTCAGTCATTCTGAGGCTTATACCAACTTCAGTAAATATTTCTTGAAGTAATAGATTTTTGTAACATGCGCAGGAAAAAACTGCAGAGTTATTTAGCTGGTCGTCAATATTTTGCTCTTAATATGCTTTTTTAATTAAATGCAACATACTAACTTATTTTTGACTGCTCAAAATGTACCAGAAATATTTGTAAATTGAGTGACAGGTGGTTAGAATTGAATTGACTTCTGTAACCAGAACTCTCCTCCCTCGGTACACATATATGAAAATGGAGTGCACTTCTGAATGTCAAACTGCTTTCTTCCAGAAGTACAATACTTTTTTTCTGGATGTAAAATCAATACCTTGGCAAAGAGCACAGCTGCATCAGTAAGGGATTACTGTCTTCAAACTGCAATGTAATGATTTGAAAACAGTTATATACTTTCATTTCTGAATTAAAATACCAGGTTTTTTACTATGTTATTTTTAGAGCTCTAAAGGTCTATGTCTGTAAGCCCTGCTCCAGCACACACAACCTCAGAGTCCTGGTAATGCTGAAGTACTATCACCAAAATAACGATGACAAATAATTTCCATTTCCACTTTCCTCCAATGAAGTGTCTTACTGTTTAGTCTGAAAATGCACTCTATTATTTAATTCTACAATTATTAAGTCCAGAACTTTTACTTTTTCTCACATTAGTATATAAGATCATTTGAACACAATCCCTAAGCTCTCATTTCACCATAACAGACTTTGAATATTTTTATTTATGCCTGTTGCAAGCTTCTGGGCACTACAGCTGTGTAGAGCATATATTTCCTCATTTAGATAGTGGTGACACTACTAAAATTTAAATTTATGAATATGTAATTTATCAGGAGTACAGAGATTAGTTATCTGGCTAAAAACTCATGAATGCATTTGAAAACAGTGATTACCTAAAAAGATACTTTGCAGGTTTCTAATGAAAGTGTGTATGCTCACAAATTGTTAGGAAAAAACATGAAACAGAGCTTGTGTTCTGCATTCACTGTGTTGTGTACTGAAGAGTGTCTGTGATTTATCAGACCTGATAAAGAGGTTTCCATGGCATAACTACCATGGATAAGCTGATACAAACTTCAGTCTCTACAAGCTCTATCTCATGAGAGGTGCAAGGTAATCTTTTGAACCTTATTTCTTGTGGGGTAGGCAAAGTCACGTTGTGTTTTTTTGATGGCTGGGAACATGCAGTCACAGCAGTGCTTCAGTGTGGTAACCTGTGATTTCATGGTAAGTGATCAATTGTATGAGATCATAGATATCATAAAACAAACATGAATAAAAGTGTTACTGCCAAAACACAATCATCTAATACCACTGTTGCCCTAAATGGTTCAAAAATGTATTAAAATTATCAACATTCATTTATTTTGTGCATTTCAGTACAAAACTGACAGCAATTTTGATTGTACAAATACAGCAGCAATGGTTAAGAAAAAGGGACATACATAATATTTCTACTCCCACAGTAATTTTATAAGATATCTGAAGTTGGCAGAACTGTCTACAGTTCAAATTACTTATAAATTACCTCTTCTCAAATATTTGACAGGAATATACCTTTGAAATGTTTTTGCAGAAAATCTTTCAATAACTATTTGAGGCACAATTACAGTTCCATGAAATTCTCTCACTGTTTTTAGTGAAAAGAAGAAATTGGACAGTGAGTGGCTGCTCAGGACTCTCAGCCAGAGTCTTCTGTTAAAATACATGGGATTACACTTACATTTATTTCCCCAGAAACTCTATTTTATTTGTGACAATAAACAAAATATGTATGCAAAGGATTAAAAGTGCTTTTCAAGGTTACTGCAGAAATTACAGCTTGTCAGAAGGTGGTGCTGTTAGGCCATTTTTATCTAAGAAAACTACTTTTAATTATAAAATTAACTTTAATCTGTGTGGAAACCTGAATATGTTGATTGGTTTAAAATAGGATAATTTTTAATAAATAAGTTATTTTGCATTCTGTTAAGGAAGAGCTTTGACTTTGAATTACTTGGCCAAGTGTGCAGAGAAGCACTTTCTCAAATCAAGTCCCACTAACACAGGCCTGAGTTTTGTTTCTGACAAATTCAGCACAACTGTCAGGTGCAGAAATATTTTACCTAAACTTGGCAGAATGTGCATAGCTTCAGACATTACGATTTTGTTCTCAATTTTTATACCTACTAGTAATTGCATATTAGCAGTGAGCTGAATGCATGCACTGCAAGACCAAGGTCATACAGTTCCATTGAACATGCAAAGAGCAAAAGCACTGTACAGGGGGCAAATAACCAGGGAAAATTTCCCTCACCACAAATCTGAGCATTAAAAATTGTTCTTCTGTAAGAAATTTACATTTTGCTCTCTTACTGTATCTCCAGCTACTCTGAACTAATAGTTTATTCTAAACCAATGCATATGAAAAATGTGTAATTTGATCTCCAAATATTTTTTTTCACTGATATTTAGCTGACATTAAAGGATCACTATTACTTATATAGCAGATTTCATGACAGAAAGGCAAAACTTGATCAAGTACTGTAGGACAGATATTTATAATTTTTTTTTCCTGACCAAGCACTCAAAATAAATTTTCAATTTCCTTGCTTAACTGAAGGACTATCTTTTAAATTCCTGTTCAGACAAGTCTAATCCAAATAAACCAAGTATCCATATAAATGGTTGATATTGTTGATGGTGAGTACAGCTAAACCAGATTGGAGAGAAGATCTCTTAAGAGACTCTTGCCTCAGAGACTGGGAAGCAGGCACTTAGGGAAAAAGGCGTAAGAACAACAAAAATACAGTCTGGTTCTTTTCATGGCTCCCTGCAGCCTGCAGTTTACAGGCTAATCTGAATACTTGACTCAATTTTTCTCTTGGCTCAGCTGCCTGGAAACTTGTTCCGTATTGGAAAAGAAATAAAATGACAATGAAGATGACTTACAGTACTAAGCACTGTCTACTTTCTTTCCTGTTGGAATAAGAGGCTTTCAAAATTACATTTAAGAGACTTGAGAATACTGGCAAGCAGCAAGGCAGAGGTACACCACGTTAAGATGATGTCTGTCTCAAAACTATCTTATCATTTTCATTTAAGCTCATCTCTCTGCAAACTTCAAACACAAACACACAAAAAAAGGTTAAGCAACATGGAGCTGTGCTAGGGCTTGCCAGTAAGTCCTTCTGTGAACATCTGGTGATCTGGTGCCTTGCAACACTTTCCATTGCATCCAGCAAGGCTTTTAGTTTTGAAAGAACAAGTACAAAATTGCTAGAGAGTCCAAAATGAAAAGAGCAGAGAAAACAAGAAGAGCTTGAGGGACCACTGCACGTGGTATCTATGCTTCCATCAAAGAAGAATTGTGACATGATAAAGGAAGAAGAGCCAGAGCTTCCCCCCCAGTGCTTTGCCCAAAAGCTTTATTCTTGGCATTACCCTGTATTTCTCTTCAGAGAATCTCTCTCACTCTGTCCTTCCCTCAATAAAATGACATTTGCCACAGTGATTTGTTCTGCTTATCCATTTAGATCCTGAACTATTTAAACTGAAGGAGTTCCTGGTCACTCATCTGCAAAGTGCCTGGGAAATGGCACTGACCTTGGCTGTTCCTTAGGAAAGGCTGTGAAGAGTACAATTAATAATATCTCCTCCAGGGGTTTTCTTCACTTGAAAACCACACCAAGTTAAACCACAACCTTGAGAAGTCACTTAGGGGTGTTTTCTAATTGAATGTAATTGTCAAGTGAAACCAAACCCTATGAGAAATTTCAACATTAGCACAGCACCTCCAACTGCTTAGTCACCATGACAAAGTGTTGATCTTCCTTCCCTTGGTATTACAAGCCATGAAATATAACAGTATCACAGTCAGAGCAGCAGGATATTATTTCTGCTTCTGTCATGTATTCATCACCTATTAGCCTAGAAAATAATGTGTGTTTTCCTAAGCTTCTTTACTTGTTTTAAAGGGAATCATAACTGTGACTTGCCATGCAGGGGAAGTGAAGGACACAATTCAGATGTTAAAAATAATGCTGAGATAAGAGATGCTAAAGAAGCTCAAGTATATATTTTGAGACTTCGTAGTAAATATAGTTTTTCAGAATTACAAAAGTACCTTTCATGGCATATGGTTGGCAGAAGGCTGGAAATTATGTTTTCTATAAACTCAGTTTATATACACACACAACTTTACCCGTATTATTTTGTTGATATGCTTTTCTTATCAAGATGCCAACCTAATAGTCAGAGCCTACAGATTTTGAATGGTTTCATCTATATTCTGAAGAGTAACATTAGAGGCCTATTCTCTTTGTTTTAACAGCTATAAATGGCAGTGTCAAAAAGAATGTAACAAACAAACAAACAAAAATAATCAGATTTTGCAGTCTTTTTACTCTGCCTGCCATGCAACCCACGTTCTTGACCTACTGAAAGCTAATGACAAAGACTTAATACTCCAGCAATCAAGCAGGTGATCTGTCAGACTGAAAGGATGAACACTCGTATTAAAAAAAAGAAAGGAGGAGAGGGAAATGGAATAGCTGATAACACATAGAGCTTGTTACATTAACTTTGTCCAAATCCAGAAATGAAAGTGAACTAAGACTAAAACCAGTGGCCCAGAGCAAAGGGAATTTAAGTAACTCAGAAGAAGCTAAGGCTCTCTGCACTTAATGAAAAAGCCACTGACCTTGAAGAGTGATCCAAGGGACCTAATTTAGAACTACTGGAAAAACAGAAAGGTTGTGAAGCAAATAACCTATTTCCTCCATAATAGGACTTGTGAATGATGCCCTGGCTGAATACAGCAATTTGTAATATGGAGCAGAAATACACACACACAAAATAATTGCCTTCTTGTATTGAGTATGTTGACACTAGCAGAGCAAAGACTGAAGACATTTAAAACATCTCAGATTTACCTCTAGGATAAAACAAGAGCCTCCCACCCCACAGACAGGATGGGATCTGTTATGTAAGTACATCATGTATGTACTTACAGCAATACAAAGATCAACAAAAACTGACAGAAATATATTTAGTGTACAAGTGAAAAGCATACAAATCCCATGTCAGTTGTATTTTTTTTTTCTAACTGAAAAAAGTTGGTAAAATAAATCTTAATTAGTGAGCTAAAATGCTTTCACTTGTCATGGCAAATGGAAGCTCCCTATATCTGAACTTACATATGAATGAACATAGGTTACCTTTCTTGTCACTTGGATATACTGGGACAACAAGAGAATTAAGCTAAGAAGAATAAACCAAGAATTACGGTTTTTCTTTGTGGGAGGACCCACTAATGATCACTGACACCAAGGCTGCATGCAGGATGGGTCTCTCTCCCCTTGCTGATTATTTTTCATCATTATTTCTGATAATTGTTGAGTCTAATGAAGCACATCTCCCTGGCTGATAGCTCTGAAATGGAAAGACTGTTGCACATCATCTATAACCTGCTTTTAAACACACTAACCTTGACTAGCTGCCCTGACAGAAGAAGAAAAAAGTTTCCAGCCTGTGTTACAGCAGGGAGATGTGCTCTGGGGATGTCCCACTCCTGAGTGAACAGTGCTCACCGCACTCCCCAGTCCTCCCAGCCAGGTCTCAACTGGAGCAATGGTGATCAGCAGTTCAAGGCTGGAAAGCAGAAGGTGACTTAGACAAGTGCCACAACACAAAACACCCCCTTTTGTGCTGGAGGTTTGTATCTCTGACATTCACCAGCTGCAGGAATCAAAAAACCTGAAATGATACCCACTATTATTCTTTGCAAGGCATTCAGCAGCTTCAAATATTCTGGGATAAGTATTAGTGAACGTGTGACAGACTTTCACATAAATATCTCATCTTTGCTTTTGTGCTTCATCTTGGCTGCAGCTTAATGTTTTTTGAGAGGCTTTTCCTTTGTGCAAAAAAGTATGTTCTGGATCTGATAATTTACTACAGGAGCCTGGATACTGCTGAGTACCTTTAAGTATTCTCAAGCATAAGAATACTGTTTTCATTTAGAACAAGGAAACATTTCTAACACAGACCTGTCCTTTAAAAATCACTTCATCTTTTCTCTTTCCACCAAATCCCTTCCACTGAAAGAGGTCTTGGGGAATCTCACACTCAAGACTCTGTGTTGGAAGAGTGAGAAAAAGTACTTAATAGGGCAGACCTAACCTTCTCTGCTTTAAATATGGGTGTTCATTTTAAGAGTGAATATAATGTTACTGTACACTGCAATTAAGTCTTTTATCAAGTAAGTTCTTTCAATAAGTTTTGCAACACTGCTGCTGGCTTTGATCTTCACAACTCTGAATCTTCCTTGCTATAAGTCAAAACAATGTGCAGTAAAGCAAGCAGCTGGGAGGTTTGCTTCAAAATGCACTGTTGCATGAACCAAAATGCTCATACAGTTGCAGCCAAATTTTTTTAAGACATTCCAATCTGACAGGCCTTTTTTTTTCCTTAAAATGGAGCAAATCGATAAACATACTTAATTTAAAAGGACAGTCAGTGTGTGATGCTGCAAAACAATATACCTACTGGATCCTGGGTTTTATCCGGAATCAGTGGCATTCAATATGAATTAAAAAAAAAAAGAACACAAAGTAAGGCTGTGTATGCCATGGTTTCGGTGCCACATAGATTATTTCTCTCTTCAACAGTTCTGTTTTACTTTTGATTAGACTGCCATGAAATACGCACACCAAAACTAATTTCTGCTGTTTGAGTTGTAAGATATACAGTAGGCATAGTTTTAAATTCTCATATCTCCAGCCTCTGAAGTCAGAGGCACATCTGGATGGCAAGGTATCTCACAAGTCTCCCAGCTGGTAAGCAGTCAGACTAAGGAAAGAGATGTTCAGGGAATGGGGAAGATCAGGTTCAAACATATGGCTAATTACTGCCAGAAAAGAAAAATCAGTAAACAGAATACATTTGATTTAATATCTGCTAAGTAGGAGTCCCTGTAGCACAGAAATAGTCACAGTTCAACATTACAGTCTAAAGACTATCATAAAACTGGACAGCTAAATACAGAAGACTCTCTTCTGAAAAAACAGGCATCTGCCTTTCTGAAGGACTTAAGTAGGAAGTAATACAAAATGTGACCTTGCTCGTCCTATAATATTTTCCACTACAGGCAAGTCACTTCTTTCTTGATGATACATAATATGTCGAGTGCCAACACAGTCTATACCTTCTGAGCAAAAGTACCCAACAAATGTGATACACTGCTTGCTAACAGTCTGTCAGGAAAATAATTTGCCAAAAAAAACCCCAAACTATAGTACAAATAAAAATGAATACTATCACCTTCATGCTTTTTTGTCCTAATTTTAAATCATGGCTGGTATCTATACTAAGTACAAAATGATAATAAATAGCATGGGGAAAAGATTTTAATCATATTTTATAGAGATTTCTGTGTGCTACCCTCCCCATCTCTTTCTCAGTCTGGTCAATTCACTAAAGAAATGCACAGACAGCCCTCTTCCAATGGTTTTTGTGCCACTGGGAGGTATATATGACAGTTCTGATGAAAATTAATTGAAGTTTAAGCTATTAACACACGTTTGGATTGACTCTTCTTATCTTACACTACAGCTACTTGAGGACATTAATTACATAGTTGATCTTTCTGAGCAGAGGAGGAAAAACAGATTTGTTCACTCCACACTATATACCTTGTACACTGTCCATTCAGGAATGTATCACTGAATGCTAATTATCCTGAAAGGGAGAGCCAGTGCTGCTCAAGAGAGGTCGTATTTTCAAATACAGCACATGTTCTGCTGTACTCAGGCAAAAGAAATTATTTCAGAAATCCAAAGGTGACCAACTGTAAGGCTGATAAAGATTAACAAACACAACAATTAGTAGTTGCATTACACTCTACCAACTATAAACCCCTCCATCAAATATACGAACAATTACCGGACACACAAATTATTAGTATAATATTTAGATTTATGAGGAAAACTGCTTCTCAATAAGAAAAAAACCCAAGAAATGTGCAAAACAACAGACAAAGCATATTCCCAAAGATTGTTCTTGAGGGAGTTCGGCAATACTGACTGTGAAAAAACCCACAATTTCAGAACTTGGAACTCACAGCAGATGTCATCCTTTGAATACCAGTTGTTTATAAGCAACCAACTGGCTTGAACATTGTTTCATGTTTCATGGCAATGTGTTAGAACAATATAAAAGCCCACCGTGAGGAAAAAAACCAAAACACAGTTCTTGTAAAACAAGACAGCAGTGCAGAGTACTAGGACAGCAGCAGGAGAGAATACTACTGATAAAATGATAAAGTATGAAAATATGGCATGAAAAACAGCCTATTTTTAACTAGAATAATCTTAACTATTGTCTACTTGATTACTTTTGTTTAAAAAGATAGTAATAGCCAATATTCATTATTCACTTCATATATAATTCATTATTATAGATTTCCAACTACCTCTCTCATTTATTCCCTTGTTGCCCCAATATGTGCTGACACACTTGTGCTGTAGACACATTTCTCTCATACACCTAAATCTACAACTATCTCTTTCACCAAAGTAATTCTAATTAATTTTTTGATTCCAAAATTCCATGAACAGCATCACCAATAATAGAGGAAGAAAATAAATGTATTTTTTCAGTACATTATTTTGTCCTCCATGGGACAAGATCTATATTATATATATAATTTATGCATATACATACACATTACTTTTATACATGCAGACATAAATTGTGCAGTTTAAGAGAGAAGCTTCCTTATCTTTATCTTTGTTGCACCTTGGTTATAACCTTCTTATTCTGTGTATTTATTAAGAGTTATCATTTTTATGTAAATTTTCTTTTATTTTATCTATATTAAAATTACAGATATGTAGGAACCTAGATGCAAAGAAAGAACCTAACACATCAGCACTCTTCAGCTATAAAATAAAATAATAAAAAACCAAAACATAACAACATTCTAAGGAAATTAATTTCTTAAACACATTTTCCAGCAAGAGCACCTGGATTGGGTGTAGAATTTTTGTCTTTACAGAAACATAAAATGAGGTGTATTGCCTAGATGTTTAACCTTTAGAACATCCCATGGAAAATACCACATTTATCAACCCCACAGTCCTTATTCTTCAGTTTACTTTGATGAAGAAAACCAACCAACCCTGAAACCAAGAGGGAAAATCTTTTAAGGTATAGGGCAGACTGGCTGGAAGAGGCTTACAGGAGTCTAAACTTAGTAGTAGGAATAGTTTGTGTCACTGAACATACCAGCTTTGATCCTAAAAACTACTATTTCACCAGAAGGAGTATGCAATGGATTTCTTTCATCAATAACATGTTTCCAGTGGTTTCCTACACATAAACAGAATGGCTTAAGTAAAGACTCTGGTCAGCAGCAAGTGACCTGGTACCACCAGGACCACCACTGGCATGGCACTATGCTCAGAGAGCCTCCCACAGGCTACTCCTGGATCTGAATGCCCCACTGATGGTAGCGAACATCTGTCATGTGTCATGTATTTGGTTATTGTCTCTCTAAAGAAGTATCAGCCCTCAAAGTAGTTGTTGGCTAAATTACATGAAAATCTAATAAAGAAAAGATGAATAGCTGACTTAAAATCAGGTTCAACCCTGAATCAATACATCTCAACCACTGAGTGAAACCTGTCTCATGCCCCTGAAGAATAACTTCTTGCCTCTCTCTGATTTCCAGCAGTGTAAACCTTTTTTTGTATGTGTGATATTGCAGGAGTGAAATCTGGGCTATACATTCAGAACTCTTCATTAACTTTCTTTTCATATGTTTTATGTGCTGCAATGACAGAAACGTAGCAAACCTCCAAAGCACACAGGGCAGATGGTTATTTACCACAGAGAATAAATGTATAGCATCCAGTGTAAAAGCAGTGGCTTTCTACTGTATAAAAGGAGCATTTGATCAGAAGTATTGAACAGAAACACAGAGTCATAAGAGTGAAGAGAAAATTCTTTTCAAATTACTTCCTGAGCAATTCCAGCTGTTAAACAAATGTTAAAAGTCAGAATATGGACAAGAGCCTACTCAGCAATTGAATGATCACCAAAACATTTACAAAGGAAAAGGAAAATGATGAATGTATTTTTGCTTCAGATCTATTGTGGCCAGACTAACTTGAGAAAAAAAAAAACAAAACACCACACAACAAAATAATAACAAAACACAAAAGCATAAATAATATATTAGCAACTAATCTGGAAGTACCTATGTGTCTTCACTCTAATTGGATTATTTTTTGAAGGTCTACCATGATGGCTACAGAGACACACGAATAAAAGGAAAATGAACTGAATACGTAGGGATCAAATTGCTATTTTTAAATTTAGAAAATTCCACTGCTACTTTCTTCAAATAGAGAGTGCAAAATGTAGTGAAATCAAATGCTACACCAGGTTATGGAAAATGCCCAGGTATATGTTGTCAGAGGAATTCCCTGATGAATAAAACCAAACTCTGAAGATAAAAATAATTTAGTCAGCAATGAGTTTGACAAAAAAGATAAAAGCAAGAAGTGTTGCAAGATAACAGGAAGCTCTGAAAACCAAAGTCCATAAAATAATACATAGGAATACAAAAGAATAAGGCCAGGTGTGATGGTATTCTACAGGGAACTATAAATGACCACTTGGGAAACAAGGAAGAGTGAGAGAAATACCCACTGAAAAGTAAATAGAGAAGGAGAGATAGCATTGTTCTGATACAGTACAATATATTTAAAAACAAAAAATAATAAATCAATTACCTAAAAATCTTACTTGAAGAATAGATACTTTCAGGCTAATTCAAGCCTTCTGGTCCCTTACAGAATATCAGGAAAAGACAATGGTTATTAAAGAAAACACTAACGTCCCTTCGTTATTAGCAAGGGACTTGTTCATTATTAATATATAGAGAATATATTAATACTTTAAACCAAGAAACATTTATTTAGATAATATTTTGATTAAAAATTCACAGCTAAACAGATAAACTGACAACAGCTTTTAGACTTTGCATGGATGACACATTTGTTAAATTGAGGTAGCTTTATCCTTTAAATTGTAAATCAACACTTTTATTAGATATTTCAAATATCTGGCATGGTCTTTGCCATTGTTTCTAACAAACTCTGCCCTGAGATGTGCCAGTTCCACTGAATATTTGCTTAGGGTGACAATCAAGGGCTGAAGTTAGAACATGGATAGTTGGTGTTTCAGCTCATTCTGACTCATTCACATTCTATGTAAGCACAATCTTGTGCTTTTTTACTGGAAAAAAACAATGTCCAGATCTCAAGATATGTATACTTTCTAAATCAGCTTTTGGATGCTAGCTTAAAAATAACTTTGATTTCTTAATTGCACTTCCCAAATTCCTCTATTAATGGTTTCCACATCAAGTAACCAACATTTGTGATCAAAATTCCAAAATAAAAAATGGCAGAAACTTGTCTGGTTTTTGTTTTGTTTTTCAAGATTCAGAGAACATGCTGTTCCATTTACTGTAATACCTGAACAGTAAAGTTAACTCTTAATTTCCTTCAGCTTGCATTTGCTTGGTTCCCTTACAGGTCCAGCTGTATAATAGTATCCCTGTTCCAAGTCTAACCACTTACTTACATCCCCCTGATACAAGAGTTGCTAGAATGCAATATTCAAATAACCATGCCCTGCCATATATGAGATGTCTGGAGTAGAAAATACACAGTATGTTTACCCCTGAAATACATAAAAGAAATTATTACTGTCTTGACAAGTTTGAAGTAAAATTCAAATAACTAAGGAGCATAGGAACAAGATGAACAAATATACTGCTGCCCTAAGAGACACTCTGTAGATGGTTAAGCACGAGAACAAGGTTTGAAAGAGGGACTAAGATCATAACAATTATTATGACTTAAATATGGCTTTTTACTACTTCTACTTACCAAAAGATGTCATTTCTTTCAATTCATTTCTGTATCACTGTGTACTCTCAAATATATTTTTCTTCCCACAGAAAAATATCTCACAATACTGAGGAGACCTTTTCACAGATCCTGCAAAGTTAATTGAAGCAAGGTAAGTACTAAAGTTAATTGAAGCAAAGAAAGCTCAGTACCAAGGTGAAGTCATCTTCACTTAGGGTTCATATTTAGTAGGCAGTCAACCTAACAACACTACTAAAGGGAATAAAATTTGGTGTGTCAGATTTAATGATACAGAAAGTAGAGAGATGGTATTAAAATGCAATACAGGTAGTTTAGAGAGAGAGTTTATGAGCCCTAGGGTTTTACTACTCATATTCACCTATATGATTGGATGCTGTATATTATAATGCAATATTCAGGTGTTGAGAGGAAGGTTGTGACACCACTGTATAAACCTTGTAATGCAAAAGGATTTAGACTCCACAGGACAAGTATTTGTCCACGTTGTTCAGATTCTATTTATATCAAACTGAAAAAAATTCAAGACCATCACTGCCTTTACAAAATGGCTTCTTTTTTTTTCCTTTTAATTCTTTAGATTAATCTGAAAATATAAATCTGGCATTGTCAACTTATTCTGTACCCCTTCCAAAATCACAAATTTGTTGGCTTTCTGTTTCTACTCTTAATCACCCAGTCCTCTTTCCTCTCTACTTCAAGTACAACACATTCTTTTCTCCCCCTCTCCATGTAACACATTAAGCTTCAATAATAGGTTTGACTTAAATCCAAAAGTGGATAGATCCCTGTCCACTGGTTTTTTTCAAGCTAAATTTCTGCACTTCTTTAGGCCTAGCGTACTGCATTTAATTAAAGAATAATTAATGTAGACAGTCTTGAATTTGCTGCATTTTCAGAGTCTATTAAAAGCCCTTAACTTATTCTAGTGTTAATATCTTCAGATACTTGATTAAATAGTAAAGAAAGAGATGTCTGCTCTCATATACTAAAATTATAGACTGCAGATTAGTAAGAGCAAAAAATGCTGAATTTCCTCTTTATTATATTGCAGGATTTAGGACTGTTCATGTTCTTTGTAGAAACGTGCTAACCCCTTTGCCACTAGAATTTTTGGTGCTTTTCAGAAGAGTAAGCAACATAAAGGACAGACTCAGCCTCTCAGTGTAAGAAATGACTAAATAAATATATCATAGTACATAATCTAAATTAACCATCATAGATTAATGAGCAAAACCTGAATAATGAACCATGAAAAAGCAAGCAGTAGGAAATAGGGTTTTTAACTGTTCCTAATAGAGGAAAAATGTTTAAGTATACAATTAAATAAACGTTTGTGTTTCCTCTTCTTTTTTCACATGAAGAACCTAGTGCACTTCCCTCAGTTTTTGATGCTCCATAATACTATCTGGATAATTTGGCCTAGAGTTGGGATATGTTACCCTACAGCACAAGTAGATGTAACTTTCCTTCTTCCCTTGGCAGCTGAAAGACCAGTGCAGCTGATTTAAGTTGATTTGAGCTGATTTAAATACATGAAGTCATAATTGTGGTGGGTACACAATCACAAGCAGATAGGAAAACCTGGTCACTAACTGATCACTCAGCTGAGTAATGATTGCCCAGCAGCCAGGCCTGTGATGCATGAACATATATCTAAATGTTAGGAGAACTGTATAGCATTAGGGAAGAGGTAGCAACTCTTGAGGGGTTGTTTGTTTTTTTTTTGGGTTGTGTGGGTATTTTAGGTTTTGCTGTTGTTTTGTTCATTAGGGTTTTTAATTTGGTTGGTTTTAAGTGAAAAAAGTAATAGCGTAACAGATAGTCCTTTTTCTATCAGTCAGCTCTGTACCAGAGTTTGCCAGCAGAAGGCTGTGCTTTTCTTTCATTACACTGTTTTCTGGCCTTGACCAAAAGAAAAAGAAAACTGAAAAAGCAACTTGGCAGAGAGCTGGAGAAATTACTGACAGGATGAATAATTTCTATAAATTCTTATGGATAAATAGCTACCATTGTTTTATTCTTATACATTCTAATAAGAGTATAGTTTTGCCTGGAAGCTGATGTGAGACCAGTTCTAAGATGACTGAATTACAAATAAAATATTTTTTTAACAAATCACTCCTGTTCTTTGGTACACCCATTGTTTAATGAAAACAGCTGACCTGTGAGAATCTGAAAGGGGACACTGACTACAGAAGGGATGTCTATCAGAAGAGGGGGTTATATAAAGAACTCTGGATTAAGAAATTAATATCAATCAGATTAGAGCGGAAATGTCTTCCACATCCTATACTATTTCATTTTCTTCTCGATTGTAATAAACCTAATAAGAGAGGACACAGAACAACAATCCTTCATGTTTCACTGTCATTTCAAATGTTTTACGTTAGCTACTTGCAAGCTCACTTTACGAAGAACAAGCCTTGGAACTATTTTTTTTTCCCTTTATAATTATTGAGGAAGTTAATGACAGAGCATAGTTCTAAATATTGTGATCTGGAGTGAAAAAACTCTAGAATCCTTATGAGTTGTGAGCATCATAGACTCAAGCTGGGCTATTCCACACATTTTCCACTGAAAAGGGAAAGATTACCTGTGAGCATCAGGATGCATAATTTCTGGCCAATGTCATTTCATCTACTCTGGATCTGCCTTCACCAGATGCAGACAGAAGTACTTCTTCCCTTTAACAAGCATTCCCTGGGAGCATCTGTCAGAAGAGAAAAACAAGTGGTTACTCACTAAGATTTATGGTTAGTAGACATATAAAACCCAACAGGAAATAATCAGTTACGCAGTACAACAGCTGAGCGTGGAATTTGAAGAGGAGCTGCATAATTGACCAATAGCAGTATCTGAAATAACACTGCTTAGGAAAAGATTAATTTACTCTCATGCAATAGGGCATAATTCAGCCCTACAGGCATCAGGAGGCATGTTATCTTGCATCCAGCACTGCAGATTGGACTTAGTGGTGTTATGGGATATTTCTGGTTTTTCAATGAAGCATATAGCATTAGTTGCTGCCAGAGGCAGAATATCAGACATTTATCTCCACCTATTTCCTTGATAATGAAGGACTAATTCCATTTGGTAACAATAGCAATGAGTTGGAGATCAAGCAGAGAAGAGTGTATGGAGGTTTCTGCATGTTACTGTAACAAAAGCAGGAGCCTGCCTTGGCTGGCTCCCTTAGTAGGATTAGTTTTGACACTTACCAAGGCATTAACTTTGGAAGATGTTGAATGATTCTATATACATTTATTTAAACATAAATTTCAACTTCTGGACTCCCTTTTTCAAAGGACTAAGGCAGCAGACTTAGTGGCAGGGTAGGATACCAAGGTATTCTTTGCTATTACACAATATCCTTGATTTGAAACCACATTCAGCTGGGACTTTTGTATTTGAATCTCAACAGGTGAGCTGTTTAGATAAGCAAAACTGGCTCCTTTTCTCAGGTGCCAACAGTATTACAGAACCCTGAAAGTTAAGCTACAATAATCAGCTTCCCATTATAATGCAAGACTGCTGCAAGACTACATACATTCTTTGAAAATGATGAAACCTGACTGAGAGGACAAGTTTCAGCTACTGAAATAAATTCAGCTTCATCTAAGACCTGTACTTGATACATTTCCTGTTTGGGAAAAAAAGTATACAATGATTGAAAAACATGTACTTTTTATTAACAAAGAAAACTGGAACAGTTTCCAACTTGTATACTAACTTTGGGAACAAATTCATGCCTTTCTTCATCTTCTATCACCCCAAGGCAGATGTTACATTCATCAGAACTAATAAATATAATAAAGATTGTTCTTGCAATGAAGCTGAGCATGAAAGCAGAAGAAATAAATCAGGAAAAAAAAGCCATCTATTTAAAATTTTACAACTTGTGATATCAAACTTGCATTTTTTTATTATTGCATTTTAATTTTATATCAAATAATTTATACTTTCATTTGTTAAGAAACATATAACAAAATATCTACACTCATGAATGTAATGAAAACTATTAATCCATTTAAATTTTGTCAAAGCATGCAACTGTGCAATTCTGTATATATTTTCTTTTCAGTACTATTATTAAGAAGATCTCTCAGTAATAAATCTGAAATTTTTGAAGGGTAGAATTTTTAAGAACTGCTGCACTGTGCTTCAGAAACATGTTCCCCGGTAATCACATCAGTTTCTACTCTGAATTCAGTAGTCCCTATTAAAAGCCACAGAAAAAAGCAATGAAAGAGATTAATACAAAAAATCAGAGAAAAATCAATGAAGCAAAGTCCTTACCAGCTACTCTACTTTAAAAAGGGAAAAGAAAACATTTCTCCAGCACAAATTTTCCTGGATTATTTATCCATCAATCTGCAGCTTCTTCTAATTTAGTTACTAGCCTGTTTCCATTTCTGGACTTCACTGGATACTGCTGTAGAGTGCAGTGCAATGTAGAGCACTTCCTTGGTGTTTTTACAAACTATAATAAAAATTAAATCTTACGTTTCCTAATGACATTCTGTGCATGACTCTCTAGTGCTGTATCTGTAGCCTGGCTTTTGGCCAGAAATCTCAGTTCTAATCATCATCTTCAAAGATCAGAGCTGAGTGTGTCCACATTTATTTATTGAAGGAAAGACAAGGCAAATCTCAAAAAGACTATCAGTAGGGATGCAAAAAGAAACCCCACTCACTTTGCTTGCATAACTTGATGGGAAATAACTTGATGCTTTACAGACTTGGAATAGCAACAGCCTGGGTAATCACTGCAGTGAAGTTGGAAACCCTGAGATCCCTCCTGCTTCTGCTGCAGCTCTCAGTCTTTCTGTGAAAATTTGTGATTTTAGGCTACTGCAACTTACCAGCCAAATGCTCCCTGAGGTGAAAGTACCAGGCAGATGTCTCTGATCCTTCTCTGAGGTTCTTCCCTCACAGGCTGGCATTCCCAAAAGGCTAAGAGCCCAGCTGATTTGCTCCATGAACAGTTAGTTACAGTTTTCCTGGATATTTTGCACCTTGTATGACTTGCAGGCTGCTACAAGCACAACAAACCTTTGGGGAGTTCATCTATGGGTAAAACGTACTTCAGTATTTATAGGAAGGGATTCAACCATATTTTTGTGCCACATCAAGTAAGGAGATGCTCAATAACTTTGTACAGTCAGGGACCCAGAAAAATCACGCTGTCTTTGTTAAGACTTTTGGAGATGCCCTGGGGCTTTCTTTTAACCTTTAACAGGAAAAGATAAAAAGTGCCATGAAATTCAGCTAACATTCTGAATTTCCTTTATCATTGCAGAAACACACACTGGGTATGTCCCCTTACAGAAAGCTGTATTTTTTTCTCATATATTGGGAATGGTATCAACTTATGCAGCTAGTTTGAAAGATGAAATTTGACACGGTGTGCTGTAAGGTCTGGGAATCCTAAAGTAAAAAATATTGCGAAGGCACCACCCCTTCCACACCCTTCCCACTCCTCCCCACTCCCCTCCCTCCCCCCCTTTTTTTTTTCATTCCTTAAAGTCTTCCCTGTTTAATTCTCAGTTTTCTGGGAGCCAATAAGATCAATGGCTGGAAGCAAATATCAAAAGATTATATTTAATACATTTCCTGTATTTCTCCCCTTTGTTGTGATATAAGTAATCATCTTCAGAATGAAAAAAATATTTTACCAGTGAAAGAAAAAGAGAAGTATGAACAGAACAACAACTCAAAAACAGACAAAAAAAACTCCACAAAAAACAACAACAAAAAAACCAAACCCAAAAACACAACCCCTCCCCCCCAACAACCACATATTTAATTGAAGAGAAACAGCCACAATTATAAATATATATATACACATGTAAACACATGTAAACATATAAACACATATTACACATGTAAAACTGTGGAATATTTGAAGTTTCATGCTTAATAATCCAGTTGACAACACATTTGTGAATTAAGCAGAAACATGTTATTCTCCCAGCTATTTTTATTGAATCTTCCTTTCAGACCACCATCAAAACCAGGTTTCTCAGTGTCTGGAAGACTTCAGAAATTGAGTCCCTATACCTTTCACTTTCCATTTAGGCTTATAGAATGCTCTAGAAATAAGGCTGCCTTTTTCCCCAGAAGGGAGTAATATCCCCAGCGTAAAACCTTTCTGCTTTTTCCACTGGAAAAAACCCCAGAAAGCTAAACCTTAGCATTTTCTTGAATAAGGACCTCAACCTATTTCAATTATCTTTAGTTTATTTCACTTCCAAAAGAAAATTCCTGTTATTAGCTTCAGCTGCTTAATAACTTGTTTTCTTGCTGATATAGGTACACTTTCCAGTCACACAGAAATGGGTGTTCAAGCCTGAACAACATGAATTACTCTGGCAAAAGGGGTTGGGCAGAAGTGGGAGGAAAAAAACCACAATTACAGCCTGCTTCTAAAGAACAGGTACAAACAGACACCTTTTAAATTTTCCCCTTTCATTTTTGCAGGATTCCACATAGGAAAATTCTACAGGCATGAAAAGACTTGCTTGCATTTAAAAATGATTTTCCTGCATTATCCTTTATATAAGCAGTACATTTCAATCCCTTCCACTGAGAAACTGCAGTTCAAAGAATTAGCTAGTAATAGGATTTTATTCCTCCAGTTCACAGAACACAAGGGATTTTTTTACTTATGACTTCTTAATGGCTATTTTGCCTAGGAATATAAAAATTGTCTTCCCACACTAGAGTGAAATAGTCTTGTCACCAGTTTTCACTGTTGTTCTAACATAGTTTCCAAAATCACTTTAAAACAGAGAAATTAATTGTAATTTTTTAATAATGATCAAGGAGATCCTCAACTGGTTGCTGTGACACGAATAAAAAAAGGACAGGAAACAAAGAATGTGGACCCTGGACTGGAGTAAATATTGAAAGCAATTGATTGTTTCCTCAATATTACTCAAGAATTTTTCTAATTTTTATTAACAGGAGTTAACACACAACAAATCAAAGACTATCTTCTGCACCTTTGGGTGTGTCATGCTGATCATTACTGAATGTTCTGGGGGTCAGTACCTCCTGAGATTACCACTGCCCATTGCAAACTGATTTCCAGCTGTTCTAGTACACGTGAGAAAGGGCAGATACACCTGCCTGTGCCTGTACACTGTTTTCCCACATTTAAAAATGCCTATACAGCACCTTGGAAAAGAGTAGTTAAGGGAAAGTATAATTTGAAATAATTAAGAGATACATATAGAAACTGTCTCATGCAATGAATACTACTAAATTATTAAATATTTTTCTCAATGCTTTCAGACCAAATCATTTTATAAAGATAGAAAACTATGAATTAGTTGCAAAGATGGAATGAAAAATTTACAATCATATCTGGCACGTGAAATCCAACTTCTTTGGATACAAGTAATAAAAAAAAAAAAAAAAAAAAAAAAAAAAATTGTATCTAAATTTCGAAGGCTACATTGTCTCAGCATTTGAATTAGAATTCCTGTACAATGAATAACCTAAACCTCTTTCACAGAAAAGAAGGCTTCAGTTGAAAAAAACACTGTAAAGACCAGGGACTTTTAAGAAAAGGAGGTTTACCACTCAAGAATCCCAGACATTTCACTTCCAGATCTCTCAAAAAGTAAACAAAGTTCACAGCATTCACTTTTCAAGGTGCTGAAAACAAAGTAATCCTGACTTGTTTACATAATACTGACAAAAATAAATATTTATATTGTCCCAAAATACACATAGAAATCCCAAGCCACTACACATAAAATGATTGCATTTGTAAATTAGTGTACAAATAATCTCAAGAAGGATTTACTTCATTGTATGACCAAACATTATTATATACACATGGAATATGTATCCAATATTACTAACATGTAACCTACCTGTAGCCATTAGTAACATACGTAATGTATGGCAAAGCTCAGACTGCAAATGGAACTACCATTCCAAACTCAGGTTCTCCTACTCTTCTGAATTTCCAATAATTATTTTGCTATAGATAACTGTTTAGAACACAGTATTTGTTAAGGTTTTTTTTTGTTTTTTTTTTTTTTTCTTTGAAGATTGCTGGGCTTAAGCATCTGCATGCAAAAAAGAACAGATCTGGAAATGTCTGCATGGGGGCCTTTCAGGAGAGGACTATTTTTGTTGCTGAATATATGTTTTGTATCTTTGCACATTAATTGGTATTGCAAAAGTTATCTGGATTAAGCGCCATCAAAGTTAACAGCCTCTTTTTATAAGACTTTATCTTTTTCATTCTAAGATGTTATTAGAATAATAAAATTGGTGCCTGGTGGGCTGAAAGCTCCCTGCCATTTAACATAGTTAATGACCATCTGAATTTTTTTTATTCAAAGTTTATTTTGTATTTTCTCTTAAGCAGTTCTTATTTTTTATTATTATTATTATTTTTTTTTTTAGAAAAGTTAACCCTTGGTTTTCTTTTCCAGTCTCAAAGCTCTGTGAGGTACAAACAAAAAGGCTTTGACTCTACCAACTCTTTCTCTTTTTTTATCTCTTTGTATGTTGGTTATTATCCATCTGCTGTAACTACCACCATCCAGCAAAGCAGCCACCACCCTTCATAGAAAAAGGCAGCAAAAAACAGACTTGAGGGCTGGAAGGTGAAATATTCTGTTTCTGCAGCAGCACAACCTCTGGAAGCAGAAAAGCATTCAGAACCCAACTCCAGGAAACTCTCCGGGGGTTCTCATGGTCAACCAGTCAGAAAAAACAGGAATCCTTGGCAAATACAAGGAGGTCAGGACTTACCCTGCTTGTGGGGAATCCCATCAGCCTGGGGAAAATCCAAAGAGGTCAGGATTTACCCTGCTTGTGGAGAATCCTGGTAGGTTGGTTGACCCTCCTGTGGAGCAGGTTCCTGAGGGAGCTGGGCAGAACTTCCCCAGACTTCTCCTGGAAGCTCAGCTCAAGCTCCTTCCCGCCAATGAGCAACCTCAGGGCAGGCACCCCAAGCAATCCCAAAAAGCTTGGGATTCCCACTTGAGCTTTTCCTTGGCATGGGAAGTGAGGTTTTAGCAGCAGGAATGCCACAGGAACAGCCTCCGTGAGGAGAGGTGGAGGCTGCACCACACGCAGTGCCGCCAGTTCTGTCCGGTTCCAGCCAGTTCCAACCAGACACACCTGAGGTGACAGCTGCGCCCCTCAGCGCAGGTGGGAAAGCTGCTGTGAGGAAGGGCAAAAAAACTGCTGGGAGTGAGGGGAAAAGTGCAAGGAACAGCCCTGGGAAGAGCAAGGCCAGGGAAGGAGGAAGGAGAGGAGGGTTCCATGCCCACGGAAAGGACATTCCCCACCATTTAAAGGAGGAGATCAAGTCTGGGGGCTCACGTGTTTGGCACACACTTCAGACTCTTTCCAGGTACGAAATATAAAGAAGTTCTCCTGTAAATCCTGGCTTTGATCATCTCTGTTAACAAATCATCCATGGAGAGAGTATTTGGTGTTAATAACATGATTATTTTCTTCTTCTTCTGAAGAAGAAAGAAGCCCAGTTTGGTCATCCCCATTTTAGTGTATGGGGTGGTGGCATCATCCTCAGAAAACCCTGCCCTCACAGGTTTTAAAACTATTATTTATTAATAAAATCATTTAACTAGATATCACTATGTATATTACTTGGATGTAATATAAATAGTTAATGCTAATTTATTGGTATGTTGGCAGAATTTTGTACCATCCAATTGTGAACCATTAACTGAATAGCCTGTTTTTATTTTGAAGTAGAAAAGGCAATATAATAATACCTGGCCCTGTCTATGCACCCCACAAAGTGAAATAAAACTAACATGATTTAAAAAAAAATTAGTTTTCAAAAAAACAATTCTCAATTCACTGTATATGCCTGGCACACAATATAGCACTTAACAAGAAGGAAGTCTGGCAAGCTGTCTTCTAAATATATCTCAAAATTTTGCTTATTGTTTATGTGGTCTATACTTTGTATAGACAAGTGTATTGTGTGGATGGTTTGGCAATTAGGAGAGGAGGCATCTTTCTGAGAACACATGTGAAGAAGAAATGTCTATCTTTATATATTAACGAGTGTAAATTTAGCAGCATTTCTACATTGACACGTTGCATTTTAGGACAGTAGTAAATAGGAAGAAAGAAATATCTTTTAAGGAACGCTGTTGGGAAAAACAAACCAAAACAAACCAAAACAAAGAAACAAAAACATACCCAGAGAAATGCTGGGCTAACACGGTATGTAAATGACTGAGTACAGTGTCCTAAGCAGTTTCTTAAAAATGTGAAAGGAAGCTAAGGCACAGCTGACAACCAACCACCATGTGACTAAAAGATTAAGTGCATTTGTACAATTGTTTGTACAGTGAGGAAAGGAGCGTTGCTTTGGAAGTGACAAAGTGCTTCCAGAGTTATTCTTGGCAATATTATGAAGTTAGCTCAACCAGCTAGGGGTGTTCCTATAGTTTATCTGAACTGTCATATCCTTAAATCACCTTTGCTTCCATGAACAAATCTGTTGGACTTGCCAGCTAAAGTATTTATAGTGTTCATTGTTATTGTTTATTATCTACAGTGACACATTTCAGTTCACATTTCAAATCCGAAATGCAAGGGAAATGAGTCAGGTTCTTAAACATGAATGAAATGATTGTTTGAGATGGTTCACAGATGGAATTTCTCTGTTTCTTCATAATGAGGACATCAGTAAGTGAGCTCTGGAGACAATAAAATCTTACCTAGTTCTAGTTTAACTATCTATTGGCCTCATGCAAAAATTTGAATTAGAGAAACAGTTTACAAACTAAAAGGAAAGAAACCTAGTATAATTTCTTCTTATTAATACCTGTACTTTTTAGCTTACCCCCTGAAACTGTGCTTTCTGCACTGTATTTAATGAAATTCAGAGTGGATCACCAAAAATTCTTCCTACCTGTGACAGCAGCAGTTCCCAGCAGCATCTGGGTATCTTTGCCTCCACACAGTGTGCTTTGGAGGGATATCTCAGGAATGTAAATCTCTGGCAAGGCACATAATTTTGGCTCCTAGTTTAAATGCTCTTCCCTGCAGGGACCAGCACAAGACCTCAGATGTCAAAAAAGGCCATTGTGGAAGTGGAGAGAGTGCCCCAGACAATCAAAAAACCCCAACCCCCAAAAAAACCTACCAAAAGCTCTTACCAGCTAACGATTATTTCATCTTGCCATAAAGGAATGGTACTACTGGTGCACAAACCAATGAAAGATCTGCCACTGTATCAAATTTCAAATCCTGAGACCAAGTTTAATAATCAAAAAATATTGTTAAGATTTATGAGGAAGACATAGAGAGCAACAACTCTTGAATATCTTTCAATCCACAAGAACTGTAGGAGAGAAAAAAAAAAAACAAAACATGGGCTAAAAAGGACAGAATTTTGAACAGCAAGAACTGGGTTGAAAAAAAGAAGTGCATAGTATATCAGATCTCAGGTCTCCACAAAACCTCTTATGCTCATCCATAGGAAAATTTCCTTACTCTGAGCCTTATAACAGCACACACAGAAGTCCTGGACCATAGGAGACCAGAGGAGAAGCTTGCAGCCAGGTGAAGGAAAAGATTCTGCATATGACAGCTGCATTAGACAACTGACAGCTCCCTGAATTAGCCCTACCATATCCCAACATACCAAGACCTCATGCAAATCAGTTTAATTCTGCATTTCCCTTATATTAACTATTTGCACCAGACTCTAATGGAAATACCAGAAGCGACAGTACACAGAGACTACAAGGGATGGCTTAAGACCAGGTAATTTCCAAAGCATTTCAGAGAATATATATACATACATATATTCAGGATGGAAACTCAGAAATGCTGTAAACGCCATGATAAACATGTCAGATATACAGGATAAATTTGCAGAAGTGCTGTAATTCTTCACCATAAGACAAGAGAGACAACACAGGCTGCAGAACAACGCTGGAAAGCTTAGACAACTGAACTACATTTGTCTTAATTTTCTTTGCTGACCTATACATAATATTTGACATGCATCTAGTCACACATTTATTCTTCTGCTGTTTGACATTGCTACCCATTTTTCTTGTTAGCGTGAAAGACAATGTATTTAAAATTGTTATAAGTATCTTTATTTCAGCTGGCCCTCTTCATTCAATTGAAACATAAGTGGAACAGAATAACAGATGCATCACTGTTCGACTTCTGAAAAATTAGAACTGTATGTTTGTAAGTTCTTTCCAGTATTGGAAAATGACTGCACACAAATATATATAAATGGCAGTTGTTGAATGCTTAAAGTCAAAACAGCTATCAGAAAAGGTAAACAACTATCAGAAGTTAAAGATATAAACAATTTGTGGTAAACTAAGGCCGAATTTCAGAGTAAAAATTGAAATTTGAATATCACTGCACGTGAACATGAAATTAAATATAACTTGGCATCCTTCTGCACTGCAAAACACCTTGACTGATCAGCCATGCCTTGTGGTGCGGCCAGTGAAATAAACAGTTTCAAGTACAGCAACATTTTCTGCAGTCTTGCAGTGAACTTGACTTTCCACACCAGCTGGAAGTCATTTACGTCCAGTAAGGCGCTTGGCTGTCAGCTGATCAAAGTTGAGTGTTCTCAAAAGCAAATCCTTGGATTCTAAAGGACCTAAATTGTGGTTGGCGTGTGGAGTAAAGCCAGTCTCTGAAAGGAAAAAATAGGATTCAATTAGTGTAATTTATTTCACATTCTCATATTTCTGAGTCCTCAGCCTTCATCTTTAGAAGACTGATGTTTAAAAAAAAAAATTATCATGCCTAAAGATAAATGCAGGCTGTATTTCAAATATTATCTAGCAATCAGCATAATTTTTTCTCAAGATTTCTGCCCTTGCAAACTTTTATTTTTGTTTGCGGACTCAGAACAAACCAAAAAGTGCTCCATGTTCCTCTTGAGTCACATGAGTGTGCCTGCATGATTCAGTCTCTTTCATTTCTTTCAGTGTGCCTTACTCTCCTTCAGAAAGGACTTTCAGCTGCACAGCCTCTACTATGTTCCTCAGCCTTACTATAAAGTGTATTCTCCAACAGCCTCCTTTCTTTTTGCTTCTCCCACCACCACCAAAAAATGATTTATTAACAAATTCAGAATATGCTCTCTGTCCCAGGCTTAAAACTTATTTCAACAGAAATTGAATAATACCTTTGTTCTTCTTTAAAAATCCATGGAATTTATACTTGGGGCTGATATTGTTCTGTGAGCCCTTCAACTGCAGCTCAAGTGTACAAATTCAAACTGAGGGAAACGTAGCACTAAAAATCACAGAGCTTGCACTGAAACACATACTCAGTATTTAAGTCTGAACAAAGTAATTGCAGTAAGAAGAAATCTCATGATGAAAATTTTAACAATTGCCTTTTTAGTTTATGGTGTGAAGCAGAGATGGAGAGCATGCCTGGACAGCAAGGTAAAAGCAAAGATGCAACTGACAAGACAACATGCAAACAAAATCTATCATTCTATAAAAGAGCCTTGTTACACTCACAGGAGATAACTGTCAAAAATTTACCAGGGTCATGCCCAGTAATCTTTTTATTTAGCTGATAAGCAGGCAGCTTGCTGACTTTAATTATATATAACAGCACCCTTAAAATTCCTTTACTTGCATGGGAGCTGACAATGCTACAGATCTGTACGAGGGTATTCTTGTTACTCAAGCAACTTTAGAGCCTTAACATTAATTACACTCACATAATTATTATGCTGACAATCAATATGAAATTCTGTGCTGAACATGGAATGTTTACGATTTTATTCAAATTGACATATTTGGTTTATTTCCTCAGTCACAGATGTGCAGTCACCCCTTCATCAATCTGGACTAACTGCATTATGTTAATTAGAAAAGAAAGTTTAATTTCTTTCCCCCTTGTACCCAAAGGAATCAAGAGGACATGGTTGCTAAGACACATTCCTGTGAAACAAAATAATTTCTACATATTCACATTCAACAAATGCTGATTATGTACTGAAAACCAACTTCTGTTAAGAGAAAGCAGTGAACGAAATTTTAATGATTAAAGATTACTGTGTAAAACTGGAAGAACTTTAATAAGTCAGAATTTAATTTGTGATTAAAACCAGTGTGCTTGGCATTCAAGCTTGGCAGCTACGGTTGAAACGTGTGCTGAAGTTAGGGGCAAATATTCAGAATTGGTTAGTATTTTCCTAATTATTTGTACTACTTCCTCGGGTTATTTTTAAGTAATAAAAACTTCTAAAATGTAACTGCTCTATTCCAATGCATAGAGTACACAAAAGATAATTTCCTTCGGTAAATATTTACTTGTTTGTAAACAGTTAAAATTGTGATGAATCTTGGCTATTTCCATAGTAAATAGAGTGTGAAACTTTCTTTTAAAAATAGTTCTAAATTGAATTTTTCCCCCCAGTGTATCCCAGTAAATTACCTGTAGTTGCTACTTCATCAGACTGAAGAAATAGGGAATTGTTTGCTCAAAAATATCACAAGAAAGATCAGTTGAAGGCCACTTAAGAGACCAGAAATACTGAGGCTTTTCGTTATGGAACCTCTTCTCCATGGGCTAACTGCTCAGACACAGGAGCATCCTAGGGATACCAACTTCACAAAGCATGCAGCTCAGCAAACTGAAGCTTGACAAATGTCTGAAAGCAGGACAAGAAAACACTTACTCTTTCTGTGCCAGTCCATGAAGAAGGTGTAAATCCTAAGAAATGTCAGTAGCTGCTATAACCTTTTCTCTCAGCAGCACCAAGGACTGGTGGCTCTGACTGAGTGGAAGTCCTGGGAGAGATGAGTGCCTGTAGAAAGATGAGAAAGGCAAAACTTCAGACAGAGGTAAAGCTGTTGAGACAGGACAGCTAAGAGCTCACAGGACACAAGAGGAAAAACACCAGTGTAGAAAGGTATAAAATTCTTGAGGAAACAAAAGAAAAACACAGAATAACTGGATCAGCTAGGCATCAGCAGGATGATTTGATGATGTCCACAGATCAACCTAGAGCCACACCAGGGTCTGACCTGGGTGCCAAGGACTCCTACCCTCTGCATCTTAGCAATCATTTATGTGTGTTTGCCAATGAATTACTGGTTTATATTTTTAAACTATGTATATTTTGCTTGCAGAGTCTCTTTGTACCTAATTAAAGAAGCTTGACCCAAAAGAGAGGCCATGACAGCATCTTCTGCCAGGGGGTCACTCTGCAGAGGTTGGTGCATACAAACACCTCCCACGACCACGGTGAGTCCTGTGTTGTCCTGTGAGCTGCACCCTCAGGCCTCAGTGTGAATGTAAACATTTCTCCTTTTCTCTACTTTTGATTTTACAGCTCAATTTTTACTGTTAAGAATGCACACTGTCCAGCAATACCTATTAAAATTCTGCATAATGCAGATGCAGTAGCAAATGAGCAGTACAAAAGCACAGTGCTCAAAATTATACCAGTGAGGTGTTACATTAATTATATCAGTAATACAGAGAACATATGGCACTTGGCAAAAAGCAAGAGCCAATGTTCTTGGTCTAATCACAGCTCTTAAATTTTATCCCTTATTTCACAATTAAAGCTTTATTAATTTAATCCTCACCCAATAATTCACCTTTGATCATCTTAATCTGTCTTTATACCCAGGGTGTTTGCCCTTATAAAATTTGAAAGCATATACATTTTAATGGGATATAGTTTCCCAACTTCCTATGGCTTTTCTAACAGTCTCAATATAAAAGCATTTTAAATTAATTTATTTTCTGTTCTACATGCTGAATAACAATACAATGACAACTCTAGCCATAACAATACTTACGTGCACAATTTTAAAATTATTTTTCCTTATTTGTCTTTAAAGCAATCTGTATAAAAAAGTTTAGTTCAAAGTCTTTAGACATTAAAGTAAAATGATCCAGTATACTTGTTGGCAGAAGCCTAGAATTAACTTCCAAAAGTTCTACATAATTCTTGCAGTTTCAATTAATGGAAGACTATATTATCCCTTCAGGTTGTATCAAAATACATTAGTGCTATATTGGTTAAAAAGGAAACCACTTTACAGTTTATGCTTTGTCAAGTTCAAATACACCCACAGTGCTTGACAAGGGGAAATTGTACATTTACTTGTCATTTCAATGCTACTGTTGTTTGAAAATACTATGGCTCTAAGCAGCAAACACAAATCATATTCTTTTGTTATTAAATCAACATGCGTCAACATAAGGAACTCCAGAGTTCTTCCTAAAAGAGAATAGAGGTAAGCAATGTAAGATAGTTTCTAAAAAAGGCTAAAATAAGAAATAAAATTACATTTTCAGTTGTGCTTGGCTCTAGATCCAAACAGCACATACAAGAATGATACTAACATGGAAGTATTCAACCAGAAAAAAATAACATATTTTAATATGTGATGCTTTATAAATCTGTAGTTTCATATGAAGAGGCCATGCCATTACTGACACGAAATACCATTTTTATCTTAGCAAGTTCTATTCCTTTCCCATCAGTGCATTAGATTAAAAAAAGGTGATACCAAATTTTTGTAAGCATCCTTTACTATCACTGGTTCTTGTACTTTGGGAAAACTTTGTCACTTCATTAGCAAGTAACCAATAATGTTGCACTGCCCTGTGTTTTTTCCCTATTGTTTTGAGTTACTTGAACCTCTGCCAAACCTGATCATGTGAAATACTTCTGTGGTAGAACTTGCCTTATTTTATTTTCAGCAATTCTGCTTCATTTCCCAACATCATTTTTAAATAATAAAAATATTTGTATCCTAGATACTGAACCTTGAGATTAGGCTGCACAGAACAGCAGTCCTAAATGCAAGGAAAATATGCTAAATAGCATACCTTATCCTACTTAAGTTGACAAAACTGAAGCCAAAATTTGTCTGCCTATTATTTCTTTAGCTGGAGATGGGCAGGAATTGAAAGGCAGGTTAATGAATTGATTTAATATTTCAATTAAAGCAAGGATTCTCCAAGAAAAAAGTTACTTTCAAATTAAGTTGTGATGTCAGATCTACAGACTGAAACACTCATTTCAGGAAGAAAAAAAAATACCTTTCAACAATACTGAAAAGAAACAAACATTATCAATAAAGACAAGAATTTAGTAGAGAAACCTAGATAAGATGACAATATGAATGACAATTACTTGTACAAAGTGGTGAACAAAACTCCAGTTTGTACAAACATCAGGGCTTTATTGTCTTGGGATAAGCAGAACAGTGTGGTAGTGATGCATATGTTGAACTTCAGTATCAACACTGAAAATTAGTAACATCCATGTTATCTAGGGAATATATATTTAAAATAAAGAGAAAAGTAAGTAATACTTCCTCTATTGTGCCTGTTTCTGGATTTCAACAAATAACATTAGCAAAGAGGTCATAGAATTCCTGACTGAAAACCATGACCAAGTGGATATAATTATTAGTGCTCTTTCCTGGCAGATTTGAAGCCAGCTTTGGACTGGAAAGGGCCATTGTGAACTGTTCAGTTGGACTTTCTTTTGTAATAACATCTCTTCTGAATAGCATCTTTTTAACCTCTTCCTCAATAACACTGAAGGCACCAACATTCACAACAGAAGGCTTAGTATTGTTGGCAAACCTCAGCAGAGTGTTGGTGGTGACATAGATGGCACTGACAGGCTGACACTATAGATTAATTTACAATTAAAGTACTTCTGATATACCTATCATCAACTCAGACCCTCTGCAGTGAGCTACTGGTGCTTAAGGCACTCGGAAAAACATATGTAAACATTACCCCTTCATAGGAAGGGACTTATTCTGGTCTGGAAAAAGAGCTATCAAAAAGCTATCCAAATAATAAGACTGTCAGACCCACTTCCTATTTGATTGGGTGGTATTTTCTTCTTCTAGTTGTTAATTTTTATTTTATTCCTCTGAAGTACAGCCACCTCATAAAAAAAGCTGAAGCTCTGGCTACTTTGAAAATTGTCTACAGCTACGAGCAAACATAATTTTCTTACTTGTTTGGAAAAGCTACAATTTGTAAGCTCTGACTAACAGACAAGATAAACGGGACCAAACAACAGAAAGTTGATTCTAATTTGAAAGGCATCACTATTTATTTCTTGAAAAGACATATATTCCCTGAGGGCTGATGAAAATCCATCAAATCCACAGCTTTTTGTTGCTGTCAGATAGAACACTGAATTAATTGGTCTCAAACCAGAATTCAAACAGTGGTTCCACCAGGATTCTCTCACTGAGCAACCACACCATAACATGCTGGCCAGGACAATATACTATAGTTTTTATAAGACACCTAACTTCATACCTGCAATCCTGATCTTGAGTGTAAAATCTGTCAAAGCAGATACATCCAGTGCTTAAAAAGAAAAAAAAAAAAAACCAAAGTCTATTTCTTTTACAATTATTTTTTATTCTGCTTCTTATGCCTCATTTTATCCCACTTTTGATGTCACCTGCATATATGTATTTTCATGTTGTCTTTAAATTAGAGATGCTGAGAAACTTCTAGTGCAGGATGCCACCTACAAACCAGTCTCAGTCTAGTGTGTCTACAACTGGTTTTAGAGCTTTTTAGAGTTCCATTACTAGGCTGAGAAAGCATAAATTTTTTTATAAGTAAATTGTCAAAACAAAGTGCTTAATACATTGGCTCATACTGCAAGTCACTGATGCCCTTGGGCTAACAGAATTTATAAGAACCTTATCGATTTTCTTCCCTTTTCTGACTCAATGCATATTTTATATAGTGTATTTTTGGCTGCTAAGCCACTTCTTCAGAGTTGCTCATTCTCCTGAATAAATACTGATGGAAGAATTCAACTTTTTGCATATAAAAGTAAAAGGGTTCAGTGCTCAGAATTTCTGAGTTAATTAGCAGTGAGGAAATCTGTGGACATCAAAATGAGCTTCATGATGACAAGCCTGTGGAAAGCAGTAAGATCCAGGGGTGGGTTTCATACCTGACTTGTTCCTGACTGAACATCAGCCTTTAAAAGATACAGATGTTACTGAGCTGATGCTGAGTAATCTTAAATCAGTAATCTTAAAATGTAGAGTGAGATAATGTGAAAAGCAAAATAAGGGTGTTACATCCGTAAGTATTTAAACAGGTTATAGATCACACATTTAACTAGCAGAAGCAGGTAAAAAAGCCCAAAAACTAAACAAACACACAAAAAATCCCAAACAAAAAACCCCACAAAAAACAAACTTCCATTAACAGAAACAGAAACAATCTAAAATGTAAAAAATTTAACTTTTTTAAAATAAAAAAGGAAACATGTCATTATGACATATAACAACATTCCGTAAGACTATCCAAACCCTTTTTCTAAGGACACCTATTTTTAAGCAATTCTGAATTTCCACAAGTTTAAACTTATTTGGAGACTGGGGATGTTTTTAAACAAAAAAGCTACAGAACTTTTAGGAAAAAGAAACAAGCTTTTGGCCTTTTCTAAATGAGCAAACAGGCTAAAAGACAGATCTGAACTTCTTTTAGGAGAAACCATCAGGTTTAAATTTTAAATAGGATAGTCTGAAAAGAAGTTTTTGTTTCTTACAAGGAAATCAGGCAATGACTAGTAGACTAGGAAACAAATCTAGTTTTCCACAGGATAAATCATTTACTTTGAATCTGAACGGAAAAACCTTAAGAATTTAAACCTGTGTAGCAAGCAGTGATAATATGATTAAGAAAATTGTATTTATTTTTTAACTACTATTGTATATATGTTTCACTAACTTGTACCTGCAGTTCTTTCTTTCTGAGTGTCCATTTTACCATTCCAATTTTCTAAAACTATTTTGAAATGTACTGGTAAACCAGATTAAAATATATTCCTAATTTTTGCTTACAGTTTCATATTCCAAGGCTCTTTAAGTTTAAAACTAACAAAATAGCCAAGTGACACAAGGAAAGGTACTATTAGCTAACAGACTGTTAAAGGAAATCTGAGAGAGCCAAAGACACTGAATTAACTACATGTTCTTTGACTGAGAGATCAAATAGCATGCAGACAAGTATAAAAAACTGTATAAAACCTTAAGATTAATACCTTTGAGTACTTTTTTTTTTCCTATGGACTTTTTTCAGTGGGGTTATGTGTATTTTTTTGTTGTTATTTTATACATAGTGTAGATAGATTGTTGATAATCTCAATGCATTCTTTTTTTGTAATGATTTCATTTCATCACTTCAGAGTATGTCTATCAGCACAACAAAAATTGCCTCTCATACATTCAGTTAAAAACCAAAAAATTCTTAATTTCTGTTTCTCCTTAATACTAGCAGAGTTGCCAACCTATAAAAAGTGTTGCTATATGTATCTGTAGGAGACTCTCACTCCAACTGAACTTTTGCTTTCCAAATAAGTCTTATAAAAGTTTAAATTTTAAATGTCTTGAACATGGTGTGTCTGCAACAGGAGTAGTTTCTGCAGCAAGCATGTAGTTAAAACCATTCTCCCAATCACCCTTCATAAACTCTTCCTTTATTTCTTTAAGTAAGAAAAATTTGAATGGGATTTTGGTATCACATCACATCATCCAGCAGGTGAGATACTGGGACAAAGATAAATGAAAAAGCACCCTTAAACCCCCTGTGCCTTACTTATGAGAGACCCTATAATAACACAGGAGCAATCATGCCTATATTAAAATTTTTCTTTCACTCATGCTTTCATATAACAAATTAACTACAACTGCTTTATTAGTTTTCATAAATTTTTTATGCACCTTTTTCTTTCCAAACTGCATACCAGGATCATTCCTTCTTTTTAAATGTCTCCTCTGTAGAATAAAGGATATTGGATAGATCTTTTTAAAATTTTATAAGAATAAGTCTCCATTTCAATTCAGAGATATTGATAGGCAAAAGAACTTGTAACTACTTCCATAGAGGTATTGTACTGTATAAACTCCAATTACATCTTTCATATAAAACCACTTAAATTTTTATTATTAGCAGTAGGTATTGAAATGCTATGTGGCAACACTTGTTAGGTGCCCTCTTAGAAAAATAGCCAGCTCTTGGAAACTGGAGATGTCAGAATTATAGCAGTGTCTATTAAACAGAGGAGAGCTAATGGCAAACGGGATGGAAAATTATCATATTGTATTACTGAAGTTCTCTTAAGGGGAAGTTTTACTCTCCAACTGTAATAATTTAAGATTAACGCTGCCTGTTGCTGGGTAATAACACTTAACTCATTTCCTGAGTACAGTTTCTTTTAGATCTTTTTGAGACTTACCTCATGACTGACCAAAAGAGGACGTTTTTGTTTTAGCTGTAGCATAAACTATAGTTCCTTCTGTCTGCACTGCAGAAAGTATTCAGGCATAACCTGTCAGTGTAGTGACAGACTGACTAAAAATTGCCGTTAAAAAAATTAAAGTAAAATAAAACTTAAAGGAAAGCCAATAATAATTTTTTCTCCCCCTTATTTTTTTTGCCTAGCTTACTAGGAACAGCTGAACAGTCAAAACCATTTACCACTATTAGTTTTCAGCTATTAGCATTGAGCAGAATCCTAACAAGGAACTTAAATGAGCAGAGAAGATTGGAATAAATTCCTGAAGGCAATTACTTGCTATGTTTTCTTCCCTTGTTAGGCATACAGACCTTATCTTTGTTGTAGGACATGGACCTGATGGAATCGAGTACCACGTTCTACTGAATCACTATGAACTCACAGCCAATCAGTCACCTTTGCATTTTCTGATTCCTTTATCTTTAAGAAGCTTATGGATTGATTTATTTGCATTCCTGGTAATCTGATGAGACAAAAAAATGGCAGATGTCAAAAGCACAAAATTTGAAAGTTTCAATCTGTTAACAGAGTAGGTGTGAATTGTCATTCCTGGTGATTGTGAACATCAGAATAGTGATTAAATTGAATAGTTCAATTTACATTCATTATAATTCTTAAATTATGAAACCATACCTATTACAGCTCTAAAGAAAAAAAAAAAAAAAAGAGAGATGTACTAAAGAGGGAAGCAAATAGGTATTTATGATTTAAAGGAACCAGGATAATTTTTATTTTCATCAAAAATTCTACAAGCACAAATAAATCTGTGTATTGAGCTAGGTATCATCTATCTTCATATCTCCAGTTTTCCCCTCTCAAACCACCAGGCCTCTACCTAAAGGAAAGAAAAAGCAAAAGCCTCAAGCACCTCAGTAAATGTTAGGAAAGAATAAAGAAACAAGACATGCTGTTCTGTATCTCCACTCATTAGCAGCTAATGAAGCAGAGAATAACAGGAGTCCATAAGGAAATAGTGTATGGTTCAGTTGAAAAAAGGTGGAAAATGAAGACAGATAACGGGTGTAATGAGCCAACAGGGGTATTTTCAGATTGCAACTTTGAATTCATAGATAACTCCAGATGTTTTTTTCCATTTCCTCAGTAATGACAGATGTGGAGAAAAATAACATTTTTTTTTTTCTTCCCTCATTCTTATTTCAGAGAGACAATGGACTGGATTATCTCTAAATAAAACAATGGTTTGCCTTAATAAATCTTAAGAATTATTCCAGATTAGTATGAACGAAGATCACTGGCACTTAAAGTAATATTTTTTCAGAGAATGAGTCAATAAATTGATATTCTTTACTATAGAAACTAATAGGAAGCATGTGCAAGGATAGTATTTGGGCAAGAGACCATTTAAATAAGTAGAAAAACTGTTATTGATACTAATTATAGGCTTTAAAAAGTATTTGCAGCCACTACCAATGCCTGTATCAGAGTTACAAGATGAAATTCAGAAGTATATTTTCATCTTAAGTCTTTTTCAAGATTAAACATTCTCAAAATATACCTCCTGGGCAACACAGAAAGGGATATGAGAAGTCTAAATAAGTGTCAGGACAGCTAGGCTTTCTGTGTCTGCTAAAATTTCATATGGACTTAGATTAAATTCAGACCTCTCTTTGCCTAATCCTTTAGTCCTTGACTATAATTTTCATCTGCAAATAAAATACAACAGGATAATTCCCAGAAGTATTCCTGTGACTAAACACTTTTTTGTTTGCCTATTTAAGTTTAGGCGTTGAAACTTTATTGAGAAAATAAAGTTGGTTTAATTGGTTTAAAAGTGGTTGGTTTAAAATTGGTTTAATTTAATTGTTAGTTGGTAATCTATAAGATACCAGAAAGCTTTAATGCTGCCACTAGAATTTTGATTTATTAAAAATTACATTTACATAAAAATAATCTTAAGGATCTTTATATTAATTTAAAATGTACTGAACATTCCAGGTACTGTTCCTTCTGAGATCTGTGGAGAAACTGGGAATAAGCATAAAAAAAAGAGAAAAGAGTGTCCTGTTCCCCATATCCAAGATGTTGCAAAAGGTCTCTTGGGACATTGAGCCCCTCCCTACAATTTCTTCCCTTGACCCACAAAACATAGATAGGATAAATAGTTTCCTCTTTCCAGTCCCATTTCTGTGTGACAAAACCTGTATTTTCACACACTAATGCTGATGACAACATTTATACTTTTTAGAAATTCTTCTAAACATCTTCACACATCTAACATCTGCCAAGTCTTTGACAGATGAAATACTAACAGAAATAGCATGACATTTAATTATTCACAACAGAACTTTCCAGCTTACTCCCAACTTTTACAGAGGCATATTTTGAGTAGTAATGATTCTGTAATTTGTGTAGTAACCTTCCAGCAAGTGTGTGCTGTTGTGCTGCAGGGGTACCGACATGGTTTATGCAGCCAACCTCTGTGGATCTCTCCCTTGCTCGAGTTCTCCAAGGCATAATGGGTTTGGTGACTCTCAGCTGTAGGAAAGGTGAATTCTTAGCATCTCTTTCTTGCATCATCACTTGATGTGACTTTAAAGACCAGTATTGCCAAGAGGATTAAAATCCTAAGCATATTATGACCACTGACAGCCTCAGAGGCCCTGTTACAGCCACAGCAGGGACAGGAGATTACTCGTCTGCCTGGACATCATCTCCAAACACACAGAAAGAAGTAGAAAAGACAGGTCAATTGACCAAACCTCTTACTCCCTGCTTTCTAACATTACTTTCCTCTTGATCATCTTTCCTCTGCTCTTTCAAAAAGAATCTTTCCAGCTACAGACTTTGAAGAGTGGGTGGAAATTTTGACAGTCCAAAGATTAATCACTTAAATTTGTTTCCTTGTATGAATACTTTGAAACACTAAGTTTAAGAAATCATTTAAAATAACTTACAGAATAAATGTTGTACAGTAAGAACCACCTGAAATCCACAGACAATACATAGAATTGAGAATATTAGTATTTTTCTTACAAGGTATGATCAAGATCTTACATTATTTTCTCTGAAAACTAATGAAGGTGTAACCAAGCACAAGCTGATCCTATTTGATGACTACTACTTCTGCTTGTTTCCTTGACCTTGTACACTTATAAACATTGCTTGCCTGCAGGCAGAGGAATCCAGAAAAGCAATAATGCAAATCATCTTTGGCATGATGCATTACACATTAAATGTCATCATCAGAAACCTCACAAATTCCTGTTGGTTCAAACACCCAGGACAGATATTATTTCATAGCAGCCTAACACGTGTCATTCCTGAGATAATCTCTATGTATACCATCCCCAGGTTGAAAAGCACATAGGGAAAATCAGGCTAAATTCCAATAAATATTTCAAGAGTATATAAAAGAACAGAATTGGTTAAATCAATATATTTACTTCAAAATAAGCTAAGTCATTTCATGCATTACATGAATCATCAGGAGGAAGTATCAATAAGGTTTTATTCCTTTTTAATGTTTTTCTCTCTCTTTCTCCCCTGAACAAAAACTAAATATCATCTTCTCTTCCATCTTACATATTATTTTCTTACAAGTAACAATTTTTCTTTCTGCAACAGTAGAAGAACTGGCCAAATATTCCTGATACCTGCTAAATTTTCAGGATTTTTCTCTATTTGAGCCAGGCAGGCTGTATGTGACAGACTACAGCTGGCAAGTGATAGGATTTTCAGATTTAAAAATTGCTTCATCTGTTCACTGCTTTAAGTACAACTTTTAGACAAAATTAATTATATGCCTTTCTCTCTTTACATCATAACTTTTCTCTAATATTCCTTGGTAGAAGCCTCAAGACCATTCTCAGTGTAAAAATCCCAAATTGTGTGTTCGATTGCAAGTGCAACATAAACCTTAAAGGCAGCTATATAATTATTGCTGTAAGCTCAGCTTCATGTCAGCTTGGCATTTGCTAGGGAACAACTTAAGAGTTATTTTTAGGCATTTAAACAGGGGCACATCTGGCATAGGGTGTTCATTAATGAAGTGTGTTAAAACTGGTAAGACATTGCTGATATCAACAGAGGAAAACATTCAGATTCTGGAACATTTGGCCTGGTATTTTTATGTGCTGCTTTGAATGCTAAGTGTTAATAATGATGAATCAAAAGCTGGCAGATTGTTCTTTTTGTAATACCAGCCATAACATTACAATTTTTCAAGGTGTCAACACAAATTTCTGTCCTCAAATTCAATGAGCTCAAGCATTTGGACATAACATTCTAGAAGTGTCTCATGCATAAGCTGCATTTGGTATCATGCACTGTTACAGAGATAGCCTGGAAATAATTGCTAGGCAATAATTTTTTAAAAGCAGTGACTGATTGTACCAATTCTTATATACTTTCTATAATAATAATAACTGCCTAACCTGTGCAGTGTTTTGCAGACAAAACAGATCCAGCAAGCATTCTTTGTTTTAAATCAGTTAGGAAAAACTTATGTGGATAGGAATTTTGATCATTCTAACCTGGAAGAGGTCTTGTTTATAATATACTTTCAGAGAAAGTCCTTGAAGTTGCATAATGCAGCAGAATGAGCCACAGCCTGTACTTCCTATGTAAATTTGTTTTCCTGCTTTGCCCTTCATTTCTTACTGTAGTAAAAGCAAGTGTTTTCTGTATGGTAACATGGATAAGAAATTTCAAAAAAATCTGAAGTGTAATAAATAAATTAAACAAAAATTCACTAGCATGAAGGATGATGGATTTGGGGGAAAATAAAGCTATGCTGAATAACTAGATTTAGCATCCCAGGAAAAACTGGGAAGATGATAACTATATAATTCCTGACAAATGAAAAGGCTACAGGAATTTCAAGCACTAGAGACACCTAAAAGCACTTTAGATACTCTATTAATTACTTAACAATTTGGACTGCAGTGGGAAAGTATCTGTAAACCAACAAAACCTACTTCAGGTATGCTACAAATACTCCAGCTGCACACAAGCTGAAGAAAGAAGGGAAGCCATATTTTGAGATCCTTAACTTGGGGAGAAATGAAGGAAAAGAAAATTGAACTCTGTATGAGCTACAGCCATGACTAGAAATTTCCCCTGGGTATATATTTATTCAAAAAATAATGCTGGAAAAAATTTATACACAACCTTCCCTTACCTCACAAGGAAATGACTCAGAGATGAAGGTCTTGAAATAACATTCTCACCATAAACAGTAGTAGTACCATGCTTCAAAGTATGAAATAGTTCAAAATAGAAACCTAAGCCTTTAACAGCACAGGTTTAAATGGCAGCAATCTTGCTGCCTTTTACAAGGGGGGTGCACTCAATTACCATGTCAGGCCAGAAGTATATAAAACACATCTGGTCAGAGAAGCTTATTGTCTGCATGGTATTGAATCACCACTAATTTTACACTAAATGTATATACCAACCTCATTCTCCACAGATCATGCCTTTCAAAATTAAAATTGTAGCAAACATTTGCATACTAAGAAGTGGAAAGGTAAATACTGGATATTTACAGTGAGGAAGAAGGTCTGAGACACCAGAACAGCAGAAGTGATCTTTTTAATTTGCTGAAGTCCACCAGAGGATGTTCCTTGAAATTCCTCAGTAAAAGAAGGAAGTTATTTCAGGTCTCTGGAGGAAACTGCTTAATTCATTTGCATGACATTTAGTGTCATATTCATGCTGAGAAATACACATTTCGTTGGAAAGGAAAAATTCATTATAGCAAAGGGTATAAGGTAATTCTCAGCTTCCAGATTTTTTTGTACAGGGAGCCGTCCAAATCCTGCTGATACTCAGGCAAAATGGATGCAATAAGATCTGTGTTTGGCTAACAACAGCAAAGACTTTGGCTGTGTCTGGTGCTTCTGCATCCAGTCTTGAGGTTTTCCAACTGGAATTGATACTGACTTATATTTGGCTGCAGTGTGGATGACATGCTCTCAAGAAGGTCTGGAAAAGAGATACTTGACCTCATGCCAACAACAGAGGAGGTTCACATCCATGAAGAGACTGCCCTACAAAGCAATATCCAGATTCTTCATTAGTAAAACCAGTCAGATCAATTTATTCACGTGACCAAGAGTGGTCCAGGCACAGAATCCAGGGTACATCCATGACAAGTGGCATACATAAGTACCACCAACTACAGGACAGAGATACTTGATGCCAAGGTTTGCAGCATATGCCAGAATATAGTTTAAAACTGTGCTTGCAATGAATATACTTCAAGACAGTCTTGTTGCTACATAAACACAAGAGCAGGCAGGCTACACACAATGTGATGCTTCAAACATTAAGTAGCTAAGAACTGGAATGTTCTTTCTTAACTACCTCAGAGTGCTCTCCTGTGTAAAGCCACTCCTAAGTTGTTGTATTACCTATTTTTGAAGCTATAGTGAGCTGTTGAGACCTGACCTTTTTGAAAACTTAACCACTCTTTTTGAGTTCCCAGACAGAAAAGAAACACAGCTTCAGGAGTTAGTCAGCTACTTAAAAAAAAAAAAAAAAATTTCGAACATCTGTGAAAAACCTAAATGGAAGTTTTGCTGCATTGCAGTCTGTAACACGGAGAGAGCTTGTTCAAGACAGTTAACTATGACTGATACGTGGCTTGACAAAATAAACCTCTCTAATGGTTATCTACCACTGAAAGAGGAGCTTCAGCCCTGTTCTTGAATTCTCTTCCCTTGTGCTGGAACTGAGAATTGACTGACAGTCAACTCTAGTTAACTGGTTAACTAGTAAACTGCAAGAAACTTGTTTGTGCCACTAAGGACTTCTGATTCCATGGCTTTAGCACAGCAAATCCCGGTACAGCCTGCAAAATCTGCATTCAATTCCCTGCATGCACATCTGATATTGTTAGATCCAAGAAGCTCTGTTTAGGCAGTGGAGCAAAGACACCCTGTGCTCCAGGCCTCCTCATCAGTTTTTCATGTTATATACAAGGCAGGGTGAGCAAAGCAGGTTTCCAGGAAAAAAAGTTTTTGGAACTTCCTACAGCTGGTCAAGTAAATTGCCATTGTTGGGAGTTCAAATGCCAGGAGTAGAAACTTGTTTGCATCTCTTCCCTACCTTTTCAAAAACATAGTTTTAAAATAATAATAATAATAATTATAAGCCACCAGATTGCTCTGCCTGCATGTCAAGATTTTTAGCTATTCAGTTTCTGCACAAGGAGACAAAGTTGATTTTGTACATAACTAGGCTATAATTCAACACCAGAAATCAAGACTCATTTTATGAAATTTCTTTCCAGCAACAAATTTGAAAGAATGTTTGTGTCAGTGCATATTGGAGATGAGCATTTCTCAGAAGTGTTGTTTTTCCCCTATGGAAAGGGTTTTGCTTCTTCAAACAAGCTCAGACCATTAGCACTGTCTTTGGAAACCTTCTATTTTTTTCCACAGGCTCTAGCTGGAACTGCTTTTGTATGTATATAATCTTATAAAAACACTGATGGTAACAGTGTATATAATTCAAACAATTAAGCTACTGCAATGGGGGGAACATAATGTCTCTGTGTGTTAAATCATATTTGCAGTTTGGGTACTGTCCTGCATAATATATTTAAATGGTGCCATGTTTTGTCTGCCATAAATAGCAGCTTTTACTTTCTTTGCAGTTCTACTATATCAGCCATGCACTAGGATAAACAACACACCATAAAAGAGCAGAAGGCACAGTTAAGATAGAATCATTATGCAAATAGGTTATGGCATGCTTTATATGAGAACAGCTTCCCTAAAGAGACCTAATGGGATGACTGACCTATAAAGCATTTAATTTGTTGTTAGCATTTCATTTAATTGTCTTTCAGTTCCTCTAGGAATAAAACTTTTAATTGTAAAAACTTCTAAATGACATAATGCTTGATTTCTCTTTCTGTAACTAACAGGTTCTTCTCACAGTAAAAAATAGCTTGCTGTAATTTCTAACTGTACTTCTTAAATTCTGATATAATTCTGGTGAAAAAGTTAGGATGTTAGACTTCAGCTGACAAAACACTATTAAAAAGAATGTTATTCTTGAAATGTTAATGAGAGACATGTTGAAGACTATATATCTTGATATACAGGTATACAACAGATGATCAATTTTTGTTACTTTTGACCTTTGAGTGGTAGACACAGGATCTATAGTCCTAGCAGAATTGATTATTGTGTGAAGGTTACATGCAATAGGGGGTAAATAGTGTACATAAATAAATCTTCATTTTCTTTGAACAACTAATAAAGGAGATTTAAAATCGCTACGAAAAATCCAATGAGATCCAGCATTAATTATCAAACCTAAGTAAATGCACTATATAAATAATGTATTATCAAATCTATTGGTTATTTCAAAAGCCTTCAGATGTGTTTACAAAGGTAAACCATTTTTTTCATAGACAGGCAAATTGTATGTCTCCAAAGGCATGTCTGGAGGCACCTCTTAGGATATAACAAAGTAAGAGGCCATTACTGTTTCTGGATGAACAATGGGATGGCTGACATCATTTGAGTTTAAATTGCTCAACCTTTCTGCCTGGTGAAAACTGCTGGAACTTCTTCCAGAGAAATGAGGAAGGAAACGTATTTTTATCCAACACATCAGTATTTGAGGTATTCAAGTAAAACCAGCTTTATTTCTTCCCTCTGCTTCCCAACAATGATGTGGTTCATGAGGGTCCCTCAGCATTCTTCTGTGGTCTGGCACCTGGATAGACTATATTCCATGGGATGATCTAACCCTGAGTATTATTTTTAGGCCAGATGATTCATTCAAAGTAGAACTGCATAAGCAGAAGGGAGATATCCATCACAGTCAATTGATCCTGGCATGGCCAGACTTCTGGATTCCAGACTATTGAAACATGGCCAAATCAGATCAGCTGGCAGAGCTGAGACCTTCCTTGCCCCTGCATGTCTAGGGATGAGAACTGCTGTGCAAATCCTTATGAAAATAGGGAGACTCATGTCTCACTGGGACCAGGTTCTTTCAAACCTTGGGTAGGTTTCTCAGCAAGTGAGATGTAGGATATACTGTTTCTTCTGAGTTTACTGTGAATACTTGAAATCAATTGTATTACTGTAAATCTGAATAAATTCATGGTGCTGTGGCTATATCAGAAAAGCAACTGCTTTGACATCCTCTTTCACTCCCCTGTGTTGGTTATGTACCTCCATGTCCCACATAGGCAGGGATGTTGACAGGGCACTAAACTTGGAAAGAAATACTATGATCTGCATTCACACTTGGATCTAAGAAGTATTTCTGTGTCCAAGAAAAAAGTTCTTGCTAGTGGAATTACACAGTCAATATCCTTATGAACAAGCTGGATGATGGCAGTGAATGCCATCTCACCAATGCTACAGATGATACTAAACTGGGATCAAAAAAACTCAACAGGCTGAAAGACTGGGCCAGCAAGAATGCCCTAAAGCTCAATGAAGACAAATACGAAGTCCTAAACCTGGCATGGAATAATCCCAAATAACAGTGCAGGCTGAGGAGTCATCATCCTAAAAATGACCTGGGAGTTCTGGTGAACAGCAAGTTGTGCATGACCCAGAAATGCACCCTGGCATCCAAAACTGTTCACAGCATCAGCAAGAGAACTGCCATGAAGATCAGGGAATGTGATCATTCCAGCCATTCAACACTTGCCAGGCCACACTTGGAATACCTTGTCTAGTTTTGATGCCCTGGATTCAAATATACAATTAAAAAATTGAAAAGGGTACAGCAAAGAGCCACCAAGATGTGAAGGGAAAAAAGAAAAAAGAATTTTTCTTGTAAGAGAAGAGAGAGAAAACAAATCACAAATTTTCAGTACCTAAAATGTAGTTATAGTAATGATGGATGTGCTCTCTTCACAAGGAAGCCTTCTGACAGGACAAGAGGCAGTGGGCTTAACTTTCTTTAGATGAAATACTGGTCTGGAAATAAGAAAACAATTAATTGCAAGAAAAAAACCAAACATTGGAATAAGCTACATTGAGAAGTGGTGGAATCTCCCTCGCTGGAAATGTTGTTGTAGCCTCAGCTTGACAGGGAAAACCTTTTAACAGAAGGTTGGACCAGATGGCATCCAGAGACCTCTCCCAACCTAGGGTTTTTTATGATTCTAAAAAAACCCAACCTGGTATGATTCTATGACATTTCTTCCTACTCAGGCTTTTTAAAAATCTGAAATATATACTCCATTTCACAACCATTTATCATGTTAATATTCTTTTATGAAAAGAAACCTCATTTCTACAAAGCAAACAAACGAAAACATTTCAGTCATTAATAAAATTATGTTTATAAGCAAAGTCTGCTGATAAGATATGATAAAGACAAGGGCTTCCAACAAGCTATGGATGTGTGATGGATATTTTAGTTCCTTCTCCAGAGAATATTACATCAGAGCATAAACATAGAGAGCAAAATATTTTAAAAGGCCAGAGCAAAAGATTCCAGTTCTAAACTCAAGCAAGGTGTGGCGGAAATAAAGATTTTTATAAAGGCTCTTCTGAATTTTAATGTATTGAAATAAAATTAAAACACACATTTTTAGTGGAGATAGAAATACACATGATCCTTCCAGAAAGAAAGCTTTTAGTATTCTGTTGGCATTCCTTTCCAGGAAGCTGCAGAACTCATGTATTTTCATTTAGATGCTTCCATCTTAACCTTCATGTCATTGCACCCTTAAGCAAAAGTGTGTAATGTATATTATTTTACCCATTAATCTCTCATTTCTACTGTTACTATACCTCAAAATGATTCACTGTGGATAATTGAGTTATTTTATCCAGCATAACACCATGCTCATCAAGCAATTCAAAGCAATCAAATGTAAAATAAAAGCCTAAGCCCCAGAAGTATTTAAGGTTTATCATCTTAAGGTTTATCATAATTTTCTAACTATGTTAATTTAAAAAAAAACGAAAAACAAACCACCACATTTTCTAATTCTACAAACTATCCTCATTCTGGAATTTGTAACATTTCTGAATGCAAGATAAAAACACACTTATGGCTGTTTTTAAACTAATTTGCAGGACTAGTTTAAGAAAGATAATTAAAACTGAATTAAAAGCAAGAAATATTGAACTGATGATACTGAGAAATTTAGAGCTTCCAGAAAGAGGTGAAAAGAACAGTAAAGTCACTTGGAGGTGACACCAAAAGCAACAACAAGCCTTAAATATAACAGATACAACTGCAAATACTTGTAATACTTATGGAGTCTAAGTGCTGAGGAGAAAACAATTCCTGTAATCATTTTGTTGGAAGTAATTAATTGGAAAAGAAATCAGTCAAAGCAGGCAGCAAACAGTATTTCTAATGTGGCTGAAGAGTGAGAAAATAAAAATGCATTGTTTCTTTTTTTACACTACTGTCAGAATGTACCACTTGAGATAATTCTCATGTGGCATTTAGGACAGCTGATGTTGAACTGCAAGCCTGCCAAACTTCCCTTGTGCCACTGTGGACACCATGGCTCAGTAAGCACTGAAGAAACCATTACTGGTATCAATTACCACATTAAAAATAAAACTTTTTTAACTTTTTTTTTTTTTTTTTTTTTTTTTTTTTTTTTTACATTCACAGAAAAGGGACAAGATTAGCTGATTAAGCAAATAATGGAGAATTTAAAGAGAAGTTTACAAAAATGCAGTTGTATCCAGTAGGAATGTGCTGAATCAATGCAATCCACACACAGATTCAATGTTACTGAAGCTAGCTTGCTCCCTAAACTGTAAATATTATAAAACTTTATGCAATACACAGTGGGATGAGTGGAAATTTACACTTCTTTCACTTCTCTAATTCAGAAGTTTTTCTAAAAAAAAAACCAACCCTAAACTCAGCCCTGCACAGATTATGCTCCTAAACTGATTTATATTCAAGAACCTTAGTAAAGCATCTGTTAAGTTTCTCTGTATCATATGTGTGTTAGGCAGAGAGCCTCAGGGTTTTTAACTATAATAAATCCAAAGTTGATTTTCCAAACCTTCCTGCTACTAAGGCAGTTTTCATTTCACAACAACTTCCTCTTAGATTTACGTCCCTTAAAATGTATTTGCCCTCTACTAATCAAGAATGTTATGAATTCTCTCTTGATTGCTTTCCCCATGATCATAATTGCTACTGTCCTCTCAGATAACACTGTTTATTTCAACTGTCTAGAATATCTGTAATGTTGCAGAAAAAAATATTGTCCCAGTTCAAAAGAAAACAAAAAACCAAACCACAATCCTAACTTCATCTTCATAGCTTTAAATAAGTGATGGTTAAGTTAGTGTCACGTTTTGTTAGGGCAAAGGAAAGGCCAGTGAGACTGAGAACTAAAACTCTTCCAAGGTCACTGTTTGAATTAGTTTAATTTTTTTCTTACCATTCAGGATTACCCACTGAATTAATTCCATAATTTATTACTTTAGTCTGTAAGTTATTTGGTAAAAGTTAATCAGAATGAATACTTGGTAACAGCAGGACCTTGCACTGTGCATGTCAGTGGTGTCCAAAATGCATGGCATTTGTTTTCATTTGTGAAGGAACAGATCTCTTGTTCAGGAACTGGAAAAGCTCCTTCATCAAGGCATCTCTCCTAGGAGCTGATTTAAGGCAGTGATTTAAAGCAGAAATGAACTCATAAGGAACTACAGAGCACAGAAAATAAAACCCAACCTAGAAATGTAAAACATGTTTCTTTGGGATCTGTACTCCAAGATAAACACAAATTTCCTGTTGAAAAAAACAGGAACTGACAAAGCTCACCAGAATAAACTAGTAAATATTAGGGTTAACAGTGTAGAATAATATCCAAATAAAAATCACTTAATGTTTGAATTTCCACAATTAAATTTCAGATTTGGTTTTTTTGTTATGAATGAACTGGCAAACACAAAATCATTGCCAGTTATTTCAAAAAATGTAAGTGGAGTTAACACTACCAGTCAAAACAGAGGCAGTTTAAATTTCACTATTCTATATTGGTTTTGTAATTTTACCTTTTAGAAATACATGCAACCATCAGTCCATTGGATCGTTTTGTACATCTTCCTCTAAGCAGTGCTCTCTTACAAAAAAACTTGGAAACCTGCCATACATCCATGCCATTTTTAAAAATATAATTACAGGAACAGAGTTGCAGTAATAATCTAGAAACGTATGTAAAATAAGAATTTACAAAGGGCAACAATTGCAGCATTGGTCCTACAGGTCTTAAATTTACAGGTTTCAGCAGATGTTTAGGTTATAACCTTTCAGAGATAAATAGTTGGTATCTTACAAAAAAAATTATCCCATGACCAAAGACTTCTTAAGATATGAATATGAGAAGAACCGTCACTAACAAAAAACTCTACAAAATACTTAGTCAGCCTAAAGTGATGTCATTAGAACAATAGATCCTTCCTTCTGTGTTACTATTATTACTAATTGTTCTGTTTTGAAGTGCAGGGACATTTTGCATGGTCTGAATATTCCACTTTTAAGAGGATGCAGACACTTTGTGAATACAGTTAAATCAAGCATGACATGGTTAAAGACTACATTAATGGCAAACAAAAAGTTTAGAATAATATGGTCAGAATATCTGGTTTAAAAACAAAAACTTGACAGGATTATACATTTAATTTTGCTGGCAAGGCATCCTACGAAAGTAAGATGAAAACTCAGACTTTAGAATGAATATTGTTAGATCTGTTTTTCTGAAGAAAATTCAGCTGACTCTAAGTGGAAGCACTATTCGTAGCACTATTAAGGGCCCATAAAATGAACCACAAAATTTATTTTATTTATTAAAAGAATGTAAAAGGAAATGTTAACTTTCAGCCTTTTTCATATTAACTCAGTATATGAAAGAATAATCAAAAAGAATATAATAACTGGGACTTCCTTGCCATATTTTTAGAAAGAAAAATAATAATAAAGGAGGAAATGTAAAAAAACAAATGCTACTTTAATAATCTGAAGATGAAAGCTGTAATAGATTTACTGGTTTTCCAAATGGAGTTTAAAAAAAATATACTATAATTCTAACTGAAGTTTTGTACCCTATGAATGCTGCTAATAATATAAATTAATAACCAGAAATACAAGCCAAACATTTTGAAATCCAGTCATGTCTGAGCTGCAAATGAATTCACAAGACTAAATTTATGGTCCTATTTTTAAGTATTCCCACACTTCAATGAAGCAAACCCCCATATCCCTTTAATATGCTTTTCAAAGCTGTACTTATGAATATGGTGGGGTTTGGATTCACTGTTCCATAGATATGTAACAGTTCTGCATGTTTTGGGGCTCCAGTTATTTGCTGTGATACGTTCTTTTATTCTGCTGTTATAATACAGCAAGTTCACATCCTCCTTTAGTTGTATAAAAATGTTGATTTGAATAGGGTTCACTATGCAGATTAATTTCCTCACTGCAGTACCATAAATTTCTATTCCATCTGACTTTTGAAATTTCATACTTGGCAAGATAATACAGCAAACCCTGTGAATATAATCAGCTATCCCTCCCCTCATTCAGTGTGTAATCTAAATCTGAATGCAGAGTAAAGCTCTTTTAAATTGCTGTCACTGATGACTACTCTGCAGTAGGAGGTGACCTGTAATCATATTTACATGGTTTAATCAAAAGTCACCAAGCAGCTGTAGTAACCTGCAAGACACACTGCAAAGCACAATCTAGAAATGTTGCATGGAGCACTGTGGTCCTTCTTGGGAAAGAGCAATCCCTGTCTCGTTCTCAGGGACTCAGGATTTAATACACTAAAGCTACAGAGAAAAGCAGACTGATGCTCAACAGACAGGAAAAAAAGGAAAAATGCTAGAAGTTAAAGTAAACTTCTAAGTGTGACCTTTTCTGCCCTTTCTGTGGGACACCTAAATGCAATCACCTAAAAACGTAACAGCTATATTGGGATGAGGCTAGAGGGGTGAAATATTAGCTGAGAAAATGACAATGTTCTTTGTTGGTGATTTATTCTAGCTTCAGTTAATGTGTTTTCTTAAGCTTTTGGATAGTGTCATCTTCATTCTAAATTGTTAAGTTTCAGACATGCAGCTATATTATTAAAAATTCCTTTTGATAGAATTAGACTATCATTACCAGGTAATGAGGAGAACATTACTGACTTTGTGAGGAATTATGTCTTCCAGGATTTTCATCTAAATTAAACTTTGGTCTGACTTGAAAGAATAAATTGTCTCTGAAGTCTACCGTTTCCTTGGTGATATTTTTTATTCTTGTGTCATAATGCAAGTAAAAGAAACATTTGAAACTTTTGTAAGATTACTTTCTAATATTGCAAAATATGAAGATCACACAAAAATTGAATGATGCCAAATGAATGGAGTAGAGAGCACGCAATTATGACTGAAGTGGGATTAAATAAGTAAAGGTTAAGTGCAAGCATGGCAAGATGGAGCAGGGAAAAATGAAAGGGAAAAATTCACTGGGCTTCTTTTCATAACTCATACATACAGGTTCTAAAAGTTATTTATAATTTATATAGCTCATCCATATAAGTGATGTGCAATTCAGAGTGCTATGAGATTGCAGAGGGAATCAATTTACTGTGTTTTAAATGACAGAAATTACTAATAAACACACACACAGAAGACAGGCAGAAATCTATTTTTTTAAAATCAGATTTTAAAGCTATTTCTCCTTGAAAAAATAAGACTATATCTTCCCTTGGGGTCAATATACCTCTCAGACATTGCTCTTCCCTTTCTTTCTCATTCCACACTACATATTTGTAAAATGTATATATGCATGCACACCCTAGTGAAAGAGCAAATGTAAATGCTATAGTACCAGTCTGGGGAGTCCAATACAGGTGTGCACTAATCTGACTTTTTTCCTTCGAAGACAACTACTTTCATTACCCAGAATTTGTAATAAATAAAAAGCTGCAGAGTCACTGCCTTGTAGAAAAGCTGTACACCAGAGGACTACATGAAGAATGTAATAAATTATTTGACAGTAAGAAATCCAATCCAAAGAACTACTTCATATACCTCCTGTCTCTTCAGAGTGGGTAAAAATTCTATGAAAATCCCAAAATTTTCCAGAGAGACATAGGGAAAAATGAAATCAAGCATTTTGTCTAGAATTTATTTTGTTATATAAAAAACCAACGATGCAAGTAGAGCAGTGAGGAGGTTTCAAAGCATTTTCGTCTGAAAACCACCAATATCTCTAAAGAAAGATCTCATTTCAGTATTCATAGTAATACAAATGACAACAAAATCTCTTTGAAGAGAAGCTCCTGGGTTTACCTTCGTGAACACTCAGCAGTGGATGTGCTTGCATCCTTTCTACCTCGCAGAAATTTCCAGAAGCAGAACTCTTGAGAGTTCTGGGAAGCGTGTGGCTTCCTTTTCAAGACAGTTTGTCAGGTTAGTGTCACCCTTCTGTAAATGAAGGGCCATTATGGTCAGAGCCAGCTGACTCTTTAAGGATCCCTGTGTAGAATCACTCTTCATGGGGCAGGTGATTCTCTCTAACATTGACATGATTTTATGATGATGTGTTACTATTTCAGTCAGAAAAGGTCAGAGCTGGCACTTAAAGCAGTGTGATTTATTAGTCAAAGGCAGATTGCATTGCAACCCATCAAGCATTCAGGACTACCATTAAGAGAAAAACTACAGTCAGAACAGCAGCAGTACCACACTCCGAGGGTTGTTAACTGCTGCCCCAGCAGGAAGTCTAGGAATAATCCCATTTATTTAGCAATTTCAAATCTACAGTTCTGTGCTTTCATATTCTCTTCTAATGAAAGTAATAAATAATAATTTGATTTAAAATAGCCAAAGACACTGTCAAATCTTGATTTTTTTTTCTTACAATCCAATACTCTTTCAAGTATTAATGAAATACTAAAGTTTCTTTGTAAGAACAGGGCAGAGAGATAGAACATTTGCTAAAAACATTACCAGAAATAATGCAAACATCCTAATTTTTAATTTTCAAAAATCTGGGAGGATATAAGCCTTGACAAACCAATCTTTTACAGAAGAATATCTCAATCAATATAATAAGAAAAGTATTCACTTGCCAGGAAGAATTTAGAAACTTACATTAGGAGTCTAATTTTGGATCCAATCCTGTGGAACTGTGTGGACATCCCCAGCAGCGGGGCAGCCAAGAGCCAGGGTGCAGCCACCAAAAAAGCAGCAGGAGCTGATGGACCTCATTGTTCTCCAGTACAGAGGAAAGGGCATTTGGAGACAGTGAGCTGCTGGCTTGCACGAGGCCTCAAGGTCATTATCTAGACAGAGCATTAATTTTTTTGGAAGAATTCTTACATGATGAGCTGAAATGAGAAAACAGAAAACACTTAATTGTTAGGATCTATGCCTAATTTCTCCACAGCTGAGCATTTACTTGGACTCCATGTTCATCACAGCAAGGGGGAATGGTTGCAGATGGACTGTACGTGTGCATGGCTTTCTTTCTTTTACAGATCTACAGATCCTTCTTTTCAAATACAGCTTGAAGAATAATAGGAAATATTTACTGCTAATCTAGATTCTTTACAAAAAGCACCTACAAAAGCATCAGGGACTGTTTACAAGTTTTCACTTTATTTTGCCAATGCAATGCATGATACTGATTTTGTTGAATGCCTTGGTGAGTTCTGCATAGTGGTTTCCCACTGAAAGAGTACACAATAATAATAATTTTTATTGCTTAAGAACTTGAAAATCTTTTTACATTAGGAAAGGAGATTTTTTCTAATCTCTTGAAAGTCTTCAATTAATGTAGCTTATTTTATAGCATGCATTCAATTAACTTAGTTCTTATCAGCATCACCAAGGCATTTCTTAAATTCACATGCAGTGACAGCATTATTCTAAGTTCCTAGCAGAAATACCTTTAAAATAAAAAAAGCCAATCCTGCATGAGAAAATCAAGCATGAGAATATTAAAAATTAGTCAAAATTCCATTTGGGGATCAAAATGCCAGCATTGTTTTCTTTCTTCTTAAAATATGGGAAAGCAACCAAACAAGGCAGGACATCTCTGCAGTTATCTGGAGAGTGGAAAACTTGAGACCATGGAAGAAGCTGAGATGAGGTCTTAGGCTTAAAAAAATCTAAGAGAGTTCTGTGGAACTCAGAGATCTGAATACAGGCGAGACAGCTTGAAGCAAACCAAGCCTCCATGGAGGGAATCCATTGTTACAAGGCTTCAGTACCAGAAACTAGTTTAATCATAATTTCCACTGTGGAAAACTTAGTTTCCAGTGCCCCTTCAGAATTATCATTTTTTTAAATGACGAATAATAGCTTCCAAATAGTTGATACAGCACTAATCATGTGACAAATCATCACAGGTCAAGGCACAAGAAGATTACAAGCACTGCCTCAATATGTCAATAAGCATCTTTCTTAAGTAAGGTCAGAAAGTGCATCCGTGCCAGGTTCTGAACAGACAGAATAGTTATAAGTCAATCTAAATTGTAAGATGGCTGTTTTCTTTTTCCTTGCTTTTTGTTGCCTTTCCCTGCTTTTTGTTGCCTTTAAAAGGAAATTTTAGAGTTTGAAAGGAATAAATGCTTTTGGTGAGCTCTTGAACTCTGAGGTGAAGCAAACGCAGAGTGCTGTAGAACCAGAAGTGTTTTGCTCTGCTGAATAAATTTTGCAAAGAGAAGCTATACTATTTGAGAACTTGATAGTAGTGGAAAAAAATGCATGAGTGTAATAAATGTGAGTGCTTTACATAATGTGTGACCTAATATGCTGCTTTAAAATATTAAAATATCAAATTATAAAAGATTCCTCTTATACCAGACTTAGGAAGATATTTCAGCTATTTCCACTGTATCTTTAATGAAAGCTGTTTCAGAATTGCTGATCCTGACAACTTTACTGAACTGATTGTAAATCTGGAGAAAGCATACCGCAAAAACCACCTGGCTACATAAGGGAAAACACACAAAACTGTATAAAGTTACTAAAAAAAGATGAGAAAAGCTTACTTTTATGATTAAGATACGTATACCAAAGCAAGTATTACTCATTACATGTTGTAAAGACAAGGTAAGTAGGTTATGGATTCACATTTTGCATTACAATACAGTATTTATGGTTAATCTGCATTACTTCTAGCATGGTGACTTCAAAATCCATCAAGTTGTATACTTATGCCCAAAGGACAGAGATCAGAGGAAAAGAATAAAAAAACCAACCCAGTATCCCATATTTAAAACATAAGAACTTCTAAAAGCAATACTGGTCACACTGTCTGTATTCTAAAATAAAACATTTATAAATATTAGAGTGGCAAAGACAAATGATTGATCTCTTCACCAGAATGTATGAAGCACATCACAAATCTCTCCAACAGCTGTTCGTTTACTGTAAAAACATCTGAATTTGCTTTAACTGCTCTGACTACCTAAAAGTTCATAGTTTTGACTGCTACAGATATGCATTTATGGGAAAGCAAAAAGACTTACAAGCTGTGAGACCAAAAAGGCATGGACAGCTACAGCCTATTAACCTGTCTGTCCCTGGACAGCCTCTCATTGAAAGTAGGCTTCAAATATAAGTGATTTGGGTGACATTATTTGCAATATCTCATTTACTTATCTCATTTATTTCTTCAAACTGAATATTAATGTCTTTTCTTGTGCTCTTCATTTTTATGGCTAATACCCACTACCAAAAATGTCCTTTGAAAGACATGCTATGGCTTGATTTGGGGATGGCACTGTTATCCCTATACCATTCTAACTTCAAGAAAGAGATCTCTCTGAAAGTTAATTCCATCTTAGCTTTTTGATGTCTGCTAGCTTCTAGATAAATTGCTTTTTTTCAACAAATATTGAAGAAAGGTTTCTACTTCCTATAAATTGCTGCTTCCCTGTTTGTATTGCAGTTCAGGTAGATTTTGAAGCCTTGACTTCAGATTCCAAAGCTCCTTCACATTAAGTCCCTTGGAACTTCAGTCTTGTTGACTTCATTTATTAGTTTCTGTGATTTCTCAGCCTGCTCTTTTGGAATGAGAAAACTTAGTAACCACCCTGGTTTTGTTTATCCTTCCATTTAATTAAAAAGGTATCAATTCATGCTCATTTATTCCAGGGCTATTCTCTTTGACCAGCTAATAGCCCACCTTTCTGTCAGCTCCCTGGCCAGCCAGAGTGCAGGAATCTAATGAGTAATGCAGCCAACAGCAGGAAGCTTCCATCATTATTGGCAGCATTTGCTCCAGCCAAGATCTGCAAATGTAATGTCTCCTGTAATGACACACATCTTGGTAGAATTCCTCTCTCCATAACATTAACAATCTCTGCATCTATTGAAATCTGTCCATGGAAACTGGAGCAGAACAAAACACTGATTTAGCAAATGTTTTTTCACCATCTTCCCCACAGTCATTTTCTCATTCTTACCCCTGCTGTACTGTTTCTTCTAACACATGCTACACCCGTGGGCCACTGCCTCTTTTACTTTGTTTTACTTTGTTTGGAACCCTATTTTTTTAAAAACAAGTACTCTCAGTTTCTCTGTTCTCATCATGGTGGCTCCTATTATATCTATTATTCTTATTATTATTTCTATTCCTTCCCAAATTTTTTTTTAAACCAAGATCACTTGACATTTAAAAAAATAACGACCAAAACTAGAGTATCAACACATATTCTGAAACTTCAATCAGTGGAATTCATTCAGCTGAGGTCTGGCTGCATCTGTAACACACAGCATAGCATTCACACAGCATTTTTGCTTAAATGTTTGCAGTATGAGTAAAAATATTGTCAAAAAAGGTTTAAATTGGAACCAAGATTCATAGGACTTGTACAAGCATCCTGTCATGATACAGAGCAAATGCTTCATGGAGTAAGGGATGGCTCTGCACACTGGACCACAACCTTTTCGGATGCTCCATAGATATATTGGATATAATTTCTTACATCTATGTATATATTCATGAGAAACCTGAAAATGTGTAATTTAAATGCAATTATTTCTGTTTTGTATGGGTCATTAACAAAAAGGAAAACCAATCCTCCAAACTGCCAAACCACTGCATGTGGCATTTAAGCCTCATTTTAACTGTAATATTAATTATCTTATATTCCAACCCCCATTTTCTACTTAAACTATTTTATTTTTTCCGAGTTTCTGCTTTGAAAAGTAAAAATCAACATCTTTATTCAGTCTGGTGTTCTGCTTTAATATGTAACAAAAGTAGAATAGGTCTTTGTTATTTCTCATCACTTTATTTGCATTTGTATTCAACAAAATTGTACTACTTTTCTGGCCTTTTATTTGATTGAACAATACTTTAATTTTTCCTTCTAATTAAAAGTCTCAAGCTTAATTTTACACATAGATGGCCTATGTGTAATAAGGAAGTTATTTTGATGATGTTACATAAAACACATTAGTAGGGTGCCATATATTACCACAATCTATTTTACATTTCCTTTCTGCAGGAGTTTTGAATCTAAGAGAGGAACTGACAAAATATCAAAAGAACATTTTGCTAAGAACTATTTACTGGCATTTTGCTTCAGTTCTTTACCACGATTTTTATATCTTGGACCTCAATCCTGGTTCCAGGATAGATTACTGTATGTCTAAGATAAACTGTTTCCACCAAGAGATTTTCCTATATGTATCACGGTTTAAAATATGTTTCAGCCTATTTTATCCTCTTGTATTTTAACATTGAGCCAAAGGTTTACTTCATGCAATTGATCTATAAATATCTTAGAATGAAAGTCAATGCAACTGGAATCAATTTCAGATTTTATTTTCAACAAATTTGTTAAAAGCCCACCCTACACAACCTCTTTAACTATAAATGTTTCCCATGTTCTTAATTCTGGCTGCTTTTTAACCAGAAATCTGGCCTTTTTGAAAAAAAATATAAAAAATAAAAAAAATTGGCAGCAGAACCTGAGAGCAAAACTTTCTTCATTACTTCTTCTACAAAACCACATCTATTCTGAAACAGGCTAAAGGACTGTGTGCAGAACATCAAAGGGGCATTCCTGAGAAGCTGAAGCAAACCATCAAGAACTGACTCTTCAGGGTGCTCATTATGGCAGGCTAAGAGCTGTTGTGGAGAAGAATTTTTAACAAATATAATGTAAGAATTGTTGTTGAAGCCTTGAAAGACAGACCTGGAAACCACAGGAAAGGAGTTATCCTTTTAATGAGCTTTGGTCAAAATGGGTAAGTACTTACTTGGGATTATGACTGCAGAGAGACACTGGGGAGCTGGACTTGACATTGATTCCTCAGCTTCTTTTCAACTTGAAATGAATTCTCAAACACTCACTGAGATCCAGTTCCCATCCAATGGCAAGCATGTCATTGCAATTAATTCATTCTCATGGCTGCTTCCAACAAACAAACAAACAAATTACTTTTAAAAAATCAAACACAGCCCTTTTAAGCAGCACTCCAGACCAGCTGGCTGTTAATTTACTGTATCAGAAAGATGTATTCAACACTTCACAAAACTGAAAACCTATCTGCTATATCAAAGCCATTTCATTATTACCCTTTAACTTGAAGGAAATGTCATCGAACAGGACCACAGCAGGAATTTTCATGAATGTTTCCAAGTTCTGAATTGTGAAATTTACTTAATTCCAGTCTAGAGCACATAAAAAATAAAGAAATTAATTTTTAAAACACACGAAGAGCAGCAGATGAAGAGAAATAGAATTTAATAACTCACAAGGCAGTTATCTCCAACTAGGTTAACTTCAGCATATTTATCAACAGCAAAATCCATTACAGACATCCAAATCATGTTTGAACTTAATAGGCAAACAGTAAACATACAAAATTCACTATACCTGGGCAAATTCATGGCAGTACGTGTCCAAAATCTATCTTATTATGCTGAAAGCACACATATTTACACAATGAAAAGGAAAATTTTTGAAAGCCAAGTATTTGTCACTACCAGAGAACTGTGTTTAAATGCTAAAAATACCACACTTCACAGAGCATTTTTCAATGAAATAACATGATGAAACTGATCATTTCAAAGTAGAATGCTATTTTGCCCTTCAGTCATGCAACATCAGTGTATTCTCTACTTCTCTTTAAATCTTTCAGAATTTCAGCACCTTAAGACCAGGGCTTTGCAGATGACTGCTGTCTCCACATCTTTTTACTGCAAAATATCACTGCTGCAAAGCAAAGCATAAACTGTTCCCACAGTCATTCCAAATATCATATGGAAAAATAAAGTCCATTTCACACATCTGATCCACTATCTGTATGCTGGGACTGTCCTTCCTGTTTTCAATCATTTTCTAGCTTCCAGCCTCCTTTTTCCTCTTTTAATTTAACAACTTTAGCAGTGTTCCAACTCAGACATTTACAGTAATCCAATCCTGATTTAAAATTATTAAAAAAAAATATTTACATTTCTGTGACAGAAAAAAAGTGATACAAGAGTTGCAGCAAATTTGAGAAAACTACATCATTGATACATTGGATTTTACAAGCTTCAATGCCTCCAGCATTCTGAAACTTGCTTGTGTAGAGGCTCTGTGAAAACAAAATGAAGTACGGTTACTTTCATAGAACATTGATAATAGAAAACAAGTTTAAAACCACAAACCTGTGCTGGAAGCAAAAAAAGCTGATGTGGATTATCTTTGACTTCTCTTTCACTTCATTGACAACACATGATAACATATGGTTTGGACAGGGAAATAAAAGGAATTAACAAAATGGTAACTGAAGATATGTTCCAACTTCAGATCCCAATTATAGCTCACATTGCCCAAAGCTACAAAATGTGAAAACATCTCACACAAATGAAGAAGAGAAATCTAATGAAAAAGACAACGTGACATGAGGAAACCTGAGTAGAAGCAGCTAATTAAACCTATACAATTGTAATGCAGAACAACTATTAAGAGAGACAGAAGTTGGTGATGAGCTTGTAGCTCTCTCATGGTGAAAGAAGATTTAAAATTAAACAACCTGCAGAACACAAGATATATATGCATTTCTTCCTTCCAAAGTATTTCTCTATTTGTTGAAACAAAAGATTGAACAGTATAGAAGTCTCAGTAATTCATTGCTCACTGAACTCACTGAGCTTTAAAAACCATCATGGATTATACTTCCCCTCCCCAGATGACAACATGTATTTACATTTAGATTTAACTCCTAAAATATCATTAAGTCTTCTGTAAATCTTCTTTTCTTCTAACACTGATTTCTTTCAAGAGGGATTTAGAGTTCACACAGAAAAATACTAAGACAAGTCCTGGAATATCTCAAAACATTTTACATATACATATATGTATATGTACATAAAACAATATTCTACAGTATACAGGTAATTTAAAGGACCATTTTTGCAAAATCCTATACCTCAGTGTAATTAAAATACAGTAAATCTTTCAGAGATACTTTCTTATGGGCCATTTAAGCACATCACTGGCTTCTTTTATTTTGAGGAACACAACATTTCTAACATCAGGCTCTAACACTGGCAATTTGTGTATCTGACAGTCATTACCCTACTGAAATAAATACCTGGTCTCACTTCACTGCAAGAAATAGAACTCATTCCAGAAAAAGAACTTTAAAATCCTTTTTAAGAGAACACCAGTCCCAATATGTGTGTTCACACAGCACGTTGATAATATTAAATATGCAGGACAATACAGAATTTACAGTTTTAAAAAAGATACTTAAAAACTGTCCTGTTTTAAAAGCTTTGTGCAGAGACAGCTTTACTAATGAAAAACTATTTTTCCACAATATCAGAGAGATTCTTACAATGAGACTGAGTTGCTCCTCCTAATCTGAATTGTTAGATGCTATTTTTGTAAGAACAGATGCCTCAGTTGTTTACCACTGATCACTTTCTCTGACCTAGATTACTTACTACTTTGCAACTGATCATGGTTACTACAGATTTTGTAAAGTATTTTTAAGTCTCTGAAAATCTCAAAATAAAGGTAAACATTCAGATAAGAAGAATAACACTGACAATCAAAACCACCCAAATGAAACTTGAGCAGAAAAGGGCACAGTACAGAAAGAGACATCCCCTTCATTTTTCTTTCATCCATTGCTTTTAACAACCAATTCCTTTGTCTGACTTTGCAACTCTGTGCAGTGGCATCTGTAATGAGAAAAATCATAGAGCTCAAAGGGACTTTCAAAGGTCACCTTGTCCCTTCCCAGTAGATCAATTCTATATATGTTACAGGTGTTTCTCTTTTTCCTAAAAACTCCCAGAAATGGTCAGCAAACTCTATCAATGCTTCAGCATCTTTCCCACTAACAAACCTTTTTTCATACCAAATCTGAAACCTATTTATTGCACTTAAATCCCATTATTATTTATCTATGCAGGATAAACATGGGAAACAGCTTATTTTTGTCTTCTGAGAAAAAAAAAATCCAACTTTAATTTTTTTTCCATTTGAAGACACTTACACCACATTCCTGCTTCATCTTATCCTCTTTAGCCTGAATAATCACAGCTCCTTTAATCTTTCCTTCTGGTGTGTCTCCTTCCATTCTTCCTTGTATTATAACAAATCTGAAAAAAAAGATGAAAATTATCTTTCATTAGCCTCTGCTGGAGAGCAGTTGTGAACTCCCAGGTAAAACAGAGAGATGGACACGGGAAAAAGTCCAGCACAGGGCTTGAGAAAGGAACTGGAACATCACACAGGGATGGAGCCAGAGCTGATGGAGTCAGATCCTTCCTCCTCCATAAGTGGACATGGCCCTGAACAACATGCTACAGCTAAATGCTTTTTGAGCAGGGTAGTTGGAATGGATGATCTCCAGAGGCCTTCCTTTGATAGGGAGCCTGGCATGAAGGACCTCTACAGATAATCCCAATCTTAGTGATTTTATGGGTCACTTTTTATTTTGAACCATTTGCACTGAAACCAAGACACATTTCATACTTATTTAAGACACATTGGTTCATGCTACACCTCACCAGGGCCATTATATTTGAACGTAGCATACTAGTTTTGTTTCAAAGTTTGTATTTTTTTTTAAAGACATCATGCATATTTCCTTAAAATTTCTCTTACTATACTCACTTATTCTCAATTAAATGAGCAAAAATCGTAATTTCAGGTCTTTTTATTTTACTCTTCAAGGTACAATGCATCATTTAAAAAGGAAATCTAGTTCTAAAAGTTGCTACTAAGGACCATAAAGCATAGAAATAATATGTAGTTCCTTTGCAAGGTTTTTATCTTAACAGCATTACTAACTGTGACATTTATCCTGCTTAACCTCACCAAATGTACCCTAGGGAAATGTCAACAGAGTCTTATGCTTTTAATACAAATGAATTATCAAAGAGTTTGAATAATGTAATCATCTTAATGTATTCAGTTTTTATAATGAACATCTGTTATGGGGATACAGAAGCAAAGTGACTGGTTAATGTAACAATGAAATAAACAATTAAATGTAAAAATTAATGAAACTAATTTTACAGTTTTAACCATTTGAGTAACAATGTGAAATAACTGCCACTGAAATATTCCTTACATCCCTTATTTCTGTTGGATACAATATTTCTCTGATGGAATTAATATATGCTTTCTAGATGCCTGTTATGGGTATAATCCTGTTTACAAAGACAGCTTGCTCCCTAGATAGAAATCTTCTCCTTTGAGTGATGCACATTTGTGTTCTTAAAGTTCCTGCCAAATCTCTTACTTTACATGCCTTTGCCAATAATCCTTTTGCAGTGTATTTTCTGTCAACTCCATTTATTAAGAGGCTTGTTTTCAAACATCCTGCTAGCATACATTACAGTAATTCGACTCTCATGAGAATTCATTCTCTAATTATCAAGATGGGCTATCAAATGCCTCTGCTATTTACTGCTATTATATTTTATTCTGGCATTATACTTTATGACTTGCATAAAAATTTGGGAACATTTACTTGAATGATACACAATTTTTCTGCCTATTCTCTTTTGAGATGCATTATATGAGCAATTCCCAGGAATCATGAATATTTTTTTAAGGAAATCCTGCCATCACTTATGATTCAGAAAATAAATATCCTCGGCTTCACCCGAGCTCCTAAACAACATTTCACTCAATCTCCATGCTCTTAACCTTGTTCATACACTGTAACCAGTTTGTTGTTTTGCTCCTGGAACACAGAAATTTGAATATACTTTAGGCACATTTGTCAGCTTGTCGTCACACAGCCATATAGAAAGGACATTTTAAGTCCTGAGTATGCAAATCTGGTATATTGAAATTATACTCAATATAATCAGACATCCCTTGCCAGGTTGATCCAAGGCTTGATCCATCTGCTTTTCTCTGATGCCGTGTGCTTGACAGCCACTATTTGCTATCCACATTTTGTGAGAGTGCTAGTGCTAGCTGCATTCAGAGCAATGTCACAATGAAAAGCAATTTTTTTCACATGATTAAAGGGCTTATTTATTCTTATATCAACCACAAGAATCACAGTAACAGACAGAAGTTATTCCTTTGACCACAACCACGACTTAACCGAAGTTTACAGACCTTTGTACTGCTATTGTAACAATTAGCTTTTGGGTTTCCCACCAAAATCCACCTCCTCAGTGTGAATGGCTGTGTTTGCTGTGTCACACCTCTTTTACTGTGAGGGTGACAAAGCACTGGCACAGCCTGCCCAGGGAGGCTGTGGAGTCCCCTTCTCTGGTAATACTAAAAACCTGCCTGGATGCAGTCCTGTGTAATGTGCTCTGTTTTAATGGGAGAGTTGGATTAGATGATCTCCAGAGGTCCCTTCTAACTCTGACAATTCTGTGATTCTGTCTGGTGGGGTTCCACACCTCCTAGTGCCATTCACAGCTCCTGGTGCATTGGTTAGGAAAAAACCCAGATTGCCAGATCTGAATTTTGCAGGAAAACAAGTCTGTCCTCTTGAGGCTAACACGCTAAGTTCAGACCTTCAAGGGCTTCTCTCTGCCTCCTGTCAGGATTCAGTCAGCACAAGAATAATTGCCCATCTTTTTATTTAGTAAGAACAAGTACGCTAATATACCTTAAAAATCTGGAGATGATAATGGTGTTCTCTCTTTCTGTATACAAGTGTTGAAGTCAAAATATGTAAGATCATAGAATCAAGAGAATGGCTTTGGTTGGAAAAGACATTTAATGCCATCAAATCCAAGTGTTAACACAGGACACTGCCAATTCCACCACTAAACCAGGTCCCCCAGCACAACATCCACACAGCTTTTAAACACCTCCAGGAGTGGTAACTCTACCACTTCCTTGGGCAGCCTGAGCCAGGGCCTGACAGCCCTCTTAGTAAAGAAATTTTTCCTAATATCCCCTGGCACAACTTGGTGCCATTTCCTCTCATCCTATCACTGGTTACTTGGGAAAAGAAAGCCACCCCCACCCTGCTCCAGCCTCCTCTCAGGTAGTTGTAGAGTGACAAGGTCACCTCTCAGCCTCCTTTTCTCCAGGCTGAACACCTCCAGAGTTCCTTCAGCTTCAACTCCTGAGACTTATGCTTAGACCCTACAGCAGCTTCATTGCCCTTCTCTGGACATGCTCCAGCCTCCCAATATCCCCCTTGTAGTGAGGAGCTTAAAACTGAACACAGTATTTGAGGTGCAGCCTCACCAGTGCCAAGTACAAAGATACAGCAGGCACATTCACATCTGATTTAAGTTGACATTTGTAGCTGTTCTACAGAGTACTTTATGCCATCCTAAAAATCTTCTGTTGAAGGTATGACACAAAAAAGTCAATATCTCAGAAATCACAATTAGGCAGAGTATGGTAATTATTTCAGAAGCTCAGTGGGGAAGCCCTTGGAAGTGAGGACTCCTGGCTCTACTGGTTGCTCACCCTTCAATAGCCAAGGGACCAACTCTGTCTCATGTGTGACAACTCTGAAACCCGGGCACAAGGGCAACTTTTCTCACAGTGAAAATCAGTCATTTCAGTCAGGAGCTAATGTAGAAGCTGCTCCTGTCAAAATCACAAGAACATATGCATAATTTTCATTCTTGCATTCACACTATTAATTATTATTCACATTACTGAAAGCATATAGAGCAGCCACAGATGCCTGTGACTCTAAACATAACTTATTCAGTTTACTGTCTGTTGAATTTGATTGCTTAGTTGAGGATGCCCTCATCTGTCTGGCTGATTATGGTTTCCTTTTCATTTCATTGTTTGGTTATCACAATCAACCCTGAATTATACTGCACTCTGTGCTCCTTTATGTATCCCACTATTCAGTTTCAATGCTTCTCACACCACCACATCCCCTACACCCTTTCAGCCTCACCAGCTTCCCTAGAAGAAAATAACACCCTGCTTTTCTCAGGATGTTTTACACCATTTTCTGCATGCAGTATTTTTTTCCCCCTATACCAAGATTATGCTGAATTCTTCTAGGAATGGTGACACTGTGTTCATCCAGAGCTCTGTATCTATTTCCTGGGATCCAGGGGACAAAGGACTGGAGATGTCAGGTATAGCCTGAGCATATACCAGCCTGAGCTGGTCTTTCTTTTTGGGTAGCAGGGACCTGGAATGTCAGGAGATGTCACCTAGGGCAAGATGTGAAATAGACTAAGCTGTCACATGGTAGTACCAATCTTGTGAATGAAAAGAGACCAAAATTTAGATAAATCTTCCTGGAATACTTGGAAGCATAAGCTGATTGTTGTCTCTTCTAATTCAGGCAGAAATTGGAAGGATTACATATGCTTCTTGACAGAAAATGCCTATATCTGCCCCTGTTACACTTTAAATGCCTTTTGTGAACTAAGCCTTGTTCTTTTAAAATTAATTATCTTTAATTACCAGGTTCACTCTTCTGTCCTCTGAAAATTGTCACTTCATTTACTTTGTTCTAATATTTGCTTACCTTCCCAGTTAAACATGACTTTTCATAAAGAAATTCTCAGTTGTACAGCAGGCTATTTCTAGCTAATTTCCTTAATACCCAAAGGATGCACATAATCTGGACCCTGCAAAATGAGTGTTAATTTTTTTCCCCTGTATATTCCCTCCTTTGATCTTAGTTTTACAAGGTCAGTTCTAAGCATAACTTCATAACTACTCAGATACCTCCTTTAATTTCATTTTCTGTCTCCAGCTTTACCACTCAGAGGTAAATGATAACCCAGCTTTTTTTCCAAACATTATTTCCTACTTCCTGAAGATTTCCTTGCTATGCTCCCTGGAATTTCATTTGCCATGCCAGAAACCAAGATTCCTTTGACAGAAAACCACCTCTCCAAATCTCACCCTCACATAGTTTCTTGATTTTACTAATTTTTATTAATATTCCACCTATGTGAACCAGCACATTAGATTTCAGCAATACACAGAAGGTTTGCTTCTGCTGTCTACTGTTTCCTTGTTCCTTCTCTCCCCATAAATCCATTTTAATACATTATCCCAGAGTGTCTGTTTCCCTTCTAATCAAATTCTTCCTCAGATAATCCATTTCTGAGTAAACTGAAATCAACTGGCACATCTCAGCTCAGGTGCCACTTGAAGTCTGCTCCCTCTCACCATCACCTCTGCCCCAAAACAGGTCATAGAGGCATAATGGTTCATGCAGCCCATGAAAGAGATTGCTATTGAGCAAGGATTTGTTGCTGAAAGTGACAACCAGGTAACACTGATCAGTCCTGTGTGTCTTTTCAGTGAGTGCTTTAAAGCAGAGGGGAAATGATCTTCAAGATTTTGACAATGACAAGTATATCCATTAAAGATTAATGAAATTATTTTAAGGCTTGAAAATTAAAAAGAATTTAATATTTTAGGTTACATTAAAAATAATAACTTGGTGGTAATATTGGGTATAATGGATTATAAGATATATATTGAATAATGGCAGAAAATCCAAGAAGTCCTTCTGCAATTATGAGTCTCTAACTTTAATTGACATTCAAATCTTGCTTAAACATTGGCCTATTGAACTGTAAGTCTTTCTATTTAATTGAGTTTAATGCTCAAATAGAAAAGATATTTTAATTTTAGATGTGGCCACTGAAAAAACTAAGTTAAAGGGATACTACCTGACATCTCAAGGAAAAAACTCTGTTTTTTTTAAGTCAGTAACATTTATTTTACTGGGCCTAGTCTTTTTGAGGACCTATTTTGTTTTGATTGTCTCTCTTATTTTGCATATTTTTTACGTTGGGATTTTTTTTTCCTTCACTTTCTTGAAAGTAGAGTTGTAGTTAGTATCCTAAATCATGTAAGAAGTTGATGTGTTTTCTCAAAAATGTTATGAAGCACATAATTTGCTTGAGTGCTGCCAAGGCTGAGAAAGGAGGGAAAGTCTGAGTTCAGACTTTTTAACCTTCTCCCAAAGCAGAGCCAATAATGAATATGAAGCAGGGGAAACAGCTTTCTCTTCACCTAGTTTGCTTTATGAGGCTATACTTTTACTTACAGATTCATTCACATTTCATCCCCTGGTGTTTTTAAGAAGTCTTTCCTACAAAAATATTCAGCAGTTTCCAAATGACTCAGTTTAACACAAAGACACACTCTGTATTCTATATACACTCTTCCTCCCAAATAAGCTTAGAAAACCAGACATATTCATACTTTGTAAATATGCAGAGCATCACAGAATGCATGAATCAGTGGCCAATAAATTGTTTGGAAAGTGTTCTTTGGAGCACTTGTTACAGTGTTGGAAAAAAGAAGATAAAATATTCAACAAAACCCTATTGTATGAAAGCTCTATGAACTTTTAAATGATTTAGACCAACAAAACTTTTAACAATGTACATATTCTGCTCTTTCACAGAAAGCTGGATGGCATTCCAAGTCCTCCTCTTTTTTTTTCTCTTTATATTTCCCTGAGATACTTGTGAAACAGTATAGAAATTGTTCTTAGAACTGAAATTACTCTGTTCCTCACTTACATCTTATTCCGTCCCCATCCCTGGTATACCTCACAATCCTGTTACTCACAGCAGCAGTTCTGGAATAGCAGCAGAATCACAGGCTCTGCTTGGTCAAGCAAGCTCTTGTTTGGTTTTTTTCCTTTCTCCAGAGACTTATTTTAAAAAAATTCCACAGCACATTTGCTCACAAGTGGATAATTCTACTCAGTTACACTCTTTGTACCAGTTTGTACTGTACACCAGTTTGTGCCCTGACCTCTCATGCACTTCTCTTACAACTGGAAAGGTTAAAACAGAGATTAGCCTTTGTGTTCTGTTGGTTTTTTTTTCCCCCTTTTCTTTTCAAATGGGAATCTGTCCAAAAGAACTGACATGATTTTAGATTTGGCACTTCAGAGATTTTTATCTGACTTTTAGGAAATTCAGACACTTAACTCTTTAGGGATTCTCTTTTAGTGAGAAAATTTACTAAAACCTGGTGGAGAGAGCAGCCCAGCTCCCCAAGAAAACTGGAAATTGTTGCAAAATATTATTGTATTTTTGTGCACACAGTGCCTAAACAGATGTCAATCCACCAGAAAAACCCCACACCACTTTATATACAGCAACCCTGTGAATACAAGTAGCCCATAAGGATCAAGTCAAGCCCTTCATACCAACACCAATTCTACAAAAATAATTAGTAAGAGCTTCTATGAAAGAATTGATTTATGATACAGAAAAAAACCCACCAATCTCCCAGGCATTACAAAGCTTACTGTATGGAAGAGAAAAACTGAACACTTTGCAGAGCAGTCTCAAACCCAACTATTTTCTGACTATCAAAAAAATAAGGCAAAAATAATTAGAGAATATATAATTAATACTTTCCATTCTCAATACCATATGTTCTTTTCTTTTAAAAGCCTAAAATTTGTGAGTAAAGAAAAAAAAAGTTTTCTCCTTTGCTGATAAACAGATAATTAGAACCAAACTAGGCTTGAAATTAGATTATATACTTTTACAAGAGGCTCTGTACCTAAAGAATTATAAACTAATTGCAGGGGAAAAAAAGGTAGGCTTGAATTTATTGAAGCACAGGATGAGGCAAACTTTCAGAGACTAAGCTTGAAATGAGAGCCTTTTGTAGTACAAACACACGATGAGACAGTCTTTCATAGCATTTCAAGCTTTTCCATACTGCATTGTCATTGCAGCCAAAGAAGCTGTCATATATGATAATTTTCACTGTTTTGAGTAAGAACCTCAAACAGATCAAAAGCAACTTTCAAGTTGCTTTGCGGTTTGTAAATATATTTAGAAATTACTTTGTATCATAAACAATAGCTCTCTTAAGGACTTCAAAACGAAAGCTGTTAGTTATGTTACCTAAGGAAAGTAATGTTATTTACTGAGAATAGTTCCCAACACTTGGAGTGGAGAGAAACGTTCACCTAAACAGCAAAATACAGGAATGACTTTGTAAAGCATACATGTACACCTGTATTGATTACAGTTCCTGCTGAATTTTCAATTTCAATTTCATTGCTTTTAGTTCTCTTAATATACTGGAAACACCACTGAATTGTCTCAGCCCGGGGAAGATGTGACTGTTAAATATTGGAAAATATGTATTAGACTGCATGAACCTTATAATTTCCTCTGCTGGAGAAAACCCCCAGACCTCCTCATGTTGGTGCTCATTGTGCTTGGAACAGTCATCATGTCAAAGCTGCACACTGTAGGTAAAGGCACTAGCAAGGGTTAGAAGCAAAATATATTGTTAAAACATGGTGTATTTGGAACATCACATGGAGAGCTGATTGCAGGACTGGCACCTAAAGGAAGAAAAAGCCAAGGCTGACACCAAGGAAATAGCAAATAAAAAATATTATGTACTCCAAGAAGATTCAGATTAAGAAAGTCATTTAAGTTACTTATCTACTTGATTAGTAAATAGTGAATTTACCATTAATTATTCCATTTCCCATACTGTCTAGTCACTGCCTTAACACAGCTACGTCAGTCTGTTCTCATGGCTCTTAGTTACCAGGAGAATAGTCCCCAGAGATGCTACAACCCAAAAATTGTCACTGATTAGTAATTTATGAGCTAGACTGAAAAAAGTGGTCTTTTTAATACATTCACACTTGGAAAATGCAAATTCAAATTTTTTTTTTCCTGGAAACATTTTTATTTTTGTAGGACAAACGTGAGGATGTCATGTTGACAAAAATATACAACTTATTTAGGGTATGTACAAGTGCACGAAGTACTTATCTTTATTAAAAATTTTAGAGAAGCTGATTTTTTTCCATTATGTCCAGATCCAAATCCTTATTTCATTTCGTGACAAATGTTGGAGGAATTTGCACTCTTAGATTCTCCTAAATGCTGTACGTGGAAAGATCCTTTGCTAGTCACTTAATCTTTATTACTGCTATATAGGGAGGTTTTATTCATTTTAAATCATACAGATCCCAAAACAATAATCTAAAAGGCAGACTTAACTGAGTTCCCTTGGAAGCACACCACTCAGATTATTTTCTCTAAATCTCTAAGGCCATTAGCAGAAACCTGATAAATGAGAAATAGTACTGAATAAAAAGAGTGTTACTGCAAGGCTATAATTTCATTTTACAGAATTTTTCTAATAATTTAAGTTTTTAATAGTGCCAAGATTAACTGAGTCATACTTCATTACATTACTTTGCTTCAAATATTTGACCTTTTTGATTTCATTAATGGAAAGTATTCTTCTGTTCTGTGAACATTATTATCACTATTGTTGTTTTCCATTAATTTGCCTAGCTTTTGAAGTTCAAAAATATGTACATAAACAATCCAGATAATTATCAGTTTCACCTTTTGGATACTGGTGTGTGTTGCTGAACATTCAAAAAATCACATTTACAAATCTGTAACAACACTTACAGTAGAAGTAAACATTTGTGAAAGAAAAATCACATATTCTCAATTATTCTTGGTTCAGCAGTTTTGTGTGCATGCACACAAACAACAAATAAGCCAAAATAACTCAAAACAAATCTAAATAAACACCTCCTTTAAAATTCTTGTATAAACCATTCTGTACAGATCAAATATCTACCAGGAGCAGCTCCAAAAATTTCCCATTAATTTCCTTGATCAACATAACTCCATTTTGTGCATTCATTTGTAAGGACTACTTCTCCTTGTAAGCAATACTCCCTACTCCTAGTGGATCCTGCAATAATTTAGTAATTCTTCCCTTTCCAGGAGGCACTAGGACACGTATTTTCCCTGATTTTCAATCCCACCTCAGAAAAAAATAGAGCTGATAACTATTTCCATAGGCTTGCAAGGATAGAGGTGGCTGCTGAACCTGGCTCTAAGTGCAGTGAATGTAAATCAGAGTGGACACAAATGTGCTTACTGATGACTGAAGAAAATTTTCTAGTGTTTGTGATGGAGGGTACTATATACCCAAAAGGTTTCAGAATTTACCTCCCTGCTCACCATGGCTTCCCCTACTCAACATCTTTTTAAATTTAATTTGAATTTCACCTTCAAAAGAAGGATTTCCATTCTTGTCTATTTGAAGAGCCTTGGAATAGAAAAGTAAACCATAATTTTCCCATCTCATAGATTTATTTTTCCTAAAATTTGCCCTGTTTTTAAGGTCTCTCAAATGACAATAGCAAAGCCACAAACATGCCTTACCTGCAAGAAAAAAATGGCTTGTTCAAATAGGGATTTACAAAGTACTTGTACTTTTCTACCACAGCCCTAGCAATTAAGAGTTGGACAGTATTTAATTAGCTCATCAAGTCAAACTACATATACTTTTCTTCAAAAGAACTGTATCAGAATTTTATAATCTGCCTCTTCACAAACTGAACCTTCCTACTGAAAACAAATTATTTTATTCCTTCTGGAAATGTGAATCATGTCCTAAATCCCTCGCCATATAACTAATACCTCCTGGACAGAGAGAGATCAAACATAAAAAGTCTAAGCCTTAATCCTCATCCCCAGACAATGCAAAGCAAGTTTAGAAAGCAAACATGTGCTTGAAAAAGGCAGGTTCTGCTCCAAAGGCTGCAAAACATAATCAGCATTGAATGCTATTGTTGCTTCCATACCAGTTTGCCCTTCATTTTACAAAAGGATATTTGTGTCCAACAACAAACTGTTTTTAACAGCACTAGAAGCTATTTATCAAGGTTATTACCTTTAGACTGAACCAATCTGAGAAAATGTTAGTTTTACATCCTTCCTCATTTATTACTTGAGGATGCATGCAAATGCCTGCATACACACACACTTTTACTTCAAAATAGATGGTACATCACTTGAAAATTTCCTTCATATATTTGAAGCAGCAAAAAGCTGAACTTTCAAGTCATTTTAGCCTCTTAAAAGCTTTATTAACTTCATTAAGAAAAGCAGCAATGATTCCTGACTAAAACCATCCTGCAAATGAAGAATATTACTGTTCAGAGGTAGATTAATCATTTGCAGGATCTTTAAAAATGTTTAATGCTGTTGTTTTTTTGCTTGGGAGTCATTCTTGGCATGCCAGTGCTCCATTTTGTATTACATTCTTCAGTAAGACAATGAATAACTCTTATCTAAAGAGCAATTACAGATCCCTAATTTCAACTCCTTCATTTCCCTTAATTAGAGAATTTACCAAGGGCAGAATATATAGGCAAGCTCCAACTGCCATTAACAGTAAATGAAATTTGTAGAAGTAAAGTATTTGAAACTTAAGCCTCATGGCAGCTTCAGAGTTAGTTTGCATGGTTTTATAGATGCCAGAGATACTGCTGATTTCTGGGTAGGTGAACTACCCCTCTTTTTGGGACCATAAACAAAGTCCACTTCCACCTAGCAAGCAGTTTTCATGTTTCTTAAAAATAAAAGCAGATACAAAGACCACGTTTTGCAACCTGGTGTCCAGCTCTGTCCCTGGATGGGCACCCTGATTTTCTCCCAGAGAACACACTGGAATGCCCAAAAGCTATGTCAGAAAATGTGGCTTGCATTCCCACATCCTCAGTTCAGTCACATTCTCTGTAAAACTTTGAGCTACATTTTATCTTGCTAGCAAGTTTGATTTTGCTTAGAAAGAATTTTTCCATGCTAGTTTTCAGAATGCACTATGACATCTGGGAATTTTATAAATGTAAATGCTTACCCATTAGCAGCGTCACAGAGTTTTGAATCTTATAATGTTGTCTTCTCTGTTGTTGGCTGGTAATAGCAATGTGAATGCAGACATTCTAACTTGTAAAGTTCAAACTTCTACACTGTGCTTATTAAAGATTGTTTACAGCATGCAAACCCATGTAGTAGTATAAGAGGAGCTAGAACTTTCTTCAAAGTGATTTGTTGGATAGACTAAAGAAAATCCAGTCATAGAGAAACAAAAAATGTCTTTCTTTTTTCCAGACCTTTCAAAGAAATTGCAATTTTCAGAGAAAATCTTCAGCTCTACTCTTACATTTTAACTTCTCTTATTGTAGAGCATGAAAGGATTTTCAAAAGATTTTTCTTGTGGTAATTTCTTACTAAACACTGTAGGTGGTAAATTCAGAATGTCTAGACTAAAAATGAGATGTTACCTCAGAGACTAATAAAAACTGTACAGGTTTCTCTGTGCTTCAAAATATTTTATAAAAGGTAAAAAATAATACTTAATATGCTGTCATCTTTAACTCTTACCTTTCTTTGAGGCAAGTATTGACAAGCTTTCTTCAGCAGAAGGAAGTTCTCTCTGTTTAAGAGAATTATAAAATACAATGTATTAAAAAGTTAAATTCTGTCAGTGGGCAAAAGACTGGTAAGATATGAATTCAGTAATCATGCCTAGATATGAAAAGTAAAAACTTTTTGATTACCTCAAAAATATGAATCATTCTCATGGAGTTAGATGATAATCTTTTAAGTTGTTTATTCTCCTTGTGGTTATCAGTATATCTTAATACCTAAAAGTTAAATGATCACTGGATGCTCTGCAGATATCTCTTTGGAAGTCAATTTGTTGTCAGTATCTGTTCAACATTCTCCCTGTTCTTAGTTTTATAAAATTTAATTGAAAGAAAATTTTGTAACAACATAGAACAGTGCCTTGATTTTTTCATACCCTATTTTTTAGCAGTTTTTCTGGCATTAATTTCTTTACCTGCAATGTTGTTATACGTCTGTCAGAAACATTAGAGAGAAAACTGACCAAAAAAAACCCCAAAAAACAAACCAAACCAAACTAAACAACAACCGACAAACCCCAATAATACCACAACACAATTCCTGCCTCAGAAAATAAGATCTGATTTTGATGGCTGCTCTGAATACCAAACTGCTCTGAGTGTTCTACCTTTGCAACCAGCAATGTAAGCTGCAAACATGGAATAAATTCATCCACACACCTTCCCATAGTCTCCACCTCTTTTTACTTCAGTGGGTTAAATTACAGATATTCCCATTTCATAAAAATAAAATTAAAAATTTTGTTCTATTTTCTGAAGAAAAATAATCCTGTCTCCTTCAGGTGTTGTTTTTACCCTTTAATATAGAAAAATATCCATGCCATTGGATTCTGACAAGTACATCGCTAAAACCATGTAATAATATTTTAAAAATCAGCATTTTTTTAAAAAGTTTGGTAGATGTGATATTGTTTTGTATTTGTGAAGGTCCCATTTTGTGTTATGAAAGGCAATTAAACACTGGTGCATTTCAAACAAAGTCATGGTTGATGTGTAATGTTCTCACAATATTCAACTATGCAAACAAGCACACAGCAAGGGGGACAATCTTTTCCTAAATTTTGGAGCTCTTAGACAGATTTATTATGTATCCCACAGAATTTAATTTCCTTAGCACTACTTACCATATCTGGATTTCTTATCTCTACTGCAGTTGCCACTTGCCTTAAAGAGGCTCTCAACAATGTAGCACATACATACTTTTCCATAGACTTAGAATTTCCTCCTAAAAATGATACTTAAGTGATAGGTAGTAGGGAGAAATTTGAAAAACAAGCTTAAGTTGTGACTGAAAACGCCAGCTCAGCCTACATAAACTATGTGTAGTGTGCAGCTTTTCATAACAGACAAAAAAAAAATACATTTCTTAATTAAATGACCCTGTCCAGCTAAAAAAGTAAATCTACAATATACCTCCTGTACCATTGTTTGCAGTTAAACATGAAGGAGATCCTCTCAACTGGCCTTGGGTGTTGAGTGGCAAAAATCCTGAAGCCTGAATGTTTCTCTCACTGCAAAGTTCAAAGTCAAAAAGCTGCTGTAAAATACTGTTCATGTGCATTATGTACATGAACTGAGAAAATAATCAACCATGGACATCATCTTACATCCAATAAGTACAGAAAATGTTCCATGTTTGCACCACATAAGCTTTGGTCACATTGATGCACACAACTAGTCAAGAAGCAGCTTTCAGACAGAGCAGGTCCTCACTTTATAAAAGCCACATTCCTCTTTCCAAATAAACTTCACTTGTTCAGGGACTGGGTGATTCCATCCTTCATGATATTCTCTAACTACACCTCAATAGTTGTAACTTGCCTAGACTCTTCCTCTAGTTCTTTGTAAAAGTTGGTTATTTGGGGTTGGTTTTGTTTCTTTCTTTTTGTTTTTCCACAACCTTGCAACCCTCAAGACTTTCTGGCACTGAGCAAGCAGGGGTTTGCCCACATCTCCTCTGTCTCTTTTACAGAGAACAACAACACAAATCATTTAATTTATCTGCTCTGCACTTTTCATTGAATTACAGCTCCTAGAAGATAAATAAAAATTCCCATTCGCTACTCTGATTACTCAGGTAGGGCAGCTTGAAATAAATAATAAATAACTTACCTTATTTTAATCCATTCTGATGAATTTACATCTGTATGGATAGTAGAATGATAAGATTTAAGGCATGTACTACTTGTGTTCCCTTTATACACCAATGTGCAGAATTTCTTTTGTATTGAAAAGAGTATTTATTATCACTCATCACATGGCAGTAATAGCAGCATTGCTGATATGTTCCAAGTTAGCTTTAAAAGAGAAAGGTTAAAATTGAACAGACAACCACTGAAGATATCATTCTGTTAAGCCAGCTGAATTCAAGATATTCTATTAAAATAATTTCTCTCCATTGTTGCTCAAAGGCTGATTTACAAGAACTGAAATAAAACCGCTCTGAATTATATTGTAAAAAATACCTATAACTCTGAACAGGCAAACTTATATTAAAAAAAAAAAAGAAAAAAAAAAAAAGACAGCAGGATGGAGAAATGTGTATCTTTTTTTTTTTTTTTAAATTTCTAACAATTTAATTTCTAATCATATGGAGAAGAGGAATTTGTGAGCTTGAGTTCTTATTATAGCTTGAAAAGGTACAAAAATCAATTTCTGCTTCTAAAAAATCAAGGTGAATACTTTGCAGAACTGTTCTTACTACTTTGATGCTTTCTGTGTCTCCTCCATTAAAAAAGCATTACTGGAGGGAGCCTCAACACCACTGCTCATATCTACCTGTAGAACCTGCTCATTAAAAGGTTACTAAGTTTTATACTGTATAGAATAAATTTTCAAACCTAATTCAGTTAGAGAATGAACAGCTTCCATGGGAAAACAGATCAGAAGATGTGGTTAATTTTGAATCTGCTTCATCTCTCCTGAAGCAAAATTATGTAGCAGGATTACACTGGTAGGCTTGGTGTATGCTTCAGTACATGATAGATAATATTCTTCTTGTGATTACAGTATTCTCAGAAAGCACAGGAGTCACATACTATCTGGTGATCTGCTTTGGTTTCTGTAGCAGTATTTTATAACTGAAGCAGCACAACCTCAAGGTAACTAGTAGTGCTACTTCTAAAGAACGTTTCATTTTTTTCCCTGAATAATGTTCACTACTACAGCTATCCTCAAATTATAAATAAAAGAAAAAAACTTTGTAATTACAGGAGCAAGATACAAATATTAATTCGACTACGCCGTGGAATTTTTATTAGCTTATGTATAAAAATTCCCTCTTGTATATTCAATTCATTCTATTAAAAAATAAAACAACTGTAAAACAACTATAACTCATCCAAGTTGAAAGCCTCACTCATGAATATTGTTTGCCCAAAGAATGACAGCAAAGCACGTGGGGATGCTGAAAGCTGATAGTTAAGATATGCATAAACAGTGGTTTTCCCTATTGCATATTCCTGTTGCAGAAAGACTCAATGTTCCATAGTTAATTTATTAGGAGTGTACTGTGCAGTTCCTAGATAGATTCTTAGCTTTGTAAGATAAAGGAGACTGAAGATTCAGTTTTTAGAATTTGATTACTAGACTTCAGACTCTAAGATATTTCAACTAATAGTGCATATTTTATTTTTATACTGTTTTTATCCATGACTTTAAATAGAATGTGAGACAACCTTTACAACTTTCAAAGTTTACAGCTATGCCATCGGTCTCCAAAATCGTTTCAGCTCCTATAACAAATTTATTCAGAAAAACTTTTTCCTCATACCAAATCTTCTTATTTTATGATCATTTACACAAAGTTCCAAAGAGCACTTAAGCAGTTAATGAGCAGGAAACATGCTGAAAAGGTTAACAGATATGGGATTGACAAGGTTAATAGGTGTGGGATAGCCAGACTTTGTCTTTTAAGACACCAGGTTCAAGTTTATTTACTATTAATGATGAGAGAAAGGTGTTCTGTTTTTGTTTTTTCCCTGGTGTCAGAAAAACTGTTAACTGCATATCTGGTCTTAGTCTTAGTCCATCTCTTTCCTTGTCACTAACACAAAACCAAAAAAAAAAAAAAAAGAAAAAGAAAAAATCATTTCAGACACATACCAAGCATTTATTCATACACAGCAGACTCTGTGGAATTACTGATTTGAAACTGATGTAAATACTGGAAAACTCCTCTGCTGGCCTCTGTCAACCAGAACTGAAGCACTGGAAGAAGATAACCTATACTATAGTCTCTGCCTGTGAGCAACTGCTTAAGACCAATTTGTATCAGAGGTAAACCAGCTAAAAATGTTCTGAGTGGAATTACTGAAGAGGTAAAACACTACGGGTAAAGCTCTCCAGAATGTGACTTGAAAATTTTTAAAAGAACTTACTCTACAAAATGTCAGTACCAGCAGTAAGACAGGTGAAGTTTTGGCAGTAGTTACTTCAAAGGGACACGATGCTTTGATGGTTATGAATATAGAATAAATATCTGGGAAAAAAAAAAAAAAAAAAAAAGGCAAAGTTATTGAAGAAACATCACACATATTTTGCTTAGGGAATTGTAAGACACAGAAGATGCTAATCATACAATTACAAGGCTTGAATGATAAAGTAGCCTCTGGAGGAGTGTTTGCAGAAGGTGAACAGTTTGTGTTATGCACACAGCTAGATACTTAGTCAACAGATTTGTCAGTAGTACTTCCACAAGGCCAACTGTGCCAAGGCAGCAGATGTGCACAAGCAGGACTCACCAGCATGAGTCAGTAATGCAAGGTGGTTTTGAATGAAATCTGCTTCAGATTTCCACTTTCAGCATAGGTCAAGTTATACCATCATCTCTTCTGACGGCCTGTAAACTCTCCAAAGATGAGTTCACAGAAAGCAGAGAAGCAAAGGCGTTGCTAGCTCTAACATCTTGGCTGCAATGTGTGTTCAGAACAAGACATTTTAACAACTGTGGGGGTCTGTACCCCTCCAAGGGACAGGTACCCCCCAGACACAAGTCAGTGAAGCTCCATCTGCATAGATCAGGTTTGCAAAGGGCCACGTTACACAGGGCTGAAATAATTTTGAAATCAAAGACTGACTGAAACAGATTTTCTATCAGATTCCTGTCTCAGAACAAATGCATGATGAAGGCTTCCCTCACTTTTCACAGATTAAAATAAGACTGAGCCCACAGACTAAGATCACAAAGCAGCTGTCATCCCCTACTCCAAGAGCAAGATGTAGCTGGGCTTTCATACGGGGAGTGATGGACTCACTGCAGTCATAGCACTACAGACAGCAAGCTGATACACTGCTCAGGAAAAAAAAATATCATTGATATACAGAGAAATCAATGTAAAAAATAGTGTACTTTTTAGTAAGTGGCGAAGGAAGTGGAATTCAGCATCACCACACTGGGACAATAATCCTCAGGCATGATGATTGTATAATATATTTATATTTGTCTTTGTATTTTCACATCCCTCTCCTTTTTGAATTCTGTTTCCTTGTCCAGCTATCTTACTATAATTGCTCTTGGTTTTCTCTCCTCAAAGAATGTACTATTATTAACTTATTAATCTTTACTGAATGTGAATGAATCTATAAAATTAACACAAAGCAAAACCAGAGATGAATAAGTAATGAAATAACTTCTCTTTTATTTCTCTTAACATCTCTCTATTTGGTCACCACCCTCCCGATTTTAATGTCACCGCTTTGAGATCTCTTTAAAACCACAAGCACAGACCCAGAAAAGAAATATACAACAGAAAACAGAAATATGATTGCCTCAGGGAAAATACTAAATAATTCTTTTCCTTTTTTGAGAAGTATCATTTATTCATAGAAAAAGCCACTTAGATAGTTCTTAACAGAAGCTTTTATTTCCCTTCCTAGAGAATGAGAGTCATGCACTGTGACTGCAAAGCTGTCATATAATGTTTCAGTAAAGCCAAAGGAAATTTGTGTATTTAAGAAGCTTTTTCAGACAGGGAGAATAAGGCACTGGGAGTTACTAAGTGGCTCCTTTTGGGTGACAAGTTTCTCATCACAAACTGCCCTGGAGGACAACTTGGAGATTCAAAGAGAATCTGCAGAATCTGACAAAACGCAGTGGAGTGGAGGGGTGAAGGACAAGAGGAACCTTTCTTCTGCTCCCCACCAGGGAAAAATTCCTCAGGTGGCCACAGCTTCCAGCACAGCAGTTTGACTGCTGGTTTTGGTCAGATTAACAGAACAAAGCACAGCATGTATTAGTAAAAAAGCATTCTTTTTATTTTGTGTGTAGGCAAACCTAACCAAATTAGAAACTGCAAAGCAAAGCTGCTCTTGGTGGAACTTACAGGAAGGATCCAGATGCTGACCTCCTGTCTCCTACACGTCCCTGGAAGTAGATGAAACCTCCTGTAATAACATATTTGGGGGTTACCTGTGCAGCTGAGGGTTCTGGCCCTGGTATAGGGATGAAAAGCCATTTTAACATCAACTGGTGGACATGAAATTGCAAGCAGTACATGGAGGCTATGAGAAAGCTCAATTGAATAAGGAAGTCTGGCCTCTGAAACACTCAGGATGGAATCATCAGGCACTAACTAATGAGAAGTCAAGCCTCGGGGAAGACAGAAGCAGGAAAGAGAAGCTTTCAGGAATACAGAGAGTAAAAAAATATGCAGAACAATTGTGACTTCTGTATTTCTCATCTCCCATTGCAAAATATTCAGAAACTTTGTAAAGTGAAGAATTCATGAAGTGCCAGTTACTTCTTTAAAGAGAAATAAATTGAGGGTGATTATTTAAAATTGGCAGATAAAAGCTGAGAGCCTAATTATCAACTCATTTCAAAATGTGTGCTTTTGCAATAGAAGTTGGTCAGGGATCAGTTTGCATCCCTTGAAGAACTGCCTTGAATCAGTAGTCTGAGATGTGAATAAACCATTATTCTGTCAACTTTCAGACATTCAACACATCTAAGAGAGACACAGTGCAGAGTTTGGAAGGCTTCCCAGAAGGTTTCTGAAATTAACTATCAATGGAGTAAAATTTGAATTATAAAGAAACTGGGGTTTTGCAGATTCAACAGAAAAGGCTGCTCCAAATGGGCACATTTACTTGTCATCACATCAGTCCACTTTCCTCAAAGATGAGAGTGAGGAATTTAAGTTTAGTGAGAAGAGAGTGAGATTCTTATAAGGAGAAACGAAATGAATTTGTGTATCCCTTTCAGTTGGCATGCTGAAAGCATGTGAAGAAAACTGACCTTTATCTTCCTGTGAATTGGAAGACCAGAAGGGAAGATTTTAATAGTTTCAGGATTTTCTATCTGACTCAGTAGAAAATGATATGCCTTAGTGAAAAAAAAGACAGAAACAGCTTATCAGCAAATTAAGCCAAAGTATTTTACTTTACTCCACAGAATCATTCAGTAACTTCACTTTTCTGAAGATTTTATTGATACTAATTGCACTAAGAAATACAGATGCCTGATAATTTTTATATATAGTTTCATATCAACAATAGCCATTACGGGTTGGGATTAATTCTAAATGAAAGCTGTACTAAATTTCCAATAATCATATTATTTGCTCACCTCAAATGTCTCATTTGATTTGTTTTTTAATTAGAAATTAAGTTTTGCTGTTGCAGTTTTAAAACTTTTTATGTATGGCTTTTTCCTGCAAAACACATTATGCTGTCCTCTAAATAATATGAATTTTATAACTAAAACTAGAACAGAACACAATATTGTAGTGAAATTGAAAGCTAAACCAAATAAATATAATTTTATAAAGATTAATTATAAAAATTATTTAAAGTTCACAGCCATAACTAAATTTGTAAATTAAAAGGGACAGATTACTATTAGCATGGTAATTCCTGGTTTTCTGTGGCTTTGGTAGCCTTAGTCAGCAACCTGGACTGCAAGGAACGCAAGATACATATATTATTTTTGGAAATTACAAAATTTCTTCTTAATAATGAAAAGGCTCTGATTCCTAAGATTTTCACTCACTCATTTTGTCTGACAGGCTTCCCCAAAGGATGAGGCCACTCAGTATCAAAGTTAATCGCTTTCTGCTCACTTCTGCGAGTATTGTAGCTGTCATCTGTAATCATTGGGTTGGGATCAAGAAAACTGAAACATCAGTGAGTATTCCTGTATTGGGACCTTCTGAGACCTCAAGATAATAAAGACAGGTTTTGCAGTTTTTATTTTTCTGAGAAATTCAGACAAGTCCTCAGGAAAACTTAGAGAAACCATTGAGTGCCATTTTAAAGGTTTACTATGTCCCTGTTAGATAAAGACCTTTCTGAAAGAATTAAGAAGCACAAACTACACTTAAAAGCACTTTCCAGCACCCTTAAAAAAAGATTAAAAATAATTAAAAAATGGAACCCTCTCCAGTCAAACAACAGCCATCCTAAGCACAGGTAATTGAAATAGAACATTTTATGATTAATGATGGATATGGACTAGATGATCTTTCAAGGTCCTTTCCAACCCCTAACTTTCTATAATTTTATGAGCTTTCTATGAATAAATGTGATTTAGAAACTGCTTAGAACATACTCACTTCTGCTGTTCAAGCCTGTTACAGCAACCTCTGAGCTGAGGTTTTACAGAGAGTTTCTGAGATATATTTATCTTTGACAGGTATAACCTCCAGGTCTTATTATCATCTTAAGAGTTCTTTAAAGTTCTGGAAAAAAGTCAAGAAAGGTAAGCTTTCAGGAATGGTCTAAATCCATCTGAGACTCTTGCCTCTCTGGACAAACCACTGACTACACCCGAGCAAAGATGAAGTGTAATCCTTAGATCCACAGAAAAAACAAACAAACAATCAAAAAAACCACCAATGATGCACAGTGAATCTAGGGAAAGAGAGGACACCACTTCAGTTGGGGCTTCCCATGTAGAAGAGCTCAAGTCTGGTCTCTGCCAACTCCACCTCCAGGTTGAAGCACCACCAATGACTACAACCAACAAGAACACCATAACACTTGTGAAGCACTAAAAATCTAATTCTCATTTGCTCTGATTAATGCTTGAATCTGAATGATTAACAGACAGATTGCCTGAAATTTCACCACAAATGGTAATTTGAAGCCTTAGGTTTGCCTGGTGTCTCAGTCCCTCAAAATACTTCCATCATATTGGAACACCAACTTCCCTGCAAACCAGCATTTTCCTCGCCTTTCTATTTTATTTTTTTTTTTTTTTTCAATATACTACTTTCTTCATTCGACAGTAGTGTTATGTACCATGGGGTTTAGATAAATATTGCAAGAGGTAAACCTATCATTCAAGACATGAAAGATAAAAAGATGAATTTGATAAGATAGAAGATCTGAAGTCCAAGAAAAGTATTTCAGTTTTAATCCACTGCTGAATCCTTAGTAGATCCTCCATACACTACAGAGCAACAATTCCTTTCATAGGATTATTTCCAATACTGAAGTAGCATCCAAGCCCAGCCCAATACAGTGTTGTGGCCCATGCAGGCATATAATCAGATACTACTCATTCCATAACTAGAATTCAATTCCTAGAAAGCTAATTTGACCTCAACAGATATTGAAACAATAATCATCTTACACCTATTGATAATAAGCTGCGCAATGTTTTGAGATCTTTGCAGAAAGATGACAGCTTTTAAATGGATTTTACAAGCAAACCGTTTAAGTTTTCCTCTTATCAGTAACTATTAATATCTAATTTAATCACTTTTGTTAAGGATAGAGAACAAGTGTTCCTTCAAACCATTGCCACTGTCAAGTGTGGCTGAGAATTGGAGCAGTTATGGACTGTTGGTGTGTTCAGGGCTCTCCCCAGACACAGAGTGAAGCAACATTGCTGCAGTTGTTTCCCTGATGAGAACACATTTTCCTCTTTATCTTTGCCACCTCCTGCATTACTCCGAAGTGAAACAAGCAATAGAAGAGATCTGACAAAAAATTGGATACCTCCCTTTTTGAATGAGTTTGAATTTACATGTGTAAAAGGACATCAGTAATTTTCTCACATTTTCCTAATCTTCCCTGATGGATTCAGGCCACGCTTTTCATTTACTCCAGATGCGATAACCAAACTGTCAGCTATGTTTCAGCTTTTCCTTTAATCTTTCCCTGGAGCCAATAATAAAAGATTAGTAATTGACAGTGGTTGCTAGGCTAAAGGTAATGCTTATTTTAAACATGGGAAGCAAGAGCTGTATTCTTTGAAGGGATAATTTGTGGGAGGCCAGAAAATTGGATTATTTTGTTATCTGTTGTGTAAATGACAAAGATATTCAGTGTCCTTAAAATGTCAAGGCAAGCTTAATTAAAAATTTCCTACCTAATTTGAAGGTGGGAGAGGAGAAGGAAAGAGAGGGAATGGAGCAACGTCTACAGGTAATTTAGAAACTTTACCAGGAAGCACATGACATCAATAAAAGTTAGAAAAAATGTAAAAAGGATACTCCTGCTCTGTTGTACAAATACTCAGTCTCAATATGGAAGCAGCTTTTGCAGAAACATGTATTTCAGTTAGATGGAGATGTGTGTTCTTAGATCACCTTCAGAGAGGTCACTTTCACTATTAATAGAAGTGTGGTTACACTGAAAATGTGTGAAGGGAAATGGACAGCTAGAATTTGAGAGAGATAGAAAACATAACAGTTCAGCATATGTCTATCTTTAAAGACACTCTCACTTTCAAAAACAGTTGGCATTTGCAATTATAAAAGCTCTCTTAGTATTGTATATAATTTAAAATAACATTTTCTGCAATCAAATCTCCAGAAAAAAGGATAGAAAATGGGACTGTATCCTCCTATAAATATTTTATGCTGTTAAGTACAGATTGTCTCTGAAAGTTTACTTTGTCAAATTAGTAATAGTTCAATTAGCATTAAGACTAGAGTTCAAGAATACACACAGTGATGAACTAAATTTGACTAAAGGCCTGAAAAAAATAACTAGCTGACTCATTATTTTTGAGAGAATCTAAAGGTCACACAAATCAATTTTGGGATAAATTTTCCCAGTGAAACAATAAGATGTTTTTTATGGCTACAAATCAGCAGATAATTTGAATGTTTGAGTCTTTAAGAGTGGATAAAGTGGCACAGCAGGGTGATTTATAAGATGGAATTTTAAAAATAGAGAAGGAAACCCAAGAATTTTTGTATCTAGAAATATTACTAATTTTTTTTTAAAATACTTCTACTTTCCTAAAAAAGGTATTTGGACTGAAAGTAGAGATGATCTAAGTAGAGAAAGTAGAGTTTATGATGCTTTTCCAAAAAAGCAGAGAACATGGAGAGTGCCTGAATCACAAATGCCTCCCATAATGTGGTGATCTATATTTATTGATACATCACAGATGGGACACACTTGAGGGAATGGAGCTGAGCACTGTGAGAAGTTGCATAGGATTTTTGTCTTATGATGACTCCTTAAGAAGTGGTACTTAGAACCCTGTTACACATCAAAATGAAAAAAAAAAAAAAAAGATGCAAAAGGGATCCTTGGTAGGTGACACTTGGGAAAGGATACTTTATGTTTGTTGTTGACTTGAAAACATTACCTTCCTGACAGGAGAGAAGGGATGCAGCCTGTTGTACTGCACAGAGCTGGCAATGAGAGAAAGCTTTTACAGCAAAATCTTCTTTTCTCTTTTATGACAAAATGTGGCAGTTGGGATTGGTTTATGAGTTAAATGTCACTTAGGAGCACTGAAAGGGGACTCCCAAACCAATTTTTCTTGTCCATAGCTTCATCTGTCCCTCAGTGCTTGTCTGTGTCTCTGCCTGGACAGCCCTCGAGGTGCTGCTGCCACCCCCAGCATCTCCACTGCCCCCACCAGTACCAGCAGCAGAGCTGGGGAAGGGTCCCAGTGTACCAGGATAAAATATTTTAAGGAGTAGAGGGTGATCCTTGTCATGGATACGTATTTCACTGAGCGACTTTGTGATTGACAAAGAATTAATGTGTTGCACAGCAAAATCTCAGATTTGGTAGGGCCGAAGGACACCAAGAATGTTTCCTTACATCAAAAGGAGAGGATGAAACCAGAGACATGCACAAGACAAAATGAGAGAACTTGTTCCTCTTGTAAGTTCTTGGCCCAAAACATTTTCACTGATAATGCTACAAAGTGAACCACCAGCACTCCTGAGAAACCCAGGGGCCATGAGGAACTGAGAAAGAAGAGCTCATTTCCCTTCATAAAAGAATAAAATTGCAACACCTAAATTAAATGTTACAAAGAAAAAAAGTAATGAGAGCATTACGTTTTCATTTAAATTTATAACTAGGAGTTATTTCTAAAGACTCAATAGAAGTCTCTTAAAATTCCATTCATACTTCAGCTGGCTAAAATTCACACAACTAATGAAAGCAACAGTAAATCTGGACTGCAAAAAGAACAATTCCACTTAGCCATGACAAGGAGAAGAGCATCCCATGTGCCAAGATCCGTTAAATACCAGGGTGATTTTAACTGCTCAGCAAATGACTCACTGAAAAAGGCAGCAAATCATAAAATTAAGTCTTGGACTGAATTAATTCCCATCTTCTTTTCTTTCCCATATAGCTATGAAAAATATTATTTTCCTTCTCCAAAAAATAAAGAGCTGCAACAGTTATCAAAAGGTAAACCTGTGCATAGACTAGCTCCTGACAGAGCTATTTTTTTCTTTATGAGACACTAACCTCGGGAAAAGCCAAAAAAAAAATCTTTAGGAACGTTGATCATAATTACATAAGTACACTTAAAAATTGTTTGGCTCTGACTTGTCTGAGTTCTCTTTTACAAAAGAAACATTGTGACAGTTGAAAACAATCCAATCAATATCAGAATCTTCATGAAAATCCTCTTGTATTTACATTGTCATTATAAAAAAGGTTAGAACAGAGAGCAGAATTTTTGCACAGAGGTATGAAAGAAAAATTTAAATCTAACAGCACTTAGACGTAAATGACAGCAGCACTCTACAAAAAGATGTATTTACTTTAACAAGCTCCACATGATACAGATTCCTTTCATCTTGCCCTCAAATGTCATTCCACTGACCTGTAAAACCTATTAAAGTACGTTTAGCAACTTTTTCCCAAGAGAAAATGTCTATTAACATGCCACTCTCAGACAGGAGTTTGCTGATTTCATTGCAGTATAATAAATGGGGGAGCTTTGTCTCAAGTATTGCTTATCAGTTATGGGGCTCAACTCAACCCAAGACATTGAATTGAAACTTTAAAACCAAACTTGAAAATCAATGTTGTGGCTTTATGGGCTACTCCATTCATGGCTGAAAGGAGCTCACCTTCTATGTGGGGACTCATAACTGTAAATTTCAGTACAGAAAAATTAGGAATACAGAGTTTTGTGTTTTCCAGCTCCCATGACATGTGCACATCTATTACGCCTGTGGTTGCAATCAAACAATTCAGATTTCAAGGAAACTAAGAGGAATATTTTCCTCTGAGGTACTAAACACTGGCTTCTTTGATAAAGCTCATCTGACTGCAATACCAGTTAATATATTTCTTCAGTAGGACTTGGTGTGCCTCAATAGCCATAACACTGGATATTGCATCTACTCTGAAAAAAGGAACCATTCTAGGGTGTAATTTTTAACAAACAAACAAAAAAGATACTTTTGAAAAAATCCAATTGTTTCACATGGAGCAGTGAAACCTGGACTACTCGTGGCTTTTTCCTTCCCATCTTCAAGTCTAAATATCACATATCCAGGAGCATGAAGAGCTGACTGATTTTCATGCTAGCTCAGGGCTAGCTCTTTAGGCACTAGGTAAAGCCTAAATGATAAGGAATGGTTGGTTTGAATCAAATCCAAATACTGAACAAAGAAAATTGTTTTTAAGGACCAAGATCTGCGAGACACTCAACAGTCTGAAAGACTCTGCATGACACATTCCATAACTACAGAAGGCACAGATCTTCAAATGCTATCTAAATGTTTTGTGCCATATGCCAAACTGCATTGCAGCAATTTATTCAATTCCAGGCATATAAAGTAATAGCAATGTATATGATGGGTAGGTCTAACTGCTTCTGCTGCATCTCACCTTTCAAATCCCCTTTGAAAAATGTTATTTAGGATCACGTTTTTTAAAAACATCAGGTTAGAGCTGATGACAAATTTACTTAAGATATTTAAGATGTTCATTACTTCAGATTAGTACTGTTCCATCAGAAGGTGTTTTTATTTACAGCAGCAATTCACTTGGCATGTAGCAAGGGCAGAGCAGACAGGCTAAAAAGGGTGGAGTACATGGTAGAACTTGACTGCTGAAGAATTTATACAGTGGTATTGATCCCTTCCACCTCCATTCATTGCTCCCCAAGAACATAATGAACCTGGGGGTGGTTGTAAGGGGTCTTTTAAAACACTTACGAGTACATCTTCAAACAAGCTAATAATACAGGAAATATGAACTGAAGGAAAGAGAAATTATTACTTTAGAGAAAGTCAAGGAGTATGCAATTTCTTTCAATAGAGAAAGAGGAAGCATTTGGGTTTTTATATTTCACAATATGCAGATGAAAGTATCTGCAGTCCCAGTTTGATTACAAACAAAAATATGTTGCTTCTTCCTTGAAAAGATTCTCACTGTGGGAGTTTATGTAGAATTTTCATTTTGACTGTAATTAAGATAAGCATAAAAAGGTGTCTTTCAAGAGGGCATAATGACAAGACAGTCAAGAGCACAACAACAAATGTTGGCACCTTTCAATTTGATAGAAGGGATATTATTTCTGTTCAAAGACAGTTCCTTGATAATGATGATGATAAAATGCAGGTAAAACCTATAGAATATATTAAAAATGGTTAAACACCCCAAGAAACCATCTGTGGGAGGTTAAAAAATAGAGAGTAAATATATTTATGCAATTGACCCTCTTGATATGCCCCACTAAAGCTGATTTTTAACATTATTTTGTTACTCTATTTCATCTTGAAGCTTATTTTTCTTTTGCCAAAGTAATCTTCTCTTGAATCAGTTGTTTTCACTGCTGTCTTATCAAACTTCTGCAATAACTTTAAACATGAATATGCATGTGTGTTATTTATCTACATCAAATGTTTGAACATGCTTTCATCAGAAATTCCTGCAAGTTTTTCAAGGTTCTTTGTCAGAATGGTAACTCTTTCATATAGCAAACTCCTTACAAAGTTGATGTCTTCAGAGTAATGAAGTTTTGAGGATGACAGATTAAATCCCTGAAGGTTTAAAATCTTGAAAGCATTTTTCACAGAAATATTCTTCTTTTCTTCATTGCAATTATTAGGACTACATACCAGTTAAGAAAAACACTCTGCTGAACTTTCTAACCAGACAAAATACTCATGTAGTTTCACAATATATTCCTATTTCTACTATTATTTAAGAGTTTTATGATCTTCTATGAACTAAAAGGATAAGTTGAAATCACTCACATTGCACCCAAATGTGCATTTAACCTTGAAAGAATTACTGAATAGAGTATAAATCACTTATGAAATATAAAATTGATATCTAAAAAATACAAACTAGAAAGAAAAATAGAGTTCTGGTTCAAATGAGGAAATTTAACTCAGTTGAGTGAGATATATGAGTAAACTGCATCTTGATTACATTTTAATTTACAGAAACCTTAATGTATAACATGTGGGGAGAAGAGGGAATACTCTAAAACCCACTTGTAAAACAAAACTCACTGATGAGCTGGGATTTGACTGTGGTAAGGACAAACCAAAAACCTCTCTCCCCACATACAAAAATTTATATGGGGGGACTGCAGGGGCCAAACAGAGATACTACTTCCTGAGCTACAACTCTTAAATCAACACAATTTTAGATGGAAATCTGGTTGCTCCCTATTTACCTTTCTGATTATGGCCTCTAAGTATCAAAATAAAGTGCTTTTCAATCACAACAGCTAATGGTATGTATTTGGTGTCTTAGCTGAAATTTGTAAGGAAGTGCATCTTCCCTAAAGACAGAAAGTGAGCATGTTGACTTCTGCTTTAGCTACACTTCAACTAAATGAAAGAAGAAACACTCACCTACAAGCTTCCTGTTTATTAATGGGAACTGGTAAACAGTTCCAAGCAGTAAGGGCTTAAAGAATGTTAACAGCTCCATAACACAAGTAGCTGTGGTAAAAACAATAGTCAAAGAAGTTGAAAATAAGCCGAATTTATGAATGTATTTCTATGATCTGGTTGCCCTCAATTGCAGGGAATTGAGCTCTGTGACCCAGCAAGTCCCATTGCTCCCTCTCTGTCCTTTATTAACTTGTATTTATTCAGATATACCCTTTCAAAAGAAGCTGAGTATCAACAAACTGAAACTGGAGAAGTACAAAAGGCCCAAAAAAAGGTTAAAAAAAGAAGTAGTGGAATCTATGTAGCTTATGGGTATCTAGGGAAATCACAGCTCTAGCTCTCTCTAAGTTAAACTATAACAATTTCATTTTAAGCAGGTTTTGTGCAATTCCAGATAGCTTCAGCTGGTCCAAAAAAAAAAAAAAAAAAAAAAAAAAAAAAAAAAAAAAAAAAAAATTTGCATTTTTCTACGATTTGGCTTCACAAATTATGTCTCCTGATACCATGTGGGAATATGGGATATGGGTAAGATAATTTTATAGAACATACATGTGGAAAAAAAGTAATTCTAAGGTCTTTAATAAGTAGTTGACCTTTCCAGAGGAACTGGCAGTCTGCACTGCACCCTTACTGAAACCTAAAGGAGCACATATGTGACACACTGATGAGCTGACTACATCCTTGCTCAGCCATGACAAACTCTGGCACTGTGCTGTGTGCATCAAGCTTGTGCTTCTTGGCACTGTGTAGGTAATAACCCAGGTCCCTTTCTGCTTCTTGCCTGTCCAGTGTTGTCTAAACCTACTTTCCCTAAATCTCTGCTTTTGTTTACACTGTCCCTTTCAGCATTTTCTCAAGAAACACGTGAACAACATCAACAGAATATTAACAGTGTGAACAAATTAATATTAACAACAGAAGAGTTAATGAACCATTTCATCATTTTGGGCTTGAGGAGGTCCCCAAAACCCCCACTAAAGAAAACCAGTCCCCTCCATTCCCTCAGATGCTCTGCAGTGCCTCGAGGTTGGCCGATCAATAAACAGATCAAGGGGTGGAGAAGCAATAGTGACAAACAATGGATTTTAATGAGGTTGTCAGAATTGTCACTAAATAATTAACTTCAACACACTGCATTTTATTTTATGCAGCTTGGCATTACAGAATTCCCACTACTGTATTTGCATTGTGTTTTGCTTTACAAACTTTAAACCAGCATTAGGAAGTGATCTGTGTTAGTCAGCTTATTATTCTTGAGATACTATTTGTTAAATGAATACTTCTTTCTTATTTATTTATTTATTATTGAAAAAAAATCACTTGTTTTATTCACAGCACATTTTAAATTTAAATTCCATAGCTATACAGTCTTCAAAGCCCATAAGCCACAGACACTTTAACCTGATTCCAATTCCAAAAAGGAAAAAGAAAAAGCCAAAAAAATCAGGTAAAACCTCTGACCTATACCAGAGCTCTGCAGCAGCAAACCAAATGCAGGAGACAAGTACACCTAAGACAGTGTCACAAGTTGACAATCATTCCCTCAATAATATCACCCAGCACAATACAGCAACTTATGGTATTCTTTTCATGGAGATGGGAACAGACAGATTTGACCTGAAGGACCCAACGTTCATCTGTGCCCTGCAAAACATAATGTATCTGCTCAGGAGATGCTCCCTTCACCCACACACACTCTTTTCCCAGACCTAAAGCTATTATTACCTTTTATAAAGCCATTCTTTTTCTTTTTTTTTTTTTTTTCTTTTTTAAACACCATGCTCAAAAGAGCCAGTGAATGCTGTACAGTGTTTCATAAGCTTAAGAAATGCAGAGACAGAAATAAGATATTGACCAGCTGAGAGCTGAGACAGGGACAAAGAGCTGGTGACAGCTTCAGCTGTTTGTATCTTAAGTGCCACCTATTTTTTAAATGATTGTCAGTTTGCAATGAAAAAATGTGGGAGTGAAGTCATTCGACAGCTATACCATTAGCTAAAATGATGACTTTGGTATTTTACATTATATTAATTAAGAAAGTAAGGAATTAATTACAGCGTTTCAGACTTTGGTTCATGCTTTGGGGTTTTTTCGCTTTATTTTCCCTCATCCTGTAGATTAAAAATTGAAGATACCAAATAACATAATTAAATAACCTTTTCTGTAGAAAAAAAGTATTATAAATAAGGAAATCTACAATCTCAGTTTTTAAATTTCTTCTTAAAACTCCAAAGGCCCTGGATTTTCAGGTCTCTCTCTTTGGGTTTTAAAGGAGTGTCTGAAATCTAACTCCAGTGCTTCTCTTCTGCACACTATTAAGAACAGCCATCAATAGTAATTTTTCTTAGTTTAGATGTTCTGGAACAATGTCTTACAGTTGCCAGTCTATGCACCCCTTTCAAAAGACTGCCTCACAACTTATTGCAAAAGTTAACCACATCTCCACCTTATTCCAAGGTACAGTGATTTACTTTGGAAACAAATATTAAATATGCTGAGACTGTGCTTCCAGAAAACACAGTCTGTCACCACATCTGACTCTCAAAGACAGACAGAATCAGCATTTACAGAATTTACAAACTGACAAGCTAACTAGTCTTGAACACCATTGTTTTCCACACTGTTTTCCCTTTGACACTACAGTCTGGAGGCCTGTAAAGTGGTAAAAAAATTTGTTCCTCAAAATTGCTCATGTTGTCTGTTTTTGAGTGAACTACATATAAATGAGTTATATTAGAAAAGTGTTACCTTCTATTTCATCTTCACTCTTAATTTTATGCTGAAAACCTGATGAGATAGAGATCTACAGACAGAATTTCTACAAGGTGACCTTTCATGAGTTTGATTTACTAAAGCCTCAGATGTGATAGTTCCCATTTGCACACTTTGTTTTATATGGATGACATTTTCCCTCAAACACTAACATGCCATTTTATTGTCTTCCCACTACCTTCAATATGTTTCACAGAACAATTTTGACTTGTCACAAAATCAAAACTAACCCACAAAAATTTAGCTGTGTAGAGAAAACACATTTTGTTCTTTTTTTTTTTTTTTTTTTTTTTTTTGCCCTTGTGAGAGCAGAATTTTACATCATGCCTCCTGATTTTTATTTTTTTTTTATTCAGACTATACATAGATTGCTCTTCTCCCAGGCCAGGTATTTCTATGAGTCTAGAGGGCCTTTTATGTGGTACTGCATGTCATCCGTGGCCATTAAGGTATTATTAATATAACTCTAGCAAAAATAAATCCCAGGAAATGCTTTTACTCTATTCTGTTGACTAAAAACCATGAACCAGTTAAGAACCCCAGCTCAATGAAACCACTTAGGTGTTTTCTTTTGTTGAAGTCTAATATGGTTATTGATGTATACTGTGCATGGTTCTCTGTTCTACGTGAACCACACCAAAAATTAGGGATTTATTAAGACAAAACATAAGAAATCCTGCAGGGAGGGGGCATTGTTCCATATTCCTTCTTACAACAAAAAATCTTTTACTTGTCCTTGCAATACCACAGGCTGTATCAGAGACAATAATTCCTTTCCAATCACCAGTAAGAAGAATGCTGAAGCTGCTGCAGAACAAAAATGATGCCTAGCAGGTCATCCAGCAGTCAGTACAGTTCTTATGCCTCAGAAGACAAAGTGCTGCAAACTCACCCCAAATCACTGTCTGCCATCAGAGCAGAGGACATACAAGATCAACGGGCAGCTCTCTGGCATTAGTAATAAGGCACCTGTCAGTGGAAATGGGTCTGTTTTCTGTCACTGGGAACTTCTGATTTCTAGCCTTTTGATTCTATTCAGATAGGTCAGATATACACCTGTAGCTATACACTTTCTCAGTGTTTGATTCCTTCCATGAATTAGCAGTCGCTGCTGGGGGTTGTGCTGCTTCATAGTTCCACAAAAGGTAGACACAAAGATACAATTAATTGTCCACAAAATAAATAAAAACAATCTGAATGCTATTGAAACACATGTGTTAGTAATACATTAAGAAACACAAGTTATTCTTTTGGTCTAATGGTTGTCTTTAAAGGTGCACAAGATGGTAAAAAGAACACGTACAAAGCTATTTGAAATCAATGATAGGAAACCTTTCTCTGTAGTTAAAATACTTCTGTAAAATATGTAGTATGAATTTTTAATAAGCTATTGTTAGTGCACTACAAACCCTGACAAATAAATACTGAGCATCTTAAGACACACTAAGTACCAAAATGAATGACTCCCTACAGCTCAGCATTCTGTTAACTCAGTTCCCAAACTCTTACGAAAAGTCCAGAGGAAAAAGTCCTAACCATGCTTTATCTCATACTAACACATATCATGGTAAATAATTACAATTAATGGACATAATTCTTATTCTAATAATACTGCAGTTACAGAGAAAAGAACAGGTTAATGAGAAGATACACCACTCTTAACATAAAAGAAAATTATTGCCTTAAGAGGACAATATGGCAAAAAAACCCCACATCTTGCAACCCAGACCCTCATTTTCCACAAAAAGAGTGAAGCATCAATGAGAAAAAGTAGTTTTAAAGTTCTCCTGAAATATCTCCAGATTACTACTTTAGAGAGAATGGAAAAAACCCAATTTCACTTAGAGATCTTCCCCAGAATGTTCTGGTCTCAGATTGCTGTACAGCCCAGATGAACTTCAAGCTGTCCTGAGCCTTTCCTCATGAGTCTGAAGCTCTTGCAGCTGATTCATCAAAAACACTTCTCAGAGAAGCTTTGTCATGTTTACCAAAAACATTAATGACAGCAGTGAACTCTGTCATCTCAGAAAGCTCTATAATGCAGAGTTTTACTTCCTAGGGCCTCTGAGACAGTTGATACTCTGCCTAATAATGAAATGCATGAAGAAATATAAAGTGGTTTGAGGTGCTTTGTTTTATTTTTTTTAAATAATCAGTTTTGAAGTAGTATATCATATTAAGTAAGAAAAAAATTGTTTTACACATCCACTTGCATGAATAAAAAAATCTGGCACAGGAAGCCCCTTCCTCTCCCTGACCCTACTCTTCATTAACCACAAAATCTTTAACAAGAAAAGGGTTATGACGGAGACATCTGCAGCTAAATTCATTGCCTAAGAACCAGCAGAGGATTTTATACCATTTTTGTTGTATTTTAAAAGTTTGTCTTTTCATAAGAACCAGCAGAGGATTCTACACTATTTTTGTTGTATTTAAAAAAGTTTGTCTTTTCATGTGGGTGACAATGGAAATAATTATCTCCCTCCCTGCTGAACATATATCTTGGTGTGAGCTGATCACCAGTTTTCAAAATCAAGTGCTAAATTTTCATCTCTGTGAAACACCTCACTTTTGTACAAAGGAAATTGCTTTTCAAATCCACAGAGAAATAGATTCCAAGCTCAAGATCATAAAGGTAGGAAACAAAAGGACTATAAACAAATAAATAACAAATGAGATAAACCCCTCTACATTCCTGCCCAAAATAATACAATACCAATGCTGGAAATTGCTTAACAGAAAAATATTGATGCTATACTTTTCTCCCTAAACATTCATCATGCCACCAGCCACAGTGATGTGGAGGAGGTGCCAGGGCTACCAGCACTGCTGCTTGCACCTTCTACCACCAGAGAACTAGATTTTAGATCTGTATTTTCTTGGCCTTGATGCTGACAGAATACATAAATTTGCATTTAGCTTCACAGAAATGTCAGCCCAGGGAAGAGAGTGGACACTTAAGAGTGTCAGTGTATCTATCAAAACAAGGCAGTGTGACAGCTGTGTTGGAAAAATGCAGCTACATAAAAATCAAGCAAACAAAGCCCATTGCAAGCTTCCCAGTAAAAATGGCAGGGTTAAATAAGAAGAGAGTGTGTTGAGATCAGTTGGCTTGAACAGAGATGACTGGATATCTACTGGAAATATTAATAAGGAAATTACGTAGAAAACGTAAAGAATTCTGCTTGGTTCTCAAGGCCAGATTTACAAAAGGATGAGAATGGAATCCTGCAAGTTCCAGACTGTCCACTACTGTTTAGGGTTGAAACATGACAGAAAAGGTGCCAGGTTTTCAAAAGGTTATGGAAGTAACGTAAAGATATTTGGATGAGTTCATATTTGGAGGGGAGGGGGAGAGCAGGGGAACTGTTAGAAATGATTGATCAGCAACACTTTAATTTGCCTACAATAGCTGATAGAGCTGAATTAGTGAAATTATCCTTATTCAAAGATCATTCTAGCAACTTAAAAAGTGATTACACCACTGCTTGCTCATGCATTATTTCTGTATTCCCATTTATTTTTACTGAAATCCTAAAACAAAATTACTGCCAAAATATAGCTGGTTTATTTCTCATAATAATCTAGATTGATTTTACTACCATAATATTTAAACACATTTTATTTCCTAAGGCATTAAATGTGGTTTACAGTTAGCTGCAATAGAGTGACTTACATCAAAAATGTTGGGCATTTAGCTGAGACAAAAGGATTGGGGCCTTTTTGTGTAATTGTGTATTTTAGATTTGCCCCTTTTACAGCTCTGATTCTGCTTACAGATATATAGGAAATGCAATGATAACTGAAAGGATGTAACTTTATTCATCCATTGCATTTTAGGCATTTATGTCTAGAATTCAATAGAAACGTGGCATTCAGGGGGGTTCTACTTCATATTTAGGTAATTCAGAGCTAAATTCTCCCTGATGCACTCACAGTGCACCCATCATTCTCTGTCTCCATGACTGCATTCACAACAGGTACAAAAGAGAATAAAATTTATAGTTTTCAATTCTGAAATCAAAATCCAAAGAATTATTCTCAACACTTATTTCCCCTTCTGAACATGAATGCTATTCAGATGACAAGAAGAGACCTGTTGGTTTTGTTGAAGGACTCACCACCAGATAGAGCAAATTGATAAAATGTTTTTGTGTTATTTTCTAATAATTAGCCAATATCAAGTTTCCTTAGAGTCAAAATTGTTCAATTGAAGTTTCCAGTTCACCACTTTTGGGCATCACTTTTCCAGTAACAAAATAAATGACAACAGACTTTAGTATTTGGAAAAGCTGGAAGGAAGTAGGTCATTTAAAAAAAAAAAAAAAAAAAAACCTAAAAAACATTAGAAAATAATGACATTAGAAAACATTAGAAAAAATGACAAAATTTCTTCTCACATAGATGCTTAAAAAGACTTCTTAAAGGCATTTAAAATCCTGACTGCTACTTCTTCTTCAATATATTGATAGGGCAATATTTATATTAAGTTTGCTGTATGAGGGTACAATCAGATTTATGTTGGGGATCAAAGTTATTCCTGCAGTTTTAGCTGGAGCAGAACCCATCTGCCATGCAGGGGCTTGAAGATTTGGCATTCTACGTAGAGACATTAACAACTCTTTTGTCACCTGTGCAATCTCCTGTTCTTGAAACACAAAAAAGCCAGCTTAGTTATAGCAATGATTATATTTTTATTGAGACTTTTAATCAAACCAGATCTGTAAGATAAAAATATTCTGTAGGTTAAGTCCTAATAGTAATAATCACAATAACACCGATTTTAAGATTCTTTCACAAACCCCAGAAGTAGATATTGTTCTTTAAATGACCTACTAAAGTTTGTAAAAGTAAATAATTTATGAACTAGTACAGCTAAATTAAACTTATCTTAATCTTTGAAGTTCTCTTCTTTTATTCTAGATCTGAAGGCAAACTTCACCTGAAAGATTGTTCTATTTTTTTACCTGAAAGCCTTTGTTCTCTTTTCCAAATAAAATTGTTTATAAGATCGCCCAAATTAAAAATACCCTGTGTCCAGGCATCTCATCTTGAAACAGAAAGAGCATTTTAGTCTCTCAAAGTTTCTTCTGTTAAGGTAACAGCCATCAAATTACAATCTATACATGTAGAACAGCTTTCTTGGACCAGAGCAGGTCGGGTAACCACAGATGGGCTATCAGGAAAGAACCTGCCTTGGTTTGGATGGATTTGACTATTCAGTACCCTCCAGTGGATCTGGGTATCACACTGTGTGATATCTGAATAAATTTAGCATCTGGGCTGCCCTCCCTACCCCCAGCCCAACAAGCAGCATTCAGGCAGCTGCCATTACACCAGGTATGAGAGCTCTGTGTGTGTTACTCTAAAGCTGTCAGAAGTAAGAGGAGAGCACAAGTGAGGCCCTTTGTCAGAAGTACTGACTTCATGCCTGCATTTTATGCCAAGCAGAGGCCAGGGTTTAAAAACAACTCCTCATACAGTAGCCTTCAAATTCTGCATGCTGAAGGGGCAATTCACTTGTAGAAGCTTTAGCTGTAGAAAGACAGTAGGAGTAAAGCCACAGGAAATATATTAATGGCTACTCTGTATTTCAAAATCTAGAGTGCAAAGGTGACCCTGAACACATACTCATTTTTCTATCCCTATTATTTCCTCTCATTCTCTTCTGTTTGCAGAGCTACGTGTTTCAGATACCAAAACCATTAAAAACTGCAGTTTTCCCAAATGCCAAAACGGAGTCAATTTGCTTATGAATTTTGGCAGAACTGGCTGTTATACAAGACATTTCCAGGAGTGGTAAATCAATTGAGGAACAGATACAAAAAAAAGCCCCAGCTCAGTGGGGAGAGCAGTTATGTTCTTATAGTATGGGTTAGGAACTCTTTGCCTAATGAGGGTGATTTCTAGACTGTAGGTATTTACATCTTAGGGGAGGGAAAACAAAAAGCATGAAGTGAAAAAGTCAACAGAAGACCAACAGCAAGAGCCTATGAATACTGCAAATTGATGTGGATTGCTCCATAATTACGAATTTGGTAATTGCTTTTTTTTCCCCCCACAGAAAATAACAATGTTTTCTTAGTTATCACAGATTATGGACATGGATTGTAACGTCAGGGTATGTGAGTTCCCACGAACTGCAACTGTTAAGAGATGGAATAATGCATATTCCAGCTGTTCACACAATACCTGCAACTGTGCTAACAGTCTTTCATACCAAAATTTTAAGTACTGCTGTTAATACCACCAGTAAATTGTAGGCATTCATTATAGAAAACACCATATTCCAAAAGACATTTTACAAAATACTTATTTCGTCTGTACAAAAATTAAACTGTGGGTAATTCTTTTCATTTACTACACTAGTAATATTTCCTATTGCTTTTCAAAAGATAACATTCTCCCCATTTTAGCCCTCCCACATTACCAGCACAAGTTGTTATTACTCCATTTAAGTGAAAGGTGAATTAGTAAAGGGAAATGACACATCTACAGGCTGCAGTTATGAGCCCTGACCTATTCCTACTCATTTTATTCAGTCCATTTGGACTGCTACTGCTAGTAGACTTTCAAATACATACATTTGCAAAACCAAACCAGGTATAGTTTCAAATCTTTACTAAGTGCATGTCAGGTTTACAATGTGGGAATAAATTCATTAATCTTATAAACACCTTAATCTAAGCAAAATCATAATCTTACATCACTTGAGTACTCCCCTAGAGACAGCTCACAGAAAAAAAACAAAAAACAAAAAACAAACCAAACTGGAAAGGAAATTTCCTGAACATTAAAGAAATGGAAAAGACTTCTATGGAAAAAAAGCCCTGCACTGCATTTACAGAAAATTATAGCCGAATATTTTAACACATCATAATTGAGAAATCCAATCCAAGAAATGTTTCACTTTGTTTTCAGTGTTAACATTGGAAAACTTTTCTGGAAAAAAAAGTCAGGGAATTTTGACTGCCTCAAGAGTACAGGGTGTTTTATTTGGGTATTTTGGTTCTGAAATTATTTTTTCCCCCCCTTCTCAATACTGATGCAATAATGACCCCTGTTCTGATGAGTATTAGTTAAGTCACAGATGTTCACAGTGTTTCATACACTTTTTTCCAAACTATAAACAGTTTTTTTTTTCCCCTGGATCCACTCTTTGCAGCCACTAAACTACCTGGAAGTATCTCAAAGTCCATGTCTGTGTGTGTGGCATTTCAAAGGGTTATTTCCTTGACTTGTTAGCTCACACATTTCCATAGTAACACTGAATGATCACAGTCCATTTTAATGTAAACCAGAATATGTAACACAAGTCACTACTAAAGGCTATTTAACTTGTTACAGTTTATTTTAAGAGGAAGGAAAAATACTCACATATAACCCCTATGGCAAGAAAAGCAGCAACCACTAATTGGGCAGTTCCAGTTATACCCTTGTTAGACAAGCTGGCCTGCTTCACCCCTAACTCAGAATTCTACAGTTCTTGTAAAAACATCTTTAGCAAGAGAACACCAACAATAACCCAAGGACAACCTTCTCAAATGCTGAACTTGGGAGGGAAAAGAACTCCAGATTCCTGTGCATTCTGTGTTCATAATCCAACCCAACTTGTACGCTCTTATTGCACATCAACTCTTAATGAAATCTGCTCTACAGGAAAGTAAATAAACAGTCAGCTCAAAGAGGTCTTGATCCCCCTGGTATTATCTTTTTTAGGTAGAATGGTGCTGCTCAGCAAATACCTCCTGTAAGACATGCTGTCTCCAGAAAACCTGTATGATCTTTTCTAGGCTGAAATGCCCCAGGTGAAGAAGTGCTGGAAAATGACCTCAAGCAACTGTGCCACTGGGATCTGTCATCATCTGACTACGACTGAATAAAGTGTCAGTCTAAGGCAAATTTTCATTAATTTTATGGCTCCTGGAAGACTAATATAATACATCTAACTTTTACGTTTATATCTGTGCTTGCTGAGCGAAAGCCTTAATTGTAGCCCAAATCAACCAAGCATTTAAACAGATGCTTTATTTTCAGCACTTAATTCTACTGACTTTGATGGGTCTAAGTAGGTGCTTAACATCAGGTGTCTTTTTCACTGGTTGCACAATTCACATTGAGAGTCCTTAGTTCTTGGAATATCCATTCTTGCCTAGCACTGGGGTTTTGTGTGGGTTCTGTTTGTTTTTTCTGGTTTTGGGATTTTTGTTACTGGGTTTTTTTGTTCGGTTTTGTTTGGTTGGGGGGGTTATTTTTTTTTTTTTTTTATTTATTTATCTTGATAAGGAAATAAACTCAAGTGAAATAAGATGAAGGTGAGACTAAACTAAAAACAACAGCAGATTTCTCATCTTTTCTAAAACAATAATTGATGTTGTGAAGCTGCTGGGTGCTTTCTCCTTGTACTGATGCAACCTAGACCTTTTACTTGTGAAGAAATCAGCTTTTAATTAAACCAGTGAGTTTTTCATATTACCCTAATGCCTGTAATAATTGTTATGATTCTATTATTTTCTTTGTTTAAACACATTTGGAGTTTTAAATGACAGGAAGTCAAGCTAGCAATTTGTAAAGATGAGTGAATAAGGAAATTGCTCTATTCATATGTTCATAATGAAGAGAGAGATAACATAATAATGCTTTGTATTCTCTCACCCTCCAACAAGAGGGAAGAAAAGCAAAGGAGGTGGCCTGGGTAATTTCCTGCAACCCTCCCTTTGTTATTAAGCCTTTTTAGCAGTATTTATTGAGGAATGCAAAGGAAGAAAAATTATCCAAAGCAGGCTCTGAACATACTGCTGTAGAGCCACAGCTTCCAAGAACAAGAAAAAGCTCATTCATTAGAACAAAATGCTGGGAAAAAAAGCCAATGCACAACTGCATGTGCTTCTGCACCACACTGTACCCTCCTATTACCCCTACTACTTTCTATGATTTAATGTACCAGTGCCAAAATATGGGCAAACCTCAGCTGTCCCAGCCGTAGACTACAGCTTCTGTCAATCTCTCTCTTCAGCCAAGTCAACAATGTAAATAAGAAGCATTTAAGTTACTTCACTCTTCAAGAAACTCCTTGTCTGGTTGAACAGGGGAGGAGCAAAGGCCAGAGATGCTACTGAGAGCTGCTACTTTCCTTTGATTTTTGGGACTTTATATATAGACACTTGAGAGAGGGCATGAGGGAGGGGAAGGAGAGCCCCAGTGACATTGGCACCGCCTTCTCTTCTCTCCCAGGGTTCAGAGCAAGTGGCACACCCATGATCACAGGAAGGGTTCACCACTCCTCAGGAAATGAGTTAATTCTGCCCTTTCTGCCCTTTTGCAGATCCTCCCAACATCACTAAACATATTTAGACAAAGAGGGGTGAAAAAAAATATCATTTTTTAGTAGACATATTGTCAAAGAAATGATGCTTACTGAGTTATTTTAAAAGATTTTATAACTGCACATTCAATCAAGTTCCTTGATGTTTTTCCCCACTGTTTACAGATAAGCTGTAATGCTCAAACATTACTGCTAATGATGTATAAAATTCTGAACAGCAGCTACATGAACATGTATTCATGCCAATTTGCTCACTTTAAGTGTTATTCATCTTCCAAGCTCTGTCAAAATTTCTATTTGAACCTGAATAAATTTTCAAAGGTAATTCTACATGAAATGGATAAGATAAAAAGTCAGGGCATAAACAAAATAAAAAAAGAGCAACACATGAGAAGTGAGTCTCCTTACTTCACCCAGATTCCCTGGAACTGAGTATGTCTCAGTGATTTAACTCTTTATAATTCTGTATCACCCAACTCTCCTTCCTGCTACTGCCCTTTACCCCAAGTTATTTATTCGAACTATTTAATTCTCCTTTTATAAAACAGGTAATTTGCTAGAGGGGTTTGAAAATTAGACTCCATTCCACACTGAGGACCAGAGAAGCTTTTCTTGCTGGAATTTATTTCACATTATAGCACCTGGCTTTCCGAATTATCAAGTACCTTCAATTAACATTCAAAATTAACATTTTTATTTATGTTTGGGGTTATTCTGTAACTATATGCTTTGAGAGAACTTTATTAACACTGGGTTAAGTACTAAAACTAAATTGTCACTTCACAGTTTTGTGGAATTGAAAATGTCTGCAAACTGGTCAGAACTTCATGGCAGTTTACCAACTAAGAGAGGCACCGTGAACTTCCCATTACATCACCACTTTTCTTTTTTTTTTTTTCTTTTTTTTTTCTTTGGCATCTTTTAACCGATTTAAAATACATTTGCAGACCATACTCTCTACCCTACCCTCAAAATGTGAAATGTGTTTATCCTGAAAATATTTACCATGTCATTGCAGTAAGAGGATTTATCATAAGGTATGAATGGACCTGACAGATCTCAATGAGGCATATCCAAAACAATGCATTGCCCAGAGCTACTGGGAAATTTGAAACAACCTTGGATGTAAAACTGGTTCAAATGCAAAATAACATTCACAGTAACTATCAAAATCTTGGTGATTAAGATTTGTTTTACTCTATAGGAAATTATGCAGGGAAGAGGCTGACAAAATCATGATAATATATATACATTCCAATTGGAATATGTTATGATTTTTGTATGCTTCAACTTGTTAACTTTGCCAGTACTTCTGGACAGCTTAATTGTTTATGTTGCCAGGACAGTCAAGCAGTTTGGTTTTCATTTGTTTGCTGGTCTTTGTGTTTTGCTTCATTTCTGGCTGGCTGTCCTTAAATTACATCCTTTTGTATGTTTTTCTTTAACTATTAAAATGTAATATTTTGATTTTAACCTTCTTTTTCCTTGTAAACCTATTTTACATCCCTTCTGAAATCTATTATGCAAAACCTCTTCAGCTTGCTATACCAATATAAGGCTTTCAAATGGCAAACCATTTATAATAAACAGTTTCAGACTTAAAAGCCCATTTCAAAATTTTAAAGGCACAATTTGGACTTATTTGGAATAGGAATGATAATACATGGAGCTAATGTAAATACATAGCTCTCCTATAGCTTAAAAAGTTTTGTTTGCAGGAATTTAAGGAATTAAATCTCATTCTCTCTGGCAGAACATGAGCAATCACTTATGGAGGGAGACTCTAGAAAGACTGGTGCCATTCTGACTCATTATTTCAGTAACAAATGATGTATTGCACACTGACAGATCAAAAATTAAAATTAAATTACAAGTCAATTGCCTGAATCTCCTAATGAAACGAAAATTTACACATTTGCTCTACTTTTAAAGCATACTTTCCATTTTCACATGTATGACTATATGCAATATTTGTATGAAATTCCAATTTATACACAGAATATTTGTCTTTGGTTTGCACTATCCAAAGTGTAAATAAATTAATTTTCCTTGAGTTGAGCCCCTTCTGCCAGTGACAGGCAAGTGATCTCTCTGTCCTTCCCTCTACTTGTGAGTACTTTTAAACTTCTTTCCATCATCTTTTCTCCTCCTGTCCTAGTCAGGAGGAGGAATGAGCAAGCAGCCTGGGGGGGTCTGGCAGCCATCCAAAGCTAACACACCACAAGGAAACAGCAGTTTCATGTAATCTGCACTTCATTTGATGCCTCCAACATATGAAGCCACAACAAACAAACAAAGAAACCCCTCCTATAGAAGAAAACATCAAGTAATCCCCATGGATTGGTTCATTAACATTTTCTGTTACCTGAGAACTAAGATTTGCATGCAATATTCTCCTGAAAAGATAAAAGTGGAATTTGTTTTCAGCTATGCATCTTCTCAAATAGAAGCTGTGACAATTTTAACCAGAACCGTTGTGTTTATGCAGCTGAAATAATAAATGAGCAATGAAAACATACAAAATATTTAAATGCCTACAAAACATATGTAAGATCAAAGAAGTGGCTAATAAATGCTTAAAAACTACTTCAGTTTTGTATGCACAACTTTGAACAGGGAAAACTTTTCTGTGCTACTCTGCAGTATTTGCACCCGGGTTCTATTTTGGCCTTAATAGCACTTTGTGCTCTGAAATGTTAACTTGTTATAGCATGTTATAACTTCTTTGGTTCTTAATAAATACTTTGCTTCAGTATGAAGCAGGCATTGGTGCAAAGATCACTTGAACTTCAAAATAAAGAAAAGGGGTTCTGCAGTTTTACTAATGCCTTATGCACAGATGGATTCCCTTTGATTTGGCTTGAACCTGATGCATGCTGCCTTCACTTACTGTCCCTAATTCTGTTTTCCAGGCACCCACAATTTTATAAATTTCAGTTTTATACCCCCACTCATCTCCTTGGTTTAGGATGAAAAGAACTTGTTGCATCTCAAACAACTAATCCAAGAAGTTTAAGATTTAACTATGAATTTAGCTAGCAGCACAAAGATAAGAAAGTATGGTTTGGTTTGGCTATGCATAATTTTCCTCTATTTCTTTCTATTTTCTACAGTAAGAAGTTCAAGGAAATATACTGCTGATATTGATAGCTAACCTTTTATATTTACTTAGAGTAAAATAAACAACTTTTTGTTATTTGCAAATATTTTAGCTTCTCTTAAGGTTCACCCATGCAAGCAATTTTTCTGCTTTGCATGGTAAATATACAGTGATGTATTTGACCTTAGCAAAAATAACCAAAAATAGCAATAAAAATACACCACATGTGGTAAAGTCCTAGAGGTATTAAAACCCAATACGGTTATAACAACAACTGTGTTTCTCATTATTCAAAAACATTGTCTGCTTCTTAGTCTCACCAATGTATTTGAAGGGGTGGATGTTCTCTGGCAGACTATTAGCACTCCTTTGGCAACTGCTGCTGTGTGTTTTCTGTGGTTATTTCCTGAAACATCCCTTGAGTGCTCATAGCATGATGTAGCCACAGGCATAAACTGTACTGACACACTTTATTTACTTCTCTCGGAGGTCTTGGAAAAGACAAAGAAGTCCCCATAGATACTTGAAGACAGCATAATCATTCAAAAGACTGGTGGTTTCCTTTGATTAAACATTTCATCCCTGAATTCAATTCCAGAATCCAAAAAGTCACCAGTATGAGCCTCCCTGACAAGTAAAGAGCTGACTGGGATGTTTTCTATCAGTCTTAATACCAGAACAATGTCTTGGGTTTAGTGGTGATTTTAAGTGCTGCTGCAACACTATCAAGCAGTTTAATTCACTGAATTCACAGCTGAGCAGTTTTAGCATCCACTCCTTAAATTACTTGTAATGGTCTTTTACAGACCCATTCCACCAAGATGGTGATTTTCCTGAGGAGGCTGAGAAGGAGAAGCAGTAATGCTGCTGAGGTACAGTTCTGCACTGAATGGTCCTCATAAGTATGAGGTTTAAAAGATGAAGAAATAGCAAATCACTTACAGGCATGCTCAAGTTAAACACTGGAATAACTTCACTGTCCAATACTGAGATTAATTCTATGCTTGCTGTTATATTGTTCAAATACATTAGTAAGTTTGGGCTGTGTTCTTCAAAAACTTGTAGATTCTTTAAGTTTATCTAAGTATTTATATAGTTGTCTTTACCTCAATAAAGCATCTTTATTGATGAGTACCTTGAATATTACTTGTGAAGAATGAGTATCTTCACAGAATGTAATATTTCCACATAACTACCTTAGTAACTAAGACAGACTGCTCTTCAGAATATTTATCCTCTGCACTATCTACAACCCACACTGAGCAGACCCAGCATCTTCTCACAGTAGTGCAAAACTTTGCAGAAATACTGAGCTGGCTTCTGCAGGAGAGCTGCCACCTTCTTAACTGAGAGCTGCCAAATGGAGAGGCTGACACCACACTTGATCCCCCCATCCCACACTGCCCACGGGTGACAGAGCAATGGGCTGAGCTGCAGGTTAAATCCCATACTCAGCTATTTCCCACATTGAATACAGAAATGAAATTGTGGTCACCAAATTGTGGTCCAAACCACAAACAGCTTCGACATCTTTGAAGCTATTTACAGAAATGCAATCTAATTTATAGCACGTTTACCTAATGCCTAGCATTTCAAAACACCAACAGGCACTTGGCTTTAGTTAAGGTAGCAGGGTTATTAAATGCTGCCCACTCAGCAAGGACAGGAAAGTGTCCCAGCTGTGGCCATCCTTGGCATCCCTGCCTGTCACCTGAAAAGGGAAGTGCTCAGGTGAGAGCATAAAGTCACCGAGCATCACAGCAGGAGAAAGGCAAAAGCTGAGGTGCCGGTGCCAACACAGAAAATCTGAGTTTCTCTCTTTATGGTTATTCCTGTGCTGTAAAAGAAATTATATACATTACATTAAGAATGAATAATTTTTGAATAACTGTTTTGAATGTAGAGTAGGCATTTTAGGGCTGATAACAGTTTATAAGGATTTTGGTTTGAGTGAAATGTCACTGTCCACTAACAGGTATTCAAGACTATCTCCTGCAGGAAATAAGATCCAAGATTTTTGTCATTATAGATAGAGAACAAAAGTTAAATGCTCCAGACCCATCTTAGTATTGTCTGTGCTTCCTTATAAGGGAGCAAAAAATATAGAATTAAAAGAGATTAAGGTATTTCTCCTTTGTTGAGATAACAAAGCAACATCATCAATATTTCATTAATTGTATGACACAATTTCACAACTCAAAATTCTACTTAAGTCCATATAAGATGATGGGAAATTATCCATTTTAAAAACACTTATTAGAATAACAAACACAACACCCAAAATCAATCATTTTCAAGATTTTTTGCTCATTAAATCATAGGTGTGAAAAGATGAAATTTCAGTACTGAGCAAACAAGCTGTGAAGAATTTTTGTTCTTTCACAAAAAGAATTTCATCATTGTAAGCAGCTCTCCTTCAGCACTTCCCTCATGTTTGCTTGTAATTCAGTGCTGGCATCTAGGGTAGTCTGGAATGGAGCACTTGATTTGGTTGCATCAGATTTTAAGTAATGTTGAAAACTGGGACTAGTCAGAGAAGCAATGGTAATAGTCACTGAACAAACATTTTCCTAAGTAAATTTCAACCAAGCCAGATATATGGCACTTCCAATGGATTTTTACAGGTTAACAAATCAAGATCCTGGAGATGCCATATGAGAAGTGATGGACTTGTCAGCACACACACTGAATCACAGAGTCATCTTTAACCAGCTCCGTGTTATGGCAACCACAGGAGTAACATATTCCTTTAGTGACTTCTCCCTGTGTTACCCTATGACAATGCACATTTTTCATGCCTGATGATTCATTACAGAAATGTCATAGAATATGTGGCAAGAGTCTGTTTACAAAAAGCCACACTGACTGCATCATGAATCACAACTGTTTGGTTGGAAGTGCTGGAGAAGAAAACATGGTGTTAGATTTAAAGATGGATTTAAACATTTTGCTTGGTTATTTTCTGCAGTGATTGCTTTTTCATAAGCTCAGTTAGATAGATGGCTAGGATTAAAACAATGCAACTTGATAAGCAATAGCAAAACCATAATAAAAACAGGTTATCTGTCTCCAGAGAAAGCATTCTAATTTCTGCATTGGGAAGAACCTCTGAAGGTACACAGTGAAATAATCTTGCCCAATGCCAGAATCTTAGTTTGACGCTTGCAAAAAAACCTGTTTCTAGTAACTGAGCTGTATCAAAATGCACTTTCAAGATGGGCACAGAAATATAGCACGTTACATCATAGTCAGAAATCCTTTTTAGAACAACATTTGAATTGCAAAACGGCTAAGAAATTAAAACTCTCATATTTATAAGATAGAGAAAGTCAAAAAAAGGAATTTATTTCATCACTTCTCTTGCTTTCATTCCTATCATTTTCAACATCTGATATCCTGTCTACAGGAGAGTTGAGCTAAATGCATGAGCACATGTCTGTTAAGGATATGCCTCTGCTGCAGGGCAGTTTTAAGCCATAAAGCTCTTATTTCTCCTCTGAAAACCAAAGTAGATGTCTCTCTAAATAACAAAAACCACTTTTAAGGACAGATCCTTACAATTCACTGCTAATGCTTTGAAAGAAATCAGAAAGTCTATACCCAGAGATGCTACAGTCTAGAATCAAATAAGACTTCTCAATTCTACAGGTCTGTCAAGAGGACACAATGGCTAATGGATAAATGGATAAATTCATTATCAAAGACACAGAAGAGTGTCCTTATGCAGTTAAACTCCAGCTGTATCTTTTAATTCCTCCATAGTACATTTGTAATCTGGTGAAAAGAATGTATCATTTACATCAGATACTTATGCTAAAACACCTGTGTACTCCTCTGCATAGTGCCAATATTAAATATGTGCTTTCTCGTTTGAGTGTACTTGCAAACTTCTTTATTTCAATAAAAGTTCTAAATAGTGCCTGTCACAGAATAAAGATTGCTCAGAGCCACTGTGGACATCGTAGAGAAAACATGAGTTTGAAATAAGCAGAAGAGGGCAGCATCTTACCATGTTTTAAAGTCTATAGGTTTGGCTTCCTAAAGCTGAGACATAATAACAGGCATAGTTTGCTGAATGCTAATTATGTCCAAAGATGACCTACATTTGTTAAAAATTTCCCTTTCCTGAACACACAATATATCACCTTGCTAGTAAGGCATTTGAAAAAAATTCTCTGTAAGCTAATTGTAATTGCTAATAACAGCTGATAACATTTGCAAAAGCAAAGGAACTGATCTCTGTACATCCTACCACAGCTTACATTTTACTTGGTAAAAATGAAATTTCTAAAAGGAAGCAGCAGTAGTAATGCTTGAGCTCAAAAACAGAGCCCAAACAAGGCACCAGTATTTTATCACAAGGCTCCTTCTAATATTTAAGCAACTGTTTAATCACAGAGAATGTTAAGATGATACGAGACAAATGTAACTATAAAATTCAAACATTCCTGTGCAATGTAACCTATATGACATTTCTATACTTCTCATACAGTCTTGTGTTCATAAATACCACCTAGGGAATGCCTATCTGGGAGTGTTTTGTCTTTGTTACACAGCATTAAATGTATGAACACAAACACACTTTGTGAGCCACTGATAGTAGAAAGTATAAAATAAGCTGTTTGTCAACTTGCAACAGAATCTCCAGTAATGGATTAGAGAAGTGAAAATACCTGAACCAATTTTCTAAAAACACTCACTAAGCTTTTTAACATTTTTAAGATCTCCTCCACTTTTCTGTGCTCTATGGCTCTGAAAAGCCAGGTGGCTCCAAGTCCCTGGGGTCTCAGGGCTCAGGCAGCTCCTGAAGTTGTAGGGAAGTGAGAGTAACTGAGGTATCATCCCAGGCCCCTTCTGGAGAGCCAGCTCAGGCAGAACTGGCTTTGTCCCCTTGTCCCTGCAGAGAGAATACACTGAAAACTGAAGATTCATTGGGCCCACATTTCACTAAGAGTCAGACACCAATATCTTCTGGTTTGCTTTTTGCTGTTTGTGCTTCCTCTACCCAATCGATGGGGCTTTCCTGAACTTCCTTCTAAACTCTTCTTAGTTCTTTATTTCTTTTCTGTAGATGAGCCAGGCAGAGATGGAGGGGAAGGCAGATGTCACACAAAACAAATCCACACCCATGGAAACAGAGCCTAAGCTCCACTGGGTCTTTCAGAGGAGACCAGCATGGTTCTGCTGGTCACCACCCTGTAATAGGTTGCCTTGAGCTCCTCTTGCAGACTTCCTATTAATGCTGTTTTAAGGTAATTGCAATGTATTATTTATCTTGTTTGAAACTTTTCTAAAATTTACTTAACTGAGCCATCCACTATGAATCACTTTTCCTTCTGCCAACATTAAACTTTAATGCACTTCTCCCCTAATCAAATAATCTGTAAGGATACAAATCTTTCCAGTAGAATAACCTCATTTGTTTGAATAACAAACAAATTAAAACAAATACAATTGGAATATGAGGTAACATGCACAGAATGTAAACTATAAGCCTGTATTTCTCTCTACACACACATACACAAATTTGAAGACTGAATTCTTGATGAAACCATCCTGTTTAGCATAATATTTCTTAGCATTTAAGATGTGCATTTACCCTCACAAAGTGGTGATTGATTAATTGCCTCAAGAAGGAAAAACTTAAAAGTAATGAAGATGTGCATCTTTTTCTCTTTTTTTTTTTTTTTTTTTTTTTTCTGAGTTTGATTCTCATTGAGAAACTACCACCACATATTTACATTCCAGTAAAACATGATAATAACAACTGCTTTGTAATTAGAAAGCATTGATCTCTACAGAAAGGTGGTCTTGGAAGATATGAATTTATTTTAAAATCTCACACTTGAGATCAAGCAAGGTAGAAACAGGTGGTTTCCATAATGAACTACCTTATTATCTATTATTCATTTATTCTCTGCCAAAATGCTTACATCTTTCCCTTGCTTAGCTTGCGGTATCCTTGCATATTCTGAATTCCTGCTCGCTATGCAAATTTCTCTTATTTCCTTTAGTAAGAAAGCTGTGTGCTGCTTTTTGTGGGTAAAACAGATGTATGTGAAGGTGGCAAGACACTAGACCTGTACATTTTATGCCTAAACCTAAATATGCTCCAGAGCTTTCAGGGATCACATATAGTCAGGGTTGTTGGGAATCTACTAAGAGAACCTGAAAATTCCTTTCCATTCATTTCCAGTCACAAAACCACAGAGGACACTCAACAGCCAGAAGATTCATTATCCCAGTATTTAACAGCCTCACAAAGGCTGGGTCAGGCATAGGTATTGAACTTTCCAGTGACATTCAAAGGACATTCCCAGATGAAGGACTCCAGAAATGGTTCAGTTGGGATGAAATAGGAAAACACTGCTTCCTTTGAACATGTGGGCAAGGCTGAAACTGGAACTTATGGAACTAACTGGATGAGAGATGGCTGTACCTCATTTCCCAGGACCTGGATAGCTAATAGTGTTCACAGAATTCTGTACTGAAAATTTCATCATTTTTGTTTTCTGCTTTTCACGTTGATTGCATAATGGTCACAAATTTCTCATGGCTTAATAACTGCTGTTATAATAGGGGCAATTTACTTTTAATACCCTTCTTGCAAGATATACCATATGTAATTTCTCTCCTGCATTTTATTTACTTATGTATTTTGCGTCTTACATGTCTGGTAGCTATTACGGTTAGAACAAAAAAAAAATTAAAAGGAAACTCTTAATTGGTTTAATTAAAAATAAATGAAAGAAAACATTACCTTAAGATTATTATAAAGCCCATGAGCCCATTTATAAATTATGATATAACTGGTAATCACATATTCTATAAGCTCTGGGTTAGAGTTAAAATCTACTGAACATGGCCCTCTGGCTCTACACTGGAGTACA